>NW_022095770.1:600000-1200000 GCF_006542625.1 Nomascus leucogenys
TGGTCCTTGGGTGGGTCTGTTCCTATGACTCAAAAGGGGTAGTGGCAGACTTTCTAGCTCAAGAGAAAAAAGCAATGACATTACACAGGGAACCAGGGTTAATGCCCTCTCCCCAAACACAGGCTTGCCTGTCATTCAGTCGCTCCAGGAGGTAGGAGCCCAGGCCAGAACCCGTACCCCCAGCGATGGAGTGACACAGCACGAAGCCCTGTGTGTATACAGGAATAAACAGACTCAGTTTCTCCTGCCAATTCTGATACCAGATGGGTGGGGTTTTACCACACCCATCAGGGAAGCAGTCAATTCTACAGTAGATGCCAGCCGAGTATCCACTAATTCAATTCTGGACTACCTACAGACTGTCCCTGACTTAGGATGGTTTAATTTAAGATGTTTTGGCTTTATGATGGGTTTATCAGGACATAATCCCATCATAAATCAAGAAGCATCTGAATTACAATGGTTCAATTGACAATTTTTCAACTTCATGATGGGCTTATTGGGTTATAACCTGATGCATTTCTACTTATGGTGTTTTCAATTTTTTTTTCCTTTTTTTGAGACGGAGTCTTGCTCTGTCACCCAGGCTGTAGTGCAATGACCCGATCTTGGTTCACTGCAACCTCCGCCTTCTAGGTTCAAGCCATTCTCCTGCCTCAGCCTCTCAAGTAGCTGGGACTATGGGCATGCACCACCATGCCTGGCTAATTTTTTTATTTTTAGTAGATATGGGGGTTCACCATGTTGGCCAGGCTGGTCTTGAACTCCTGACCTCAAGTGATCAGCCCGCCTCGGCCTGCCAAAGTGTTAGGATTACAGGCATGAGCTACCATGCCTGGCCTCAAATTTGTTTTGGTTTTAGAGACAGGATCTCACTCAGTCCCCCAAACTGCAGTGCAGTGGTGTGATCATAGCTCACTGCAGCCTTGAATTCCTGGGCTCAAGACATCTTCCTATCTCAGCCTCCAAGTAGCTAGGACTATAGGCATGCACCACCATGCCTGGATAATGTTTGTATATTTTGCAGAGATGGGGTTTCACTATGTTGCCCAGGCTGGTTTTGAACTCCTGGGCTCAGATGATCCACCTGCTTCGGCCTCCCAAAGTGCTGGGATTACAAGCATGAGCCAGTGTGCCTAGTCGATATTTTCAATTTGTGATGTGTTTACATCCTGATAAACCCATTGTAAGTTGAGGAGTATCTGTACCTGAAGATAGCATCAGATCCCACAGAGTGAAGGCTCAGTCCCACAAGACTCTCCCACTTCCAATGCCAATACAAGCTTCAGATTGTTTTATCTGTGCCTCTGACCAACCAGCTATAAATCGAGGTTCTCAGGACTGCTCCTTGGGTTCAATTAATTTGTTAGAGTAGCTCACAGAACTCAAGGAGACACTTACTTACGTTTACCCATTTGTTATAAAGGATATTTTAAAGGATACAAATAGCCAGATGAAGAGATACGGAGGGGAAGCTCTGGAAGGGTCCGGCGCACAGGAGCTGCTGCCCTGTGGCGTTGGGTTTGCACCCTCCTGGCCTGTGGATGTGTTCTTGTTCACCTTCCTGGAAGCCCCCAAACTCAGTCCTTTTGGATTTTTATGGAGGCTTCATTACACAGGCATGACTGATTAAATCATTGGCAATTGGTGCTCTACTCAAATCTTCATCCCCTCTCCCTTCCCCAGAGGTGAGGGGTGGGCCTGTAAATTCCAACCGTCAGAGCACCAGGTTTGTTCCCCTGGCAACCAGCCCCCCATCCAGTGGATATCTGGGACTTTCCAAAATCGCCTCTTTAACATAAGCTCAGGTTTGGTTGAAAGGCACTTGTTCCTCCTTAGTACAGCGGTTAGTAAAATTAACTAATTAAAATAAAATGAAAGATTAAACTAAAAGAAAGGGGCTTGTTATAAATAACAAAAGCTGTCTTTCACCTTTATCACTCTGGAGCTGTTCTGGAGCTGTTTCAGAAACCAAGGACAAAAGGTCAAATATTTTAACAAAACATACTATTATTGCTCTAGTCCCTTAGGAAATTACATGGGTTATAAGAGCTGTAAGCCAGGACCATATCGCACCCAGCATGGGGAGAGATGGAGAGGCAGTCTCCAAGAATCTGGGAGAGAGACTTAGGCATGGCTCATTCCCCATTCCCAAAACGCCCATGTCTCACAGCTTCCTCTTATGCATCCACGCTGAGGCTCCTTGGGAAGGTTTGAAGCTGGAGAAGCAGCTGAATGACTCATGCCTAAGGGGCCGGTGCCATTCAGATTTATGACTTCCTTGAGAACAAAGATTATATCTTATTCACCTCAATATCCCACATCTGGTGCTCCATAAACGGGTTTTGAATTGAATTGCTCCCCTCATTATTACCTATCCAGGCCACTTCCTGACCTTTCCCCAGCACTCTTCAGCCTCCCTGCCCATTCCTTCCCCCGACTCCATAACTTCACCTCTAAACTGTCACTTCCATCTGCTTCTCGGTCTATGATGTCAAAGATGTCTTCATGAATTTTCTCACCCTGTATAGAGACATGGAAACCGAGGGTCAGGCCAAAGGTTCCAGAGAGCATCTTTTCTCAGCACAGCACCAAGAATTCTGTCTACCCTGGAATATTGTTGCCACCCTGAAGCAGAGCCTAGGCTGTAGCCCTCAACCCAGAAGTGTTACTATTGCAAATGATTTGCACAAAATTTGCATAAACCTCTCCCTGGCTGTCCCTCTTGTTCGGGGCATCCTTTTGTCTCTTATTTTCTGTCAGTCCCGTCCAATTCCTAGTAGCTTGAGCCTGCCTTGCCTCTGGATGGGAATATCAAAGATCTCTGGAACGGTCGCCTGGACACCTGGGAGAATCCGCTAGCCCAGTTGTTGCCAGCTCCTCCTCCATGTTCCGACAGGTAGATGTTCTCTGGATTGTAGAGCTTGGCATAGGGGGAGTTGAGAATGGAGTGGATCACCCGGGGTTCCAGGTCCAGCAGCACGGCCCGAGGGATGTAGTGCTCATCGTCTGCCTGTCATGGGGAGTCCAGGAGGGGGCCCAATCAGCTAGGGCGGCCCAAGTCCGAAGTCCTCCCAACTCTGGCTCCCTCCGGCCCTCCCTCCTCAAGCCAGCCGCCTGGCCCCTCTGCCCAGCGGGGTTCCCAGTACCAGGCCACTCCCTTCCCTTCCGCCCCCTTGGCCACTGCCGCCCCTGGCCAAGTCGCTGGGGGCACCTGGTAGAGAAAGACGTCCTTGCGGTCAGTGCCCTCGGTGGCGAACTCCTCCACGATGCCCTCGGGGCTGATACCATGCTCGGCGCACAGCTGTTTCCAGAACTCGAACCCAACTGGGGGAGGGGGGAGATGCCCAGGTCTGCTGGAGCCTTAAGGCCTGAGGAGCCCAGTTTTAGTCTCAGAGGCTGACACGATCAGAGGGTGGACCCAGGATGCCTGGGTCTGGTAGCTGCCCCAGCCCCGGGCTGGAGGCCCAGCTCCCGGTCTGGGTTATCCAGAGCAGCAGGGCAGGGGGTTCATGGAAGGGAAAGGGGGACTGGTGGAAGCCAGGCACTTGGGTGGGACCCGAAGGGGCAGAACCAGAGACCGGCGGGGCCGGCGCTCGCTTGCTCACTCTGGTTGCCGCACTGGCCCAGCTGCAAGGTGATGATCTCCCGGGGCATCGCTCTTCAGACGTGGGCGCGCCAGCCCCGGCCTGGCGAGGGTCACGGCTGAAACGAATGCCTGGCAGCCAGGCGCGCAGGACGTGGGGAGCGCGCGCTCTCTTCGCCTCTTGACGCGGATGCTCGGTCTGCGCGTGTGCAGCGCAGGCCTCTCCTCGGCTGGTGGGCCGGGGAGCCCAACCTGGGTATCATTTTCTCCCTCAGCAGTCGCAGCTGGAATTCCGCACAGGCGCAGAGGCAGGCCACGCCCGCTCCTGACCACCGCTCCGCGCCTGCGCAGTGACACTCGTTGGGGGTGGCAGGGTCGGAAACTGGATGTGTTGGGGAGGAGAGGAGCGGGGGAGGGGAGGAAAGGGGAGAAGCGACCAGGTGGATGTGCTTGTCCACGTGTAAGGAGTCACCTACCTATATTGGTAGGTGAGGACTCTGTCAGCTTTGCTAGGTCCAAGGGCTAGAAGCCAACTTTTCTTCGTTTAAATTTCTATTTTTTAATGGTGTTACAATACATACACATGTATGTTAACTTTTTATTTTTTAGAAGGGTCTCGCTCTGTCGCCCAGGCTGGAGTGCAGTAGCGCGATCGTAGCTCACTGTAGCCTTGAACTTCTGGCTTAAGTGATCCTCCCACTTCAGTCTTCCGAGTAGCTGGGACTACAGGCGTGTGCTACCACACCCAGCTAATTTTTACATTTTTAAAATGTATTTTTATAGAGATGGGGATCTCACCGTATTGCCCAAGATGGTCTTGAACTCCTGGCCTCAATCAATCCTCCTGCCTCGGCCTCCCAAAATGCTGGGATTACAGGCATGAGCCACCACTCCTGGCCTAAATTTACCATTGTAACCATTTGTAAGTACTGCATACAGTTCTGTGGCATCAAGTACACTCACATTGTTCTGTAACCATTACCACCATTCTTTTCTAGAACTTTCTCATCTTCCCAAACTGAAACTCTATAGTGATTAAACAGTAACTTCCCCTTGACTACTCTAGGCACCTGATATGAGTGGAATTATACAGTATTTGTCTTTTTGGGTCCGGCTTCTTTCACTTAACATAATATCTTCAAGATCCTTCCATTTTGTAGCATGTGTCAGAATTTCCTTCCTTTTTACAGCTGAATAATATTCCATTGTATAGATGTACCACATTTTGCATAACCATTCATCCCTCCATGGACATTTGGGTTGCTTCCACCTTTTGGCTATTGTAAATGTTGCTGCTTTGAATGTGAGTGTACAAATATCTGTTCGAGTCCCTGCTTTCAATTATTTTGGATATATGCCCAGAGGTAGAATTGCTGGATCATATGGTAATTCTGTTTAATGTTCTGAGGAATCGCCATAGGATTTTCTATGGTAGCTGCACCATTTTAAATTCCCACCAGCGATGCACAAGGATTCAGTTAAATAAATTTTATAGGAGGCCATTGGTTTGCACTGAGCTCCTGTGCTTGGCCCAACAGACCAAACCAAAATGGAGTCACTCATGCTAAAGTTCCATGTCACTAAGCAACACTAAGTTGTTCATCAAACCTTCAGAGGAATCAGGAGAGGGAAGGAATAGCCAAAACCCCAAACAAGCCAGTGTTAGCTGGCATGATACGGAAGTCCTTTCTGCTTTAACCTTTATAAGAAAAGTAACTTTGAAATGACCAATCTGCTTTTTTTTCTTCTGTTTCTATTTTTCTCTGCCCTTTTTTGTCCATAAAAACTAACCTGTGCTTGACTCATCTGAACACTCATTCTATTTATTTTATGGAATGAAATGTAGCCTGATTCTAGAATCACAAACACTGTAAATGCCACTTAAGATTTTTTTTTTTTTTTTTGAGACAAAGTATCACTCTGTTGCCCAGGTTGGAGTGCAGTGGCACAATCTCGTCTCACTACAACCTCTGCCTCTCTCAGGTTCAAGCAATTCTCCTGGCTCAGGCTCCCTAGTAGCTGAGATTACAGGTGTGCACCACCACACCCGGCTAATTTTTTTGTATTTTCAGTAGAGACAGGAGTTTCATCATGTTGCCCAGACTGGTCTCGAACCCCTGAGCTCAGGTAATCCACCTGCCTCAGCCTCCCAAAGTGCTGAGATTACAGGCATGAGCCACCATGCTCAGCCAAGTTAGAATCTTTTTTTCTTTTTTTTTTAGATGGAGTTTCACTCTTGTTGCCCAGGCTGGAGTGCAATGGCTCGATCTCAACTCACCGCAAGCTTCACCTCCCGGGTTCAAGCGATTCTCCTGCCTCAGTCTCCCGAGGAGCTAGGATTACAGGCATGCACCATCACGCCCAGCTAATTTTGTATTTTTAGTAGAGATGGGGTTTCTCCATGTTGGTCGACCTCAGGTGATCCACCTGCCTTGGCCTCCCAAAGTGCTGTGGGATTACAGACGTGAGCCACCGCGCCCAGCCTTTTTTTTTTTTTTTTTTTTTTTTGAGATGTAGTCGCACTCTGTAGCCCAGGCTGGAGTGCAATGGCTTGATCTCAGCTCAGTGCAACCTCTGCCTCCCAGGTTCAAGCAATTCTCCTGCTTCAGCCTCCCAAGTACCTGGGATTATAGACATGCTCCACCATACCCTGCTAATTTTTGTATTTTTAGTAGAGACGGGGTTTCATCATGTTGGCCAGACTGGTCTCAAACTCCTGACCTTGTGGATCCCTTCCAAATGTTGGGATTACAGGCATAAGCCACTGCACCCAGCCTCTGAGACTTTTTATGCAGCCTTGGAATCCTGGGCTCAAGCGATCCTTCCACCTCAGCCTCCTGAGTAGCTGGGACCACAGGCACATGCCACCATGCCAGCTAATTTTTTTTTTTTTTTTTTTTTTTTTTTGAGACAGAGTCTCTTTCTGTTGCCCAGGCTGGAGTGCAGTAGCATGATTTTGGCTCACTGCAACCTCCGCTTCCCGGGTTCAAGTGATTCTCTTGCCTTGGCCTCTCGAGTAGCTGGGATTACAGGCATGAGCCACCACGCCTGGCTAATTTTTGTATTTTTAGTAGAGACAGGGTTTCACCATGTTGGCCCGGCTGGTCTTGAACTCCTGACCTCAGGTGATCCACCCGCCTCGGCCTCCCAAAGTGCTGGGATTACAGATGTGAGCCACCATGCCCGACATTTACAGTGACTTTTCTACATTCCACCAGGCTGGCTGTTCCCTCAGGAATAATCTCCTGTGTGTCTGAATCATATATACCCATCTGTGACTAGAATAGTGAACTGTGAGTCCTGCATCAACCCAAACATGCTCTTTCACTCTGCATACTGCCCCTAAATTAGTCACTCTCAGAATCCATTTTAGTAAATGTTCCTCAGGAAGCTGATGATACTGATCTACGAACTGGAACAATTCCTCCACACTCTACTGTCTGGTTTCGATAATTACTTGGTTCCTTCACATTGACTACCTTCTTGGTAACCACAGGTCTCAGAGGTACTTTCTGTTGTCCCTGCATAATTTCCTCCTTTGTGGGTGACTCTGAGGCTAGTGGCCTGAGCTCAGCTAGACCCACATCTGTGCTTGGTCCAGCCCCAATTCCTAACCCAGCACCCTCTTTTACTTTCATTTTAGCCATTATAGATAACAATAAGCAGGGGACTGAATATTTCACATTTTTCTTATTAGTTTACATTTCCTTATACATTCAATGAACCAATTCCTGGGAGTTGGATCCATCTCTAAATTCCACTGGTAAGTTTTACCTTTAGTAACTGATCTCAACAAAGTTGTGGCTTCACACCATGGTGACCACATGGTCACTCAGGAATTGACGACATCTTCCTCCACCCTTTTATCCTTTTTCTTCCCAAACCACATGTTTATGTGAGTTAGGACCATTCCTGCAAATCCCACTTCACTGACACCAATTGTTTAGAGAAAACTCTAACCATTTCCTCTACTCTCACACCACAGCAATCATCCACACAGAAGATTTCTGTGACCATACACATGGGGCTTCTGTTCCCCACCCAGCAGTGGACACCAGCTGGGTGTCCTTTAATTCAGTTCCAACACCACCTACCCAGAGATAGTGTCAGACCTCATAGGTTGAGGGCTTAGTCCCCAAGACTGCCTCCCTGCCCCGCACTAGTCCCAAGTCTAGGCCTCCAGAACTTCTGACCAGCAGGCTTCAAGTTGGGGTTCTCATGACCCCCTGTTTGGGTCCAATTGATTTGTGGGAGCAGCTCACAGAACTCGGGGAAACATTGACAATTACTGGTTTATTAGAAACCATATTACAGGCCTAGTGTGGTGGCTCATGCCTATAATCCCGGCACTTTGGGAGGCCAAGGCAAGTGGATTGCTTGAGGTCAGGACTTCGAGACCAGCCTGGCCAACATGGTGAAACCGTCTCTACTTAAAAAAAAAAAAAGAAAAAAAAATTAGCCAGGCGTGGTTGGTGGGTGCCTGTAATCCCAGCTACAAGGGAGGTTAAGGCAATAAGAATCGCTTGAACCCTGGAGATGGAGGTTGCAGTGGGCCGAGATGGTGCCACTGCACTCCAGCCTGGGTGAAAGAGCAAGATTCCATCTGAGAAAAAAAAAAAAAAAAAAAAAAAAAGCCAGCATATTGCAAAGGATACAGATGAAGAGACACGGAGGGTAAGGTATGAGGGCAGGGGTGTGGAGCTTCCATGCCCTCTCTGGGTGCTCCACCCTCCAGGAACCTCCAGGTGTTCAGGCATCTGGAAGCTCACTGAACCCTGTCCTCTTGGGTTTTCATGGAAGCTTTATGGGAGGGTTAGGCCCACAGTCAGAAAGGCCCAGGAAGGTTAGAGTGAAAGGAGGGCAGGAGAAGGTCAGATACTGCCGCTGAGGGCTAACACACTCAATATAACAAAAGACTAACAAGGACTATAAGAGTCATGAGCCAGGAGCTGTGGACAAAAACCAATATGTATCATAACACCATACCATCTTTAAAAAAAAAAAAATAGAGACGGGAGTCTCGCTGTGTTGCCCAGGCTCATCTCGGACTCCTGGGCGCCCTGGGCACAGTGGAACAGCCTGTAATCCCAGCACTTTGGGAGGCCGAGGCGGGAGAATCATTTGAGGCCAGGAGTTTGAGACCAGCCTGGGCAGCATAGTGAGGCCTCATCTCTGCAAAAAAAATTGTTTTAATTAGCCAAGTGTGGTGGTGGTGCCTGTAGCCCCACCCAGTTCCTTGGGAGGCGGAGGTTGCAGTGAGCGGAGATCCCGCTGCCACTGCATTCCAGCCTGGGCAAGAGCAAGAGGCCTTGTCTCAAGAAAACAAAAACAAAAACTCCTGGGCTCAAGCGATCCTCCCTCTTCCGCCTCCCAAAGTGCTGGGGTTACAGGCGTGAGTCCCTGCGCCTGGTCCATACCATCTTTTCCTTTATGTTTTGCACGTTTTATACTTTGTTAGAGAAAACATCCCCTATCCCAGTGTCATACAGCTATCTTTCCGTTTTCTTCCCAAAGCTCTGTAATAGCATTGCTTGTTCCCTGTAGGTCTCTAGTTCATCTGGAATTTATTTGGAGGCCTGCCGTCAGATAGGATCTACTTTATCTTTTCCATATGGATGGCCAATTGTCTCCAAACCAATTACTGAAGAGGCGGTGCAGCCTCCCCCACCCCCCTGGGCCGTTCCAAGTCTTCGCTGGGAAGACCGTTCAGTCGGTCTGTCCGTCTGTCCCTGCCTGGCGGGCTTTCTCTGGGAACCGCTGCAGACGCGCTGGCGAAAGCACCACCGCCAAGAGTCATGCTCAGACGAGAGATTTTGTTTTCTTCTCTCTCTTTTTTTTTTTTTTTTTAAAGAACTCGGCCGCTTTCCAGTCCCCAGAAGCCTCTGGGCTTTTTGAGAAGTCTCTGGCTCGCCCCACGCCCGCCCTCTACCCGGCCTCGGCTCAGTTTCCCTCCCTGCACCCCGCAGAGCCTCCCAGCTTCCTCCAGCTCCGGCCGGGAGGATCTCCAGCGTCCCCCAAGAGGACCCAGTAGTCTCGCCCTTTCAGGGAAGGGTTCATTGCTCCCTCTGAAGTTGAAGGGTGGGGTCGGAGCGTTAGCCTTGAGGCTCTCTTCCCCCAACAGAACCGCTCCTTTAGGGGCTGGCTGTTTTCAGAGGCTTTGCCAGGACAGTCTTCCAGTCGGCCCAGGTGAAGCGCATGGCTTCAAGAGATGAGAATAAACTGGACCCCGGCCACGTGAGTCTGGTAGGGCTTTTACATAGTAAGCTAAAGCCGGGCGCGGTGGCGCCATCTGTAGTCCCAGGTACTTGGGAGGCCCGGGCGGGAGGATTGGTGGAGCAGAGGAGTTTGAGCCCAGCCTGGGCAACATAACGAGAGCCCCATCTCTAAAAATAATAATAATAATTAGCCGGGTGTGGTGGCTCACGCCTGTAATCCCAGCACTTTGGGAGGCCGGGGCGGGCGGGTGGATCACTTGAGGCCGGGAGTTCGAGACCAGCCTGGCTAACATGGTGAAACCCTGTCTCTACTAAAAATACAAAAATGAGCCGCGTGGTGGCACATGCCTGTAGTTACAGCTACTTTGGAGGCTGAGTCAGGAGAATCGCTTGAACCTGGGAAGCAGAGGTTGTAGTGAGCCGAGATCTCGCCACTGCACTCCAGCCTGAGAGACAGAGTAAGACTCCGTCTCAAAAAAATAAAATAGGCCGGGTGCAGTGGCTCACGCCTGTAATCCCAGCACTTTGGGAGGCTGAGGCAGATGGATCACCTGAGGTCAGGAGTTTGAGACCAGCCTGGCCAATATGATGAAACCCCATCTCTACTAAAAATACAAAAATTAGCTGGACATGGTGATGGTTGCCTGTAATCCCAGCTACTTGGGAGGATGAGACAGGAGAATCGCTTGAACCCGGGAGGCAGAGGTTGCAGTGAGCCAAGACTGTGCCATTGCAGTCCAGCCTGGGCAACAAGAGCAAAACTGTCTCAAAAAAGAAATTAATTAAATAAAATAAAGCAATAATAACAATGATAATTACTTCATAAACACTTGGGAAACCGGGGAATTAAGTTTCTCCTTTTCTTGTGATTCATAACAGTGCCTTACTCAAACATATAGTCTCCCAGAAGTTGAAGGATGAGTTTAAGTCTCCCAAAAGTTGGAAAACTTTCTTCAAATCCCAAGTTGTAGGCAAGCAACAACCTTAGAAAACGTGAATTTGGCTGGGTGTGGTGGCTCATGCACTTTGGGAGGCTGAGGCAGGTGGATCACCTGAGGTTGGGAGTTCGAGACCAGCCTGACCAACATGGAGAAAACCCATCTGTACTAAAAATACAAAAAATTAGCTGGGCATGGTGGCACATGCCTGTAATCCCAGCTACTCAGGAGGCTGAGGAAGGAAATCACTTGAACCTGGGAGGTGGAGGTTGCGGTGAGCTGAGATCGTGCCATTGCGCTCTAGCCTGGGCAACAAGAGTGAAACTCCGTCTCAAATTAAAAAAAAAAAAAAAGAAAACATGAATCTGAGTTGGAGGAGTTGCACGGCACAGTTCTTCTCAGAAGCCATCTCTAACACACAGGAGGCTCCTCTCTTTTTGGTCTTGTAGAAGTGGGTTGGAAATTGAAATGCACTCTCAGAACTGACCGTGGCTCTCCCAGTCATTAGCAGGGTATGCTTTTCAATCAATATGGGTTAAATAAGATGATGCATGAGCACCTAGCACAGTGACTGACTCATAGTAAGCACTTAACAAATATTAGCCACTGTTATTATCATCACTAGATGCAATCGGAACTGAAGTATATAGCTTGGCTGCTGCTGCAGATGAAAGAATTTTTTTTTTTTTGAGGCAAGGTCTTGCTCTGTCACCCAGGCTGGAGTACACTGGCACAATCATGGCTCACTGCAGCCTCGACCTCCTGGGTCCTGGGCTCAACATCCTCCCACCTCAACCTCCTGAGAAGCTGGGACTACAGACACATACCACCATATTGGCTAATTTTTGTTTTGTTTCTTTGTTTCTGAGACAGAGTCTCACTCTGTCGCCCAGGCTGGAGTGCAGTGGCACGATCTCGGCTCACTGCAACGCCCTCGTCTTGGGTTCAAGCAATTTTTCCACCTCAGCCTCTCAAGTAGCTGGGATTACAGGCGGCAGCCACCATGCCCAGCTAATTTTGTATTTTCAGTAGAGACAAAGTTTCATCATGTTGGCCAGGCTGGTCTCGAACTCCTGACCTCAGGTGATCCTCCCACCTTGGCCTCCCAAAGTGCTGGGATTACAGGCATGAGGCACCTCGCCCGGCTTTGTTTTTGTTTTTGTTTTTGTTTTGTAGAGACGGGAGTTGCCGAGGCTGGTCTTGAACACCCAAGTGCTTATGATCCCACAGATTCAGTTTAAGATCGAACTTTCATGAGGTTGAGCAGAAAGCCCAGGGTCATGGTCCTTCTCATAGCTTTCACATCCAGGGCCTCAAGGTCATGTACCCATGGCTTGATTGTTGAATGTTGACTTTAATTGGCTTGGCTCCAAGTTCTCTGGTCCCGGTTGTGATAATGCAGTGGGATGTGCTGTTCCTTAGTCTGAGACCTTGGTTGGCCTCTGATAATAAACGTAGCATTTGTAAACTAACAAGTTTGTTAAATGTCCAGAGCCTTTCTTGGACATCCCAGGTGGAATAAAACATGTTTTGGGATGCACTTTCATTTCTGACCTTTCCTGAATGCCCAACCTGTGGTATGTCAGGAGCACAGGTATCTTGTCAAGGTGAGGAGGTAGAGGTGTGAGGTGGCCGAATGAGGCTGTGGCAGGGACTGGGAAGAAGAGCAGCTAATTAGAGCTGCTTCTAGTCATGAGACTGGAATCTTATGACCCCGGAGAGTTTAACTTTCGAAATAAAGAAAAGGGGGCCGGGCACAATGGCTCACGTCTGTAATCCCAGCACTTTGGGAGGCCGAGGCGGGCAGATTGCCTGAGGTCAGGAGTTCGAGACCAGTCTGGCCAACATGGTGAAACCCTGTCTCTACTAAAAATACAAAAAAAAAAAAAAAAATTAGCCAGACATGGTGGTGTGCGCCTGTAATCCCAGCTACTCAGGAGGCTGAGGCAGGGGAATTGCTTGAAGCAGGGAGGTGGAGGTTGCAGTGAGCCGAGATTGTGCCACTGCACTCCAGCCTGGGCACAGAGCAAGACTCTGTCTCAAAAACAAAACAAAATAAATCAAAAAAGAAAAGGAAAAATTAAAACAATGAAGGCAAAGAGCCGATGCTCTTTACGTGAAGGGAGTTGTACTAAATTCATTTTAGTTGTGAAATAGAACAAAATGGGCTGTTTCTGTAGTTTTTTTTTTTTTTTTTTGGAAACGGAGTCTCGCTCTGTCGCCCAGGCTAGAGTGCAGTGGCGCCATCTCGGCTCACTGCAAGCTCCGCCTCCCGGGTTCACGCCATTCTCCTGCCTCAGCCTCCGGAGTAGCTGGGACTACAGCCGCTGCCACCGCGCCTGGCTGATTTTTTGTATTTTCAGTAGAGATGAGGTTTTACCGTGTTAGCCAGAATGGTCTCAATCTCCTGACCTTGTGATCTGCCCGCCTCAGCCTCCCAAAGTGCTGGGATTACAGGTGTGAGCCACCGCTCCCGGCCCCTTTTCTTTATAGATTTATTTGCCATATTTTTTTTTCTTTCCAACTCTTATTCTAGGTTCAGTGGGTACATGTGCAAGTTTGCACACTGTTTTGTTTTGTTTTGAGACGGAGTTTCGCTCTTGTTGCCCAGGCTGGAGTGCAATGGCGCGATCTCGGTTCACTGCAACCTCCCCCTCCCGGGTTCAAGCGATTCTCCTGCCTCAGCCTCCCGAGTAGCTGAGACTACAGGCATGCACCACCATGCCCGGTTAATTTTGTATTTCTAGTAGAGACAGGGTTTCTCCATGTTGGCCAGGCTGGTCTCAAACTCCTGACCTCAAGTAATCCACCTGCCTCGGCCTCCCAAAGTGTTGGGATTACAGGTGTGAGCCACCACGCCCGGCCTTGCACACTACTTTAAGCTCGGAAAAGAGAGATAGCAAACCAAAGTCATATGGTTTTGTGAAGGAGATAGACATACCAAAAAGTTAGCACTGAGTGTAAAATACAGAACTCCTCGTCGTCATCTTCCTCTTCCACCTTTTTCTGGGCAACTTTAGCAGGACCCTTTGAGCCATCAGACTTTCCTTTCGACTTACAGACAGCAACATCTTTCTCATACTTTTCCTTCAGCTTTGCAGCCTGAGTGATGTGAGGCTGCTTTTCACTGTCATTTAAGTTCTTCCACATCTCACCCAGCTTTTTTGCCACGTCTCCAAATCCAAAAATTCCCGTTTTTGCCGGGGTTTGTGGATTTTATCTTGGGGCGGAATTCTGAACAGAACAGGAAGAATCCAGACAGTGGCCTTTGGGGGGCATTAGGATCCTTCTTCTTCTTGCCTCCCGTAGCTGGTCCATAATCCTTAATTTTCTGATCATAGTGCACTTTATCCGCCTTTGCCAGTTCATTGAATTCAGATTTCTTTTTCTCAGATATTGTCTTCCACCTCTCAGAGCACTTCTTGGAAAATTCTGCAAAATTGACAGGGACTTTTGGGTTTTTCTTCTTATGTTCTTCTCTGCACGTCTGCACAAAGAAGGCATAAGCAGACATCTTGCCCTTTGGTTTCGTGGGGTCACCTTTAGCCATCCTGACTGCATTGTTTGCTAGTCTTGTTCTTCAAATATTGTAGCCAATCATGTCACACTTGTCTGTGATCTCTCCGACATAAAACCACATTCACACCTCAGTGGCCACCAAATCATTCAGCACCACTTCCTTAACTGTGAACGGTTTGAAGCTACCAGTTCGAGCACTAGTGACTTATTTTTTTCCCCCAGGCTTTGGATAGCTCTAGGGATCTCAACAGGGGTGGAGGAACCAGCTCAACTTTGGCATAGTACCAAAATGTGGCCAATTGAGGTTTCGCATAAGTCACAGCAGCATTGTTCACTAGCGCCAGAGTCACCTCTGTGAGGTTACAGACAAATTAGGCCGTGGTTCTAGGATGGAAAGTCCGTCACCCCAAACAGGCAACTGAACATCCAAAAGATTGGTTTTAAAGACAGAAAAGGACTGAGGAAAGCAGAAACAGAGAACAAAAAGTGGATTTGTTGTTTCAAAGTGATTTCCTTACAGGATTGAAACAGAGCCGGCCTCATTATCATGGCAACAGGTAAACTGAGCTCTTTAGATTGGGTGCTGTGAATCTCGTGGTGTGTTTTTTTTTAATTATTTAATTTAATTTTTTTTTTTTTTTTTTTTGAGACAGAGTCTCACTCTACCACCCAGGCTGGAGTGCTATGGCATGATCTTGGCTCACTGCAAACTCTGACTCCCAGGTTCAAGCGATTCTCCTGCCTCAGACTCCCGAGTAGCTGGGATTACCAGCATGCACCACCATGCCCAGGTAATTTTTGTTTTAGTAGAGACCGGGTTTCACCATGTTGTCCAGGCTGGTCTCAAACTCCTGACCTCAAGTGATCCTCCTGCCTTGGCCCTCAAAGTGCTGGGATTACAGGCATGAGCCACTGTGCCTGGCCTTTTTTTCTTCCTTCTTTTTTTTTTGAGATGAAGTTTCACTCTTGTTGCCCAGGCTGGCACAGTGCAGTGGTGCGATCTTGGCTCACTGCAACCTCTGCCTCCTGGGTTCAAGCGATTCTCCTGCCTCAGCCTCCCAAGTAGCTAGGATTACAGGCATGCACCACCACACCCAGCCTAAAGTACCTTTTTCTCTCTCCATATGACTCCATTTCCCTGCAGCCTCAGATGCCAACTCGTTTCCTCTTTGGAGCTTTCTGCCGCCTAGGCTCTTGCAGTATTCTTCTCTATGGCTGTGCCTTTAGCTGCAAATAAAGAAAAAAAAAGAATCCAAGTCAAATAGCTTGAACCATAGGAAAAATATACCTCACATTTGAAGAGCTTCAGGGCTGATTAATTTGAAGGCTCAGCAGTGTCATCCGGGACTTGGGTGCCTTCCACCTTTTTTTTTTTTTTTTTTTGAGACAGGGTCTCATTCTGTCACCCAGGCTGGAGTACAGTGGCATGATTTTGGCCCATCACAGTCTCGACCTCTGGGCTCAAATGATCCTCCTGCCTCAGCCTCCCAAGTAGCTGGGAGTACAGGCATGCGCCACCATGCCCAGCTAATTTTTTTGTTTTTTTTGGTAGAGACAGGGTTTCACCATGTCACCCAGGCTAGTCTTGAACTCCTGGGATCAAGCAATCTGCCTGCCTTGGCCTCCCAAAGTGCTGGGATTACATGCATGAGCTGCTGCTCCCAGCTACCATCCACCATTCCGATCTACCACCCTGAAGACGATGCCTTGTCCTAAAGGTGCTGTCTGCACTGTTCGAGGATGACTGCAGCAGTGTGTGATGGTTAATTGGGTATATTACTTGATTGGGCTAAGGGATGCCCAGATAACTGGTAAAACATTTCTGGCTGTGTCTGTGAGGATGTTTCTGAAAGGGATTCTCAGTTGAGCTGATGAACTGAGTGAAGCAGGTGGCTCTCCCAGTGTGGGTAGGCATCACCCAATTCATTAAAGGCCTGAATAGAACAAAAGGATCGAGCAAGGGTGAACTCCCTCTCTCTGCTTGTGCTGAGAAACCCATTTCCTCCTACCCTCAGACTTGGGCTCCAGACTCAGAGTGGGACCCACATCATTGGCCCTCGGCTGATTACCTGGCATTTGGACTCAGACAGAATTACACACTGGCTTTTCAGGTTCTCCAGCTTGCAGAGAGCATACCATGGGGCTTCCTGGCCTCCATAACCACATGAGCCAATTCCTATAATCTCCTCATATATAAATATCTATCTGTATATCTATATCTAGAACCTACTGGTTCTGTTTCTCTGGAAAACTCTAATACAAGTCATTCCAATGCTATATCCCAACATGAAAAAATGCAGCTAGAGAGTGTGTCTTTTCCCATATGTCTCTTTTTTTTAACCAATGAGGAGACCTTCCCCAGAAGCCCCCAGAAGTCTTTATCCTCACATCTCACTGGCCTGTACTGCATTATATGCCCCTTCCTAAATCAGTCCCTGGCAGGGAAATTGTGATAACAATGATTGGCTTGGATTAATCAGGACTCATTGCTGAACCATTTGGAGGAAGGGTGGAATGCAAAACGAAATCAAGGCTTTGTCCCAAATGAAGGGGGTAGGCAATGAAACCATACTGGCACATGCCAGTTTTCCTTCTGCTTTTTTTGCTTGCTCCTTCATTTTTCTTTGCCATTCACTATCAGGTTCTAGTCTAGTCCTCTTCCAATCTAGGATGTTCCCACACCACATATTCTCCCTGGAAGACCCTATTCATGCTGTTAAATACAATTTACAGGAGGCCATTGCTTTAGACTAGCCTCCTGTCCTAGGCCCTAGCAATCCAGACCAAACCAGAATGGAGTCACTCATGCTAAATGTTACATAATCAAACTGAGCTCTGAAACACGCCTATTAAAAAAAAAAAAAAAAGAAAAGAAAAGCCAGGCATGGTGGCTCACATCTGTAATCCCAGCACTTTGGGAGGCTGAAGCGGGTGGATCACCTGAGATCAGAAGTTCGAGACTAGCCTAAACAACATGGAGAAACCCCCATCTCTACTAAAAATACAAAATTAGCCAGGCATGGTGGCGCATGCCTGTAATCCCAGCTACTCAGGAGGCTGAAGCAGGAGAATCGCTTGAACCTGGGAGGTGGAGGTTGCCTGAGGTAAGCTGAGATTGTGCCATTGCACTCCATCCTGAGTGCTCCTGTTGGAGCAAAACTCTATCTCAAAAAAATAGAAAAGAAAATGTACTATTTATTTATTTATTTATTTATTTATTTATTTATTTATTTATTTCGAGACGGAGTCTTGTTCTGTCGCCCGGGCTAGAGTGCAGTGGCGCGATCTAGGCTCACTGCAAGCTCCGCCTCCCGGGTTCACGCCATTCTCCTGTCTCAGCCTCCTGAGTAGCTGGGACTACAGGCACCCGCCGCCATTCCCGGCTAATTTTTTTGCATTTTTTAGTAGAGACGGGGTTTCACCATGTTAGCCAGAATGGTCTCCATCTCCTGACCTTGTGATCCACCCACCTCGGCCTCCCAAAGTGCTGGGATTACAGGCGTGAGCCACCGCACCCGGCCGTATTTTTGAATTTTTAGTTTAATTTTGCTAATCTCTGTATCATTCCAGTTTTAGTATATGTGCTGCCGAAACAATCACTGCTTATCCTTATACACAGTTGGCACAAATGGATGTTTGAGAAATCATAAAATTGAGATGTGTGGAAGATAAGGAAGTGGTCAGTGAGTATACACTTTTCTTTGGAGGGTTCAGGGTCTCGCTCTGTTGCCCAGGCTGAAGTACAGTGATATAATCACCATGCACTGGAGCCTCAACCTCTCAGGCACAAGCAATCCTCCAACCTCAGCCTACCGAGTAGCTGGAACTACAGGCACATGCTGCCATGCTCGGCTAGTGGAAAAGTTTTTTGATGCAGATATTGCAAAATATTGCTTATAATTATCAATATTTTAAAAATACAGAAATTGCTGGGTGTGATGGCTCACACCTGTAATCCCAGCACTTTGGGAGGCAGAGGTGAGAAGATCAATTGAGCCCAGGAGTTTGAGACCAGCCTGGGCAACATGCAGACCCCCTCTCGCTACAAAAAAATAAAAATAAAAAAAAAATTAGCCAGGCATGGTGGCATATGCCTATAGTTCCAGCACTTTGGGAGGCTAAGGCAGGAGGATTGCTTGAGCCCAGGAGTTTGAAGTTACAGTGAGCTATAATCGTGCCATTGCACTCTAGCCTGGGCAATAGAGTGAGACCTTGTCTCTAAAAAAAAAAAAAATTTAAATACAGAAGTTATTAGGCCCACTTCAAGATCTCATTATTGAATGCATTAATAAAGGACACAAAATAAAAGAAAATGTATAACTGTGTCAAAAATTATTCAGGCAACTTAAAAATATTGTAACAACATATTGTATGTAATTTGTTCCTGTGGTAATTCTATGTGTATCATTTTATGTATTCAAAAAACACCGGGGCGGTGGCCCATGCCTATAATCTCAGCACTTTGGGAGGCTGAGGCAGGCAGATCACCTGAGGTCAGGAGTTTCGAGACCAGCCTGGCCAACATGGTATTTTTGTACTAAAAATACAAAAAAATTAGCTGGGCGTGGTGGTGGGCATCTGTAATCCCAGCTACTTGGGAGGCGGAGGCAGAAGGACTGCTTGAACCGGGAAGGCAGAGGTTGCACCACTGCACTCCAGCCTGGGTGACAGAGACTCCGCCTCAAAAAACAAAAAAACAGAACAAAAAAACCCCCACCAGACTGCCAAAGGAATCCACAGTTAAAAAAGGTTAGGAACCCTTGCTCCAAGAGAAAAGAGAGAAAGGGAGACTTGTAGTGTCTGGGGAACCTGGCTTTTTAGGAGAGAAGAGAGGCTAACATTTTAAAATACTGAAAGGGCAGAGAGGGGATTTTGAGAGCCAAGGTCCCTGAGGAGGCTGAACTACTGGGATGCAGGGCTCAGGTGGAGGGATTAACTACAGGAAGGAAACCTTTCCCACAATAAAAGGGAGGAAAGGATAAGAGTGGATAAAAATAAATGTTTCAGTGGGGTGGGAGTGGGGGGCAGGAAGTTGAGGGGGCTTCTTTCTGATGGCTTCTATTTTCACCTACAAGTAGGAGTGAAGTTATCTGTTGAGAGTTACAATGAGAAGGGAGGAGGATAAAGGTAGGAAACAGAAAGGGCTGACAAGGACAGCCCAGAAGAACTCCCAGCCCAGGAGTGGAGGGGGTGGGGTGGCCAGAGACCACCAGGTTGTCATGGCAACCATCCGCTTGGGTGTGCACTGCCTCCATCAGTGCTCAGCTGCCAAGTGTGGGATAAGAGGGCAGAAAGTCAGCTGGAGCCAGGGCTGAGGTTCTCCCAGGAGGATGAGGGGAGGATCAGGGGAATGGAGGAAGCATGGATCAGCATATCTAGGCTCCAGGAAGAAGAATGTGAAGCTAGAATGGGGCTGATAGCTGAGGAGGGTGAATAAACACGGGGAAGAAGAATGAGACCAAGGGAATGAGAAAGTGGAGATACAGGAAGGGGTGAACCACGGATGAGCCACTGAAGTTTTTTGTTTTGTTTTGTTTTTTAAAGACGGAATCTTGCTCTGTTACCCAGGCTAGAGTGCAATGGCATGATCTCAGCTGACTGCAACCTCTGCCTCTTGGGTTCTAGCAATTCTCCTGCCTCAGCCTCCAGAGTAGCTGGGACTATAGGCATGCGCCATCACGCCTGGCTAATTTTTGTATTTTTAGTAGAGACGGAGTTTCACCATGTTGGCCAGGCTGGTCTCGAACTCTTGACCTCAAGTGATCTGCCCGTGTTGGCCTCCCAAAGTGCTGGGATTACAGCCACCACGCCCGGCCAGAGCCAGTGAAGTTTAAGGTTAAGGAATAGTTCATGGATGGCAAGTGCTGGGCTCTGGCCACTGTGTGGGCAAGTGAAATAGAGAAGAGGTAAAGGGTGTTGGTAAAGGGGAACTGCCAGTCCAGCCAGGACCATCCAGATGGACATACTAGGTTGATGCAAAAGTAACTGTGCTTTTTGCCATTAAAGGTAATGGCAGCCAGGTGCGGCGGCTCACGTCTGTATTCCCAGCACTTTGGGAGGCCAAGGTGGGCGGATCCCCTGAGGTCAGGGGTTTGAAACCAGCCTGGCCAACAAATATGATGAAACCCGTCTCTACTAAAAATACAAAAATTAGCCAGGTGTGGCAGTGGGCACCTGTAATTCCAGCTACTCAGGAGGCTTAGGCAGGAGAATCACCTGAACCTGGGAGGCAGAGGTTGCAGTGAGCCAAGATGGAGCCATAGCACTCTAGCCTAGGTAGCAGAGTGAGACTCTGTCTCAAAAAATAAATAAATAAAAAATAAAAAAATAGGCTGGGTGCGGTGGCTCATGCCTGTAATCCCAGCATGATCCCAGGTGGATCATGAGGTCAGGCACTGGAGACCAGCCTGGCCAACATAGTGAAACCCCGTCTCTACTAAAAATACAAAAAATTAGCCGGGCATGGTGGCAGGTGCCTGTAATCCCAGCTACTCCGGAGGCTGAGGCGGGAGAATTGCTTGAACCCAGGAGGCAGAGGTTGCGGTGAACCGAGATCGCACCACTGCACTCTAGCCCGGGCAACAGTGCGAGACTTCGTCTCAAAAAAAAAATAAATAAAACAAAATAAAGGTAATGGCAAAAACTGCAACTACTTTTGCACCAACCTAATAAAAATCACCTGGGATGAGAGTGAGCCCCCCCCCCCCCCCCAATGTGGAGAGGAAGGTCTTCTGGGAATATGGAGGAGTGATTTTTGAAGTCGTTAGATCATTGGAACAATAGTAGATAGAGGCCAGGTGCGGTGGCTCACGGCTGTAATCCCAGCACTTTGGGAGGCTGAGACAGGAGGATCACTTGAGGTCAGGGGTTTGAGACCAGCCTAACCAACATAACGAAATCCTGTTTCTACTAAAAATACAAAAATCAGATGGATGTGGTGGCATGCACCTGTAATCCCGGCTACTTGGGAGGCTGAGGAAGGAGAATCACTTGAACCTGGGAGGTGGAGGTTGCAGTGAGCCAGGATTGCGCCATTGCACTTCAGCCTGGCAACAGAGAAAGCAAGCTAAAAAAAAACCAAAAACCCAAAAAACCTCTAACCTTTATAAAAGGGGCTACAGCCTGGGCAACACAATGAAACCCCCATCTCTTAAAAAAACCTAAAAATTAAATGAGCATGGTGTTGTGTGCCTGTACTTCTAGCTACTCCAAAGGCTGAGGTGGGAGGATTGCTTGAGCCCAGGAGTTTGAGGCTGCAATGAACTACGATCACACTATTGCACTCCAGCCTGGGTGACAGAAAAAAAAAAAAAAAAGGTATGGTGGTTTCCAGCCCAGAAAGGTGGTCCCCTCCCATACCCCACCCCAACCAGAAGGTATTTGCAAACCCACAGAGGCCTTTGGTTTTATCACAATGCTGTGGGTGGGTGATACTGGCATTTGGTATCTAGAGATTAGAGAGGCTAAACACTCTGTGATGCACAGGAGAGCTCCACACACTGATGAATTGTCCTACGCAAAATGCCAGTCATGCATCTCATACATTTTATGGATAAGCAGACTGAGACTCACAGAGCTGAGGTATGTGCCTACTTTTGGGAGCTTCTGTAGCGTTGAAATTGTATTAAGATTTCTTTTTAAGAGCTAGGGTCACTGCAGTGAGATGAGATCATCCCACCACACTGCAGCTTGGGCAACAGAGCAAGACCTTGTCTTGGGCATGGTGGCTCACACCTCTAATCCCAGCACTTTGGGAGGCCTAAGTGGGAGGATCGCTTGAGGCCAGGAGGTCGAGGCTGCAGTCTTTGCACCACTGCACACCAGCCTGGGTGACAAAACAAGACTCTGTTTCAAAGAGAGAGAGAGAGACAGAGAGAGAGGGGGTCTCGCTCTGTTGCCCAGGCTGGCCTCCAATTCTTGGACTCACACAATCTTCCTGCCTCAGTCTTCCAAGCAGCTGGGACTACAAATGCATGCTACTATGCATGGCTTAAGATTTTGTGTCTATATCTGAGGTCCCTGTGGCAGACAGTGTCGAGCAGCAAGTCTCACCCTTTCGCCCTAGTTACCGCCCAATGATTGGTCTGTGTTTGCCACAGTTCAGGCCAATGAGATGTAAGCAGAAGTCGTGGAGCAGGGCTCCTGGGTAAACTTTCTCAAAAGGGCAAGTGAAGCTGGATGCTCCTTCCCCATTGGCTCTGCTCCTTCCTTCCTTCCTTCCTTCCTTCCTTCCTTCCTTCCTTCCTTCCTTCCTTCCTTCCTTCTTCCTTCCTCCCTCCCTCCCTCCCTCCCTTCTTCATCTCTCTTTCTATCTTTCCCTCCCTCCCTCCTTCCTTTTTTTTTTTTTTTTTTTTTTTTAACGGGGTCTCACTCCGTCACCCAGGCTGGAGTGCAGTGGCATGATCTCGGCTCATTGCAGCCTCAACCTCAACCCAGGCTCAGGTGATCCTCCCACCTCAGCCTCCCAAGTAGCTGGGACTACAGGTGCATGCCTCCCAGCTAATTTTTGTGTTTTTTGCTGTACAGACCGGGTTTCACCACATTGCCCAGGCTGGTCTCAAACTCCTGGGCTCAAGTAATTATCCCGCCTCAGTCTCCCAAACTGCTGGGATTCCAGGTGTGAGCCACCATGCCCAGTATCTGCTCCTTTCTTTCTGCTCGGAACTTGGTTCCACAGCCATCTTGTGCCTATGAACACAAAAGCCACATGTTAGTGATGGTGGAGCAGAAAGAAAGAAAGACCACGTGTTCTCGCTGACTTTCTAAGAAGCGCCCCAGACCTGGACTGCCCACCTCTGGATTTAACAAATGAGAAAAACAAACTATTATTTGTTTAAGCTACTGTTAATTGGTTGTTCTGTTGAATGCATTTCTACCTGATAGAGTCATCGGGCCAGTTAGTAACCCAGGTTTTGACTCTCACAATCTAATATGCTTTCCTTGGCAGCAGTGGATCTCCAAGTGTGGTCCCCAGACAGGCAACATCAGTATCGCAGAGAAACTTATTAGAAATGCAGAATATCATATGCCACCCCAGACCTTCTAAGTCAGAAACCCTGGGGGTGGGCCCAACGATCTGGTTTAACAAGCCCTCCCAGTGATTCTCATGCACCGAAAGTGTGAGAACCACCGTTCTGTAGCCATGCTCTTCACTGTGTGGCTCTGGACAACCTGGGAGCTTGCTTAAAATATACCATTTCAGCCGGGTGCAATGACTCACACCTGTAATCCCAGCACTTTGGGAGGCTGAGGTGAGTGGATCGCTTGAGCCCAGGAGTTTGAGACCAGCCTGGGTAATATGGGGAGACCCCCATCTCTACCAAAAAAAAAAAATCAGCCAGGTGTGTTGGTGCACGTCTGTAGTCCCAGCTACTCAGAGGCTGAGGTGGAAGGACCTCTTGAACCTAGGAGGCTGAGACTGCAGTGAGCCATGATAGCGTCACTGCACTCTAGCCTGGGGGACAGAGCCAGACCCTGTCTCAAAAAAAGGAAAAGCAAGGACAGGTGCAGTGGCTCAAGCCTGTAATCCCAGCACTTTGGGAGGCCAAGTCTGATCGCTTGAGCCCAGGAGTTCAAGACCAGCCTGGGCAACATGGAGAAACCCTACAAAAAATATAAAAATACAAAAAATGCAAAAATTAGCTGGATACGGTGGTGCACACCTGTGGTCCCAGCTACTGGGGAGGCTGAGGTGGGAGGATCACTTGAGCCCGGGAGGTGGAGGTTGCGGTGAGCCAAGATGGAGCCACTGTACCCCAGCCTGGGTGACAGAGATCCTGTCTCTATTTTTTAAAAAAGGAAAACAAAAATATACCATCTCACGTCCCACTACATGCAGACCTACTGAATCGAAATCTACATTTTTAGGAGGTTCCTGGGTTGTTTGTACACATATTCAAGTTTAAGAAGCACTGCTCTACAATATGCTTAATTGAGTCCTTTTCTTTCTTTTATTGAAGAGCACTGAAAAGATACATAACTGATCAGATTAAAGTTGCATGTTCAGGATTCAGCTGAACCCTCCCGGGTTCAAGCGATTCTCCTGCCTCAGCCTCCCAAGTAGCTGGGATTACAGGTGCGCACCACCACACCCAGATAATTTTTGTATTTTAGTAGAGATGAAGTTTCACCATGTTGGCCAGGCTGGTCTCAAACTCCTGACCTCAGGTGATCCGCTGACCTCGGCCTCCCAAAGTGCTGGGATTACAGCCATGAACTACCGCGCCCAGCCCACAATTGCTTTTAAATGGAAAACTTATTCCAAACATAAATTTGAGGCCGGGCAAGGTGGCTCACACCTGTAATCCCAGCACTTTAGGAGGCTGAGGTGGGAAGATTACTTGAGACCAGTACTTCGAGACCAGCCTGGCCAACATGGTGAAATCCTGTCTCTATTAAAAACACAAAAATTAGCTGGGGATAGTGGTGCACACCTCTAATCCTAGGGAGGCTGAGGCATGAGAATTATGTGATCCTGGGAGGCAGAGGTTGCAGTGGGCCAAGGTTGTGCCACTGTGCTCCAGCCTGGACGACAGAGTGAGACTCTCTCTCAAAAAAAAAAAAAAAAAAGGAAAGAATGAAAAGTGCCAGACTGGGCACTCCAGCCTGGGCAACATAGCAAGACCCCATCTAACTTTTTTTTTTTTTTGAGACGGAGTCTCGCTCTGTCGCCCAGGCTGGAGTGTAGTGGTGCGATCTCGGCTCACTGGAAGCTCCGCCTCCCGGGTTCACGCCATTCTCCTGCCTCAGCCTCCTGAATAGCTGGGACTACAGGCGTCTGCCACGGTGCCCAGCTAATTTTTTGTATTTTTAGTAGAGACGGGGTTTCACCGTGTTAGCCAGGATGGTCTCGATCTCTTGACCTCGTGATCCGCCTGCCTCAGCCTCCCAAAGTGCTAGGATTACAGGTGTGAGCCACCGCTCCCAGCTCTAACCATTTTGAAGTATTTAACTTACAGAAATGTAGCTATTAGAAGAATAGGGGTATTTCTGTCTTTTTTTTTTTTTTTTTTTTTTTTTAAGATGGAGTCTTGCTCTGTCACCAGGCTGGAGTGCAGTGGCACCATCTCAGCTCACTGCAACCTCCGCCTCCTGGGTTCAAGCATTTCTCCTACCTCAGCCTCCCAAGTAGCTGGGACTACAGGCACCCGCCACCACGCCCAGCTAATTTTTGTATTTTTAGTAGAGATGGGGTTCCACCATGTTGGCCAGGATGGTCTTGATTTCTTGACCTTGTGATCTCCCTGCCTCAGCCTCCCAAAGTGCTGGGATTACAGGCATGAGCCACCGCGCCCGGCCATTTCTGTCATTTTCATTACCTTTTGTGCAACATGGAGGTTCTCTCTGTTTGTCTTGTTGCTACAGTGCATCATGATGTTGATTTATTAGAGGTACAGTGACACATGCTAGACCTAAGCAGGACCTGGAGCTCGTTTCTTAAGTAGGCTTCCCAGGCTTTCCTGCACAGGGTTCACATAGAAAATGAAGATGTTATCCAACACTCCAAGAAAAGGGAAGGGAAGAAGCAGTTTGCTGCAGGATAGGCTGCCTGCAGGCTCCAGCCAGAGCTGAAGGGTCCCGATCCAGCACACCTATGGCCCATTATAGGCACACAAGTCTATTTTAACTCAGCATATCGTGAATGAGGAAACTCAGACCCTTTTCTTTTTCAAAAATGTATTTGAATCATTTACAAATAATAGTATTAGTATTATGTGCATGGTCTGTATTTTCCTTTTATTAAGAAAATTACATATATATATTTTTTCCTTCTTAAACATGATTTCTGTTTAACCAATGATACATTTATGTTGGGCCTTTTGTCAGAGATCCTTTCTAAGATCCTGCTGTTGGGCTGGCGCAGTGGCTTACGCCTATAATCCCAGCATTTTGGGAGGCTGAGGTGGGCAGATCACTTGAGTCCAGGCGTTCGAAACTAGCCTGGGTAACGGCGAAATCCCGTTTCTACATAAAGTACGAAAATTAGCCAGGCATGGTGTCATGTGCCTGTAGTCTTAGCTACTCGGGAGGCTGAAGTGGGTGGATCGCTTGGACTCAGGAGGCATAGGTTGCAGTGAGCTAAGATCTTGCTGCTGCACTCCAGCCTGGGTGACAGAGCGAGACCCTATCTCAAAAAAAAAAAAGAAAGAAAGAAAAGAAAAGATCCTGCTGTTCCAGCCATTTGTGCTTCTATGCTTTCACAAATACTATTTTTTTTCTTCTTTTGAGATGGAGTTTTGCTCTTGTCACCCAGGCTGGAGTGCAATGGCGTGATCTCGGCTCACTGCAGCCTCCACCTCCTGGGTTCAAGCAATTCTCCTGCTCCAGCCTCCTGAGTAACTGAGATTACAGGCGCCTACAACCACGCCCGGCTAATTTTTGTTTTTTTAGTAGAGATGGGGGTTTCACCATGTTGGCCAGGCTGGTCTCGAACTCCTGACCTCAGGTAATCCACCCACCTCAGCCTCCCAAAGTGCTGGGATTACAGACTTGAGACACCGTGCCTGATCAAAACTTAAAATATTTTTAAAAAATTTAATAGAGTCGGGGTCTTGATATGTTGCCCAGGCTGGTCTTGAATGCCTAGCCTCAAGCGATCCTCCCATGTTGGCCTCCCAAAGTGCTGGGATTACAGGCATGAGCCACTGTCCCCAGCCTGAAATATTTTCTAATATGGTAAAATATATTTCTTACATAAAGTTTTAATATGTTATTATATTTTGTAAATTGATTTTTTTAAGTATCTGGGATTAAGTTATTATTCCTTTATTCCTACAGCTTCCATTATTTATTTTATTATTATTATTTTTTGAGATGGAGTCTTGCTCTTGTCACCCAGGCTGGAGTGCAATGGTGCAATCTCAGCTCACTGCAACCTCCACCTCCCAGGTTCAAGCGATTCTCCTGCCTCAGCCTCCAGAGTAGGTGGGATTACAGGCACCTGCCACCACATCTAGATAATTTTTGTATTTTTAGTAGAGACAGCGTTTTGCCAAGTTGGCCAGGCTGGTCTTGAACTCCTGACCTCAGGTGATCCGCCCATCTTGGCCTCCCAAAGTGCTGGGATTACAGGTGTGAGCCACTACGCCCAGCCTGCTTCCATTATTTTTATATGTATGTTGAGAATTTTAGTCCATTTTGATTTAATTGACATTTATTACTTATTTATTTATTTTTGTAGAAACAGAGTCTCTCTGTTGCCCAGACTGGAGTGTAGTGGCATGATCATAGCTCACTGCAAACTTGAACTCCTGGGGCTGAAGCAATTCTCTTGCCTCAGCCTCCTAGTAGTAGGTAGGACTACAGGTTAGTAACACAGTGCCAGGCAAATTTTTAAATTAAAAACTATGTAGGATATTGTTATTAAGCATTAACATTTGACATGATTTTAGTTTCCTACTATCATTTGGTTTGTTAAATCAACACTGTAGGCTGGGCGCGGTGGCTCGCGCCTGTAATCCCAGCACTTTTGGAGGCCGAGGCAGGCGGATCATGAGGCCAGGAGATCGAGACCATCCTGGCTAACACCGTGAAACCCCGTCTCTACTAAAAATACAAAAAATTAGCCGGGCGTAGTGGCGGGCGCCTGTAGTCCCAGCTACTCGGGAGGCTGAGGCAGGAGAATGGCGTGAACCGGGGAGGCAGAGCTTGCAGTGAGCCGAGATCGCGCCACTACACTCCAGCCTGGGCGACAGAGCGAGACTGCCTCAAAAAAAAAAAAAAAAAAAAAAAAAAAAAAAAAAAAAATCAACACTGTAAAGTTCTCAGAATAGTAATTTCACACTCTAGTTGAAGACAGGAGGCTGGGCACAATGGCACATGCGTATAATCCCAGGACTTTGGGAGGCCAAGGTGGCAGGATCCCTTGGGGCCAGGAGTTTGAAACCAGCCTGGGCAACATAGAAAGACCCTGTCTCTACCAAAAAAAAAAAAAAAAAAAAAAAAAAGCCCAAAAAAACACGCATGGTGGCCACTGCCTGTAGTTCCAAATACTTCCAGGAGTTTGAGGCTGCTGTGGGCTATGATCATGCCACTGCACTCTAGCTTGGGTGACAGACTGAGGCCCAATCTCTAAAAAGAAATGGAAAAAAAAGAGAGAAAATATAGCTTTTTAAGGATATTTTAAGTCCTTAACACTTTGCACTAATGAAAAGTGTTTCGTTTGCTAGTTTTGGAGCTCTTGTTTTCTGAGCCCTGGCTGGCCTGCCTCTCTGGCTTCTTTTTTTTCTTTTTTAAGACGGGGTCTCACTCTGTCGCCCAGACTGGAGTGCAGTGGCGCGATCTTGGCTCACTGCAACCTTGGCTTCCCGGATTCAAGTGATTCTCCTGCCTCAGCCTCCCGAGTAGCTAGGATTACAGGCACCTGCCACCACGCCCTGCTGATTTTTGTTTTTTTAGTAGAGACAGGGTTTCGCCAAGTTGGCCAGGCTGGTCTCGAACACCTGACCTCAAGTGATCCGCCCACCTCAGCCTCCCAAAGTGCTGGGATTACAGGCGTGAGCCACCACGCCCGGCCCCCTCTGTCTTCTTACCTCTCCCGACTTCAGTGATTGTCCCTAGGGCCCAGCAGGTCTCAGACAGTCCCTGGCTGTCTGGGCCAGTCCGTGACTATTCTGAGAACTCTCCCCTTGCTTGCTTCAAGCCCAATTGCAAGTTAGCGATAGAAACAAGTCTGCCAGTGAGTTTTCTAGATAGACCAAGACCAAACAGGTTGAAGCAGTGCTCGCTGGTTGAATCACTCTGTGCTCAGATAAGGAGCCGATAAACCAAGGAAACAAACTTGTGTGCACTTCCCTGCTTCCCATTGCTATAGTTCCTCCCCATCTCAGGAGTGATATATGGCTGTTAATCACATGTTGAAGCATAGTCATTCCTAAACTGTTCTCATGTGTTTGAATCAAAGTGATTTTAATCTTATCTTTCCTAATCTGAATTGACCTCTGTGTAGCACTGTTTCTCCTTCATGGCCTATCTAGACGCTATCGAGGATACAGAAAAAGAAAATGTATATTCTGGTACCTTTGTTAATGTAGAGATGTCTTTCTATTTTTATTTTTGAAAGGAAGAAATAAAACTATTATTTACAGAAGACATAATTGTACATAGAAAATCCTAAGGAATGTACCAAAAAAAAAAAAAGCTATAGAACTAAAAGGTTATGGGATACATAGTCCATATAAATAAGTCAGTTGCTTTTTTTTTTTTTTTTTTAGACAGAGTCTTGCTCTGTCACCCAGGCCGGAGTGCAGTGGCACGATCTCTGCTCACTGCCACCTCTGTCTCCTGGGTTCAAGCGATTCTCCTGCCTCAGCCTCCCAAGTAGCTGGGACTACAGGCGCCCGCCACCACGCCCAGCTAATTTTTTGTATTTCTAGTAGAGACGGGGTTTCACCGTGTTAGCCAGGATGGTCTTGATCTCCTGACTCGTGATCTGCCCGCCTCGGCCTCCCAAAGTGCTGGGATTACAGGCGTGAACCACCGTGCCCGGCCATCAGTTACATTTTTTAATTAAAAATTGTTTGTTTTTAAAAAAAACTTATAAAGTACATATAACATAAAATTTACTATTTAACCTTTTTAACTTTTTTTTTTTTTTTGAGACACGATCTCTCTCTGCTGCCCAGGCTGAAGTGCAGTAGTAGTGTGATCACAGGAGCCTTGGGCTCAGGTGATCTTCGCACCTCAGCCTCCTGGTTAGCTGGAATTATAGATGTGTGTCACCACACCCTGTTAATTTTGTGTGTGTGTGTGTGTGTGTGTGTGTGTGTGTGAGTGGTTTTTCTTTTTGTTTGTTTTTTTTTTTTGTAGAAACAGAGTTTTTCCATGTTGCCCAAGCTAGTCGATTTTAACCAATTTATTTATTTATTTATTTCGAGGCAGGGTCTTGCTCTGTTGCCCAGGCTGGAGTGTAGTGGCACAATCATGGCTCACTGTAGCCTCAATCTCCTGGACTCAGGCAATCCTCCTGCCTCAGCCTCCCAAGTAGCTAGGACTACAGTTGTGTGCCACCATACCTGGCTAATTTTTGTATTTTTTTGTTCTCGCCATGGGTTGTTTTGTTTTGTATTTTTTGTTTTGTTTTGTTTTCTCCAGATATGGGTTTTTGCCATGTTTTCCAGGCTGGTCTGGAACTCCTGGGCTCAAGTAATCCTTCTGCCTCAGCCTCTCAAAGCACTGGGATTACAGATTTTAACTATTTTTAAACATACAGTTAAGTAGTATTAAATACATTAAGATTGTGCAACCATTGAGATGTCTTCTTAAGCACAATTTTTAAATTTTTAAAAATCTTTCTTTCCTTTTTTTTCTGGTGGAGGAACAGGGTCTCAGCTGGAGTGCTATGGTGCAATTATAACTCACTGCAGCCTTGACCTCCTGGACTCAAGCGATCCTCCCACCTCAGCCTCCCAAGTAGCTGGGACTACAGGCATATGCCACCATACCTGGCTAATTTTTTTTTTTTTTTTTGGACAGAGTCTCACTCTGTTGCCCAGGCTGGAGTGCAGTGCTGCAACCTCCACCTTCCAGGTTCAAGCGATTCTCCTGCCTCACCCTCCCAAGTAGCTGGGATTACAGGCATGCACCAACATGCCCAGCTAATTTTTGTATTTTTAGTAGAGACAGCATTTCACCATGTTGGCCAGGCTTGTCTTGAACTCCTGACCTCAAGTGATCTGCCTGCCTCAGCCTCCCAAAGTGCTGGGATTACAGGTGTGAGCCACCTCGCTGGGCCATGTGGCTAATTTTTGTATTTATTTTTTTAGAGACAGGGTCTTGCTATGTTGCCCAGTTGGTCTCCAACTCCCGGGGTCAAGTGATCCTCCTGCCTCAGCTTTCCAAAGTACTGGGATTGTAGGTGTGAGCCACTGTGCCCAACCTAAACACAAAATGTTTAACACGAATCATTACATTTATATAAGCCTAATGGAATGAGGGCCGGTCATGGTGGCTCATGGCTGTAATCCCAATATTTGTGAGGCCAAGGCAGGAGGAACACTTGAGGCCAGGAGTTCTCGACCAGACTGGGCAACATAGCAAGACCCTGTCTCTACAAAAAAATAAATATTGGCCTTTTAGGAATTCATAACTCTGTTTATTTCACTAGTTAAGGATTTAAATAGTATTAGCTGGTGCTTCAATTATTTGTAAGCCACAGTTAGCAGACTTTAGTTCAATAGCATCTCAGGGTGCATATTGAGTTCCTGGCAGTAACAGATCAATAACATTTTATTTCTGATTTTGTTTGAAAGAAAACCTTATGATGGGCCAGGCACAGTGGCTTATGCCTGTAATCCCAGCATTTTGGGAGGCCAAAGTGGGTGAACTGCTTGAATCTAGGAGTTCAAGACCAGCCTGGGCACCATCGTTAAACCCCGTCTCTATGTTATTAAAAAAATTTTATTTTAAAAGGAAACCTTAGGCCAAGCGCAGTGGCTCACACCTGTAATCCCAGCACTTTGAGAGGCCAAGGCAGGTGGAGCACCTGAGATCAGGAGTTCGAGACCAGCCTGACCAACATGGTGAAACCCCGTCTCTGCTAAAAATACAAAATTAGCTGAGCATGGTGGCGCATGCCTGTAATCCCAGCTACTCGGGAGGCTGAGACAGGAGAATCACTTGAACCTGGGAGGTGGAGGTTGCAGTGAGCTGAGATGGCACCACTGCACTCCAGCCTGGACAACAAGAACGAAACTGTCTCAAAAAAAATAATAATAAATAAATAAAAGGAAACCTTACGATGATTTCATTTTATATGTGTCTGGGTTTGCTTTTTCTCCCCCAGATGATGTGTTTGTTGGTTAAGTGTATGTATGGCACAAGTATATGTGATATGTTTCTTTCATTTGTATTGGAAAATAATTAATTTTACCAAGTATTATTTATGTTCCCAAGTGATTGTTAGAACTCAGTAATGCAAAAGACTGATAATAGGAATCTGGCTTCTATTCAACTTGAAAAAGAGGTATTGGTGCCAATGGTAAACTCCTTATCTGCACTAGCAGAGGGCTGGTATTGTACACATTTCCCTGAAACAGAGTATCTAAATGGACTCTGTGTCCTTTTGAATGTATCACAATCTTAGAATAACAGACTCCTCTAGAAGCCGAACCGCTTATTTTACAAACCCCTAACCCCCATCAGATACAGGTGTTCCCCTTCCAGTTTTTCTCTCCTACTTTGTCCAACCTCCCTTATAGCCCTAATCACACAGGTACATGATGAGTTATTTACATTAACACACAAACAATGGAATGAGCAATTCTTCAGCCATACTATATCTTGCTCATCTTTGTTGTCTTCAGCACTTAGCACAATGCCTGGAACTTACTAGCTACTCAATAAATATTTGTTGAGCAACAGAATGATGAAACTGAGGCCCAGGGACAGGAAGTGACCTGCCCAAGATCACAAATGTAGTAACAACATTCTGAGAGACAGGTTATGATAACATGTTAATTACATTACAATGCTTGGAAACACATAGTAAGAGGCCAGAACAGAGCTGGATCTTGGAATAAAATTTTGATCACAGGTTATTGACAGAATTAAAATTCATGGCTGGGCACGGTGGCTCACACCTGTAATTCCAGTACTTTGGGAGGCCAAGGAAGGAGAATTGCTTGAACCCAGGAGTTTCAGACCAGTTTGGGTAGCATAGTGAGACCCTGTCTCTACAAAAAATAAAAAAATTAGACAGGCGTGGTGGTGTGCACCTGTAGTCCCAGTTACTTGGGAGGCTAAGGTGGGAGGATTGCTTGAGTCTGGGAGGTTGAGGCTGCAGTAAGCCATGATCCTGCTACTGCCTTCCAGCCTGGATGACAGAGTGAGACCTTGTCTCAAAAAACAAAGGAGAAATTCATGTGACAATTCACAGCATCAAGAGTTGACTCTGTCGGCCGGGCACAGTGGCTCATGCCTGTAATCCCAGCAGTTTGTGAGGCCGAGGCAGGTGGATCACCTGAGGTCAGGAATTCATGACCAGCCTGGCCAGCATGGTGAAACTTCATCTACTAAAAATACAAAAATAGCTGGGCATGGTGATGCACATCTATAATCCCAGCTACTAGGGAGGCTGAGGCAGGAAAATCACTCAAACCTGGGAGGCGGAGGTTACAGTGAGCAGAGATCACGCCACTGCACTCCAGCCTGGGTGATAGAGCAAGACTCCATCTCAAAAAAAAAAAAAAAAAAAAGAGTTGACTCTCTCGTCTATCTTCAGAGTTTTATTCTGAAGATTTTTTTTTATTATTTATTATATTTATTATTTTTTCAATTCCTTAGTTTTGTTTTTCTTGCTAATGCTGTACCTTAGGAATGGTGGGTCCATGTCTGTAGACTAGAGAAGCCACCTTGGTTGTTTTTCTCATAGCTGGGAAAGGCTAGAACACAAGAAGTCCCCATTCTATGGAAGGGCAGGGAGATCTTTCCCTATCCCGGGGATCCATAGGCCTTCAATTGTGTTCATGATGAATCTTTGTGAGATGTATAGAGTCATTTTTGGCATAGGTTGGGGAAGGCTGGTGGTAACCCCAGCATATGTGTGCATATGATGAGCATTTAGGCTTGTACCAAAATCAAGGCTGTTTTTGTTTGATGAGGCAGAGAGGGCTGGAGTAGGATGTCAGCATGAGTGAATACCAGCTCAATGGTGGCTGCGGCCTTTGAGAAGGTCAAAGTGACCCAGGGAATGTAATCTGGCCAGTGGCCGGGTGGCAATTGTCACTGAGCTCAGCAGAGTCTTCCCTGAAGACTTTCCAGAAAATCTCTGCTCCAGGAGGCCTCAAGATGCTGACTCTAGCTCTTCTACTGACAACTGGAGTGTGTGTGTGTGTGTGTGTGCACGCGTGTGTGTGTGTGAGAGAGAGAGAGAAAAAAAGACAAGAAGGGAGAAGGAAGAACACAGAAAAGATGTGGCCTAGCAGACCTAGGGGAAGTTCTTTTGTTTGTTTGTTTGTTTGAGAGTCATGCTCTGTCGCCCAGGCTGGAGTGCAGTGGCTTGATCTCAGCTCACTGCAGCCTCCCTCTCCTGGGTTCAAGCGATCCTCTCGCCTCAGCCTCCCAAGTAGCTGGGATTACAAGCGCACACCACCATGCCCAGCTTTTTTTTTGAGATGGAGTCTTGCTCTGTTGCCCAGGCTAGAGTGCAGTGGTGCCATCTCAGCTCACGGCAACCTCCGCCTCCCTAGCTGGGATTACAGGCGCGTGCCACCATGCCCGGCTAATTTTTGTATTTTTAGTAGAGACAGAGTTTCACCATGTTGGCCAGACTGGCTTTGAACTCCTGACTTCAAGTGAACCACCAGCCTTGGCCTCCCAAAGTGCTTGGATTACAGGTGTGAGCCACTGTGCCCAGCGGGAAGTCCTTTTCATCCGCTGTTCCAAGATGTCAAAGTGAGCACTAGTGTCACCTAGATGGCCATAGGGAAAGGTATGTAAGGTCTGCCCTAGACCCATAAGTGGGAGTGTCTGGGTGTGAGCGAGGGGAGGGACCTGTGTCAGTCTCAGAGAGGAGCTCTGCCTTGACTGGTCATAATGAGCCTGCTGCCTGAGCTAGGTGGACAGGTGACAACAGCAACTGGCTGGACTCCCTCTCTCTCTCTCTTTTTTCTCTCTCTCTTTCTTTTTCTCTTTCTCTCTCTCTCTTTCTCTCTTTCTTTCTTTTCTCTTTTTTTGAGACAGTCTCACTCTGTGCCCAGGCTGGAGTGCAGTGGCGTGATCTTGGCTCACTGCAACCTCCACCTCCCAGGTTCAAGAGATTCTCCTGCCTCAGCCTCCTGAGTAGCTGGGATTACAGGTGCGCGCCACCACACTCAGATAATTTTTGTATTTTTAGTAGAGACGGGATTTTGCCATGTTGGTCAGGCTGGTCTCGAACTCCTGACCTCAGGTGATCCACCTGCCTTGGCCTCCCAAAATGCTGGGATTACAGGTATGAGCCACCATGCCTGGCCGAAGTGTCTTCATTTCTTACCATCAGAAATTGTGAGCATTAAGTTGGGATCCCAAGGATGGGCTTTATGTGTGGAGAACATTTTGAAATTGTTTGCAAATCTATGTGTCCATTTCTTTCTGGGAAATGTCCATAGCAGATTCTCAAACAGATCTATGAGTGAACAAAAGTTAAGAACTTTTGGTGTAGGGAAAAAGAGAAGGAACATGTGCATTTATAGCGGTGTTGTGGTTCACATAGCAGGAACACCAGTGAATGGAGTCTGGCCGTGTAGTCATGCTCATTTTGATGGCCTAGGGCCTATGGATTAACAGCTGCTACATCACCAGATGACAGTAGTTACATGTATCTCTGTGGGCTAGAGATAGTAGTCTGGAACCTGCTGAGTGAGCTGGTGGCAACTGTAATGCAGTCAGAGAAATCAATACTGTGTAGGCCAGGCACAGTGGCTCACACCTGTAATCCCGGCACTTTGGGAGGCAGAAGCGGGAAGATCACTTGAGTTTCAGAGTTCGAGACCTGCCTGGGCAGCATGATGAAACCCTGTCTCTACTAAAAATCCAAAATTAGCCAGGCATGGTGGCAGGTGCCTATAATTCCAGATACTCAGGAGGCTGAGGCAGGAAAATTACTTGTACCTGGGAAGTGGAGGTTACAGTTAGCCAAGATCACACCACTGCACTCCAGCCTGGATGACACAGCGAGACTCTGTCTCAAAATAAATAAATAAAATAAAATAAAACAAATAAATTAAATTAAATTAAAAATTAGCCAGGCATGTTGGCATGTGCCTCTAGTCTCAGCTACTCGGGAGGCTGAGGTGGGAGGATGGCTTAAGACGGGGAAGCGGCCGGGCGCGGTGGCTCACGCTTGTAATCCCAGCACTGTGGGAGGCTGAGGCGGGCAGATCACGAGGTCAGGAGATCAAGACCATCCTGGCTAACACGGTGAAACCCTGTCTCCACTAAAAAATACAAAAAATTAGCCTGGCATAGTGGCGGGCACCTCTAGTCCCAGCTACTCGGGAGGCTGAGGCAGGAGAATGGCCTGAACCCGGGAGGCGGAGCTTGCAGTGAGCCAAGATCGTGCCACTGTACTCCAGCCTGGGTGACAGAGTGAGACTCCGTCTCTTTTTTTTTTTTTTTTTTTTTTTTTTTTTTTTTTTTTTTTTTTTTTTGAGACTTCTCTGTCGCCAGGAGTGCATGGCCATCTCGTCACCCCCCCCCCCCCCCCCCCCCCCCTCCACCCCCCCCCCCGGCTTTTTTTTTTTTTTTAGTAGACAGTCACCGTCTCGACCCTGACCCCGCCTCCTCCCAAGCTGGAACAGTGACACCGCGCCTGAGACTCCGTCTCAAAAAAAAAAAAAAAAAAACAAAAACGAGGAGGCTGAGGTTGAAGTGAGCAGTGATCACGCCACTGCACTCCAGCCTGGGCAACAGAGTGAGACCCTGTCTCAAAAAAAAAAATACTATGCACATAAATACTATGCATCCAATGGAACATAGCCAGTAGGAATAGAGCAGTCACTATTGGGAGGTCACTAAACACAATTTGTTGTCAGAGGAAACAGAGTATTAGGTTATTCTCAGGCCAGATTTAATTTATGCCTCACAAGAGGGCCAAGTCACAAGGATTTCCAAGGAACCACACTAGACTTCAGTTTAAGGTTGTCTCCTGGCTCGGGGTAGGTGATCCTCTTGAGCCGTATTGCCTATGGTTGTGTCTTAGAAGCAGAAGTAGTAACCTGGCCTTCTTTAGCTACTTCACCTAAACTCCATTCTGTTCATCTCTACTTCATCCTTTCCGGGTACCCTGAGGACCTAGTACCTTTCTATACCATCCCTGTGGCCAGTGTTATCTGTGATTCACTTTCATCCTTGGGGCCAGGCTGATGGGGTACTCTTTTTTTTTGAGACTGAGTCTTGCTCTGTTGTTGCCCAGGCTGGAGTGCAGTGGCACGATCTCGGCTCACTACAACCTCCACCTCCTGGGTCCGAGCAATTTTCCTGCCTCAGCCTCCCGAGTAGCTGGAATTACAGGCGCATACCACCATGCCCGGCTAATTTTTGTATTCTTAGTAGAAATTGGGCTTCGCCACGTTGGCCAGGCTGGTCTTGAACTCCTGACCTCAGGTGATCCACCCACCTCGGCCTCCCAAAGTGCTGGGATTACAGGCGTGAGCCACGGCGCTCAGCCGGGTATTCCTTATAGAGCCATTTCCAGAACTTGGAATCTATGTGGGCACCACAGAAAGTTTCAGGGAGCAAATTTCTCTAGGTTCAGAAATCCTGAAAAAGGATGGGACATAGAGGGAATGGGAATTCTCAGGGAGTACTGTGTGTCAGGGGAATGAAGACGGACAACCTTCAAGTCTTTGGGTGAGATTTAGGGCTGTTTGGTCCAGTGTTTGCCTCATTAGCCCAGTTGTAGGTTGAGGATCACCAAGGACCTCTCTCAGCTCCTCACCACCTCCTTCTGGCCGTCTCTTGACCATGGCTGTGCTCCTGTGTCACTGTAAAGTTGTCTTAGAGGAACACATCCAGTTGGCAACTTTTATTCTGTGGGTGACCTTCCAGCTGTGCTGGTTCTGACCGCACCCTTTTCCCGACTGACTTTGCAGGTCAGGCCTTGGAACTGCCATACCTTCCGCTGATAATCTGTTTTACGCAGCTGTCTGCAGATCCAGTTCATGACTCATGACTATTATTTGATCTGGCAGGATGTAGAATACTTGTAGTCACCAGTTTGTTTCCATTCAGGTGCTAATGGCATCTTGTATAATGTGTCCATTGGGAAAATTTCCAAAGTATTAAATATCAGAAATTCAGCTACATCAAGCCATTTGGTTTCTGTTACTATAAGCTATTTGGCGTAAGGATCTTGGAATAGGCCAGGCCTGGTGGCTCACACCTATAATCCTGGTGCTTTGGGAGGCTGAGACAGGCAGATCACTTGAACTCAGGAGTTCAAGACCAGCCTGGGCAACATGGCGAAACCCTGTCTCTACAAAAAATACCAAAAAAATTAGCCAGGTGTGGTGGTGCACGCCTGTAGTCCCAGCTACTTGGAAGGCTGAGGCAGGGAATTGCTTGAGCCCAGAAGGTCAAGGCTACAGTGAGTCGTGATCGTGCCACTGCACTCCAGCCTGGGTGACAAAGCAAGACCCTGTGTCAAAAAAAAAAAAAAAAAAAAGAAGGAATCTTGGGATATCTTATGTTATGCATGAATTTTAATAAGTTAATTTCTAGTTGGAGAAATTACATCTTTTTTCCCCATTTTCCAACTCCTCTCTGAAAACAGTCTAGGATTAAAGTCTCAATATTCCTGATCCAATGTGGTCAACACATTAATTTGTCCTGGGGTGTGCTTTTATTTGATTATGTGGCAAGTCTCTTAATGTCTTCTTGTTAATGAAAAGAGGAGGAGTAAAAGTTATGGCCTTGACATCATTTTTTCATTTGTTCAACAAATGTTTTTTGAACAGCTACATTGTGCAGGGCCTGTAGTAGATAACAGGGAAATAGAGATAAAGACACTGGCCTATCCCATAAGACACTGTCCCACCTCAGCCCCCCAAGTAACTGGGTACAGGCATGTGCCACCACACCCAGCTAAGTTTTGTATTTTTTGTAGAGACAGGGTTTCACCATGTTGCCGAGGCTGTTCTCAAACTCCTGGGCTCAAGCAATCCCACTGCCTCGGCCTCTGAAAGTGCTGGGATTACAGGTGTGAGCCACTGTGCCTAGCTGGACAACTTATATTTTGCAACATTTTATTTTGAATTTGAAAAAACAAACCAAAGCATATGATTATATGCAAAAATTATATTTATGTTCAGCAGTCCATCCCTTGCATTTTGAGCATTTATTCATCACTTTAAGAGTTTCATTGAGGCCAGGTAGACACCTGTAGTCCTAGCTACTCGGGAGGCTGAGGCAGGAGGATTACTTGAGCCTAGGCATTTTTTTTTTTGAGACGAAGTCTCACTCTTGTGGCCCAGCCTGGAGTGCAATGGAGCGATCTTGGCTCACCACAACCTCTGCCTCCTGGGTTCAAGTGATTCTCCTGCCTCAGCCTCCCAAATAGCTGGGATTACAGGTGCCCACCACCATGCCTGGCTAATTTTTGTCTTTTTAGTAGAGACAGGGTTTCACCATGTTGGCCAAGCTGGTCTCGAACTCCTGAAGTCAGGTGATCTGCCCACCTTGGCTTCCCAAAGTGCTGGGATTACAGGCTGAGCCCAGGAATTTGAGGCTGCACTGAGCTATGATCATGCCACTGTACTCCAGCCTGGGTGACAGTGTGAGACCTTGTCTCCTAAAAATAAACAAAACAAACAAACATAAAAACAAAAAAAAAGACTTTTGTTGAGATACTTTATATCCATTTGTATTGCATATTAATGTATACAATTGTATATTATGAATGTATATTTTATAATACTTGTACACTAATTAATATATTATAGAAAGTTCATTTAGAATGTTAACTTTTCTTGTTGGTCATGGTATGAAAAATATTGAGCTTGTTTCTTTTCTCGCTATTCTTTTATAGTTCTAAACTTGAATAAAGTACATCCACCTTTTTTTTTTTTTTTTTTTGAGATAGGATCTGCCTCTGTTGCCCAGGCTGGAGTGCAGTGGCACAATCATAGTTCACTGCAGCCTTGAACTTCTGGGTTCAAGCAATCCTCCTCACTCCAGCCTCCTGAGTAGCTAAGAATACAGGCACCTGCCACCAGCCCTGGCTTATTTTTGTGGAGACAGGGTCTCGCTATGTTGCCCAGGCTGGTCTCAAACTCCTGGCCTCAAGTGATCCTCCCGACTTGGCCTCCCAAAGTGCTGGGATTAGAGGCATGAGTACCCAGCCTCCACTTGTTTTTTGAAATAAACCTAAACCCTCATGTCTCCCATAGTTTTCAGAAAGAGAGTAAAAATTTGTCTGAAATAAGAATGTATTGATCTCCACCACCAAGCAGTTAGATTTCTCCTTCTGTTCTGTTTTTTTTTTTTTTTTTTTTTGAGACAGTCTCGCTCTGTCACCCAGGCTGGAGTGCAGTGGCGAGATCTCGGCTCACTGCAAGCTCCGCCTCCCGGGTTCATGCCATTCTCCTGCCTTAGCCTCCCGAGTAGCTGGGACTACAGGCACCTGCCACTGCACCCGGCTAATTTTTTTTTTTTGTATTTTTAGTAGAGACGGGGTTTCACCGTGTTAGCCAAGATGGTCTCAATCTCCTGACCTCGTGATCTGCCCACCTCGGCCTCCCAAAGTGCTGGGATTACAGGCGTGAGCCACCGCGCCTGGTCTCTCCTTCTGTTCTGTTATCATCATCTCTGTTTTTCATATCTACCTTATTGTCATTTACCATCTGTGGCCACTTTACCTCTAGCTTCTTTTCCTGTTTACTCTTCTACTTATTTACACTTAAAATATACTTCTTTCTGATTATAAAAGTAATACATATGAATTATAGACCATTTGGAAAATACAGAAAACAAAAAGAAAGGCCAGGTGCAGTGGCTCATGCCTTAATCCCAGCAATTTGTGAGGCCAAAGAAAGTGGATCACTTGAGGCCAGGAGTTTGAGACCAATCTGGGCGATATAGTGAGACCCCATCTCTAAAAAAAAAAAAAATTTAAAATTAGCCAGGTATGGTGGCACCACCTGTAGTCCCAGGTACTTGGCACACTGAGGCGGGAGGATTGCTTGAACACAGGAGTTCAAGGTTACCATGAACTATGATTGTGCCACTGTACTCCAGCCTGAGTGACAGAGCAAGACTGTCTCTAAACAACAACAACAACACCCCCAAAAACCACTGAATGTTTTTTCATTTAAAAAAGTGCCAATTTGCTGATTTACATTTTAAGCCAGCTTCAGACAAAGTATCCTAAAACACAGATTTTTATTTTTTTTGAAACAAGGTCTTGCTCTGTCACTCAGGCTGGAGTACAGTGGTGTGATCTCGGCTCACTGCAACCTCTGCCTCCTGGGCTCAAGTGATCCTCCCACCTCAGCCCCCCAAGTAGCTGGGACCACAGGTGCACACCACCATGCCCTGCTAATTTTTGTATATTTTCTAGAGATGGGGTTTTGCTATGTTGTCCGGGCTATTCTCAAACTCCTGGGCTCAAGCAATTTCACTGCCTCAGCCTCCCAAAGTGCTGGGATTACAGGTGTGAGCCGCCGCACCGGCCCTAAAACGCAGATTTCATCATGTCCCTTCTCACTTAAGAACCTGCAGCTGAGGCCAGGCCCAGAGGCTTATGCCTGTAATGCCAGCACTTTGGGAAGCTGGGGCAAGAAGATCTCTTGAGGCCAAGAGTTTGAGACCAGCCTGGGTAACATAGGGAGACCTTGTCTCTACAAATAATTTTAAAAATTAGCCAGGCATGGTGGCGTGCACCAGTGGTCCCAGCTACTTGGCAGGTGGAGGCAGGAAGATAGCTTCAGCCAAGGCTGAAGTGAGCCATGATTGTGCCACCCATACTCCAGCCTGGGCAACAGAGGGAGACCCTGTCTCAAAAATAAAACACAAAAGGCTGGGCACAGTGGCTCATGCCTGTAATCCCAGCACTTTGGGAGGCCAAGGCAGGTGGATCACCTGAGGTCAGGAGTTCAAGACCAGCCTGACAAATATGGTGAAACCCTGTCTCTACTGAAGATACAAAAATTAGCTGTGTGTGATAGCATGCGCCTGTAGTCCCAGCTACTTGGGAGGCTGAGACAGGAGAACTGCTTGAACCTGGGAGGCAGAGGTTGCAGTGAAATGAGATCGCGCCACTGCAGTCCAGCCTGGGTGACAGAGCGAGACTCTGTGTCAAAAAAATAAATAAATAAATAAAACTCCCCAAACCAACAACTGCAATTCAGTTTGCATCACCTCTGAGCACTTCTTAGTGGGTGTGGAGGAAAGAGTGGATTGATTTTGTGCCAGAGGACATGAGCTCTAGTGTGTCTTTTATGTACCAGCTGTGTGATGTTGTACAAATTACTTAACCTCCCTGAACCGATTTCCCTATGATGATAAATGACGAAAAAACCTCCCTCAGAAAACCCAGATAATGAATGCATGTGCAAGTGCATCGTGCAGGGTAAAACGCTATCCAAATGGTAACAATGCTATATCACCCCTCTAGTAAAAGTGGCAACCCCTTTAGGTAGGGTCCATTGTGAAGCTTAGTGCTGAGCAACTCAATCTCTGTTTTTAATAAATGCTTGCTTAATTCATGAACAAATATCTACCAGGCCTTAATTCAGCCCTGATTATTTACATGTACTGCTTTGCGATTTTCTAATCATTATTCCTGGTGGTCTTCAATTTAGGGTGACCAACTGTCCCGGTTTTCCTAGGACTAAGGGAATGTGGGGATTTCTGGGGGGGGGGGGTGTTGTTCTTATTTTATTTATTTAATTTTTTGTCCCCATCATGGAATGTTTTTTGTTTTTTGTTTTTTTTCGAGTGGCCAGGGTCTCACTCTCTTGCCCAGGCTGGAGAACAGTATGATCACAGCTCACTGTCCTTGACCTCCCAGGTCAAGTGATCCTCCCACCTCAGCTTGTGGAGTAGCAGGGACCACAGGTATGCACCATGCCTGGCTAATTTTAAAACATTTTCTGTGTTTGAGATGGAGTCTCACTGTGTCACCCAGGCTGGAGTGCAGTGGCACAATCTCGGCTCGCTGCAGCCTCTGCCTCCTGGGTTCAAGCAATCCTCCTGCTTCAGCCTCCCGAGTAGCTGGGATTACAGGCCTGCCACCACACCTGGCTAATTTTTGTATTTTTCATAGAGACAGGGTTTCATCATGTTGGTCAGGCTGGTCTCGAACTCCTGACCTCAAGTGATTCACCCGCCTCAGCCTCTCAAAGTGCTGGGATTACAGACGTGAGCCACCGCACCTGGCCAAATTTAATTAAATTTTATAAGTGATGTATTAGTAGTTCAGAATGTCAATTTCAAATATTTCTGTTACTTCCCTAGGGCAGCCCCTTCCCTGCTTGAGATACCTGAGAAGGAATGGAAAGGGAGTAAGTGCTGGAGGCGGGCATTACTTGGGGGCGGGTTATATGTTGGATTTCAATGGACTCTCCGCTGAGGAGCCCATTTTCTAGGGAGATCTAGAATGCTTGCAACTGGTAGAGACCAGGATAAGGCTTAATGGACTGACCCACCAACTCTTTGTCCAGTATCTCTGCTCACCACGTGCTCCCCACCCACCGCGTGTGCTCGCCACCTCTTCACATCTCACTTTCCAAAGTTACAGCTTCTAAGTTTCAGATTCATTTACACAGCTCTATTTTTGCCTATGAGCTTCCTGATATAGATCTCCGTGTCATGCATGTTTGAGGGTCCCTGGGGTCACATCACACTGAAGTCTAGGAACATTAGCTTTAAACAGCTAATTTTCTCTTATTTAGTTGCAGAGAAGTTCCTGTTCCAGGCTTGAGCACTGGCCCGCCTCCAGGCTTTCTGTTTCTGCAGCAGTCCTTGTCTCTCAGCGGGGACAGTCTCTTCTGTGGCTTACAGTCTCTCAAACCACAGGGACTTTTCACTACCAGCACCACCTGCTGTCCTGATTCCCAGAGGCCTCCCTCCCTTTCCACCTGGCCTCTGAGCTGCCCTCTAGTTGACACACTTTGGGGTTTGCAGGCTGGCCAAGAACAGGGAGGGGCTGCCCTGGTTTGGGGTGATGGGTGATCTGGAAATAGCCTTGGGGGAGGGATCTGGTTCTGAAGTTAGCACCGAAGGCTTTGTCTATGCTTATAATGCCTGATACTTAGCCATCAGGAAAAGGAGGTGTCTTTGCAGCTCCATTTTTCCCCCCAGGGCATGTATTCACCCCTCTGGGTTGGTGGCTGTAGTACTAAACAGACCTAACTTTTATTCTGGACTACCTGGTGTTTTCTCCTGCTCAGGGCTTTACATGCTACTTAACTGGATCCTCCAAAGGAGGGCCTGGGGGTTGCTTATGGCCTGGAGGTGGGCCAGCTGGCCACTCACATACAGCAGCCTTGCTACTTGTGCCAGCTTGTGATCCCTCACTCAGCACCAGCACTCGTGCAGATGCCTGGAGCAACTAATGCAAGGTTGGTCTTCAAGGGCAGGGTAACGAAAGGACTGAGGCAAGGAAACTAGTGGTACAGAATTAGGAGGAGGAGCTGAGAAGGGACCAGGTGCACACTGGTTTTCACTGAAGTCATCTTCCTTCCTTTTGGGAGAACAGGCAGCTGGTTCACACCAACCAGGCTGGCTCTCCCTGAGTCAGCCCCCTGAAGACACTGGCAACTGATAGCGAGAGGCTGGTTGTCTTGGCTGTGATGATAAAAGGCTCGTGGCCTCTCTGCCACCCCTCAGTCAGCCTAGGGCCTGGCTTCTGATGGCCTGTTCTCTGCCCATCAGTCCTGAAAGGGTCCCCTCTGTTCATAGGGGTCTGGCCTGTATATTGTTCTCTCTGTTCACATGCAGAACTTTATGAAAGATAAACAGGTTCATACTTACCTGGCAAAGGGAGGATAACCATGAAAGATAAACAGGTTCATAGAAGGAAAAGTATATTCCTAGGCCAATAGTGAGCAAGTACAGTTGTCTCTTGGTACCCACGGGGCATTGGTTCCAGGACACCCAAGGATGCCAAAATCTGCAGATGCTTAATTAAATAAAATGGTTTAGAAAAAATAAAATATGGCCATGGCTCATGCTTGTAATCCCAGCACTTTGGGAGGCCGAGGTGGACGGATCACTTGAAGCCAAGAGTTCGAGACCAGCCTGGCCAACATAGAGAAACCCCATATCTACCAAAAATACAAAAATTAGCTGGGTATGGCGGCGCACGTGTGTGTCCCAGCTACTAGGGAGGCTGAGGCACAAGAATTGCTTGAACCTGGGAGGAAGAGGTTGCAGTGAACTGAGATGGCGCCACTGCACTGCACTGGGCCCACTGCACTGCACTGGGCAACAGAGTGAGACTGTCTCAAAAAAAAAAAACAGAAAGAAGAAAATGGTGTAGAATTTACACATAACCTATGCACATCCTCCTGTATGTTACTTTAAATCATCTCTAGATTACTTGTAGTAACTAATACAAGGTAAATGCTTGTAAATCATTGTTATATTGTATTGGTTTTTATTAGTACTTTTATTATTATTTTTATTTTTTATTTTTTTGAGACAGAGTCTCGCTCTGTTGCCCAGGCTGGAGTGCAGTGGCGTGATCTTGGCTCACTGCAAGCTCCGCCTTCTGGGTTCACACCATTCTCCTGCCTCAGCCTCCCGAGTAGCTGGGACTATAGGCGCCTGCCACCATGCCTGGCTCATTTGTTTTTTTGTATTTTTAGTAGAGACAGGGTTTCACTGTGTTAGCCAGGATGGTCTCGATCTGACCTTGTGATATACCCATCTTGGCCTCCCAAAGTGCTGGGATTACAGGCGTGAGCCACTGCGCCTGGCCTTATTGTTTTATTTTTATTTCCTTTTTTGAGACAGAGTCTTGCTCTGCCACCCAGGCTGGAGTGCAGTGGCACGATCTCAGCTCACTGCAACCTTCGCCTCCCAGGTTCAAGTGATTCTCCTGCCTCAGCCTCCTGAGTAGCTGGGATTACAGGCATGCACCACCATGCCCGGCTAATTTGTTGTATTTTTAGTAGAGATGGGGTTTCACCATATTGGCCAGGCTGGTCTCCTGACCTCAGGTGATCTACCTGCCTCGGCCTCCCAAAGTGCTGGGATTACAGGTATGAACCACTGCACTAGGCCTTGTTATTGTATTTTAAAAATTAGTATCTACCAGCCAGGCGCGGTGGCTCATGCCTGTAATCCCAGCACTTTGGGAGGCTGAGGCGGGCGGATCATGAGGTCAGGAGATCGAGACCATCCTGGCTAACATGGTGAAACCCCGTCTCTACTAAAAATACAAAAAAATTAGCCAGGCGCAGTGGCGGGCACCTGTAGTCCCAGCTACTCGGGAGGCTGAGGCAGGAGAACTGCTTGAACCTGGGAGGCGGAGCTTGCAGTGAGCCGAGATCGTGCCACTGTGGGCCAGAGCGAGACTCCGTTTAAAAAAAAAAAAGTAGTATCTACCACTTCATACGGTTGTTGTGAGGATTCAACAAAATAATGTACTTCTCACAGCATATGTGTGCATGTTAGCTGTCACTACTGTGTACCTTTATGGTTTATAAGAGCCTAATGGGGCCCTGACAATCCACCATGCTCTAAGAACCTGCTTTGCTCTTTTTATCCTGAAGATTTAGGTGGTGTGTGCCTGTGATCCCAGCTACTTAAGAGGCTGAGACAGGAGGATCGCCTGAGCCAGGGAGGTCGAGGCTGCAGTGGACTGTGATTATGCCACTGCATTCCAGCCTGGGTGACAAAGTGACAGAGCAAGACCCTATCTCAAAAAAAAAAAAAAAAACAATCCTGAAGACTTAGGCCCCTAGGTATTTACTACCTCCCTGCAATCTTCCACCAGAAGTAGAAGGCACTGGCCATTTAAATTACTGGTGACCACTTGAGAAGAGAATCATGGTGCCTTAGCTATGGAACCACTTATGATCCTGCTTACAGTCTAGGCTTTAGATTTGGTCTGTTGACTTGATGCTGCTAGACTCCAACTGCCTGAAACGAGTGGCTCTCCTGGACTGCTTGCTAGAAGCTTAAAGGTATTGGGTTGGACTCCATTGCTTGTTCATGGCCTAGTGGCAGGGGTGGTGGCCTTGGGCCTCAGGTTGTGATTAATCAGACACTCTGATGTGGAAACATGAGGCTGGTGGAATATTCACCTGATACAGTGAGGGTGGGAGGGAACGGGGACCCAGAAAGGGTCAGACAGAGAACAAAGTAATATCTGTGGGCCTTTTTACCCTGGAATTTCAGGTGGGTCAAACCCCACCAGCATTCTCCAAACCTAGGCAGAGGAAAAACCTAGGGGAAGCTGTTGGTTCAGAATTGAAGATGCTGGAAGTGGGAGAGGACCCTGTCAGAGTGATGGAGAAAGAACAGGCATCCCAACCGCATCTCCAGAACCCAAAGGCTTTAAAGGGACCAGTGACTTGATTTATATCCAGTGCTTTATTAAACATAATAGTCACATAAGAGGAGAAGTAAATGTGTTTGCAGGCCAACAGAGAGTGCATGTATATGAGAAAGAGATGCGTGAGGTCCCTGATCCGTGCTCTGAGGGGGTGGTCAGTCAGGCAGGGCCTGGGCCAACCAGTAAGGCAGATGAGGGTCCCTGTCCTGGGGGACTCACTGCTCCTGGGTGCCCCAGGAGATGTAGTCTGGCCGTGTGGCCGCATGGTACTCATCGATAAGCTGCTGCACAATCTCCCTGGATGTGTCCATCTCATCAAAGTTGTCCTTGAACATGTCCTCCTTGCGGAACTGCTCCAGGAAGGCCTCCCGCTTCCGCAGCTTGTCATACTGGCGACAGGTTCTTTCGAAGAGCTTGGGGTGTGCAGAAAACAGGGGTTACAAAGAACTTCGAAGAATAATATGGCCCAGAAAGCTGGGGAACCAAGGCTGGGCTATGCCCACAGCAAAAAAGCTAGAAGCAGGGCCAGCAGATGCAGAGAGGTGAGGTATAGTCAGGAAACTGATTCAGGGAAAAAAGGTGCAAACTGTGAGACTCACCGAGGAGATGCTCGTGTGATTGGCCATCATGAGCCCGCTGACCCGGTGGGCCGAGGGCAGGTAGGGAGACTTCCTCGACAGGGCCACCTGGATGCTGGCGGGGCCCCACGGGATGAAGTTGGCCAACTTCCGTTCCCGGATCCTCTGCAGGCTCTTGTGGACCTGGGGTGGGCATAGGAGCAGTGGAGGTGGCCTCTCCTCTACCCCTGTGGGTCCAGGGCACGGGATGAAGGGGCCTCCCCTACCTGGGTGGGGTCCACCTCTCCCTGGATGATGTTGAGGATGGCGATGTAGCAGTGGTTGGTCTGGCGGTCTCGGCCTGTGGACACCATCACGTTCTTGGGCTGCAGCAGCCGCCTCATGACATCCAGGACCGTAGTCTTCCTCACGCTGGCCACCTGATGGGACAGTGAGACAGGGAACCGGCCAGCGCTCAGGGCACAGTCCCCCTTTGGCTTCTCTTTGGCAGAAGCCCAAGGCAGAGGGAGGGTGGAGAGCAAGTCAGCAAGAAAGTCGCCTGCTCTGTGCCAGTCCCTGAGGGTAGTGCCTTGGGGCCCGCAAAGGGCAGCTCCTGGGGCAGTGGGGAAGAGAGAAAGGCTAGGGCAGGGCCTGTTGGGCCCAGGGCCAGCCTGGCCTGGGACACTGAAGGCTGCTCTTACTGACTGGTCCGTAGTGAGCGGAGTGTAGCCGGTCATGAGGAAGTGGAGCCGTGGGGTGGGAATGAGCGAGGCGATGAGGCCGATGAGGTCATTGTTCATGTAGCCGGGGTAGCGCAGGGTGGTGGTGCTGGCCGACATGATGGTGGACACCTGGGGACAGGGGTGCCATGTTATGGGCCTCAGCCTGGGTAGGACCTTCCTTCCCCAGATGACCCTCCAACAAGGAGGGCTTCCATTCCAAAGGAGTCCGGGAGGGGGGCCCACCAGCTGGTTGATCTGGGAGAAGGACGGGTTCTGGATGTGCAGGCGGTCTGTGGCAATCCGATTCAGGGCTGTGTTGTCCAGCACCACCTCGGGGGACAGAAGAGGGTCACAGATCAATGGGGATAGGAAAAACAGGAGCTCTGCCTGATCCTAGGCTCTGAAGCTTAATTTCCCTTGAGCTTTATGGCCAAAAGACTCACTGGAAAGGGATTTGCACTGACCTAGGGTAAAGGAGGGCTCAAAATGGATTTTTAAATTTTTCTCTTCATCTTAATTATTTAAACAGTTGTTTTTTTTGAGACAGGGTTTCGCTTTGTCACCCAAGCTGGAGTGCAGTCAGTGACATGATCTCAGCTCACTGCAGCCTCTGCCTCTGAGGCTCAAGTGATCCTTCTGCACATTATCACCACTCCCGACTAATTTTTTTTATTTTTAGTAGAGATGGGGTTTCGCCATGTTGCCCAGGCTGGTCTCGAACTCCTAGACTCAAGCGATCCAACGACCTTGGCCTCCCAAAGTGCTGGCATTACAGCCATTAGCCACTGTACCTGGCTAAAATGGATTTTTTTTAAATACATGACAATGATTTAATAGACTCAAGTGGGTATGGGGTGTTGAGAGTTGGGAGAGGTAGAATCCAGGACTCACCACACAGTCTGCATTCTGTGTCAGCCTCTTGAGTGTGAGGAGTGAATTGTAAGGCTGGACCACCACATCGCTCATCTCGTCCTGGTTGGGAAACACTGAGTATGTCTGTACCAGCTTCTTAGGATACCTGGTGGGGGTTGGGGAAAGGATCAGGGCAACAGGCTGAAGGCCTGGTGAACACAGCGCTCCCTAACAAGTGTCCAGAAGCAGCTAAATCTTGATGGCGAAACTGGGGTGGGGTCAGATCAGTAAAGAAGGGAGCCTTGACTTTTGGAAGTCTGTAACCCTACAGGGGGAAGGGCAGAAACATCTTAGACTCTGGGCTTCCAAATGGACACCTGGCCACACTCCCTCGACTTTCCTCCAGGGCTCAGGTTCTAGGCTCCAGTTGCCACTACTGGGAGTGAGATGGGGTTCTCAGTCATTGTAACTTCATTTTCCTCTCTATAGGAGGGAATATAAGAACTCTTTCCTGTTCCAGCAAATATGGAGTTATATCTGCTGGGTCCCCTAGTCATTTAGGAAGCCAAGTTGGAGACCTTTCCTAATCCCCAAACACAAACTTACCTGTCATTCAGCCGTTCTAAGAGGTAGGAACCCAGTCCAGAGCCTGTCCCCCCAGCAATGGAGTGACACAGCACAAAGCCCTGCATGGGGAAGGGGCAGTCAGTGTACAGGTAATTAGTGGCAGGATGTCAAACTAGACCCATCTCATAGTTTTTTAGGACTCCCATTTTCCCAAGCCTTTGCTTCCCCTCCAGTCACCTCACTTATACAGCTCAGGCAACTGCCTTGTTTCCAGCAAGGCCTGATAGCTTCTGTCCAGTGCAAAGGGTACATGAGTGGGTCTTGTTCCTAACAGGTCACTTCTAGAGTGTGCTGCCAAGCCTTGCCTATGTCAGCTCCTACCAGCATTCCTGGGACACTTACCTCTAGACTGTCACTACCATCTGCCTCCCGGTCTATGATGTCAAAAATGTCCTCATGGATCTTTTCTCCCTATACAGACATAGGGGAGGGTCAGAGTGGGACAGAACCATGGGAGGACTCTGACCTCCAAAAAGCCACCCTCAATTCTCCTTATAGCACCCAGAAGTCCTTTTACGGAGCATAGCTGCCTGCTTTTATCTACATTGAGAGGCAGTACAGTGCAGTGGTTACAAGAAAGCACTCTATACCCAGACTACCTGGATTCATACATTAGCTCTATTTTTTTATTTTATTTTATTTTTTGAGACGGAGTCTCTCTCTTTCTCCCAGGCTGGAGTGCAGTGGCGCGATCTTGGCTCATGGCAACCTCCGTCTCCCGGGTTCAAACGATTCTCCTGCCTCAGCCTCCCCAGTAGCTGGGATTATAGGCGCATGCCACCATGCCCAGCTATTTTTTGTATTTTTAGTAGAATCAGTTTCACCATGTTGGCTAGGCTGGTCTTGAACTCCTGACCTCAGGTGATCTGCCCGCCTTGGCCTCCCAAAGTGCTGGGATTACAGGCGTGAGCCACCGTGCCCGGCCTATTAACTCTACTTCTATGTAGCTCTGGGCAGCTTATTTAATTGCTCTACACCTCAGTTTCCTCATCTGTACAATGAAGGTAATTAATACAGGTCCATATACCCTTATCTAACAGTGTTGGGGCCAGTTATGTTTTGGAATTCAAAATATCTCAGATTTTAGAAAGGTATTATGGTATATATAATATATGTTAAATAAAATTCCAGTGGGAGTCAGAAGCACGTTAATCAAATATATTAGTATTTCTGTAATAAAAAGGCATCAGTAATGACAATAAGTTGGATAGGAACTATAGGGCCGGGCATGGTGGTTCACCCCTGTAATCCCAGCACTTTGGGAGGCCGAGGCAGGCGGATCACGAGGTCAGGAGATCAAGACCATCCTGGCTAACACAGTGAAACCCCGTCTCTACTAAAAATACAAAAATTAGCCAGGCGTGATGGCAAGCACCTGTAATCTCAGCTACTCGGGAGGCTGAGGCAGGAGAATCGCTTGAACCTGGGCAGCAGAGGTGCAGCTGAGAGCGCGCCACTGCACTCCAGTCTGGGTGACAGAGTGAGACTCCGTCTCAAAAAAAATAAATAAATAAAAATAAAAATAAACAAACTATAAAACAGCCTGTCTTCATTGAAATTTGTTCTTGCTGATAAACTAGTTATGAAATGTCCTTTGGTTTCATGGCTTTCTGGATCCTGGAAAGGCAGATAAGGGACTGTGGACCTGTAGTACTTACTTCTAGGGTTGTTGGGAGATTTCGAAAAATTAATATATGCAAAGCACTTAGAATGGCCTGGCACACTGCATTAGCTAGTGTAGGCGCTTGACAATATTACATAGTCCACTCCCTGCAGCCATGTCTTTCCCTCCAGCATTCATACATCCCTGATCTGGTTTCCTCTCTCTCCGGGACGTCATAGAGCCTGTCCCTACCCAGCGAGTTGTGGGCCCTGCCAGGGAATAGGAAACGACCTGGGAGAATCCGCTGGCCCAGTTGTTGCCAGCTCCTCCTCCATGTTCCGACAGGTAGATGTTCTCTGGATTGTAGAGCTTGGCATAGGGGGAGTTGAGGATGGAGTGGATCACCCGGGGTTCCAGGTCCAGCAGCACGGCCCGGGGGATGTAGTGCTCATCGTCTGCCTGTCAAGGGGAGTCCAGGAGGGGGCCCAATCAGCTAGGGCGGCCCAAGTCCGAAGTCCTCCCAACTCTGGCTCCCTCCGGCCCCCCTCCTCAAGCCAGCCGCCAGGCCCCACTGCCCAGCGGGGTTCCCAGTACCAGGCCACTCCCTTCCCTTCCGCCCCCTCGGGCCACTGCCGCCCCCGGCCAAGTCGCTGGGGGCACCTGGTAGAAAAAGACGTCCTTGCGGTCAGTGCCCTCGGTGGCGAACTCCTCCACGATGCCCTCGGGGCTGATACCATGCTCGGCGCACAGCTGTTTCCAGAACTCGAACCCAACTGGGGGGAAGGGGCGGGCAGGGGAGAAAGAAGATATCTAGGTCCGGGCAGGTTCTAATCAGGAGCCGGGGGACTGGGCGCCTGCGTCCAGGGATAGGAAGTCAAGCCGCAGGACTCTCCCGTGTCTGAGGAAAGGACTGTACGCCAGGGACTGGGCAGGGGAGGGCCCCTCGGGGTTGGGCAAGTAGACACTGGGTCAGGGATGTCTCGCCTTTCAGAGAACTACGATTCTGGCAAGGACAGATGGAGTCCAGGATCCCACAGCGAGATCCCATTGACCCTAAGGAACCTGGCTAGCTGAGGCGCCGGAGTTTCGCTCACTCTGATTGCCGCACTGGCCCAACTGTAGGGTGATGATTTCCCTCGGCATCGCTGCTCAGGCACCGGCGTTGCAGCCGCTCCCGCCCGCAACGCCGCCGCACGCCAGCCCGCTCGCCGCAAGACGCAGGCGCCAAACAACCAGCTCCACCCACGAACTTCCTCCGCTCCAATGAGAACCGAGTTCTGGCAATGAATGGCACGTCTTTAAGCACTGGCCTTCATTCATGCAGATTGCGCGTGCGCGGCTCCGGATCCGGCTCGGCGCCTCCGGATCGGGCTCCGCGCCTCAGCGCTGGCGGGGTACGGCGTCCTCCACCCTCTGGGTGGACGCCTGCTTGGGCCTGCGCGCAAGCGCTCTGTGGTGCGAAGCCACCTCCCCCGCCGAATCGCGCATCTGCGCAGTTGCTGTTATTGTGACTGTCGGGCCACGGCCCCGGATGTTGTGGCTGCCGGGGGGAGATGGCGGAGGCCGAAGGGGTGGCCACGACCCCAGGCCCGGCTTCGGGGTCGACTTTCAGGGGTCGCCGAGATGTGTCAGGCTCCTGGGAGCGGGACCAGCAGGTTGAGGCGGCGCAGCGGGCCCTCGTGGAGGTGCTGGGGCCTTACGAGCCTCTGCTGAGTCGGGTGCAGGCAGCCCTGGTGTGGGAGCGGCCAGCCAGGAGCGCCCTGTGGTGCCTGGGGCTGAACGTGGCTTTCTGGTGAGAGAACTGGACCCTCGGAAACCCTCCGAGTCCCGAATTCGTCGGTTCCTCTAGGGCTCTACTTCTCGTCTGCCCTGTTTTCTTCGCTGCACTGGCTCCTTCCTGTACTTGCCTAATTTTGCCTCACCTCCTTCCACTCCATCCCGCCTGCAGGCTTCGGCACCCCAGTTCTTCCCAGTGCCGTCCACCCATCTTCTCTGCCTTACCTGTCCCCGCAACCTCGCCCCGCGCATCTGGCGGGAGCTTTGGTAACATCTTGAGCCGCTCAAGAGTGAGCGAGAGCGCCTCTTTTGAGCCCGGCAAAGCTGCGTCCCTTTAAAGCCATCACTTCCTCTCTCTTGTTTGCTCAAGTGCAAGTTCTAGATTGTTTCCAGAGGTTTTAGTAGTTATTGTTGGAGTAGAGGCGTGAAGTCTTGCAGAGGTATCCATAGGTGTGATTATAAAACAAGCTTGAGCGATTCGCATGAATTAGCATGTTATATATCTAGGAAGGAAGTTTATGAAGTCTGAGCGTCAGTGTGAGCCCCCAAAGCTGAAAATTACAAGCTTTTAAAGAACAGTTAGGAAATGATGTCGGAGATTTCACCCGTTTCAAAGCCACCTGTGATTGTAACTCCTCCCTGTTCCAAGGAATTAGAGAGGCATCCTTAGCCATGGTTTATAGGCAAGGAAATTGATGTCTAATACGGTGTGTGAGTTTTCCTGACCTGGAAAAGTAGCACTGTAAATATGCTTTATTTGTGTGTCATGCTCTGTGAAAATGGAACTGCTGCTTCTCTCAGTTGTCATCACCTAAAGTGGACCTAGGACTTCATAGGATCTACCAACCATAATTTTGGATTTATTCGTAATGGAGGAGGTTCCAAGGGAACTGACTTATAGGGGGCCTTCTGCAGCTGAATGGATTAAGACTATTCTGGATAAGCCTGAAACAACAAAATATGTGTGTTTTTTAAATGTGTTTTTGCTAAAAATAGCTTTCCCCTTAAAATTGGTTTTAAAATCAAAACATTTATTATCCTTTATCTGAAAGATTTTCAGTGAGCTGAAGCAGAACAAATAATTCCAAGTTCATTGACCCGAAAACCGTGTTCAGCTATTAAGCTAATCCTCTCCCAGTTTGAAAGAGACCCAGTTAAAGGTGTCACAGTAGTCTGGCATTTGTGGCTTCCAGAGCCTTTAGCAAACTCGATGGTAAACTTTTCCTACCACGTTCTTCGTTTATTTTTGGTACTGCTTTTTCCCTTTTTTTTTTTTTTTTTTTTTTTTTTTAAGAGTTTCATTCTTATTGCCCAGGCTGGAGTGCAATGGCGTGATCTCGGCTCACCATAACCTCTGCCTCCCAGATTCAAGCATTTCTCCTGCCTCAGCCCCCCAGGTAGCTGGGATTACAGGCATGAGCCATCACAAGGGGCTAATTTTGTATTTTTTTAGTAGAGATGGGGTTTCTCCATGTTGGTCAGGTGGTCTCGAACTCCCGACATCAGGTGATCTGCCTGCCTCGGCCTCCCGAAGTGCTGGGGTTACAGGCGTGAGCCACTGCGCCCGGCCTTTTTTTTTTTTTTTTTTTTTTTTTTTTGAGCCAAGGTCTTGCTCTATCACCTAGGCTGAAGTGCGCTGGTATGATCTCGGCTCATTGCAACTTCCACTTCCTGGGCTCAAGCAATCCTCCCACCTCAGCCTCCACAGTAGCTGGGACCAGAGGTGCACATCATCATGCTTGGCTAATTTTTTAAATTTTTTGTAGAGGCAGGGTCTCACTATATTGCCCAGGCTGGTGTCGAACTCCTAGGCTCTGGTGATCCTCCCGCCTTGGCCTCCCAGAGTGCTGGGATTATAGGCATGAGCCACCGTGCCCAGCCAAGTGCTTCTTCCTTGACCCCTAGGTACTGATTCCCATTGCTCTCTGTAGAAATCTTCACTATAGCACCTCACTGAAGAGTGTTTTATCCAGTCAAAACATTTCCCACAGTGGTTTTGTTACCTCTAGCAAGAAGGCTGGGCCTCATTAAACCAATTTGTATCGAGGTATGACTGACTGATGGAAAAAACCACTTTATCAGGGTTTACTTATTTTTGTTTTGAGACAGTTTGGCTCTTGTTGCCCAGGCTGGAGTGCAATGGCATGATCTCAGCTCACTGCAACCTCCGCCTCCCAGGTTCAAGCGATTATCCTGCCCCACCCTCCCAAGCAGCTGGGATTACAGGCATGAACCACCAATGCCTGGCTAATTTTTGTATTTTTTTATAGAGACAGAGTTTTGCCAGGTTGCCCAGGCTCGTCTCAAACTCCTGAGCTCAAAGCAATCCACCTACCTCAGCCTCCCAATGTGCTGGGATTACAGGTGTGAGCCACTGCACTGTACCGGGCCTTAAATGGATTTTTAAACCAAAGATTTATTAATGCAAATGAATTAGTAGCATGTATGCTGTTCTTTTTGAGGAGAGGACCTTTCTTTTTTTTTTTTTTTTTAATTAATTTTTGTTTTTTGAGACGGAGTCTCGCTCTGTCACCCAGGCTGGAGTGCAGTGGTGTGATCTCGGCTCACTGCAAGCTCCACCTCCTGGGTTCACGCCATTCTCCTGACTCAGCCTCCCGAGTAGCTGGGATTACAGGCGCCCGCCACCACGCCCGGCTAATTTTTTGTATTTTTTTTTAGTAGAGACGGGGTTTCACCGTGTTAGCCAGGATGGTCTCAATCTCCTGATCTCGTGATGTGCGAGGAGGGGATCTTTCATCTGCCGCTTGTCTGAGAGAGGTTTCTGAAGCAGAATGTGAGGTTGAGGTATGCACATAAGGAGCTGCTGTGACTGGGACATATCTTTAGATGTTACAGCTAGCTTTAATTTGCTGGCCTCTACCAGTGTTTACTTAAGCTTATTAATATGCTATGTTTAGAGGCTCACTTAGAACCCTTTTTGTACTCTGGGTCTCTTAAAGCATTGCTGTGATTGGTCTTTATCTTTGGCATTTCCTAGTGGCTTGTCTGCTGCGTATCCAGAACACAGTTACTCTTGTTACAGTCCCATCACATTTTAAGAAGGTGCAGGAGAGAGACAACAAAATGAGGATGTGACTTTTTTTTGTTTTGTTTTTTTGAGATGGAGTCTCGCTCTGTCACCCAGGCCAGGGTGCAATGGCATGATCTTGGCTCACTGCAACTTCCACCTCCTAAGTGCAAGCGGTTCTCCCACCCCAGCCTCCCGAGTAGCTGGGATTACAGGCACCCACCATCACGTCTGGCTAATTTTTGTATTTTTGTAGAGACGGAGTTTCACCATGTTGGCCAGGCTGGTCTTGAACTCCTGACCTCAGGTGGTCCACCCATCTCGGTCTCCCAAAGTGCTGGGATTACAGGGGTGAGCCACTGTGCCTGGCCGACAGTGTGACTCTTGAGACTAAAAGAACAGTTGGGTATGCCATTTCTGGAGAGGACTCCTACCTGTGAAAGGCACAGATACTGTTAAGTCCCCAGAAACTTGGATAGTCTGGCATTGGAGTTCACAGAATTGTTTGGGGAAATGAGCTTCCTTGGTAGGTAGTTAGAGATTTAAAATGAAATTTGGGCTTCACATTCTAATAGTGTCATATTGAGTATGAGTGTTGACATTTCGCTTAGGAATGTCGAAGAGTGACTGTTCAGTTAACAAACATTTTAAATGTTTAAGAAAGGGAGGAGGATCATTAGCTCAAGTCAGAAAAATCAAATCTGAAATATTTAGTTTCTCTTTTATTATTTGTATTGAATAATGGGACAAAAATGGCGTATCATTAACTGAGATTTTTATGCATTTTGAGGTATTAGAAGATTGGATAGGAGTACAAAAAAAAACCCATCAGAATTCAGGTAGGTAGCTCTTAATTTTCAGTGTTTTGTATCCTCAGTCATATTTTGCTGTACCTGTGAATATGCCCTCTTACATCTTTAAAAAAAAAAAAAGATGGAGATAGATGTAGATACCTTGTCACTATAGTATTCCAAGGTTTTCACACTTTTTTTTTTTCAGGTACCAGAGAATTTATGGTGGCCATATCAGAGGTCTTCCAGCCTAGATTACTTCTGGTCACTGATCTGTGATTGTCTCTAGGATAATAATAGAAATGTCAGGCCGTTCCTTCCAATAGCTTGTGTTTTCATTAGCCTCCACCTCATCTGTGAATGAGTGATTTGGGGGAAGAATATGAGAGTCAACAAGCATGTATCCTGACAGGATCAGAAAAGAACAGGTTTGGGTAACTTTTTGGTTTGACTTGTACTCTGAGATCAGAGGAGGGTAAATAAACCCTGGAAATGTGTGAACTCCAAGCTCCCTCTCCCACCTAACATGAAGAGATAGTTCAAGGAGGCCTACACAACTGCTGAGCTCTTTCAGTTTTTTTTTTTTTTTCTTGCTGGGGAATCGGGGGTTGTAGCGGGGACAGGGTCTCCCTCTGTTGCCCAGGCTGGAGTGCAGTGGCATAATCATAACTCACTGCAGCCTCTACCTCCTGGGCTCCAGCAGTCCTCCTGCCTCAGTCTTCCAAGTAGCTGAGACTAGAGGCACATGCCACTGGGCCCAGCCTATTTGAAAAACTTTTGTAGAGACAGAATCTCAATATGTTGCCCAGGCGGATCTCAAACTCCTCAGCTCTAACAGCCCCTCCCGGCTTAGTCTCCTAAAGTGCTAGGCTTACAGGCATGACCCACTGCACCTTGACTACTTTGTGGTTTTTAACAATTTGTGAATCTACATAGTCTTTGAATTAGGAATATTGTTTTAGAGCAGTCCACAAGCTGAGTCCCAAGTAGAGATCTCTGTTGGGATCTGTTTTTTGCAGTCACTGGTCTCAGTTAACCATACTATATTTCTAGGAGGTTATTATAGAATTTGTTATTTCACAAATGAAATGTAAAAGTTGTATCCTCCCCCCCCCAAAAAAAATAAATAAATAAAAATGACTCAAAAAAGTGATTAAGGATATACAGCAATTCTGAGTTAGAAGGTTAGGATTTGAGTAAAAAATAATAGAAACAAGAAATGGAAGATGGGGAGGGAGCCCATTTAAGTAGAGATATTTGTTCTGTGAAAAAAAAATCTACACATCAGATTTCTTTTCTTTCTTTCTTTTTTTTTTGAGACGTAGTCTCACTCTGTCACCCAAGCTGGAGTGCAATGGCACGATCTCGGCTCACTGCAAGCTTCGCCTCCTGGGTTCACGCCATTTCTCCTGCCTCAGCCTCCCGAGTAGCTGGGACTACAGGCGCCCGCCACCACGCCGACCTAATTTTTTGTATTTTTAGTAGAGATGGGGTTTCACCGTTGTAGCCAGAATGGTCTCAACCTCCTGATCTCGTGATCCGCCCACCTTGGCCTTCCAAAGTGCTGGGATTACAGGCGTGAGCCACTGCGCCCGGCTACACATCAGATTTCTAATGAAATCTGTTGAGCAAATGTTCCTGATGATAGTCTTTGCAGGGTTCTTGTCTTTGTGAGCCGAGAAGACTCCCAAGGATGCCTTGGTTTACTTCGCCTCTCTTTACCTTTAGTTTTTATCTGCCCTAATTGTAAGGTTGAGTGCTTTCTTTACACTGTTAGCAGCTGGCTGATTTCATTTCTGGTTTTTTTGCAAGCAACAACTGTCACTGCATGATATAGGTTGGGTTAATTTTTCCTTTGAATTTACTGGTGACTTGGGCTCATTAACCAGGCGGTCACAAGTGCTGTACAGTAACAGGCTTTCTGTCTCTGTAGAATGGGATGCTTTGTTTTGAAGTGCCTTTGAGACAATCTTAATCTGTAATAAAAAAGGAACCTAGAAATTGTGTCTTTGAAAATAGACATGTGGTCATTATTTATGATTATAGCAAACTTTAATTTACTGGTACTAATAGTGAGGCTCCATGGTATAGTTAACCACAAAAGTTTATGTTTGGTTCTGGAATTTCTCACGATGTTTCTGGACACCAATTGCTATTCCAGGGATATTTTATTTAGACTGATCATTTAATTGGATTTTAGTCCCTGACAAAGTGGAGGGACAGTTCACAAAAGGGGAAAAAAAAAATCAATGGATACGTAAAATTTCACTCTCACAAATAAGAAAAGAATTCAAATATATGTAAATGGCAATTATTAATTTCTATCTTAAGTTTTTTTTTTGGCAGGGGACAGGATCTCACTGTCGCCCAGGCTCGAGAGCAGTGGTGTGATCATGGCTCACTGCAGCCTCAACCTCCTGGGCTCAAGCCATCCTCCCACCTCAGTCTCTCAGGTAGTGGGGACTACAGGTGTGTGTCACCACACCTGGCTAATTGTTCTGTATTTTTCTTAGAGACAGAGTTTCACCATGTTGCCCAGGCTGGTCTTGAACTCCTGGGCTCCAGCAGTCCACCCACCTTGGCCTCCCAAAGTGCTGGGATTACAGATGTGAGCTGCCACACCTGGCTTTAAGTATTTTTAATGATCATAATTAATTCTGGGGAAAATATGGAAAAACGGGCATATGGCTGATAGGAACATAAATTGGACAGCCTTTCTAGCAAGTAGTTTGGTAACATATTTTAAGCCACTTAAGCTTTTCCAGGGCTGGGGGAAATGGAGAAGGAATACTAATGTGTATGGGTTTCTTTTGGAGTGATGAAAATGTTCTAAAATTACATAAGGCTATTAGTCGTACAGCATTGTGATTTTTTTTTTCATCTCTGCTGCTGGCAGATGAATTGAAAGGGAATTTTATCATATACAACCCATTATCTCAATAAAGCTATTTTCTTACTTTTTTTTTTTTTTTGAAATGGAGTCTTACTCCGTGGCCCAGAATGGAGTGCAGTGGCATGATCTCAGTTCACTGCAACCTCTGCCTCCCAGATTCAAGCAGTTCTCCTGCCTCAGCCTCCCAAGTAGCTGGGACTACCGGCGTGCACCACCATGCCTTGGCTGATTTTTGTATTTTTAGTAGAGATGGAGTTTCACCATGTTGGCCAAGGTGGTCTTGAGCTCTTGACCTCAAGTGACCCACCTGCCTCGGCCTCCCAAAGGCTGGAATTACAGGTGTGAGCTACCGTGCCCGACCAATAAAGCTATTTGTTTAAAATAGTTAATACCTTTGACCCAGTAACATGCTCAGTGATGTATAGTTCAGCTTTTCTTTATTACATCAAAAATTGGAAACTTTCGGCTGGGCGCAGTGGCTCATGCCTGTAATCTCAGCACTTTGGGAGGCCAAGGCAGGCAGGTCACCTAAGGTTGGGAATTCAAGACCAGCCTGACCAACATGGAGAAACCCCATCTCTACTAAAAATGCAAAATTAGCCGGGCATGGTGGCGCATACCTGTAATCCCAGCTACCTTGGGAGGCTGAGGCAGGAGAATCGCTTGAACCTGGGAGGCGGAGGTTGTGGTGACCTGAGATCGCGCCACTGCACTCCAGCCTGGGCAACAAGAGCAAGACTCCGTCTCAAAAAAAAAAAAAAAATTGGAAACTTCTTAGTTTATTTTTCGTTTATTTTTCTTTTCTTTTCTTTCTTTTTTTTTTTTTTTTTTTTGAGACAGAGCCTTGCTCTGTTGCCCAGGCTGGAGTGCAGTGGCGCGATCTCGGCTCACTGCAAGCTCCGCCTCTCGGGTTCACACCGTTCAGCCTCCTGAGTAGCTGGGACTACAGGCACCTAGCACCACTCCTGGCTAATTTTTTGTATTTCTAGTAGAGCCAGGGTTTCACCGTGTTAGCCAGGATGGTCTCGATCTCCTGACCTCGTGATCTGCCTGCCTCAGCCTCCCAAAGCGTTGGGATTACAGGCTTGAGCCACTGTCTTAGTTTGTTTTATTTTATTTGAGATGAAGTCTTCCTGTGTTGCCCAGGCTGGAGTGCAGTGGCACAATCTCAGCTCACTGCAACCTCCACCTCCTGGGTTCAAGCGATTCTCCTGCCTCAGCCTCCCGAGTAGCTGGGATTACAGGCACCCGCCACCATGCCTAGCTAATTTTTGTATTTTTAGGTAGAGATGGGGTTTCACCATGTTGGCCAGGCTGGTCTTGAACTCCTGATGTCAAGTGATCTACCTGCTTCAGCCTCCCATAGTGCTGGAATTACAGGTTTGAGCCACTGCGCCTGGCCCATTCATTGTTTTTTCTGAGACAAGGTTTCACTCTGTCACCCAGGCTAGATTGCAGTGGTGTGATCATGGCTCACTGTACCCTGGAACTCCTGAGCTCAAGCGATCATTCCACCTCATGGCTGACATCGCCAGAGTTCATCACCACACCAGGCTAATTGTCTATTATGTGAAAAAGTTTTAAAACCATAGTGTTTTTATATGTGAATTTTTTAATGAAGAGAATAGCCTGTCTTCACATTTTTTAGAGTACATATGTGGATAATGGATCATTTTAAAAATGTTTTATTATGGAAAGCTTAAAACCTGTAAGTAGACAGAATAATATTGTGTGCCACCGTGTACATAATATTATTTTTTTCAAATCCTGGCCAATTTTGTGTCTTCCATACCCCGGTTCTTTTCTATGTCTTCCTTATTGTTTGAGACAAATTATTGATGTGTCATATCATTTAATTTAGGTATTTCAGTATATTTTTCTGAAAAAGAGACTTTAAGAAACATCTGCCATCATTATTGCATGTAAAAAATTAATGATTCTAGTCAGTGTTCACATTTCCAATTTTATTATAAATGTCATAAATGATAACTTTTTTTTTTCTTTTTGAGACAGGGTCTTGCTCTGTCTCCCAAGCTGGAGTGCAGTGTCACAATCAGAGCTCACTGCAACCTCAACCTTCTGGCTCTAGCAATCCTCCCACCTCAGCTTCCCAAGTAACTAGGACTACGAGCGTGCACCACCACACCTAGCTAATGTTTTTCTTTTCAGTAGAGATGAGGTCTTGCTGTGTTGCCTAAGCTGGTCTCAAACTCTTCGACTCAAGTGATCCTCCTGCCTCAGCCTCCCGAAGTATTGGGATTACAGGCTTTAGGTACCACACCTGGCCTGTCATGTGTGGTTTTGTTGGGTTTTTTAAAACTTTTTTTTTTCCCCACAAACCAATTCATTAGTGTTTAGGTTGTTTTTTCTGTTTTGCTTTTTTGTTTTTCGAAATAGGGTCTTGCTCTGTCACCCAGGCTGGGGTACAGTGGCATGATAACGGCTCACTGCAACCTCGGTTTCCCAGACTCAAGCTATCATCCCACCTCAGCCTGCTGAGTAGCTGGGATTACAGGTGCCTGCCACTATGCCCAGCTAATTTTTGTATTTTTAGTAGAGATGGGGTTTTGCCATGTTGGCCAGGCTTGTCTCAAACTCCTGACCTCAGGTGACCCACCTGCCTTGGCTTCCCAAAGTGCTGGGATTATAGACATGAGCCACCATGCCTGTACTCTTTTTCGATAAACATGAATTCATGTTGTATAATTTTTTTTTTTTTTTTTTGAGACGGAGCTTTGCTCTGTCACCCAGGCTGCAATGCAATGGCACAAGCTCAGCTCACCGCAACCTCTGCCTCCTGAGTTCAAGCGATTCTCCTGCCTCAGCCTCCTGAGTAGCTGGGATTACAGGCATACGCCACCACGCCCAGCTAATTTTGTATTTTTAATAGACATGGGGTTTCTCCATGTTGGCTAGGCTGGTGTCAAACTCCCGATCTCAGGTCATCCACCCACCGAAGCCTCCAAAAGTACTGGGATTATAGGCATGAGCCACCGTGCCCAGCCAACAACCCTATTTCACTTTTTCCACCCTAACACCTAAAGGATACTGTGACTATATGTAAGATTAAAGAATAAAAGCAGCTTAACAGAAATAAGCCTCTAGATTTGCCTCAGGCCATTGATCTCTCTAAAGCCAGTGCATCATCCCAACAAACAAGCACATTTAACAAGGCCAAGGAGAAGAGCTCTAGAGTTTCTTGCTCCCCAGTGCTGCTGCTTCCCTTCCCCAGCAGCAGCACATGGCATTGCTGTTTTCTCCAGAGTACTTGAAAGGGCTCTTTAGGGAGGCTTGCCAGACTGTGGGCAATTTCCCCTTCCCAGAGCACGATTACTAACACAAATAGAAACTAGGGTAGGGAAAGGATATTAAGCTCTCCTAAGAAGGTTGGTTTTCCAGAGATGATGGCAATAAAAACGTATCCCTTATAATAAACTGGTAAACATTTAAAAAAAAAAAAGACTTTCTCTAAGACCTGGACTATTTAAATAGCTTGTTACAGCCCTTACCTTCCATTCTTATGAGCTATACTTCACCTCAATTCAACATACCTTTGAGTACCTGTTACGTGCCAAGGCCTTGTGGTAAGCCCAGTTACAGAAAAAAATAAGACACAAACTTTACTCTCAAGTAAATTCATGTGTGTTTGTGTTCACGATGTAACATGACAGGTAATAATAACAAACAGGAAGATATCTAAGCTGTGATTTGCAAGATAAATGTTAAGGAAATGGGGCCGAAAGGTGTGGTAAGAGAGAGAAGACATTCAGATAGGGAGAACGCCAATCTAGTAAGATACGTAAGGAATTGCAAGTAGTTTGATGAAACTGAAATATAAAAAACGAGGGAATCAGTGTGGGGAGAGAGGCAGGATCCAGATCATGAAGGCCCTTTTATGATAGGGGGTAATGGGATTTCATCCTGCAGATGAAGATAAGCCAATAGTTTCATAAAGGGTATATTTTCTGGGTCTTGAAGGCTAAAATTGTGAGCATCTTCCATAACAAGATTAATCCTTGTCCATAAATCAATTTTAGTCCCAGATTTATCTTTTTTTGGAACAAGCCACGATAAGAACTTCAGAGGAAGAGGCCAGGCGTGGTGGCTCACGTTGGTAATCCCAGCACTTTGGGAGGCCGAGGCGGGTGGATCACGAGGTCAGGAGATCGAGACCATCCTGGCTAACATGGTAAAACCCCGTCTCTACTAAAAATACAAAAAATTAGCCAGGCGTGGTGGCGGGCGCCTGTAGTCCCAGCTACTCGGGAGGCTGAGGCAGGAGAATGGCGTGAACCTGAGAGACAGAGTTTGCAGTGAGCTGAGATCGCACCACTGTACTCCAGCCTGGGCAACAGAGCGAGACTCTGTCTCAAAAAAAAAAAAAAAAAAAAAAAAACTAAAGAGGAAGAAGAGTTTTTCTTTGTGGTATAAAATAACATTTCTTGGCCAGGCGCGGTGGCTCATGCCTGTAATCCCAACGTTTTGGGAGGCTGAGGCGAGCTGATCAGTTGAGATCGGGGATTCGAGACCAGCCTGGCCAACATGACGAAACTCCGTCTCTACTAAAAATACAAAAATTAAGGCCGGGCGCAGTGGCTCAAGCCTGTAATCCCAGCACTTTGGGAGGCCGAGGCAGGTGGATCACGAGGTCAGGAGATCGAGACCATCCTGGCTAACACGGTGAAACCTCGTCTCTACTAAAAATACAAAAAATTAGCCGGGCGTAGTGGCGGGCGCCTGTAGTCCCAGCTACGCGGAGAGGCTGAGGCAGGAGAATGGCGTGAACCTGGGAGGCGGAGCTTGCAGTAAGCCGAGATTGCGCCACTGCACTCTGGCCTGGGTGACAGAGCAAGACTCTGTCTCAAAAAAAAAAAAAAAACAAAAAAAAAAAACAAAAATTAGCTGGGCGCAGTGGCGCACACCTGTAACCCCAGCTACTCAGGAGGCTGAGGCAGGAGTATTGCTTGCACCCTGGGTGACAGAGTGAGACTCCGTCTCAAAAAAAAAAAAAAAAAAAAAAGTATATATATATAGAGAGAGAGAAAAAGTAGATTCTGGCCGGGCGCGGTGGCTCATGTCTGTAATCCCAGCACTTTGGGACGCCGAGGTGGGTGGATCACAATGTCAGGAGATCGAGATCATCCTGGCTAACAGGGTGAAACCCCGTCTCTACTAAAAATACAAAAATTAGCTGGGCGTGGCGATGCATGCCTGTAATGCCAGCTACTCAGGAGGCTGAGGCAGGAGAATTGCTTGAACCTGGGAGGCAGAGGTTGCAGTGAGCCAAGATCACGCCACTGCACTCTAGCCTGGCGACAGAGCTAAGACTCCGTCTCAAAAAAAAAGAATAAATAGATTCTTCTGGCCAGGTACAGCAGCTCACGCCTCTAATCCCAGTACTTTGGGAGGCCGAGGCGGGCGGATCCCTTCAGGTCAGGAGTTTGAGATCAGCCTAGCCAACATGGTGAAACCTTGTCTCTATTTAAAAAATTTAAAAATTAGCTGGGCATGGTGAGGGCACCTGTAATCCCAGCTACTCGGGAGACTGGGACAGGAGAATTGCTTGAACCCAGGAGGCAGAGGTTGCAATGAGCCAAGATCGCGCCATTGCACTTCAGCATGAGTGACAAAGCCAGACTGTATCTCAAAAAAAAAAAAAAAAAAAAATTCTTCCAAACAGCAAAACTTAATAGACAGATCACCTCAAAGAACTAGAGTTGACCCCTCCAAGGTAACCAGGTAATTAATATTAATGTTCTCTTACAGGTTTATCAAATATAAAATGATATAGATAAGTGTGTGCTTCTCCTTTCATTCCAGCCCTCAATACAAAATTCCTAAATAAAAGGGAGTATCAACATCAGATTGATGTATTTTGTATATAATAAGGTCACATCATACTTGTCATTTTAGAGAGGTAACCTAGAAGTCAAGCGGTAAAACAAGCTTTGCAACTATGTGGATGGACAAGATGTAATTGAAGATGAAGTACTTTAGAGGTGGTATGGGTAAGGAATGGAGGAAAAAAAGGGAGGATTCCTCTGTATTCGTTTAGTCCTGCAGTGTCTATTCATGCGGGCCAAAAAACTCACAAGCAGATATAACAGTGTAATAAGAAAAAAAGTAAAACATTTTTATTTCTTTTTTTTTTTTTTTTTTTTTGAGAAAGGGTCTCAAATTTGTCAACCAGGCTGGAGTGCAGTGGCACAACCACGGCTCACTGGGGCCTCAACCTCTCAGGCTCAAGCAAGCCTCCCGAGTAGCTGGGACTACAGGTTTGCATCACCATGCCTGGCTAATTTTTTTTTTTTTTTTTTTAAATAGAGACAAGGTCTCACTATATTGTCCAGGCTGGTCTCGAACTCCTGGGCTCAAGCCATCCTCCCAACTCAGCCTCCCAAAATGTTGGGATTATAGGTGTAAGCCATTGCACCCAGCTGAAAACATTTTTCGGCAACGATAATGAGCATGAGAACTTTGCAACGTGGCAAAAACAACTGCAGATACAGTCAACTCTGGAAATTCACACATGAATTGTTCGGTTTGGGGACTGTGATAGCCTGTTACTCCTTCTACCTACTGTAGGCTCACAATCTATTTTTTCTTAATGATTTTTTTTTTTTTTCTTAGGGCCTTACCCTGTTGCCCAGGCTGGGGTGCAGTGGCGTGAACACGTTCACTGCAGCCTCAACCTCCTGGACTTAACCAAACAATCCTCCTGCCTCAGTGCGCTGAGACAGGGAGAATCAATCTCTTGAACCCGGGAGGTGGAAGTTTCAGTGAGCGGAGATCGCGCCATTGCACTTCAGCCTGGGCAACCAAGAGAGAGACTCCGTCTCAAAAAAAAAAAAAAAAAAAAGAAAGAGGGTTGTCATTGGTGACTGGATTTCTGAGTTTTTGTTCCCTTCCATCCCTCATTCTTTGTATGGTTTTAAAATGTTATTTTTAAAAATTATGGCCAGGTGTCATGCCTCACACCTGTAATCCCAGCTACTTGGGAGGCTGAGGCAGGAGAATCGCTTGAACCTGGGAGGCAGAGGTTGCAGTGAGCTGAGATCGTGCCACTGCACTCCAGCCTGGGTCACAAGAGCAAGACTGTCTGAAGAAAAAAAAAAAGGGCCAGGGTGCGGTGGCTCATGCCTGTAATCCCAGCACTTTGGGAGGCCAAGGTAGGATCACGAGGTCAGGGAGTTCAAGACCAGCCTAGCCAATATGGTGTCTCAAAAAATTCCATCTCAAAAAAAAAAGTACAAAAGGCCAGGCGCAGTGGCTCACACCTGTAATCCCAGCACTTTGGGAGGCTGAGGCAGGCAGATCACGAGGTCAAGAGATCGAGACCATCCTGGCCAACATGGTGAAACCCCGTCTCTACTAAAAATACAAAAAAAATTAGCTGGGCATGGTGGTGCATGCCTGTAGTCCCAGCTACTCGGGAGGCTGAGGCAGGAGAATCGCTTCAAACCAGAAGGTGGAGGTTGCAGTGCGCTGAGATCGTGCCATTGCACTCCAGCCTGGGCAACAAGAGTGAAACTCTGTCTCAAAAAAAAAAAAAAAAAAAAAAATCTACAGACAAAATGTAAAGTTCCTCAGCCAGTCCCCCGTGTATGTATGTATGTATATTCAAATATACAGCCGGATAAACGTATGTGTGTATGTATGTATGTATTTATTTATTTATTTTGAGACGGAGTCTCACTCTGTCGCCCAGCCTGGAGTGCAGTAGTGGGATCTTGGCTCACTGCAAGCTCCGCCTCCCAGGTTCACGCCATTCTCCTGCCTCAGCCTCCCGAGTAGCTGGGACTACAGGCACTCGCCACCATGCCCGGCTGATTTTTTTATTTTTTGTATTTTTAGTAGAGACGGGGTTTCACCGTGTTAGCCAGGATGGTCTCGATCTCCTGACCTCGTGATCTGCCCGCCTTGGCCTCAAAGTGCTGGGATTACAGGCGTGAGCCACCGCGCCCGGCCTTTATTTTGAAATGGAGTCTTGCTTTGTCTCCCAGTTTGGAGTGCAGTGGCGCGATCTCGGCTCACTGCGACCTCCACCTCCCAGGTTCAAGTGATTCTCCTGCCTCAGCCTCCCGAGTAGCTGGGACTACAGGCACGCCACCGCACCTGGCTAATTTTTGTATTTTTAGTAGAGACAGGTTTTCGCCATGTTGTCCAGGCTGGTCTCCAACTCCTAACCTCAGGTGATCTGCCCACCTGGGCCTCCCACAGTGTTGGAATTACAGGCTTCAGCCACCGTGCCTAGTCTTTTCGGAATACTATGAAATGCTATTTATATTCTGTTCTAATCTATATATAATTTTCATATTGGCTTCAATATTTGTTTTTTTGAGACCGGAATCTCACTCTGTTACCCAGGCTGGAGTGCAGTGGCGCGATCTCCGCTCACTGCAACCTCCACCTCCCAGGCTAGCAATTCTTGTGTCTCAGTCCCCCGGGTAACTGGGACCGCAAGCGCGCCACCATGCTCAGCTCATTTTTTGTATTTGTTTTTAGAGATGGTGTTTCGCCATGTTGCCGAGGCTTGTCTCGAACTCCTGAGCTCAAGCAATCTGCCTGCCTCAGCCTCCCAAAGTGCTAGGATTACAGGCATGAGCCACTGCACCTGGCCAGGGCTCTACAGTTCATGTTCACTCATTTTTTTTTTTTTTTTTTGAACGATCTCGTCTTTCACCCACTGCATGCCCCCCCCCCCCCCCCCCCCCCCCCCCCCCCCCTGGCCAGGCCCCCCCCCCCGCTAGTTTTTTTTTTTTGAGACTTTCACCTGTTGCCATGGTCTCATTCCACTCATCCGCCCCTTCCAATGTGGATACAGTAGCACGGGAACATACATTACTTAGGGGGAAAAAAGGGAAAAAATGAAGACCCAGAGTGTAGCAGTTATGCTATCCGTACTAATCTGTGTTTCTGAATTTCCTCATTTAATATTAAACCAAAATGGATCTGAAAAAAAAAACTACCTTAACATCTAAAAAAAAAATTCCTTAGTATCATTAGATGTGTTCTCAATGTCAGATTTCTCAGATTGTTCAAAATTTTTTTTTTCTTTTTTTTTTTTTTTTTTTTTTGAGACGGAGTCTTGCTCTTTCACCCAGGCTGGAGTGCAGGGGCACGATCTTGGCTCACTGCAAGCTCCGCCTCCCGGGTTCTCGCCATTCTCCTGTCTCAGCCTCCCGAGCAGCCGGGACTACAGGCCCCCACCACCACGCCCACCTAATTTTTTTGTATTTTTAGTAGAGACGGGGTTTCACCATGTTAACCAGGATGGTCTCGATCTTCTGACCTCGTGATCCGTCTGCCTCTGCCTCCCAAAGTGCTGGGATTACAGGCGTGAACCACCATGCCTGGCCTCAAAATTTTTTTATGGTGGATTCCTTCAAATAAGAACTAGCTTTTCTTTTACGTTATTGATGTGATGCCTTACACTTATTGATTTTTTTGTATGTTAAACCACCCTTGCAGTCTTGGGATAAATCTCATTTGGTCATGGTGTACAATACTTTTAATATGCTGCTGAATTTAACTTGCTAGTATTTTATTGAAGATTTTTACATCTATATTCATAAGGAATATTGTTCTACAGTTTTATTGTGTCTTTGGCTTTGGTATCAGGATAATGCTGGCCTCACAAAATAAATCAAGAAGTGTTTCTTTTTTTTTGTTTTTTTTTTTTGGAAGAGTTTGAGAAGCATTTGTGTTAATTCTGGAGAATTTGCTTTTATTTATTTACTTATTTTGAGACAGAGTCTCACTCTGTTGCCCAGGCTGGAGTGCAGTGGCGTGATCTTGGCTCACTGTAACCTCCGCCTCCTGGGTTCTAGCAATTCTCGTGCTTCAGCGTCCCAGGTAGTTGGGATTACAGGCATGCCTCAGCCTCCCAGGTAGCTGGGATTACAGGCACACACCACCACACCCGGCTAATTTTTGTATTTTTAGTAGATACGGAGTTTCACCATGTTGGCCACGCTAGCCTCGAACTCCCGACCTCAGGTGATCCACCTGTCTCAGCCTCCCAAAGTGCTGAGATTACAGGCTTGAGCCACTGCGCCTGGGCAGAACTTGCTTTTAAATATAGTTTTCGTGCCAACTTTCTGTGTGATCTTAATCAAATATTTTTCAGGCCTCAGTTCCTGTATCTGTAAAAAGATATGTAATTGAATTAAATGCTCTTGAGTGCATCTCTATCAGTTTGTTGCCCTACACTAGGGTCTAATTTGGTAGAAAGATGTTTGCTTTCATTATAACAACTTGTTATCATGGATGAATTTCTCCGTGCAATTAATAGAGGTATAGACTGGAAAGCTGAAGGAGCTTTAAGAGGTTATTTGATTTAGTCCTCTGCCTTTACAGCAGCAAATTATTCTCTCTGCCCCATAGGTAGAGTAGTTAAGGTCCAGAAGGTTTAAATGATTTACCCAAGGTGTATAACTAGTTAAGTGTCAGAACAAAAAAAGCTAGACCTCAGGTCTGTTTACCACAGAGCCCATCGTACACATGTGGCCTTTTCTGAAATTAGGATAACTAGGTAAGTGATCTTTCTTCTGTTTTTCTTCCTCTGTAGGTTTTTTGCCCTGACATCCCTTCGTCTTGTGTTTTTACTTGCATTTGGCTTGATGATCATTGTGTGTATTGATCAATGGAAGAACAAAATCTGGCCTGAAATAAAAGGTGAGTTTGGTAGCATTTAGAACAATCTGAACTGAAGATGGCCTTTCCTATAATTTGTACCTTTAGTATTAGGGGTTTATGAGGAGGTGTATGGAGCTGGGGACTGTCTTTCGAAGTCTGAATCATTTGCTTTAGGAGGCACTTGAAGGGCTTGTGCCCCAATTATGGTTCCTTAGAGCTGGGTTCTGCCCTTTCCATTGTTACTAAGCACAGGAAATCTGTACTCACCACCTGAGCTATTTTTGCCAACATAATGGCCTGAGGAATAAGTAGTCCTCAAATGAAAAATAATAATTATCGTTATTGGACACTGCATCTTTATTGAGGCAGTACTAATTTACCTCTCAGGAATTTCTTTTAAATTGCTCATTTGCAAAACACTAGGCTAGGCAATTGTGACTTACAGAAAGTACCATGATGGCCGGGCACAGGGCTAACGCCTGTAATCCCTGCACTTTGGGAGTCCGAGGCGGGTGGATCACCTGAGGTCAGGAGTTTGAGCCCAGCCTGGCCAACATGATGAAACCCCGTCTACTAAAAATACAAAAAATTAGCTGGGCATGGTGGCGCACACCTGTAATCTCAGCTACTAAGGAGGCTGAGGCAGGAGAATCACTTGAACCCAGGAGGTGGAGGTTGCAGTGAGCCGAGATCGTGCCACTGCACTCTAGCCTCGGTGACAAGAGCAAAACTCAGTCTCAAAAAAAAAAAAAAAAAAACAAAGAAAGTACCATGACATGTGGTGTCTTTTTAAAAAGCTAATGCATACACAAACAAATGAAAAATTAAGTGACAATTATAGACCAGTACCACAGATGTCACAGTGCAGTATGTGATTGGTATACTTACCATATATTTTTTCCCTAGCCTGAGAGTGGAACAAAGCAAAAGATTTGAACAGATCGAGAAAAAAGTCTGTTTCTGGAGAGTCCAGTGGCTTGATTAGTCTGAGGAACCAGAAGTTGCAAAGCATTTCCTGACATCAGAGAATTGACCATATGGCCAGGATGAAGGTTCATTAAAGGGAGTGCTAGGAAATAAAACTGAAAGTATGTTGGTATTAGGTTTTTTATTTGTTTCTTTTCTTTTCTTTTGAGATGGAGTCTCACTCTGTTGGCCAGGCTGGAGTGCAGTGGCATGATCTTGGCTCACTGCAACCTCTGCCTCCCAGGTTCAAGTGATCCTCCTGCCTCAGCCCTGCTAGTAGCTGGGATTACAGGCACGCGCCACCATGCCTGGCTAATTTTTGTATTTTTGGTAGAGACGGGGTTTCACCATGTTGGCCAGGCTGGTCTTGAACTTCTGACCTCAGGTGATCCACCCGCCTCGGCCTCCCAAAGTGCTGGGATCACAGGCATGAGGCACCGTGCCTGGCCCATTCTTTTTTTTTTGAGACAGAGTCTTGGTCTGTCACCCAGGCTGGAGTGCAGTGGTGCAATCATGGCTCACTGTAGCCTCAACCTTCCGGGCTCAAGCAATTCTCCCACCTTAGCCACCTGAGCAGCTGGGACTATAGCCACTTGCCACCATGTCCAGCTAATTTTTGTATTTTTTCTATAGACGGGGTTTTGCCATGTTGCCCAGGCTGGTCTCAAACTCCTGGACTCAAGTGATTCACTCACCTCAGCCTCCGAAAGTGCTGGATTACAGGTGTGAGCCACTGCACCCAGCCGACTTTTTTATTTTTATTTTTGGTTTATTTATTTTTTATTTTTGAGACGGAGTTTCGCTCTTGTTGCCCAGGCTGGAATGCAATGGCACAATCTCAGCTCACCACAACCTCTACTTCCTGGGTTCAAGCAATTCTCCTGCCTCAGCCTCCCGAGTAGGTGTGATTACAGGCATGCATCACCACGCCCGACTAATTTTGTATTTTTAATAGAGTTGGGGTTTCTCCATGTTGGTCAGGCTGGTCTTGAACTCCCAACCTCAGATGATCTGCCTGCCTCTGCTTCCCAAAGTACTGGGATTACAGACGTGAGCCACCGTGCCCAGCCCTATTCTTATTTTTTAACAAACTAGGTCTCACTGTGTTGTCCAGGTTTTAGAGTACAGTGGCGTGATCATAGCTCACTGCAACCTCAAATCCCTGGGCTTAAGTGATCCTCCCACCTCAGTCTCCCAATTAGCTGGGACTACAGGTGCATACCACCACACCCAGCTAAGTAAAAAAAAAATTTTTTTGAGAGAGTCTCGCTTTGTTGCTCGGGCTGGAGTGCAGTGGCGCGATCTTGGCTCGCCGCAACCTCTGCCTCCCAGGTTCAGATGATTCTCCTGCCTCAGTCTCCTGAGTAGCTGGGACGACAGGCGTGCACCACTATGCCCAGCTAATTTTTTTGGTATTTTTAGTTGAAATGGGGTTTCACCATGTTGGCCAGGCTGGTCTCGGACTCCTGACCCCAAGTGATCCGCCTGCCTTGGCCTTCCAAAGTGCTGGGATTACAGGCGTGGGCCACCACGCCCAGCCGATAATAAAGATTAGTTTAGTAGCATTTTTAGGACCACATGGAAGGAGGAAAAGTGGAACAGGGTGACCTGTTAGGAGACTGTGGCAGTGTCTTTGTGAGAAGTAGTCAGAGAGACCTCAGTGAATACAAATGATGGATGGCTTGGGGAGCTGTGAAGAAGGAAGATCAAGACATAAATAGTTGGGCCCAGGTGCAGTGGATCATGCCTGTGATCTCAGCACTTTGGGAGGCCAGGGCAGGAGAATTGCTTGAGCCAAGGAGTTTGAGACCAGCCTGGACAACATGGTGAAACCTTGGCTCTACAAAAAATAAAAAAATTAGCCAGGTATGGTGGTGTGCACCCGTGGTCCCCAGCTACTTGGGAGGCTGAAGTGGGAAGATCCCTTGAGCCCTGGAGGTTGAGGCTGCAGTGAGCCGTGATTGCACCACTGTACTCTAGCCAAGACAACAGGGCGACACCTGTCTCAAAAAATAATTATTATTATATATGTATAATAAAAGACATAAGTGGATGAGGGTTAAAGCTAAGAGAGTGGCAGAATGGCATTACTCTTAGCAGGCAAAGGCAGACAGGAAAGTTGGTTTGAAGGGGTGAGAGAGGAAAACTGATGTAGATTTTAGACATGTTAATTTTGAAGTGTTGGCAAGATATTCAAACCAGAGTATACAGGTTTTAAATACATGCCCATCATATTTTATAGAGACTTCAAGGAATCGTGTAGTTCATCTGCCTATCTAATGGCTGGTGAATATCAAAAGACTTATACATCATTCAGGTAGATAATGGGTCTCCCCCCCCCTTTTTTTTTTTTTTTTTTTTTGATTAGAGACAGGATCTCACTGTGTTGCCCAGGATGGACTTGAACTCCTGGGCTCAAGTGATCCTCCTGCCTCAGCCCCCCAAGAAGACAGAACTATAAGTGAGCATGACTACACCTAGCTCTGGGTCTCTTTTTAAAGAGAACAGGCAGGCTGGGTGTGGTGGCTCACACCTGTAATTCCAGCACTTTTGGGAGGCTGTGGCGGGTGGATCACCTGAAGTCAGGAGTTCAAGACCAGCCTGGCCAACATAGCAAAAACCTGTCTCTACTAAAAACCCAAAAATAGCCGGGCGTGGTGGCAGGTGCCTGTAATCCCAGCTACTTGGGAGGCTGAGGCAGGAGAATTGCTTGAACACCAGAGGTGGAGGTTGTATTGAGCCAACATCATGCTACTGCACTCCAGCCTGGGTGACAGAGTGAGAGTCTGTCTCAGAAAAATAAAGAGAACAGGCAGATTTCGGCTGGGTGCGTTAGCTCACGCCTGTAATCCCAGCACTTTGGGAGGTGGAGGAGTTCGAGAGCAGCCTGGCCAACATGGTGAAACCCCATCTCTAATAAAAATACAAAAATTAGCCAGGTGTGGTGGCATGCGCCTGTAGTCCCAGTTACTTGGGAGGCTGAGTGAGCTGACATCACGCCACTGCACTCCAGCCTGGGCTACAGAGCAAGACCCTGTCTCCAAAAAAAAAAAAAAGATTAGCCAGGCATTGTGGCGGGCACCTGTAGTCCCAGCTACTCAGGAGGCTGAGGCAGAAGAATGGGAGACGGAGCTTGCAGTGAGCCAAGATCGTGCCACTGCACTCCAGGCTGGGCGACAGAGCGAGACTCTGTCTCAAAAAAAAATAAAAGAACAGGCGGATTTCTAGGGTTGGAGTTGTTACAACGTACCTTGTGTAGCCTGGCACAGATTGATGTGTATGGGCATCCCAGACACACTCAAGGGGTGAGAGGGACCATTTTTCTTGTACACCTTGGCTTTCAGCTGAGGTCATTAGAAAGGGGCTCAAATAGTCCATTTGGACCTTCCTTCCTTCTCCTCGAAAAATGAGTAGGCATAAGTGATTATTCCCTTGTCTGCAGCTCCCTAACTGGCAGTATAACACAGTGTCTCCTTTTTTATCGGCTATTACTGTTTTCTTTTCCCCAACCTATTAAAACTTGAGCTGTCAGACCAACAGCCTAACATTTTCATGTTTAGTTTTCCCTACCAACTAATGCTGGTGTTTGTTTTAATATTGTAGTGCCAAGACCCGACGCATTAGACAATGAGAGGTATGGAACACTAATTAAATCCCTTTTTGTTGCTCTGATTCATTCTCTTGTAATATTCTGGTTACATGTTGTTAACCCCATGTTCTGGACACACAGTGTAAGCTGAGAACCTAGGCTCTTCCAAATGATCATTTTAACACATCCTAAAGTTCAGGCAGCAATATGTTGAGATGGCCTGTGTCCTCTGATCTTTACAAGAGAAGTTTCTGAAAAAGAAGCATTACAGTGCCCCATAACCTGACATGCCAGGGAATCAGCTGCATTATTCAGTCCCAGTGAGAAAACTTAAAGGCAGCTAACTTCATTTGTCTCCTGGCTTTTATACGAGGTCATTTAGTGTTTTCTGTGACCTCTGGCTATTTAAAATTCCCGGTCAGAAAACACATTGGTTCCTGGCATCAGCAAGTCAAAGCCAAAGATTCCTCTTGTGTCTTACAGCTCCTGCTTTCATTTCTCAGTTCATCCACTCCATTTGTTTGATCCAAGGAATTTTCTCTGCTATGGTTTATTTTGGTTTTGCTTTATTTATTTTCTCTCTGAGGGGCACATCCACCATTTCCTCCCCCTTAGCAGCAGTGGTGTCAGTCAGACTGTGCTCACTTTTATCCCTAGATTGCAGTCACAGGGAATTGCAATGGTCTGAGTGCAAGGAAGAAAACATTTCTAAGCACAAAGGGCCTTGAAGCTGGGGGCAGGTTTACACACGTGGATTGGGCTGCTTGCTCATAGGGTGGAGTTGTCAGAACAAGTTTGTCCTTGTACCTAAATTCAGGTTTCAACCTGGTGAGCCAAGAAGAAAGTCATGCTTCACCTCCAAAGCACCTGGGCCTAGTCACTCCCCAAACCCCATTTAAAACCGGAAGCACTGGCTGCCTATACAGCAAGATGGGGGGACCCTCAACATCCTCCTTTCACAGCTCCCCCTTCTCTCTCCCATAGCTGGGGCTTTGTGCACCCTCGGTTGCTCAGCGTGCCCGAGCTCTGCCACCATGTAGCTGAAGTCTGGGTTAGTGGGACCATTTTCATAAGGAATGTTTTGCTTTTCAAAAAGCAAAACCCAGGCAAGGTAAGACTCTTCCCTTTTTCACTTTCATCTCTGGCCTCTCAGTTCAGTTCATGCTAAACTGAAACAGCTCCTTTACTACATGTCTTCATTCAAGAAAGTAAAGACTATGATGTTTATAGAGACAAAAGGAAGCTATAGGAAAGGCCTTCTGACCAGCCATTAGGACTAAGACAGGAGCTTGGTGACTGCTCATTTGGTGTGGTTGCCACTTAGATGAGGCCGTTTTCTTGCTTCAAGATGGGAAAGAAAGCTTTCTTGTGTATGTTCCATGTCATATTAAATATGTGATAGGTTGTTGTGTTTTTTGGGTTTTGTGTGTGTGTTTCTGTTGACTTAAAAAACCACCACCAACATTGATTTCAGAGAGAATTTTTGGCTAAGTCCTATTCAAACCAATTTCTTGGCATGAAAGGTGCAGCCCTATGGGGTTAGCCATATAAAAGGAGTTTGAATAGAAGGGGACATGCTCCTTTTCTTCCCAAACAGAATCACCATTGGATGCAACAGTGGCTACACGTCCATGCTTGACTTACAGAGTCTTTCGATCATATCTCTACCCTAACCCTCCACACCCACCCCAGTCCCCTGCCATGTGGCAGAAACTTAATACTCTTTCTTGATTCCCCAGTTCTGCTTGCTGAGCTGTGGGATACTGACCTTTTTGGCTGTCTTGGGCCGCTACGTCCCTGGGCTTCTGCTGTCCTACTTGATGCGTAAGTATGACATATACCTCCCCTATGAAGTGTACCCTGCTCATAGCTTTCCAACTATGGCTAACTCTAGGTCTGGGGAGAGGACTTTGATATTTCAGTTCTCTAGGATATGACCTTTGCATATTTTCATGACCTGTTTAGTGTCATGAAAATATCCTTCTTAACTTTAGCAGGCTCTCCACATACACAGTTCATTTCTTACCAAGTCAGAAATTGATGAGGGTCCACTAACATATATTGTTTGTATTACCAACTATAAAGGACTGCCTGTCCCTGTTTAAGGAGGAATTTTTAGAGCCAGGGTATTGTCAGCAGAACATAACTCTTAGGGGTTTCTCTACTCAGTTCTATTTATGCCAGAGTACTTTTTTCCCACTTGGAGCATAGTTTTGTAAATTTAGTTACTTCCTGTTGGCATGTACTCAGCTTGCTTGGGGCTGGAAGAACTAAGTACTTATGCCTGTGGCTTTTGTATATCAAAACCTCGCATGATTTGTGTAATTTTTAGGCATTGTTACCATTTATGGCTCAGTGACACTCATTGCCAGGTTCTGCCCTTGGCCTGTCAGCAGCATACTGTGCTGTGCACAGCCCTGCACTAGGCTCTGTGGGTGGCTATAGAAGTCCCTGCCCTCAAAAACTCCTTCATGTGTAGGGGAGACTGGTGAAGATGACCGGCAGACTTGGGCAGATCTGTTCCACACTTTGTGTCCAAGCCCTAAGGACCAATAGCAGCGCTACAGTTGGGAATGTTTTTTGCAGCCCCTTCTCCATTTTGTCACTGTTTCCCATGCCTCCTCACAGTTGTCACTGTCATGATGTGGCCCCTTGCTGTGTACCACCGACTGTGGGATCGAGCATATGTGCGGCTGAAGCCAGCTCTGCAGCGGCTGGACTTCAGTGTCCGTGGCTACATGATGTCCAAGCAGAGAGAGAGACAATGTAAGTGTCATGGTGTCATTCCTTCCACTTAGGCAATTTGGGGCGAAAAGGAGAAGCCCATAGGTCTGACATACTGGGTGGGTCCTCAAAAGTGGAAGTGGGGGGTAGTTGGTGGGGGTGAGGATTGGTAGGTAAAAATGATACTCTGTTCTAGGGAAACCTGTGCAGGCTTGCCAGTTTTTATCATTTGGAATTCCAGGCTCCCGTTTTAAACCTATCTGATAAAAGCTCTTTCAAGTTGGATAAAAGCTAGACAGTAAAGATAAATTCCTAGTATTTGTTCTTTTTTTTTTTTTTTTTTTTTTTTTTTTGAGACAGGGTCTCATTCTGTTGCCCAGGCTGGAGTGCAGTGGCATGATCATGGCTCACTGCAGCCTCGACCTCCAGGCTCAAGTGATCATTCTACCTCAGCCCCGCCAAACCCTTCAGTAGCTGGGACTACAGGCATGTGTCACCACATCTGGCTGATTTTTAAATTTTTTTGTAGAGATGGGGTCTCATGTTGCCCAGGCTGATCCTGAACTCCTGGGCTCAAGCGATCCTCCTGCCTTGGCGTTCCAAAGTGTTGGGATTACAGATGTGAGCCACCACGCTGAGCCCACAGCAGATCCTTTCAACTCCTAAGCCTGGTCTCTCTTCACTAGTAAAAGCTGCCTCCCAAAGGTGATTAAAAACTGCTACCTTAGAGGTTGTAAGTGTACCAGCCTGAGATCCATGCAACACATTAACGATGTTAGTACAAACTTTTCCCTCCCTTGTGTGGTCTTGTCAGGTTTTGTGTTTTATGAAGGCCTGGCCTTCAAAGAGCCCTGCACTTGGTCATCAAGGCCCAAGTCCCCTTGGGGCAGCCAGTTGAATAATACCAGTCCTCAAAAGTCTGATTTAACAAGGTGTGCATCTCCTTTTGCCCTCTCTCTGATCATGTCCACTTAACACCTTGACATTAGGTCTGCCTTTAGCCATCCAGAGAGTTGTTGACAAAGCCTGGTATTTGATCATCTGACCAGAATAGAAATGTGTGCCAGGCTGGGCGCAGTGGCTCACGCTTGTAATCCCAGCACTTTTGGAGGCTGAGGTGGGTGGATCACCTTAGGTCAGGAGTTCGAGACCAGCTTGACCAATATGATGAAACCCCGTCTCTACTAAAAATACAAATATTAGCGGGGTGTGGTGGTGAGCACCTGTAATCCCAGCCACTCAGGAGGCTGAGACAGGAGAATCGCTTGAATCCAAGAGGCAAAGGTTGCAGTGAGCCTAGATCACGCCATTGCACTCCAGCTTGGGCAACAAGAGCAAAACTCCATCTCAAAAAAAAAAAAAAAAAAAGCAAAAAGAAATATGTAGGGCCTGGTGGAGAGGATGTTGGAAGCTGAGATATTTTCTCCTGTGTTATCAACTCACCCTGCATTTAGGCTCAGCAGCTCAACCTTCTGTTATTATTATGTAGGCTTAGAGCCAGATTCAGAGAGGCTCTTTGTTTTGTGTTCTGATTTTATGCCTTTAAAGTCCAAAGGGGATTTTACGCTGGTGGGAGGGTATCAAGCAAGGCTTTGTGCTCTTCCCACAGTACGCCGCAGAGCTCTCCACCCAGAACGAGCCATGGACAACCACAGTGACAGCGAAGAGGAGCTTGCTGCCTTCTGTCCTCAGGTATCTTAAGTGTGGGAGCTGCTTCGCTGTCCAGTTTTCTTCAGCTCCCTTTTAACCATCTGACAGCTCACACTTAGGCCATAACCAGGTTTGAGGCCTTAGACTCCCCTTGTTCCCAAGACCAGTAACAAGGAGAGAAGTGAGACTTTGTTCCTAGATCTCAATTTTTTTTTTTTATCATATCATTCCTCTAATCAACCTAGATCTCAATTAGAGCCTGATGCCCAGCACCGCTCTTCCATATCTCTTTTTACCCTACCATTATGGAAGAACTTCTGGAGCTGGTACAATCATCTTTTAAACAGCCCAGTTCACCCTTGGGTCTGTGCAGTATGTGTATCCTCCTACCACTTTGAAAAGTTATCTCTGGGTCAATTATTTTCCTTAAAGTAAGTGGGTAATTGACTCCCCCAAGACTGCTTTTCTTCCTGTGCTTAAGAGGTTATGAATGAGTGTTTTCTTTGGGAGAGCAGCCTAAAACGGGTCAAGATTTTTTTGTTGTTGTTACTTTCACATGTATTGATTAAAAAAAAAGGGGAGAAGGGGGAGTTTTCAACGTGAAGTTACCATCTATCCCTGATTACATTGATGGTCTTCGGATAACTAATGCTAGCTGATCAGTAAAGCTGTACCTGGTGACTACACCTGGTTCCTGATGGCATTATCTCACGTTTGTTGGTCTTTTCTTTTCCTAAGCTGGACGATTCTACTGTTGCCAGGGAATTGGCCATCACAGACTCTGAGCACTCAGACGCTGAAGTCTCCTGTACAGACAATGGCACATTCAATCTTTCAAGGGGCCAAACACCTCTAACAGAAGGCTCTGAAGGTGAGGGCAGCCTTTGACCTCAGTTAATAATGGCTCTGACTGTTGCCTCTTAGCTTCCCTGAACAGAGGGGATACTGGTGCTTGCTCCTCTCCTGTTTTCTGAGCTGTGGATCAGGTGGCAGAGCAGCCTGAGGGCTGTGGCTACAGCCAGGATGGCACTGCTGCCCTTCTTGAAGACTTTAGTCCCTTAGTAGCCTCAGGCACTAGCCTCACAGGGGACATAGAAGAAGAGAGGGGGAATTGTGTAGAGATAACAGCCATCTATAAGTGGAGGGGAAAGTTACACCAGTCCCATGGGTTTATTTCACCCTGAGAAAGCCAGGGTGGGAAAAATCTGGTCATGTGGGGGGCTGGGGCACAGGAGAGCCAGGTAGGTGCCATGACTCAGACACTTCTGTATTCTACCAGACCTAGATGGTCACAGTGATCCAGAGGAATCCTTTGCCAGAGACCTTCCAGACTTCCCTTCCATTAATGTGGATCCTGCTGGCCTGGATGACGAGGACGACACTAGCATTGGCATGCCCAGCTTGATGTACCATTCCCCGCCAGGGGCTGAGGAGCCCCAGGCCCCACCTGCCAGCCGGGACGAGGCTGCGCTGCCGGAGCTCCTGCTTGGTGCTCTCCCTGTAGGATCCAACCTCACCAGCAACCTTGCCAGCCTGGTCTCCCAGGGTATGATTCAGCTGGCCTTGTCAGGGGCCTCCCAACCAGGCCCTTCTGGAGCACCTGCCCACAGAGCAACGAGAGGCTTCCTGCGGTCCCCCAGTTCAGACCTGGACACTGATGCTGAGGGGGATGACTTTGAACTTCTGGACCAGTCGGAGCTGAATCAGCTGGACCCTGCCAGTTCTAGGAGCCACTGAGGCAGAGACTCCTTTTAGGAGTCACTGTGGCTTAGGTTTTTTCCTCCCCATCCCACTTAAGGTGATGGGGCAAGGGAAGAACTCGGCTCCCCTCCCCTGAATTATATTTGTATGCTGGGTGGCCTGGCTGATGCTCAGAGACCTGCTTAGAGAGGACACTTACTCCCCTCCCACCAGCTGGATGCCCATTTCTGAGCTCAGTCACTGAAGTGAGAGTGTGCTCCCCCAAGGGAGGCTTCTCTCCATCAGGATGGTACTTTGGGGGAACAAAATAGTCAGGGATATTGGTTCCCCTTTCAGGAGGTGCTGCTGTTTGCTTTTAGGTATGAGTGCTCGGGCCCTCACTGAAAGAGCCCATGCCTGCCTTCCTCCTTTCATCGCCTCTCTAGAGCCCCCAAAGTCAGGCAGCAGCTGGAGTAGTTACGTTGTCATCATCTTTTTTTTGAGACAGTTTCGCTCTGTTGCCCAGGCTGGAGTGCAGTGGTGTGATCTTGGCTTACTGTAACCTCTGCCTCCCAGGTTGAAGAGGTAGGTTCTCCTGCCTCAGCCTCCTGAGTAGTGGGATTATAGGTGCCCGCCACTATGCCTGGCTAATTTTTCTTTTGGTATTTTTAGTAGAAATGGGGTTTCACCATGTTGGCCAGGCTGGTCTCAAACTCCTGACCTCAAGTGATCCACCTGCCTTGGCCTCCCAGAGTGCTGGGATTAGTCGTCATCTTTTGTTAAACCAGGATTTGATTTTTTTTTTTTTTTTTTTTTGAGACAGAGTCTTGCTCTTTTGTCCAGGCTGGAGTGCAGTGGCATGATCTCAGCTCACTGCAACCTCCGCCTGCTGGGTCAAGCGATTCTCCTACCTCAGCCTCCTCAGTAGCTGAGATTACAGGCATGCACCACCATGCCCGGCTAATTTGTTTGTGTTTTTATTAGAGATGGGGTTTCACCATGTTGGCCAGGCTGGTCTACAACTCCTGACCGCAAATGATCAGCCCACCTCAGCCACCCAAAGTGTTGGGATTACAGGTGTGAGCCACTGTGCCCAGTGTGATTTTTTTTTTTTTTTTTAAAAGCAAAGTTGTCCTTTGGTTTTGCAGAACAGGCCTGCTCTCTCTCCTCTAGCCCATCATTTCTTGGGGCCTGAACCCCAGTGCTCCAAAGTATTACTTGTGAAATTTAAAAAATGTGAATATGATGTGGGGATGGGCCTCCTCTACATTACCTTGGCCCAGGGGTATCAGCTGGCTGGGAGGATTAGTGAGCACCTCTGTATTTTGAGGTCTGAGTCTTCTGGAGCTGTGTAGTTAATCTTCGGTTTCTGATAACCCCTGGGTCCATCTGGCCATCAGCCTCAGCAGTGAGCAAAGCAATACCATACTAATTTATATGTTCCTGTTCCTTCCTCTGCTTCTCCTTTGGAGAAGCAATAATTCCATGGGGGATGATACAGTAGCACTTTACAAATGGCTCCATGTCATTCATCCCAGGGGCCGTAATCTCTTGTACCACCTATTCTTACTTCCTGTTCAGCTCCTTTACAGCTTTTATTTTCAACTGCTTCCCAACTTGGTGGGGCCTCCTTTAAGGATGAGGCAATAGTAAGAATGTGGCTGTAATCAGCAGAGACCCCTCTGAGGGGTATCTGTTCTGCAGCCCCTAGTAAAATCATGTGAGACAGAAACCTAAACGTGGTAATTGATTCTAAACCTGTGCCAGTCTATAGCCTCTGTCTCCCCAATCAGAGCTCAAGCCAAACTCTTCTGTCCTCTTTCCTTCTGCATTAACCCTTTGCTGATCCTCAGGGGCCACTCCCCCAACACCCCTGTACTTGGGTGAGGGATGTTGGACAGAGCTTGTTTTCATGTACTGCAGGTGGGGGTGTGCTGACATGTTTGCTCTTGGTTGATGGAGAAGGTACAGAGGCCAGGGAGTGAAAATGGTTGACAGTGAGAAGGGGGAAGAGTTCGGTGTCTCATAGTCACTCATAGTGGGGTGGTCAGGGGGTAATGGCATCTCCCCACTTTAGGCTTCTCAAACACTTTGGACACCTCTCTTCTCAAGTTCAGATGTCTTACAGGTGAGCTCTGATATGGAAAGACAGGAGGTGTGGGGAAGGAGGGGGATTTCATGTGTTTGCATGAGTGTGCGCTTCAGGCCTTGGGAGTTGGCAAGAGGGAGGGAAGGAAGGAGAGCCACATCTTCGGAAGGTGTTTCTTGTACCTGGGGGATCCTGCTCTGAATCTCCATAGTCTCCACTGTGAACTGAGGGGAGGGGAGGGGTGTGCTGGGGAATAAATCTTGTATGAGAACAATCTTTAAGAGACTGATGCTGAATGGTGTCCTACCCTTGATAGGTCTTCTCTTGTAAATCTGAGTTCTGATTAATTTGAAGTGATAGCCTTAAAAGAGGAAGCCCAGGTATGAGGGACCCACCAGCCCACCCCTATTTTTCCTTCGTGATGGCCAGAACATCACCATAGTATGAGGCTACTTTCCTTCTTGTGAGAGCCCCACCATCAGCATAACTGGCACTCTTCGCTAGTATTTAGCCTGTATTTCCTTCATTTCTAATTCTTTTTTTCTTTTTCTTTTTTTTTTTTTTTTTTTTTTTTTTTGAGACGGAGTCTTGGTCTGTCACCAAGGCTGGAGTGCAGTGGTGCCATCTCCTCTCACTGCAAGCTCCGCCTCCCGAGTTCACGCCATTCTCCTGCCTCAGCCTCCCGAGTAGCTGGGACTACAGGCGCCTGCCACTACGCCCGGCTAATTTTTTGTATTTTTAGTAGAGATGGGGTTTCACAGTGTTAGCCAGGATGGTCTCGATCTCCTGACCTCGTGACCCGCCTTGGCCTCCCAAAGTGCTGGGATTACAGGCGTGAGCCACCGCGCTCGGCCCCTTCATTTCTTGTTCTTTCTATTAATTCTTAATATTGTCTCCTAAACGTGCAGAGACAAGCACACGTTTTAAAGGCTAAGGAGGTTGTAGGTAGCAGAAGGCTTTAAAAAGTAGCACCTTACTCCTCCACTGGATGGTTTGAGCTGCAGGGACAGCTGCTCTTTGGCCTTCAGCTGACCTCAGAAACTAGAAATATTTATTTCAGGCTCTGTCCCATTGGCCACTGTGGTCAGGGGTGGAAAGCACCTGCCAGGTGTTGCCCTGAGATTGACTGGGCTAACAAACTTTTCCACAAGCTTTGTGGTTGAACAGTAGCCCCCTCCTAACCCTCATTTTTCCTTGGCGTCCAAACTACAGCAGGTGTCGAGTGCCCCCTGGGTGCGAAGCTCGGTATTAGGCAAATAAGGGTGGTTGCTCTCCAAGGCGCTTAGCTGTCCCCTCTTCCCACTTTTTTTTTGTTAGAGACTGCGTCTCGCTTTGTCGCCAGGATGGGGTGCAGTGGCGCGCTCACAGTGGCTCACTGCAGCCTCGATCTCCGGGGCTCTGGTGACCCTCCCACCTCAGCCTCCAGAGTAGGTGGGACCACAGAAGCGCGCCACCACGCCTAATTTTTTGTACTTTATTTGCAGAGATGGGGTTTCATGTTGCCCAGACTGGTCTCGAATTCCTGGGCTCAAACGATCCGCCCGCCTCAGCCTCCCAAAGTGATAGGATTGCAGGCGTGACATGTCACTGCGCCCGACCAAGGCGCTTAGCTTTCTGTTGTTTTCACAACCACTTTCCTACCACTATCTACTGTTCCTATTTTACAAATGACAAAACTAACCGACAAAAGAGCACTGGACCGTGGGACCAGAGCACGTCCCTGTGGGGTAACCTTGAGCTGGTCGCTTGCCCAGGGTGGCAGCAGATGTCTGAAGCGTCTTCCAGTCCCAACACTCGACCTAACTCAGGGTCACCAGTGCTCAGCTGCGGCTGGAACTGGGTCTCGAAACTTGAAGGCCTTCTCTGCTACAGCCTTCGCTCCCGGGGGCAGAAAGAGGAAGTTTCTTAGCCGTGGGCACACCGGCGCCTTCGCAGAGGACCAGGGCTTGAGGTCCTGCCCGGATGCTCAAGTTCCGACCTGAAATGAACTACGCGGTCCGGGAGGGGTCGCCTTGCTCCTCCGGAAGGCTTCCCCTTCAGCCAATCACCGTTCGCGGCTCGACCCCGTCGCCGGAAGGAGCCGTCGCCCCGAGCAACTACAACGTCCGGCTTTCTGAGTTGGGTGGCGGGAAAGGCGATGAGTAAAGGCCGGGCAGAAGCTGCGGCGGGAGGTAACGGCGGCGTGGGCGCGGGGAAGACCTGGGAGGGTAGTGGGTGAGGAGGTCGGTTGAGTGGCCCCCTCCCCTGCCTTTCTCTCCGTAGCCGCCGGGATCCTCCTGAGGTACCTGCAGGAGCAGAACCGGCCCTACAGCGCCCAGGATGTGTTCGGGAACCTGCAGCGGGAACACGGACTGGGCAAGGCGGTGAGGACCCTCTCCCGGGATTCCCTCTCCGTCGGACTCCCTGGATTCAGGCTGGGGTCGTGCCCTTTGGAGCCTTGGGCGTTTTCCACATCACTGGCTGGATTTCCCCAGGCCCAGGCTCCTCTGATTGCCCCTTCTCTCTCCTCTGCCAGCTGGTGGTGAAGACGCTGGAGCAGCTGGCGCAACAAGGCAAGATCAAAGAGAAGATGTACGGCAAGCAGAAGATATATTTTGCGGATCAGGTGAGGAGAACCTGCGCCGATTGTCACCCATGAGAGCCCGACAACAGGTGAATCTATTCCTAGTGTGAACTCTTTTGGGGACAAGGCCCCCCATGGAAAACTCACCTGTCTTAGGCCACCATCCTTAAATCAAGGTGTGTACTCCTCTTGTTAGGATCCCAACTTCACGAGGTTTCCAGATTTACAATATGATGGATGACAGAAAATCCTGTATTGTTGCTACCAAGATCCATTTCCGCTCGAAAGCTCTTATTCCTTATCCTCTAGATTAGCAACACCCTCCGCCAAATGATGTTCCTCCTGCCTCCATCCGATTCTCTAAACACACATATCAAATTTATATTCTCCAGCCCAGAACTCCAGCTGGAATCTGTCAGGCATTAATATCAGAGTCAAAAATGCCACAGTAGAATGCCTCATCTTCCCCCCACCCCGGCCTAGTTTCTTTCTAACGTTCTTCTCCCCTAATGGAATTACTCTTCACCAAAACCAGAAACTTGGGAGCAATTCTTGACTTCCTTTACTAGTCAACCATCAAGTCCAGCTGATTTTTCCGTTTTTTGTTTGTGTTTTTTATTTTTATAGAGATGGGTCTTACTATGCTGCCCAGGTTGGTCCGAACTCCTGGGCTCAAGTGATCCTCCTGTCTTGGCCTCCCAAAGTGCTGGGAGGACAGGCGTGAACCACAGAGCCTGGCTGATTTTTCCATTCTTGAATCCACTCTCCATCTGCCATGGTTGCTCTAGTTCACGCCCTCTTCATCTGTTGCAGTATCCTCCTAACAGATCTTGGCTCTTCAAACATATCTTAAACATTGCAGTCAGAATGATCTGTCTAAATAGATCTGGTCATGCACCTTCCCTATTTAAAACTCTTCAATGGCTCTCTAGTGCTGCAAAAAACATGTAAAAGGCACCAGAAGACGCCCCAGCCAGCCTCTGGCCTCACCAATCCTAATTATTTTTCTATCCATGAACACTAGACAATTCTGATGTGTTTTACTGCTCTGTCCTTTGCATGTTGTCTTCCCTGTACCTGCTTCTCTTCCTGGCCAGTTCTTTCTTTCCTTTAGGATTTCACTTAGACATCACCTTCTCCAGAAATCTTCCTTGAATGCTCCGAGCTCATTGTTTCTTTTTCAGGCCCTTACCTCTTTTTGTTATTGTTGTTGTTGTTGAGACGGAGTCTCGCTCTGTCACCCAGGCTGGAGTGCAGTGGCACAATCTCAGCTCACTACAAGCTCCACTCCCGTGTTCACGCCATTCCCCTGCCTTAGCCTCCCGAGTAGCTGGGACTACAGGCGCCTGCCACCAAGCCTAATTTTTTTTTTTTTTTTTTTGGTATTTTTAGTAGAGATGGGGTTTCACTGTGTTAACCAGGATGGTCTCGATCTGCTGACCTCGTGATCCACCCGCCTCGGCCTCCCAAAGTGCTGGGATTACAGGCGTGAGCCACCGTGCCCGGCCCTGGCCCTTACCTCTTTTAAGGCATGCTGTATTACAATTATTATTATTATTATTTTTTTTTTTTTGAGACGGAGTCTCGCTCTGTCGCCCAGGCTGGAGTGCAGTGGAGCAATCTCGGCTCACTGCTAGCTCCGCCTCCCAGGTTCACGCCATTCTCCTGCCTCAGCCTCTCTGAGTAGCTGGGACTACAGGCGCCCGCCACCACGCCCGGCTAATTTTTTTGTATTTTTAGTAGAGACGGGGTTTCACCGTGGTCTGGATCTCCTGACCTCGTGATCCGCCCGCCTCGGCCTCCCAAAGTGCTGGGATTACAAGCGTGGGCCACAGCGCCCGGCCATTACAATTATTTTTACTTGTCTCCTTTATTCAATTGAAGTTCCTCTAGGGCAGACCCCATTTCTCAATTCATTTTTGTCTGATCAGCACCTCTGCAGTATCTAACATCCAACAGATATTACTTGTTAAACTGAACCAAACCACTTTCAAGGCTAACTTTCCTAAAACAGGCTGCATTGTGTTACTCATCTAAAGATAATTCTCTAAAGGAGGGTTTGGCAAACTTTTTCTGCAAATGGCCAGACAGTATTTTTAGGCTTTGTGGGCCACATGTATCTCTTGTCATGGCTGGCTGTACAACTGCCACAACTACTCACCTCTGCCACTGTAGAACAGAAGCAGCTGTAGACTATGTAAATGAATGGGTGGGGCTATTTCAATAAAGTTTTGTTTTCAAAAACATGCATCTGGCAGGATTTGGCTTGCTGGCCATAGTTTGCTGGCCTCTGCCCTATAGGTTCACCTTGCCCAAGTGTAGAGTCCAGACTGCACTGGTTGGCATACTTTTTCAACCTGCTCCCCATCACCAACTGATGTGATCTCCCCCACCCCCGCACTGATCCCCAGTGCAGTTCTTTTCTAGCAGTGGCCCCTCATGAGAGAAGCTCCTCAGACTTACTGGAATCCCTTATCTACATGGATCCCAAGGCCCGGCATAGTGGCTCATGCATGTAATCCCAGCACTTTGGGAGGCTGAGGTGGATGGATCACTTGAGCCCAGGAGTTTGAGACCAGCCTGGGCAACATGGTGAAATCCCTTCTCTACTAAAAATACAAAAATTAGCTGCGCTTGGTGGTGCGTGCCTGTAATCCCAGCTACTCAGGAGGCAGAGGCATGAGAATTGCTTGAAGCCAGGAGGTGGAGGTTGCAGTCAGCCAAGAGTGCACCACTGCACTCTGGCCTGGGCGACAGAGAAAGAAAGAAAAGAAAAGAGGGAAGGAAGGGAGAAAGAGAGAGAGAGGGAAAGGGAGGGGAAAGGAGGGAGGGAGGGAGGAGAAAGGAAGGAAAGGAGGGAGAGAGGAAGGTGGAAAGAAGGATGGGAAGGAAGGACAGGAAGGAAGAAGAAAAGAAGTCTGTCCATCCCATCCATCATGCTTCTTCACCTGTCCAGTTTCTGTCTATTATGGAAACCCATGATCTAGGTTTCCCCACCGTGGGAACAATGTTACTTAACTGCTTTCAGCTCAGGTAGTGGTTTTATCACTAAATGGGAACATTTCTGTCCTAATCAGTATCCTGTCAACCTAGCAGCTGCTTAAGGACAGGCATTAGATTTCAGCTTTTCTTTCGTACCTTTTTAGTGGGGCCGCTCCTTAACTGAAAACTATTTCTCAAAAGTACTCTCCCACTATTTCTGCAGACCCTCTGGAGAGTTTGGGGTGCAGCTGATTCCTGAGCGTATCTAAATGCTGCCTTCCCAGGTGTGTGTTCCCGTCTTTGTGCCTCACAACAGTTCACTTGTATTTTCCCTCTTTGTCTGGCAGGACCAGTTTGACATGGTGAGTGATGCTGACCTTCAAGGCCTAGATGGCAAAATCGTGGCCCTCACTGCTAAGGTGCAGAGCTTGCAGCAGAGCTGCCGCTACATGGAGGCTGGTAGGACTGGGTAGCCCCTCAAAAGTGCCCATAGGCTTAGGGTTCATTCTCGAGGTCAGGAATTACTAAATGAATGGTTCAATGACTGCGGCATCTTGTTGCAGCTAAGACCCCTTTGCTGGGCTCCCTTAGGCATAAAAAGAAATGTAGGATAACTAATGGCTTTTGTGTACCAACAAATGGACAAGATACGCATTTGTTCTCCCCGCCACGATTATCAGTACACTGTCCCCACATTTCCCTTTATTCCTGCTTCTTTAACTGGCTACGCCTAAGTGTTCAACCTCATACCCACGCTACTTGTAGATGGAGGAGGAAAAAAATTAGAATAATAAATAATCCTGTAAGGCTTAAGTTTCCTGAGCATTTCCATGTGAGATGATAGATCCGGAGCAAGGTGGAACACCTCAGGGAGCACCCACTGGGAAAGACATAACTCCTTCCTCAGGGGTAGCAAGTGACCCCAGGGGAATGTGGTTTCAGAGCTCAAGGAATTATCTAGTGCCCTGACCACACCAGAGATGCAGAAAGAAATCCAGGAGTTAAAGAAGGAATGCGCTGGCTACAGAGAGAGATTGAAGAACATTAAAGCAGCTACCAATCATGTGACTCCAGAAGAGAAAGAGCAGGTGAGCTGGAAGGCTGGAGGACTGCTGTGCAGGTCCAGAGTGAACATCAGGGCTGAGCCCCAGAAGGCTGCTGTGGTCCTGAGGAGTTAGAGGAACTTGCTTTTTCCTTCTAGGTATACAGAGAGAGGCAGAAGTACTGTAAGGAGTGGAGGAAGAGGAAGAGGATGGTAAGTGTGGGAACTCTTGAGACAGGCCCTGGAGGTGCTTTTGAAAATGGCAGGCACCAGATCAACCGCTACACAATATCATAAACTGTCTGACAGGCAGTGCCCAGTGCTGCCCATCTGAAAATGGGTGGTTTTTCTTGTCAGGCTACAGAGCTGTCTGATGCAATACTTGAAGGATACCCCAAGAGCAAGAAGCAGTTCTTTGTAAGTGGTACTCTCTTCCTTCTTTGCTTCCCTGTGGTCTTATCCTGGTGACAGCTCATTCACTTGTCTCCCTGTCCTACAGGAGGAGGTTGGGATAGAGACGGATGAAGATTATAACGTCACACTCCCAGACCCCTGAGGGGCCCACGGTCGGGACTGGTGGGGACTGCAGGATATCAGAAGAGTGAGATGTCTTGGACTGGCTACCTTGTTTTTGGTTGGCTTTTGTTGTTATTCCTGCTACTTTTCACCTTTAAGCAGAGCAGTCAGGAGACAGGCATAAACCAGAGCACTGGGTGGAGGATGAGGGCTGCTGGCTGGGGGTAGACCCAGCCCATTTCATTGTCTAAATTGCAGCAGCTTGAGGTTAACATTTAGATTTGGAACAGTGCTAAAGGAAAGCATTTGGCAATATTTATTATAATTTAATTTGATATAAAAATATTTAATTTCCTCTGGATAGTCAAACCTGCCAGATACCAAACCTGAGGAAGGCAGAAGTGAACTTGGAGAACTAGGGTAGAGAGAGGTTTCTATAAAACGAGCATTTGGAGGGCCCACAGCTTCACTCAGGACCTGCTGGGCTTGTATACCCCAGGAGCCCTTTTGAGTATCTTTTGTATGCTTTTCACCCCACCCCCCAAGTCCTGGGAGAAATGCAGGCAACACTGAGACATGGGAGAGGCCAAGATATGCTTGACAGAAAGGGTGATTTTGAGGCCCAGTTACTATTTCAAAATTGTAACCGTAGCAAAACTGCATTGGTATTTAGAAAAATAAAAAATTCCAATATGTAGTGCTGTGTTATACCTGCCTCTGCCATGCAGCATCACAGCCTGTGGAAACCAGGAGGGCTTCCCTTACCACCCAGAGCAGAGGAGGAAGGTGATGGAATATGGGGTGAGGGGAGGAACCTGGTGGCCCCTCCCTGAGACGGCCAGAAAGCCCTTGGCCTCACCTGGGACTGACCAGGCAGCCCCAGTCTAGGCACAAGGTGCCCTTTCACCCTTCATGGCTGTGGGAATATTTCCTCTTACTCTTTTTCTCCCATAGAGCTACTGCCAAAATGCCTAAACTTGGGCCAAATGTTGCCCAAGAGACCAAAACAGAGGAAAACAGTTTCCAAATCTATGTAGATCATGAGCAGAAATCTGAGGCTTGAAGAAAGGGCTGAGAGGACAGGAGCTCTTTGGGGTGTCCAGAGCAGACTCCCATCCCAAGGACTTCCATGGAGTGGGGGGAAGGCTGGGTAGGTTTGAGTTTTATCGTCAATATAATAAATTAATCAGAAGCTTTCACAAAACAAACACTGCAGCTCTGCTGAAGATAAAATGGGGCTGGGAAAACCAAACACCAAGTAGAAACCAGCTGACCAGCGTGAGGTGTTGTAGTCCAATTACCCGGGCCCAGCAGTTCAGTGGCCAAGTAGAGATTCAAGGGCCTCTTGTTGGCTGTTCTGCAGGTTTCCAAGAACCGGTCAGTAAAGCTGGTTTTTCAATTGGTGCAGGACGCCAATCACAATCTCCCGCAGGGTCTGGCAAGGGCAGCAGAGGAAGAAATAGACAATGCCCAGGTCAGCGCAGAGTAGTTTCCAAGATGCCTGCCTAGATCAGCCATGTACTTTAGAAAAGTGCTTTAAAAATAGCCCCCCGGGGGGCCAGGTGTGGTGGTTAACGCCGATAATCCCAGCACTTTGGGAGGCCAAGGCGAGTGGATCACCTGAGTTTCAAGACCAGCCTGGCCAACATAGTGAAACCCCGTCTCTATTAAAAATACAAAAATTAGGTGTGGTGGCGCATGCCTGTAATCCCAGCTACACAGGAGGCTGAGGTACGAGAATCGCCTGAATCCAGGAGGTGGAGGTTGCAGTAAGCTGAGATCACACCACTGCACTCCAGCCTCGGTGACAGACTCCGTCTCAAAAAAAAAAAAAAAAAAAAAAGCCCCCAGGAAGTACTGATGGCTGCAGTTTAATTTGAGGTGCTCCTGAAGCAGGATGGAGAGACGGAAATACAATAAAATGTTTCGGTAAAATTTAGGGAGTGGGTATACGAGTGTTCACTGTGAACTCCTCTCAACATCGCAATATGTTTAATGTGTTTCACAATAAAAATGTTGGGAAACGAGGCCGGGCACGGTGGCTTATGCCTGTAATCCCAGCACTTTGGGAGGCTGAGGCGGGTGGATCACAAGGTCAGGAGATCAAAACCATCCTGGCTAACACGGTGAAACCCCGTCTTACTAAAAAATACAAAAAATTGGCCAGGTGTGGTGGCACACGCCTGTAGTCCCAGCTACTCAGGAGGCTGAGGCAGGAGAATGGCGTGAACCCAGGAGATGGAGGTTGCAGTGAGCCGAGATTGTGCCACTGCATTCCAGCCTGGGTGACAGAACGAGACTCCCGTCTCAAAAAAAAAAAAAATGTTGAGAAGCCAACAAGAAATCTCAGACACAAGTTTAAAGCCTCAGAAAAAGCAACCAGACTTCAATTAGAAGACTCAGTGCAATACCATTAGCACATCTCCATTGTAAATAAATTTTTAAAAAGCTTTTGGGGCAACTACTTTACTGGGCCTGAAGGTAGTGCGTTTCCAATTCGGCTGCAGATGCCTGGGGCTTCCATACTGGGGCAGCGCTAACATGGGCTAGACAAAAGCCAAGAGCTGGACTTGACATTGAGCTCACATCACACTTGCAGAATGAAACCATAACATGAAGATGTGGGTTAGACAGCAAAGAAAAGGGAAAATACCAGGGCCCTGAAAGCTGTAGAAATGCCCTTAAGATCTAAAAGCAACTGCCATGCTTTTCCCAACAGCTGATTGCTTGGGCTACTTTGCTTGACGGTAGAGAAAACTGCAGACCCTGTGCCTATTGTTGCCCCATACCTGAGGCTTACAGTGCTCCTCAATCCAGCTGAAGACGCAGGCTGACAGCTCCTGGAAGCTGGCCACTGAGATGGAGGCATTGAAGGACTGGAACAGGGAATCCATGATGCCTTGAAACACGTTGAACTTGACCTGGTCAGAGACCTGGTCCTCCCCTTCATGGGGGTTGTCCTGGTGTGCCTTCACAATCTGCTCATAGTTCCTAAAAGCATGCAGGCCAGGGCTGAGGTGCTGCAGCAGCTCCACCCACCCAAGAAGAATGACGGGACTATCCTGTGTACTCCCAGGAATGGCAGCCCCAGAGAGCTTCTGGGTGGGGTTCAGTATCAGGGAGATACTGCTTCCAGGCCAGGAATGGTGGACCTCTCTCTCCCACCTTCCTTACATTAATCCAACAGGCATTTCCTGAGTGTCTGCCATGTGTAAGGACAGTTAGGGATACACAGTCCTTCTACTGGCTAGCTCAGGAACTGAGAGTATTATCTGTACTGTAGTAACTGATGTGGCCTTTGAACAAGGGAGGGTGTGCAATGAAGTTGCCTCAGAAGCTCTGGCTCCCCCCATTCAGCACCCCTCTTACACTTTCATGATCTTTAGGGCCGTGACATCCTTGCGTAACGTGGACACCTCCTCCTCCTGCTTTTTCTTCTCCTTGTGCAAAAACTGAATGTAGTCAATGGCTAGGGTGGGGGCAAGAAAAGAGGACAGGTACAGAAGTATTCTCAACCAAGAAGATAAGGCTGACTCTGTTCCCCTTCCCCCAGACCCCAACTATCCCACGGCAATCACCACACCAAGGCCGAGCCATGGGTGGGTAGGAGGCGCTGGCCTCTTCACAGCCCCTCTTGGCTCCAGCCCCTCCAGTGCTTTCCCTAGCCGTACTCTTTTGTAGAACGATGGCTTTGCTGAGCTTTTGGGAGCCAATGGAGAAGTCCTGCTGCTGGCAAGTGGGGACGATGGTCTGAAGGTCATCATAGCCTCTCTGTGGAGACAGCAGGGGAAATGGGTTCTTTAACCCTGAGAGATTAAAGCAAAATGGCACAAAGTTCCTCCATGACACCAAGTTCTATGCTCACAAACTCAACGGGGTGGGAAGGCTGCAAGGGAGGTGTTTGTGCCTGGGACTATACTACCTGCCCACCCCCTAGGGTGCCTGGGACTGTCTGAGAGGGTCAGGGCACAGGGAAGCTGAACTATGCAGGGCCCTCCTGCACTGGCTGAGGCGCAGGCCTCCCTGGTCACCTTGATGGCGTCCCTCCTCTTCTGCTCAGCCTGAGTGTGTGCGCGCCGCCGCCGGTCTTTGTAGGACTCCTTGTAGGCCTCTTGGTGGTAATCACTGTCCTCGTCATCTGCGCTCACAGATGGGGGCAGGGAGAGGTCATCTTGGGGCCCAGTGGGGTCCAGCTAGCCCACCTTTCCCCAGCTGGGAAGAACCTGGTGTCCAGAGAAGGCAGATAGACAGAAGAACCTAATGTTCCAGATGAGGTGAAAGATGGTGAGACCCTGTGTCTGATACTTTGGCTCCAGCACCCCTGTGTGGATGGCTGGGGCTTCCCTGTGTAGGAAAGGTACTACAATTATGACATATCTGAGCCCCCCGAGGTGGGGGGGAGGTTACTGCCTACCTGTGTTGGGGACAGAAGAGGCACTGGTGGAACCGATGCTATTAGCTCTGGACACTACACTCCCCTTGCGGGTGCTTTCTACAAAAAGCCCTGGAAAAGAGAGGCCCCAATCACTAAGGGGTGGGGTGGGGAACACTGCCAGATCCTCAGACACCTGTAGGACACAATGGCTTATATTTATTTATTTTTTTCGAGACGGAGTCTCACTCTGTCACCCAGGCTGGAGTGCAGTGGCGCGATCTCGGCTCACTGCAAGCTCCGCCTCCCAGGTTCACACCATCCTCCTGCCTCAGCCTCCAGAGTAGCTGGGACTACAGGCGCCCGCCACCACGCCTGGCTAATTTTTTTGTTTTTTAGTGGAGACGGGGTTTCACCGTGTTAGCCAGGATGGTCTCCGTCTCCTGACCTCGTGATCCGCCTGCCTCGGCCTCCTCAAGTGCTGGGATTACAGGCGTGAGCCACCGCGCCCGGCCACACAATGGCTTTCTTAAATGCTGACCTCTTCCCTTCAACCCAAAGCCAACCATACTTGGTCCCCAACTTCCTGCCAGACCACGCTGAAGTGCTCTGCTCCCTAGTGTCTACACTGCTCCATAGGCTGCATGATACCCCCTGGCTCACAAACGGGCATCTGGCCGTGATGACGGTATGAGTGATCAGCTGCCACTAGTTCCACCACTTCCCTGTTCCAGAGCAGAGGGAACTAGGTGTCACCCTCAGTTGTTTTCTGCCCTTGTCCTTCAGCTCCTACTGTCTCAAGCCAGGAACTCTGCTCAGGGACAGTGGACTGTGCTCAGGCGTGGTTGGCAACGCCACAAGAATCTAGAGTGCCTGGGCGGGAGTGTCCCTCTAGAGCTTAAGATGGGGCAGCTACTCACCGGGGTCGAGGCTGTTGTCGCTGTAGGCATACTCCACCTGCGGCACAGAGCACGGGAAGAGCCTGTCAGACCTCCGCCCCTGGGGGGAGGCGCCCCTTCCACTGCAGACACGCACAGCGCGCCCCCCATTCCGGGAAGGCGCGTCTGTCACCCTGCGCGCGCGCGCCCACCCCGCCCGGGGTGCGCGGGCAGCTTAATGAGTCCCCCGAGACTGGCACAGGCTAGGCCCTGCGAGCGCCTCCCCTGTGTATGATCCTTTCCGCCCCTACTCCACCCCAGTCCCCCGTTCCCCCGACTCGCGCGCACACGCCTCGTTTGTCTCCCCACCTTGGCACACGCGGGGTGAGAGCTGTCTTCTCTGCAGCCCCGGGGCCCGGAGAGCGTGGGGGACTTTGGGAACAGGAGGGAAGCCCCTCGTCTTCCGGCCCCCCTACGTGCACGAGCGCGACCCGCCCTCCCCTCGCCGGCGTGCGCGCCCACGGGGCTTGCCTTGACCCAAGGGTCCTCGGGAGAGGCGCCCGGCTCCGTCATCTTGTACCCACCGGACCGGAAACGAGCCAGCGGGGGGGCCCCCTGCGGCGAGCAAGCGGGTGGTGTGCCCACGTGACCCGCGCCCGCCAATCCGCGACCGAGAGGTGGGGCAGGGCGAGAGCATCGCGCATGCGCAGCCCAAAGACTTTTTCTCCGCGGTTCCAGCCGTCAAAGCCCGGAGCTTGGCCTGGCGCCAGCCTCCTTCGGAACTGCTCACCGCCGTGCCTGCCCTCCCCGGGTTAGGCACTGGAATGGCGGCGACATGAAGCGCGTTTTGTAAGATGGAGTCCCCTCAATTGGCTTGTCAGCACACCGCCGCAGGTAGTGTGTGCACGCGCACTGTCCGGCCGGCCGGCTCCCCACGCTACCCTGCGGGGGGCCTCCCCGCGCTCACTGGACCTGCACTGCTGGCCGGTGTGTCAGGAGCCGGGCAGAGAAGCCCCCAGCCACATCGTCCGACCCCACCAGGCTGCAAGCTCTGTGACGGCAGAGGCCCCGCCTGGCGCGTGGAAGGCTGATCTTCCAACACCCAACCCAGCGTCTGGCAGGATGCATGTGGAGAATGAACCCTTGCAAAGAACCTGCTAGCTAGGTCATGCGGCCTCTCATATTAAAAACAAAACAAAAAGAAAAAAACACGGCAGTACCTAGAAAGTCTACACCTTACTCAGAAGCACACAGCTGGTCAGTGGGAGGGCCAAAGCCCACCTGTGGCTAGCCTCAAAGGCCATCCTCTTAACCACTGCATTGCCCAGGCTTCCAGCTCAGGCCTGGGCCCTGCACTTGTGGCTTAAGGATCCCAAAGACACTTAGGAGCATTGGAGCAGGAAGCAGACACCATACAGGCAACACCTGGGAACATTCACCTTTAATTCTGTTACAGGTTCAAGTATCTGTGCTGGCCCTAGTCAGCTGTCGGTAAGAGTCACCCATGGACAAGAGTGGGGAGGGGCCTGCTCCTCCATGAACCACATCCTCAGTGTTGGCCAAATACCAGTGTGTTGGGTAGGCTTCCTGTGTCCACCAGGCCTGGTCATGTCCTGCACAGCATAGCTTGGACCTCTGGGCCTGAACCAGGGTGAGCATCAAGGCCCCCATTTCTCCTCACCACGGGGTCGCTTGTCAGCTCCAGGGGCCAGTCTGGCCCCACTGAGAACTTTTCAGTCGAGGGCCTGATGAGTCTTGGGAATGCGCTTCTGCAGGAGGGCCCAGGCTTTCTCCACCTTCAGACAGGCCAGGATGTTGGGAGGAAGAGAGGGCAGGGTCAGGCAGTACCCACTGGAGACTCCTTCCCCACAACCTGGCCTTGCCCTGGGCACCAACCTGGCGCTGGGTGATATGCGGCTCCCACAAGGTGCTGAGCACCACGTGGCTCTGTTCCACAAGCTGCTGCCCGCTCATCTGGCTCTGCAGCCGGCTTTGAGCCGCGGCTTCACTCAGGCCATCCCTCTCCACAATGCGTCTTACAGCCTGAGCACAGACGAGACATTTGTCAGGAAGAATTCCAGCTCACAGGATAGGATCTGCAGTATGGATGGCGGGGGGGTGTGGGGCGAGATACCTCAGTCTCAGGGATGACAACAGTCCACACCTCATGGACCAGGTTCTGCCAGCCGGCTTCAAGCAGCACAGCGGCATCAATCACGCACACACGCTTTCCTGTGGGGAGACCCATCACCGCCAACAGTGCCGACGCTCTCCCAGGCAGAGTGCACGAAACACAATTCCAGGGTGAGCAGACAGTCCCACGTGGGGCAGGGAAGCTCCCAGAGGAAGAATCAGCTTAACTGTCCCCTTGGCTGCTCCCATCCTCCCTCCCACTCACCCTCAGTCACAGCCCGATCCATCTCCTCTCGGGCCAGCTTTGCGATAATTGGCCACATAATGTCCGTGAGTATCTTCAGCTGCTTCTGGGGAGAGGAACAGAGGGCAGCGGTTACCTTCTCTAGAAGCAGCAGTCAGCCCGAGCAAGGTGGTGTTGGGAACAGATCAATGGAATTGGCATTCTGGGCCAGACCAGAGAGGTCCACCGGACCCTGACCCCTGGGTCCAGTAGCGGCTTAGGAGCCCTTAGGAAGCTATTGTTTACCTTATTCCCAAACACCCGGCTGCCTAGGACCTTCCTGTTGATGATGCCATCTTTATGGAGAATATCTGGACAACAGAGACAGACAACTGAGCACAGAGGCCTGGCTAGCTCCTCACTCCAGGCCACTTTCAGCCTTCCCCAATTATTACCTGTTCCAAAGGCCTCCACCACAGGCTGGTAGGCAGGGCCACCTGGGGCATAGGCCCGATGACCCAGGTGGTCACTGTCAATGACAAACGCCCCCAGGCCCTTCAGTCGCTGAGCTATTGAGCTCTTCCCAGAGCCACTGATGCCAGTCAGCCCAATTACATAGAGACACGTGGGGAGCTCTGGCCTTTCCTGGGGGTAGGTGAAAGGGAACCCACAGTTACTGGGGCCCTCAGCCTCATGCCTGGGGCTGAGCCCGTCAGCTTCTACTCTCCAGCATTGCCAGGACACCCAAGCAGGAGGGAAGGAGGGAGAGGAGCTTACATATGGAGGCCGAAGCAGGTTTCCCAACATTCGCTGGCGGAAGCTGGAGGAGCTGACTTTGTCCTCTTCATTCTCTGTATGTCTGAGGTCCTTCAGCAGCTGGATCTGGTACAAGGCAAGCTCCTCCAGGTCCTGGGGTAAAGAGGAAAGGGTGAAAAGAGGGAAGGACGGAGTGAGAGGAAGACCCTAATATCCAACCTGCCCCACTATCCTCCCCTTCCTACCCAGGCTCCTCCTCCAACTCAGCGGGCAAACTGAGAACCAGTTCCTCTTTGCTTCTTCCCACCACGCTGAGCCCCCACTTCTCTCCTCTGGGGCCATGGTACTTCCAACAGCCCCCTCAAAATGGCCTTCCCCGTCCCCCATCCACTCCCTCTGCCAGTCTCCCTCAGGGGTTACATTCTCAAGGCGGAAGCGGTTGACGGCCATCCCCCCACGATAGGTCTCCTCGCTGACCACCAGGAACTCCAGGGAGGGGTCAGAGCCAGCGGGCCCATAGGGGTCCAGCAGGGGGATGACATCAAAAGTCAAGGAGGGCTTGATGTCCACCAGGAACTCACTCAGATGTTCCACACGTTCTGTATAAGGTTGGAGCAGCTCAGGGAGCAACTTGCCTGGGGAAAGAGTCCAGAAGAACAGTGAGAGCTTTTTATTGGGGAGGAGAGTACGGGCCAGTTTGGGAAAAAGTGTCCCTAAGTACAGTGTCCCCAGAGGGGGGTGGCAGAAAGGGTTCAACTGGTAAGGCCTATGGTGATGGTGAGGGGAGCATGAAGGTGAAGAAACAGGCAAGCATGATAGTCACTCCAAGGGCTGGCATGTGTCCAGAGAATAAGCCACCAGGAAACCACTCCAGAGAACGAGCAGTGCCAGAGGGCATCAGAGGCAGATGGAAAATTCCAAGATCCATGCCATGCTTGAGTTTCCTCCTCCTGTCTGTGGCACTGCTACCTGCAGCTCACTCACCCATTCATTCCCAGTGTCTCATTAGGGTGTATCACCTGGAAAACTTGCTAAAGTGCAGATCCCTTTGCTTCACATTTGGGGTATTCTGATTGAGTGGTGACTGGACCACATGCCGAGAAAGCTGTTCATTTGACAAAATGTCCTTAGCACCAACTGAGTGTCAACCACTGTGACATTTGGGAAGGGTGGGAAGTAATGAATGGCCCTACCCTTCCTTGATCTCGACATTAAGGTCGGGGGTGGGGAGATTTGGGGATCCTCCACCCTAGTCCAGGGTCCCTCTCACTCACTCTTCAACAGATCTTTGTCTGCTACTCCCACCACAAGCTGCTCCTGGGCCAGGATGCACGCGACACTGAGCAACACCTTGTGGGCGTTGTGCAGGCGGTCAAACGTGCCACCGACAGCGCCACGGTAGTAGCCACGCACCGGCTGCTTTGGAGACCTGGCCACGGGGGAAGCTGGCCTGATCGTGGAGGGTAAGGGGACATCCAGGGGCTCCACGGGCACTTCTCCTATCCCATAATCGGGGTATAGCAGCACCGAGGCCAGTCGCGGGCAACAGCTGTAACAGCTGGTGGCGTAACGCACTAGCTGCTGTTTGACTGGGTTGTACTGGCTTCCATCCAGGGTCTGGAAGTCTGTCAACACGACTTCTGGCGGGTGGGCGAGATTCTGGACTGAGGTGGGCAGGGGAGGGAGAAAGGTGCTCTTGGTTCGGATATTGGTTAGTAGGATTCTGACATCCAGGTGCCTGTGGACGTCGGCGCCAGCATAGAGGTGCGTGATGAAATCAAGAACCTCAAACGTGGCCTGCACGGGGCTGGACTGGGGCTGAGCCGGGCCCTCCAGGCTCATGCCCGGCTGCAGGTGTACATAGAGTGTGTGATTCACCAGCCGGGCCGCCGAGGTCAGGATGGGGGCCAGACGAGGGGCCAGGGAGGCCAGCGGCGTCGTCAGCACCAGGAGACCCGACCGGAATACGGCCATGCTGCCCAGGCCTGCGGACAGTCAGGGAGACGAGGCGACGGTGACTGAAGGGCCTGCGGCCGAGGCAGAGGCCTGTACCGGGACTTGGACCCCAGAGAAGGAGACCTGGAGCAGGGACGGGGTTTCAGTGCTGATCGACAGGAGCCGGGGGAGGGGACGGGGCCTGGTAGACGGCGCCTCAGGGCTGTGTTCTAAGCCTTGGTGTCCTCATTTCTCAGACGGGGCGGTGACTTCGCTGAACTGAGTCGAAATCCTGGGAAGGGGGAACTGGACAGGAACCCTTGTCAAAGGGCTGGGGATCCAAAAATCCTGGGCCCTCTTGCTAAGCTGCACCAGGGTCTTCAAGGAATCGAAGAGGGTGGCTAAAGGGGGACGCTCAAGCTCACGTCGGTCCCCTACTCACTGAAACCTCAAGGCTTGGGTCCACTTGCACCACCGCGGAGGCTTCCCTGGCTGCAACCCGGAAGCACTAACGGAGAAACCGCAACTCGGAACTACGGAAACGGAGGAAGATCAAACATCTGGACTTCGCTTCAGCGCGGGATTCTCGCGAGATTTCCAGTGGCGAGGGCTGCGCCCTGCTAATGGGGCGGGGCTGATCTCGAAGGCTCTGGGAGTGGGTGAAGCCTTGGTCCGGATCGGACCCCCGCTGGGACCGGGCGGAGAGCGGCAAGGCAGGTTTCAAAGCCCATTTCACAGATTCCCTTCTGGCCTAATGAGGAGAGATTAGTTTCAGCCAGGCCACCCAAGAGGCATCGGCAAAGCCAGAACTAACCAGACTTCCTTCATTCCAGGGACGGAGGTGGGGATCACAGGGCTGCGCTGTATTAGCCCTCCTAGTACCATCTCAGTCCGAGGATCCTGACGTGGGAGGCTACTGGACAGGTCTGTCCACGTACCCATTTCACAGATGGAAAAACTGAGGCCTTGTGTGTACCTGGCTGCTGTAGGAGGCTCTCGCACCACCCAGATCCTCTGATGCGCTTGTTTGCGGGGTCTCTGTGGACAGGAGAAAAAGGCAAAGGCTGATTGGGCGCGGTGGCTCACGCCTGTAATCCCAGCACTTTGGGATGCCTAGGCGGGCAGATCATCATCATATGAGGTCGGGAGTTCGAGACCAACCTGACCAACATGGAGAAACCTCGTATCTGCTAAAAATACAAAATTAGACGGGTGTGGTGGCGCATGGCTGTAATCCCAGCTACTCAGAAGGCTGAGGCAGGAGAATCGCCTGAACCCGTGGGCAGAGGTCGCGATGAGCCGAGATTGTGCCATTGCACTCCAGCCTGGGCAACAAGAGCGAAACTCCCGGCCGGGCGCGGTGGCTCACGCCTGTAATCCCAGCACTTTGGGAGGCCGAGGCGGGCGGATCACGAGGTCAAGAGATCGAGACCATCCTGGCTAACACGGTGAAACCCCGTCTCTACTAAAAATACAAAAAAAAATTAGCCGGGCATGGTGGCAGGCGCCTGTAATCCCAGCTACTCGGGAGGCTGAGGCAGGAGAATGGCGTGAACCCGGGAGGAAGAGCTTGCAGTGAGCCGAGATCACACCACTGCACTCCAGCCTGGTCGACAGAGTGAGACTCCGTCTCAAAAAAAAAAAAAAAAAAAAAGCGAAACTCCCTCTGGAAAAAAAAAAAAAAAGAAAGAAAAGAAAAAAGAAAAAGGCAAGGGCTGGATACCTAGTGTGGAGATTTACTGCGAAGCTAATGGGCGCTCGAAAGGCTGAGTGTGGAGGGGAAGCCAGGTTGCTATTAGAATACATCTCAGGTAAGTTGTCCATGAAGATCAAAAGGCAGAGAAACCAATCTCCAAGATTCCAGTAACGTGCCGTGGTTTATTTTCCGGAACTTAAAAAAAAAAACAAAAAACTCACTTTTATATGTAATTTTGTGTTTATCTTTTGTATTCTTGAAGAGGGTCTCCAAAAGCAAATAAGCCCCCAGCCCCACAAAACCTGGGCTTATAATGGAGAAGAGGAGATGCTATTTTAGATAAGGTGATTCAGGAAAACAGCAAAGACCTGGAGGAAGAGATAGAGTCAAGGAGGGAAAAGTTGTAGAGCCACAAAGGTGTTAAGGGACCAGGCTTCTCACAGGAGACATAAGTTAGATTTAAAGATAGGGTCTGATTTGAAGACGCAAACAGCAAAGGCTGCCAGGGAATGTCCCAAGACATCTGGACACACAGTCTGACACACCACATACAGAGTCACTTTTATTCAGTAAATGTGTATTTTAGTGCCTCCCACAGGGATGGACCAGTGAACAAAACAATGTCCCTGCCATCCTGGGGTATAGAGTACTGTGTGTCTTGGGGTTGCAGACAGGAATCATGCCACCGTAAATAAATCTATAATACATGGCTAGGCGCAGTGGCTCATGCCTGTAATCCCAGCACTTTGGGAAGCTGAGGCAGGCAGATCACCTGAGGTCAGGAGTTCCAGACTAGTCTGGCCAACATAGTGAAACCCCATCTCTACTAAAAATACAAAAAATTAGCCGGGTGTGGTGGCAGTACTTGTGATTCCAGCTACTCAGGAGGCTGAGGCAGGAGAATCGCTTGAACCTGGGAGGCAGAGGTTGCAATGAGCTGAGATCACGCCACTGCACTCCAGCCTGGGTGACAGAGAGACTCCGTCTCCAAAAAAAAATAAAAATTAAATAAAGCCCAAATCTATAATATAGCTACTGGTGATAAAGGATATGAAGAAAAGTAAAGCAGAGTAAGGGAGCTGTAGTGGAGAAGAGGAGAGACTATTTTAGATAAGGTGGTTCAGGAAAACAGCAAAAATCTGAAGGAAGACATAGGATCAGAGATCAGGGAATGTGACCCAGAGGGGGCCAAGTGCAAAGGCCCTGAGGCAGGAGGGCTGAACTGGGTGATGGAGATGGAGATTGGTGGGAGATGAGATCAGAAAGGGGGCAGGAGCCAGATCAAAGAAGGTCTTGGAGGGGAGATCAAAGAAGGTCTCTTTGGGGAGAACGTTGGTGCTATGGTTCGAATGTCCCTGCCACAACTCATATTGAAATAAAAAATTCAATTGCTACTGTCTTAAAAGATGGGGCTTTTTTTCTCTTTGAGACAGGGTCTCACTCTTGTGCCCCAGGCTGGAGTGCAGTGGGTTGATCATGGCTCACAGCAGCCTCAACTGCCTGGACTCAAGCAGTCCTCTGCCTTGGCCTCCTGAGCAGCTGGAACTACGGATGTGTGCACCACGCCTGGCAAATTAAAAAAAAAAAAAATTTTTTTTTTTTTCACAGAGACAGGGTCTTGCTGTGTTGCCTGGGCTGGTTTCCAACTCCTGAGCTCAAGCAGTCCTCCCACTTCAGCCTCCCAAAGTGTTGGGATTACAGGCCTGAGCCACTGCACTGGGCAGAGTGGGGCCTTTAAGAGGTAATTAGGTCAGCTGGGTGAGGTGGCTCACTCCTGTAATCTCAGAACTTTGGGAAGCCGAGGTAGGTGGATCACCTGAGATCAGGAGTTTGAGACCAGCCTGACCAACGTGGTGAAACCCCATCTCTACTAAAAGTACAAAAATTAGCGAGGTGTGGTGGCATGCGCCTAAAATCCCAGCTTCTCAAGAGGCTGACGCAGGAGAAAAAAAAAAAGATAATTGGATCATGAGGGCTCTGCCCTCTTGAATAGATTAATACTGTTATCATGGGAGTGGCTCCTGATGGATGGATGACATTTGGCCCAATTTCCTGTCTCTCGTTTGCTTCCACCTTCTGCCCTTCCATCCTGGGACAGCCCTTTGCCAGATACTGCATGAAGTTCTTGCACTTTCCAGCCCCTAAAACTGTGAAGCTGTGAGCAAAATAAACTTTGGTTTTTGTTTTTTTTTTAAGACGGAGTCTCACTGTCACCCAGGCTGGAGTGCAACAGCATGATCTCGGCTCACTGCAACCTCTGCCTCCCAGGTTCAAGTGATTCTCCTGCCTCAGCCTCCTGAGTAGCTGGGATTACAGGCACCCACCACCACGCCCAGCTAATTTTTGTATTTTTAGTAGAGACTGGCTTTCGCCAGGTTGGCTGGTCTTGAATTCCTGACCTCAGGTGATCCACCCGCCTCGGCCTCCCAAAGTGCTGGGATTACAGGTGTGAGCCACCTCGCCCGGCCTAAACTTTGATTCTTTACAAATTATCCAGTCTGTGGTTTTCTGATTTAGCCAGCACAAAACGGGCTAAGACACTTGGATTTTACTGCAATGGGAAGCCATAAAAGGTGTTCGGAACAAACACAGGAACAGACTTTTTTACTTTTTTTTTCTTTCTTCCTTTTTTCTTTTTCTTTTCTTTCCTTTTTTTTTTTTTTTTTTTTTTTTAATTTATTGAGACAGAGTCTCACTCTGTTGCCCAGGGTGGAGTGCAGTGGCACGATCTCAGCTTACTGCAAGCTCCACCTCCCAGGTTCACACCATTCTCCTGCCTCAGCCTCCCGAGTAGCTGGGACTACAGGTGCCTGCCACCACACCCGGCTAATTTTTTGTGTTTTTAGTAGAGATGGGGTTTCACCATGTTAGCCAAGATGGTCTCGATCTCCTGACCTCGTGATCCACCTGCCTCGGCCTCCCAAAGTGCTGGGATTACAGGCATGAGCCACCTCACCCAGCCGAGTCTCTCTTTTTTACCCAGGCTGGAGTGCAGTGGAGAAATCTCAGCTCACTGCAACCTCTGTCTCCCGGGTTCAAGCGATTCTCCTGCCTCAGCCTCCCGAGTAGCTGGGATTACAAGCACAAACTACCACGCCCAGCTAATTTTTGTATTTTTAGTAGAGACGGGGTTTCACCATGTTGGCCAGGCTGGTCTCGAACTCCTCATCTCAAGTGATTCACCGGCCTTGGGCTCCCAAAGTGCTGGGATTACAGGCGTAGCCACCACACCTGGCCTCTTTCTTTTTTGAGACAGGGTCTCCCTCTCTTGCCCAGGCTGGAGTGCAGTGGTGTGCCCACAGCTTATTGTGGCCTCAACCTCCTGGGCTCAAACAGTCTTCCCACGTCAGCCTCCCAAGAAGCTGGGACTACAGATGTGTGCAACCACACCCAACTAATTTTTAATTTTTTTGTAGAGACGGGGTCACACTTTGTTGCCCAGGCTCCCTTTTTTATTTTAATTTTTTAAAATTTTATTATTATTATTTTGAGATGGAGTTTCACTCTTGTTGCCCAGGCTAGAGTACAATGGCGCAATCTCCACTCACTGCAGCATACGCCTCCCAGGTTCAAGCAATTCTCCTGCCTCAGCCGCCTGAGTAGCTGGGATTACAGGCACGTGCCACCACACCTGGTTAATTTTTGGGTTTTTAGTAGAGACAAGGTTTCACCCTGTTGGCCAGGCTGGTCTTGAACTCCTGACCTCAGGTGATCCACCCACCTCAGCCTCCCAAAGTGCTGGGATTACAGGCGTGAGCCACCACACCCGGCCAATTTTTATTTTTTTGAGACAAAGTCTCTGTTGCCCAGGCTGGAGTGCAGTGTCCCAGTCTGGGATTACAGGCGTGAGCCACCACACCCGGCCAATTTTTATTTTTTTGAGACAAAGTCTCTGTTGCCCAGGCTGGAGTGCAGTGTCCCAGTCTTGGCTCACTGCAGCCTCCACCTCCCTGGTTCAAGCAATTCTCCTTTGTCAGCCTCCGGAGCACCTGGGATTACAGGCAGCCATCACCATGCCTGGCTAATTTTTATATTTTTAGTAGACACAGGGTTTCACCATACTGGCCAGGTTGGTCTCAAACTCCTGACCTCAAGCAATAACGTCCGCCTCAGCCTCACAAAGTGCTGCAATTATAGGCATGAGCCATCACGCCCGGCCCTGTCATTTTTAAAAGATCATTTTAAATGCACTGTAGTAATTTTACTGCTGATGGGCAAGGGTGGAATCAAGAAAACTAGTTAGGAGGCTACTGCTGTAATTGAAGGGAGAGATGACAGTGTGCACTCCGGAATAGGGTGATTTTGGAATATGCTTTGATGAGCAAAGGTAAAGCTGTCAGTATTTGCTGCTGAGTTGGTTGAAAGGTGAGAGAGACTGGAGTCAAGGACTACTCCAGGGTTTTTAAAACCACTATTGGGAAAAATGGAGTTGTCATACAGTAAAGTAGAGAAGACTGGGGGAGGAGCCGGTAGGAGGACTGGAAATGTGGAATTGGGGTTTAGACACAGTAAGTTCATTGCATCAGGTGGAGGTGTTGTATTGAGTAGGCAGTTGGAGATACAGACCTGGAGTCTGTGGGAGACAGTGGGGTTTCTTTGGTGGGGGGGTCATCGGCATCTAAGTGCTATTCGAAGTCATGGGACTGCAGAAGATTATTAACACTGTGAATATGCACAAGCTTGAAAACAAGTATGAACGTATGGAAGAGAGGGGGTCACACTTTACCTCTTATTATCCCACCCCCAGGGGTGACCTTGTGAGCCACACCACACAGGTACACACATGCACGCACATGTACACACACTGTCACACAGGGGCAAAGGGGGTTGGCGAGAGCGGGACTGAGAGCAGATCCCAAGCCTCAGAAACCCATGCCACCTGGGCCCCTGTGTGGCCTTCCTGGATGCTGTAGGGATAGCAGATCTGTCTGGGTCAGCAGGGCAAGGAGACTGGCAGGAGGGGGTGGCTGGGAGGCCTCTTCCTCCAAGAGCAGGGGCAGCACATCATCCAACAGGCAGAGAAGACCCTCATCCGGAGGTAGGGGCAGGTCAGGGTGGAGTGCCTGCCTCCTTCCCCCAGTGCCCCACACAAAGCTCCAAGAACTCCAGCAGGCTCCTGTCTGCTTCCACTTCCCAGGCTTTCTGTGGTCATGTCCCTGCCCACTCCAAAGGGCCATCCCCCTCAGCCTTCCCTCCCTCTCAGACCCAGCTGAATCCCTGCCTCTTTACCGCCCCCTCCTGGGGCACTCCTGCCCCCTTCCTCTGCTGCATCCTCACCTGGCCTCTTATCTGTTCACACCTCCCCCGCACCAGACCTCCACAGAAGTTCAGACAGTGGCTCTACAACCCTACTGGCCCCTATCAATGACTCCTGCCCCCCGGGACCCTCCACTGGGCTCAGGAAAGACAGGCCATTGTAGCAAAGTAGCCAGTCCTGTAGCCCCAGCTGGACCTCCTGGTGAGGCAGCTTCGCAGATGGTAGGGATCTCTCAGTCCTCCGGGGCAGAACAGGGTGAGTGGGGCTGTCTCCCTTTGATTCACTTAGCCCTCTTTCTTCATTACACATTTGCAAAATATGACAGTAGTCATATTACTATTTGTTCTAATAGTCTTTGCTGGCTATTAAACCTCTATACTAGCACTTTCAGGCGTTATCTCCACCATTACTAAAACCAATTAGATAGGTATTATTATACCCATTTTACAGATAAGAAAGACTCAGAGGGCTGGACGCGGTGGCTCAGGCCTGTATGCCCAGCAATCTGAGAGGCCGAGGTGGGCGGATCACTTAAGGTCGAGAGTTTAAGACCAGCCTGACAAACATGGAGAAACCCCGTTTCTACTGAACATACAAAATTAGCCGGTATCCCAGCTACTTGGGAGGCTGAGGCAGGAGAATCACTTGAATCTGGGAAGCGGAGATTGTGGTGAGCCAAGATTGCCCCATTGCACTCCAGCCTGGGCAACAAGAGCAAAACTCTGTCTCAGAAAAAAAAAAAAAAAAGAAAGAAAAGAAAGACTCAGAGAAAGCAGGGAATTTGCCTGAGGTCTCATGGCTAATGGGGTCTAAGTCACAACCTGACTCTACCCCAAGCCAATTCCCACCTAACTCCTCCTGCAGATGCCCCTTGGATATCCGGAGACTGTGTCTGGGCTTTAATATGGACTTGAGGTGTGATCCTGGGCTGGCTTCTTTCTGGACCTTGGTTTCTGAGTTTTTCGGTTGGTTGGTTGATTTGATTAATTGACAGGGTCTCACTCTGTCACCGAGGCTGGAGTGCAGTGGCCCCATCATGCTCACTGCACCCTCCAACTCCTGGGCTCAAGGAATGGTGCCACTGTGCTGATTTTTAAATTTTCTTTATTTTTGTAGAGATGGGGGTCTCACTGTGTTGCTCTGGCTGGTCTCCAACTTCGGGGCTTGAGCGATCCTCCTGCCTCCGCCTCCCAAAGCGCTGGCATTACAGGCGACAGCCATCGCGCCTAGCTGCGCTAGTAAAACTGGCTAACGCAATCTATCTTAATTAGCCACCCACAGCTGCTACCGCTGCCCCATCCCCAGGGACCACACAGACCCAGGGGACAAAGAAGGGCGCGGGAGACAGCGGCTGAGGAAGCCTTTACTGCGGGGCGGCCGGAGGATCGCCGAGCTCAGGGTCCCCCACCCCACTGGCCCCGGCCTCGGCACCTGCCCCAGGCCCGGCCCCGCCCCCAGCCCCGGCCCCAGCCTCGGCGTTTGCCGGACAGTCGCCGAACACTTTCCGGTGCATGGCGGTGACGTAGTTGGAGCCGCTGGGGTCGTCCAGGCGCATCCGCAGCAGGGGCAGGAAGCGCTCGGTGGTGAAGTAGCGCAGGGTCGGCTTCGGGGCGCGCAAAGCGGTGAGGAAGACCTGCGGCGGCGGGAGGAGAGCTGTGGCCCCCGCCGCGCGCCGCAGAACGCACCGCCCCCGCTCCTGGAGTCCAGCCCGGCGCTCACCTCCGCCACCTCCTCAGGGTTCTGCGCCGCCTCGCGAAAGACCTGCTTGCTGTGGGCGAGGTATTGGTAGAAGCGGTGGAAGGTGTGGATGTCCGTGCGGTCCAGCACCTCGTCTGGGCTGCCCAACACCTTCTCCATGAAGGCGGTGTGCACTGGGCCGCACTCGATCAGGCTCAAGCTGCCGGCCCGAGAGCAACGAGTGGGAGGGGGCGGACGCGAGCCAGGCCCCAGTCCCAGCCCCAACCCCAGTCCCAGCCCCAACCACGTCCCGGGCTCCGACCGCGAGCAGCACCGCTGCGCTGGGAAGTGAGGCGGAAAGGGCGCTGGGGATAACCAGAACATTTGAAACGCGGGTTCCTGCCGGAGCAGCCCTCCCAAATCCATCTGAGGCTACGAGGGAGCCCTGGTGTTAGGATTCGAATCTGGCGGGGTCCCTGGCCGCTGTGTGACCTTGGGCCAGTCACCTAACCTCTCTGGGCTGGAGCTTCCCTATAACAATACCAACACTTCAGCAGCCAGGTCAGCAGGTGGCAAAATGCGTGCCATGCGCTCAGCCTGGCACACAGCTAATGTGAGCCGGGCAGGGAGGGCCAGGGAGATCGCCCCAGAGCGGCTCCCGCAGGACGGGGTGCTCGGGGTCTCTAGGTCAGAGTTCAGAGGGTTCGGGGAACGGGGGTGTTGACTCACTGGACCCCAAAGGGCAGCAGCAGAACCGCCAGACTCTCGCATAAGCCTTCGAGCGCGAACTTGCTGGCGCAGTAAACGTCATTGAAGGGCAGCCCTTAGGTGGGGAGACGAGGTTCATGAGGCGCAGCGGCCAGGGGGTCATCCCCGGGCAGACGGTGCCCCTCCAAGCTGACGGCACCCCCCCGACCCCCCCTACCCCCCCGCGGAACCTGCCTTCCAGGCTCAGCTCCGCACACAAAGAATCTGGAGCTGCGGAGCCCACTCCCTACCACTCACCCATCAATCCTCCCACGCTCCCGGTCACCAACACGCGTCCCGAACCACGCCTCTTCATGTCTGGCAGGAAGGCCTGCAGCACCCGCACAGTCCCCACCACGTTCACGTCCAGCACAGAGGCCACAGCGTCCTCCCCCAGCGCCTCCAGAGGCCCCAGCAGGCCCAGGCCTGCGTTACACACTGCGGGGACATAGGCCCGACCAGCCCGCCTCAGCATCACCCTCAGCATGGCCTGTCCCCTCGTGCTCCCTGGGCCTGGGGACATGTTGGTTTCAACGCAGGGCGGAGAAGGCTCCTAGGAGCCCACATGTTTCCAGGAGGCTCACCCAGCACGTCCACACGGCCCTCGGTCACGCGTTCCCGGGCAGCGGCCACGGATTTTGAGTCCCTTACATCCAGCTGCAACGTCTCCAGGGATCCCGGAGGGCACGCCAGGGCCCGGGCCGCCTCCCACAGCCGGCCCTGTGTTTTCAGGTCCCTCAACGTGGCATACACTGGAGGTTTTGGGAGACGAGGAAGATCTGACTTCCCTCTGGCCTCCAAGGGCTCCTCCCTTCTCTCCCTCCCTGTCTATACCTTTGAAGCTCTGGGATGGGTCTGAAGCCAGACGTACGGCCAAGTGCAGGCCAATGCCCGAGGAACAGCCGGTGATGAGCACCACGGTGCGGGCCATGGTGAGACTGTGGGCAGAGGCCGGGGCTCTGCGCTGGATATCACCTGCTTCGCCCCGCCCCGCCTGCGGGCCCCCACCCCTTGTTGTGTCTCCCACGCAATCTCAAGGATAAGCCTTCCTGCGGGTCCCTGGCCCGCTCTCCCCACCCTGTTCTGAGCCAAAACAGACGTGAGCCCACTGCTTGGAACAACAAACTGTCCTGGTTGCTGGCCAGAGGGAGGGGAGGCTTTACAAGCAGGTGTGGGTTCTCATGTGGGCACAGAGTGGCCCCCTGGGCAGATTCCCCTGGGTTTGCCTCTGTGCCACAGAAGCGATTATAGTGACCGCAGTTTGCTGCAGAGGCTGTGAAAGTAAAGGCGTTGGGAGGTGGGAGATGATTGTATATGTGTTGGTTTCGTCCAGGGTTCCTAGCTCATAACTCACACGACCATGGTTACAGTCTTTCGTTGTCATGTTGGGGCGCCTCAGGCCTCAAAAAACAGCCTCTCCTCTCTCTGACCTTCTCCTGTCCTCTTTTCAGCTGCCCAAGGCAGGACTCTAATCTGATTGTGGGTTGTAGAATCCTCATTCCAGAGTGGGTCCTTGCCCCATACCCTGGAGAAAGGAATGCTGCACAAAGGCCCAGAGAATCTGGACTGGCCTTGCTGGGCTTAGATCAGACCCTTTTTGCCCAATCACATTATCACGGTTGTCCATGCTTCAGTCATGGACAGCCAATGGAGTTCTCTATAAAAGGCCCAAAGGACAGGGTTCCGGAAGCTTGAGAGCTGAACGTCTGGAGGCTGACAGAAGGTGAAGAACTCATCCATGTGCCCAGAGGGTGACGTAACCCCAACTCTACGGAGATAGAAGCTCCTGCTCTGGGCCCTTCCAGACTGCCCCGTCTGTATCTCTTCATGTGGCTGTTTATTTCTATTCTTTAAAATACCCTTTGAGGCTGGGCATGGTGGCTCATGCCTATAATCTCAGCACTTTGGGAGGCCAAGGCAAGGGGATTGCTGGAGCCCAGGAGTTCAAGACCAGCCAGGGCAACAGAATGAGACCCCGTCTTTGCAAAAACTACAAAAAAATTAGCCCCACTTGCGGGGTGGGGCGCTAAGGCGGGGGGTTTGGGGGTATGGAGGCTGTAGTGAGCCGAGATCATGCCACTGCACTCCAGCCTGGGTGACGGAGCCAGATCCTGCCACTGCACTCATTCTGGATGACAGAGTGAGACCCTGTCTCAAAAAAGAAAGAAAGAAAAAAAATTTTTTCCTCTGTAATAATGCAGTAAACATAATAAGGGTTTCCCTGTGTTTCATGGGTCGTTGTAGCAAATGAGTTGACTCCAAAGAGGGGAAGGGGGTCACGGGAACTCCAACTTGAAGCCAGTCAGTCAGAAGTTCCAGGGATCAGGACATGTAACCAGTGGGAAGGAGGGGGTGGTCTCATGGGTCTGCACCCTAACCCTGTGGGATCTGATGCTGTCTCTGGTTGATTACATTGGAACTGAATTAGAGGACACCAGCTGATGTCTGCTGCTTGGTGTGTGGGGAAAATCCTCCAAATATTTGGTCACAGAAGTCTTCTGTGTTGGTGACTGTTGCTGTGGCATGCCAGCAAAGGACAAACACGGTTTGAAAAGAGGTTTTCCTGCAACAGAGGGGCATTCTCTGTTCAAAGGTCAGGGGTTAGTATTAAAAAGAGGGACGTGGCCGGGCATGGTGGCTCACTCCTGTAATCCCAGCACTTTGGAAGGCTGAGGCAGGTGGATCACTTGAGGTCAGGAGTTAAAGACCAGCCTGGCCAACATGGTGAAACCTCATCTCTGTGAAAAATACAAAAATTAGCTGGGCGTGATGGCACAGGCCTGTAGTCCTAACGCCCCGGTAGACTGAGGCAGGAGAACTGCTTGAACCCGGGAGGCGGAGGTTGCAGTAAACCAAGATGGTGCCACTAAACTCCAACCTGGGTGACAGAGCAAGACTCTAGCTTGGAAAAAAAAAAATTAGCCTGGTGTGGTGGTGCATGCCTGTAGTCCCAGCTACCCGGGTGGCTGAGGCACAAGAACTGCTTGAACCCAGGAGGCAGAGGTTGCAGTGAGCCGAGACTGTGACATTGTACTCAAGCCTGGGCAACAGAGCAAGGCTCCGTCACAAACAAACAAAAACAGGGACGTGAGGCAAAGGATGGGAGAACAGGTCCCACCCCAGGTCCACGCTATAGCCCTGAGTCCTCCCAAGCGTGGCAGCAGTGACCTTCTCATTCTGACAGACCCAGGGGACTCATCAGTTTAAGTGGAAAGAAAACAGTACTTTAATCCCACACTTTGGGTGGTGGTGGAGGGCAGGTCATTTCCCTCCAATCCCCCCAGGCCAGACTCCACCAGCAGGCCATGGGGCCTCCTCCCAGGCCTGGGTTATCCTGTGATATCTGTCCAGCTCTGGGCCCTGGAATCTGCCCCGGCCTGGAATTAGCGGAAAACAAGGCCCAGTGGTGGTGAATCTATCACCAAGAGCCGGCCACCCAGCGGGGGTAATATTTGAGGAAGATCTTCTTGGCCAGGTCCACAGTGTCTCCTCGCGGCTGGCTGGGGTACCTCTGCTTGCTGAGGACGAAGGCCTGCTCCAGTTGGAAGACATTTTTGTCAAACTGGTGCTGTTGGAAAGGGATGCCCTGGGCCACACTGTCAGCCAGCGCCTCCAGGAAGAGCCGCCAGCGAGGGGTGTAGTAGTTGGCCACCAACCCCGCCAGCTGCTTGTTGGCATAGTCCAGGATGTTGCCTTCTGGCCCCCACAGGGTCAGCTGGTAGCGGCTGTTCTGCTCGTAGAAATCGGCCTCGGCCTCACTCACCGCCGCTGCTCGGGCCAGCTCCAGCCAGCTGCCCAGCAAGAAGCGGCTGTCACTAGCCAGCACCTCGTCCAGTGCCGGCAGCAGCTCATAGGCCAGGACGCCTCCAGCCCTCAACAGGGAAGCCAGCTCCTTGCGCAGGTAGGCGCTCCTTGCCTCCTCATAGTACAAGCTGACCAGCTCCTGCACTGCCTGCCGAGTGAGGTCCAGCAGGTCGTAGCGGAAGGCGGGGCTGGCGGCCAGGGAGGGAGCAGATGTGAGCAGCAGCCGCCAGGCCTCAAACACATCGGATCGGTTGTACCAGATGCTGGTATTCATCTGTAGGGACGGCCGCCTGACCAGTGGGCTACGATTGTGGCCCCGGCAGGCCTCCCCGGAGCAGTTGTACACACTCCGGAGCAGTAGCCTCCATGCTGCCCCTGCATCCGGGTGGGAGACCCCATACCGCTGGGCAGCAAAGCTGGTCACCCAGGCTGCCAAATCTGGCACTGGGTCCTTTCGCCAGCCCAGCTCAGCCATGAGGGAATAGACCACTTCGTTCTGGCTGATGCCCTCGGGGGCCATGCCCGTGCCTACCATGGTGGAGTTGGGGAAGAGGCGGGCAGCTTCTGGGCCTCCGTTCACTGCCTCTAGGGCTCCAAAAAGACCATGGTTTCCCCCAAAGTTGTGCAGCATGCACCAAATGAAGGGCTGGCCCTGGAAGGAGGCGGTGCGGGTGTACACAGGCTGGCTCTCAGCAAACAGGTCCAGAACCAGGAGGCGGCCACGGGGCACAGCCCCCAGCACAGCCCCGATCTGGGCGGGCCCCCAGAACTGGGGCTGGTGCTGGAAGAGCCAGCCTTGGAGCAGCCACACAGCCTCAGTATCCACTGTGGACAGGAGGTAGGGGGAACAGAGAAGAGGAGTGATGAGACAGAGGGCCAGGGAATGTTCACCCCACTCTACGGACGACTCTGTCTATCCCAGGTCATGGCTTCCCATGACCCCCACCAGCGGGACGCTCTTGGCACATACGCGTCCCCCTGAAAACTCAGGGTTCAGCAGCTTGGGTGAACATCACAGTTACCCAGAGGGCTCCTTAAAACATGGAGGTTTCTGAATGGGCGCGGTGGCCCACACCTATAATCCCAGCACTCTGAGGGGCTGAAGCGGGTGGATCACTTGAGCCCAGGAGTTCCAGACCAGCCCGGCCAATGTGGGGAAACCCTGTCTATACTAAAAATACAAAAATTAGCCTAGCGTAATGGCAGGCGCCTGTAATCCCGGCTACTCAGGAGGCAGAGGCACAAGAATCACTTGAACCCATGAGGCAGAAGTTGCAGTGAGCTGAGATTGTGCCACTGCACTCCAGTCTGGGCGACAGACTAAGACTCTGTCTCAAAAACAAAATCAAGGCCGGTCGCAGTGGATCACGCCTGTAATACCGGCACTTTGGAAGGCCGAAGAGGGTGGATCACCTGAGGTCAGGAGTTTGAGACCAGTCTGGCCACCATGGTGAAACCCTGTTTCTACTAAAAATACAAAAATTGGCCAGGCGAGGTGGCTCACACCTGTAATCCCAGCACTGTGGGAGGCTGAAGTGGGCGGATCATTTGAGGTCAGGAGTTCGAGACCACCTTGACCTACATAGTGAAACCCTGTCTCTACTAAAAATACAAAAATTAGCTGAGTGTGGTGGGGGGGCACTTGTAATCCCAGCTACTCAGGAGGCTGAGGCAGGAGAATCGCTTGAACTCAGGAGGCAGAGGTTGCAGTGAACTGAGATCGTGCCACTGCACTCCAGCCTGGGCAACAGAGTGAGACTCCGTCTCAAAACAAACAAAAATTGCCAGGCGTGGTGGTGCATGCCTGTAGTCCCAGCTACTCGGGAGGCTGAGGCAGAAGAATTGCTTGAACCTAGGAGACAAAGGTTGCAGTGAGATGAGATTGTGCCACTGCACTCCAGCCTGGGCAAGAGTGAGACTCTGTCTCAAAAAAAAAAAAAAAAAAAATGTAGCTTCTGCTTCAGGTCTTGGGTAGGGCCTGAGAATTTGCCATCTCACAGCTTGGGCTGCTGCTGCTGCTGGTTTTGGGTCACACTTGGAGCAGTGCTGCTCAAGAAAGGCTGAGCTGATCTGTTCCCTTCCTGGCCAACACAGACGCCTCTCCACTAAGTCATTCCTGACTTGGGAGCCCTCCCCTCCACTCCTCCTTTAAGTGGCAGGAAGGAGCCCTGCCTTCACGGTTTTGTAGCAGGATGCGCACTTAGCAGCTTTAGGCACATCCACTTACTTCCTGCCTGCAGTGCCTACTTCAGCAACCACGCAGAGATGAAACAAAATCCTTGTTCATAGCTAGCTCTTAGTGGCCTTCGCTCTGGGCCAGGCGTTATTGTACCTATGAGGTAGTCCCAGTTTACAGGAAAAGCAAATGAGACACTGGGAAGGAGGTCATGAGTCATAAGTCACGCGGCCAGGAAACAGGAGCGCCAGGTGTGACCCAGGTTCTCAGCTTCCAGAGCTCACCTCTCAACCACAGTGGGATTCACTGAGACAACGCGTGTGTACAAGTGCTTGGTAAACTATAAAGTACTGTGTGTTATGGTGAGGCATTATTCCAGTCCCTCTGCCTACCCCTATTGGCATCTGCTACTCCCTTCCTTTTGAGGGTCTGGGGGGCTCTCCCACCCCACCCAGGCACTGTACCTGCAATCATGGCCTCATAGACGGCAGTGGTGGCTGCAGCAAGGTAGGAGGGCTCTGAGGAGGGTGGCTGCATCTCGTTGAACGTGTCAGCCCCATAGATGTGGTCTGTGCCAAACTCTTTGATCAGCTCTCGCAGGAAGAGGCTCCCGATGATGGGGAATATGGGGTCTTCTGGAGCCAGAAGGAAGGAGCAGGAGTAGGAACAGTTAAAGTGTCCCCAACTGCCCATCTTCGTGACATTGACCCGAGGGAATACCCTAGTGGGGAGCAAAAGCTCAGACATTTCATGGAAGCCGCCATAGTGTTCATCATAGTGTTCACCAGCCTCGCCAACTTCTCTACAGCTCCCGGGGCACATCCTGGTTTCTCTCTCCTCTATGGCTTTGTACAGGCTATGCTCTCTGCCTAGAGTCCTTTCTTCTTCCCTGGCCACCTTCTCTGAAAAACTTTCACTATCTCTCCCCTTCCTGTGGCCTGAAATAAGCAACACTCCTTTTTCTTTCCTTTCTTTCTTTTTTTTTTTTTTTTGAGACACAGTCTCGCTCTGTCGCCCAGGCTGGAGTGCAGTGGCGCATTCTCAGCTCACTGCAAGCTCTGCGTCCCGGGTTCACGCCGTTCTCCTGCCTCAGCCTCCCTAGTAGCTGGGACGACAGACGCCCACCACCACACCCAGCTAATTCTTTGTATTTTTAGTAGAGATGGGGTTTCACTGTGTTAGCCAGGATGGTCTCGATCTGCTGACCTCGTGATCCACCCGTCTTGGCCTCCCAAAGTGCTGGGATTACAGGCGTGAGCCACCGCACCCGGCCTTTTTTTTTTTTTTTTAATTATACTTTCAGTTCAGTTCTGTGCAGAACATGCAGGTTTGTTGCATAGGTATACATGTGCCATGGTGGTTTGCTGCACCCATCAACCCGTCCTCTAGGTTTTCAGCCCCGCATGCATTAAGTATTTGTCCCAATGCTATCCCTCCCATTGACCCCCACACCTCGAAAGGCCCTGGTGTGTGATGTTCCCCTCCCTGTGTCCGTGTGTTCTCATTGTTCAACTCCCACTATGAGTGAGAACGTGAGATGTTTAATATTCTTTCCTTTTTTTTTTTTTTTTTTTGAGATGGAGTCTCACTTCTGTCACCCAGGCTGGAGTGAAGTGGCGTGATCTCAGCTCACTGCAGTCTCTGGCCCCTGGCTTCAAGAGATTCTCCTGCCTCAGCCTACTGAGTAGCTGGGATTACAGGAGCCCGCCACCACGCCTGGCTAACTGTTGTACTTTTAGTAGAGATGGGGTTTTGCCATGTTGGCCAGGCTGGTCTTTAACTCCTGACCTCAGGTGATCCACCCGCCTCAGCCTCCCAAAACGCTAGGATTACAGGCATTAGCCACAGCGTCCGTCCAAGCAACACTCATTTTTCAAGGCTGGGCTCTGCCCTGAGCCCTTCCTGCCCCTCTCTCCCGGCAGAGGAGAGCGGAACCCACATATATTCCTGTCCTTGTCCCCACATTGTATCCTTCAGCCAATATATCTCCCCTATCAGTGGCAAGCCCTTGGGCACCTTTCTTGCCGCCTCCCAGGACCCAGCACAGCCAGTTCTGGCAGTCCCAGACAGCTGGACCAAGTTTATTGAATGAATGAGTGGGTTTCCTGCCACCTGGTGATGGGGGCAAGAGGCAGGCAGGGAGGCCACTGGCATGCATTAAGTCCTATGAGAGTATGAGAGCCAGACACTAGCAGGTGCAAAGGAGGTCATGGGGGGCACTAGCAAGGCTTCCTGAAGGAGGGGAGGTCTCAGGTGGGCCTTGAAGACTTTTCCCAACCACATGTGAGAGGATGGCTGGGAAGCACAGAGGAACAAGGGACACTGGAGCACCCCTGCTGCCACTCAAAAGGGCTGCCATTTGCTAGCACTCTGTGCAAAGTCACAGATAGATCGAGAGATAATTACAAACCCTACAGCAAAGTAGGTAGAGATCCCATTTTACAAGTAAGGAAACTGAGGCACAGAGCAGTCATGTCATCTGCCTGAAGTCACACAGCTAATTAGTAGCAGAGTCAAAAATCAAACCCAGGCCTACGTCCAGAGCTTGTTTGTTTGTTTGTTTGAGACAGAGTTTCACTCTTGTCACCCAGGCTGGAGTGCAATGGCGTGATCTCGACTCACTGCAACGTCTGCCTCCCAGGTTTAAGCAGTTCTCCTGTCTCAGCCTCCTAAGTAGATGGGATTACAGGCGTGTGCCACCATGCGCAGCTCATTTTTATATTTTTAGTAGAGACAGGGTTTCACCATGTTGGCCAGGCTGGTCTCAAACTCCTGACCTCAGGTGATCCCCCAACTTGGCCTCCCAAAGTGCTGGGATTATAGGCGTGAGCCACTGCGCCTGGCCCAGAGCTTCAGTTTTTAAGTCATGTTCTAGAAGGGAATAAAATTCTCTCTCTGAGCTAAGTGGAGGCGGTGAGCGGAACCTCACCTGGTGACAGCCTCAGGAACATGCCCCGCGAATGCAGGTAGCACTGGGGTCATGCCGAAGGAGCGCATCCGGTCCAGGACCCGGTGCTGGAGGAACAGAAGGAAGGGTGGTGAGCATGGCCACTGCTGTCCTATGAGGAGGCCCTCATCTCCCCGGACACGCAGAGCCCCCCGCCTCAGTTAAGAGCCCCGGGGCCGGCCCAATACCACCCTTCCTGGGCCCATGACCATCTATCACCGATTCTGCCCCTTCCCTTTTCCATCCTTTTACCTGCAGGTAAAGCTGCTTGATGTGCCAGGAGGGGGGCAGGGGGCCATCCCAGGTGTGCAGGTTGCCCATTCGCCCCCAGGCCAGGAAGGCAGGACCAGTAAAGAACTCATTGATCTCTGCCTGGGTCAGGCCCAAGGCCAGGTACACCTGAGGAAGAAGGGTCCACACATAGAAATATATTCATCTCCATTCATTCATTCATTCATTCATTCAACAACCATTCACTCATTGCTTCTTTGTGCTGGGCGCTAGGGCTACTGAGACAAAATCCGAATCCTGCCATCAAGGAGCCCACAGCCCAGAGGACAGAGACTTGTGAGTACGTGAGTTCACTGTGTCGCCTTTGTCACATGGGTGAGGAGATGGGGCACAAAGGAGCTTTCCCCCAAGAGGAAGGCCTTAGAAGGCTTCATGGAGCAAGGGTGCCAGATGGAAGGGCAGGGCAGCTGTGTGAAGAGCTCAAGCAGCGCCTGGAGCAGCCGTTGCAGCACAGAGGCTTCCAGGGAGGCAGATCTAGAGCTGCCTATGAGTTGAATCCAAGGGACCAGGTGATTGGCTGCATAGGGGAGATGGGGGAAGGAGCCCCATTCCTCAAACTGGAAGCCTCGGTTTTTTGTTTTTTGTTTTTTTTTTTCAGACAGAGTCTCACTCTGTTGCCCAGGCTGGAGTGCAGTGGCACGATCTCAGCTCACTGCGACCTCCACCTCTAGGGTTCAAGCAAGTCTCTGGCCTCAGGCTCCCAAGTAGTTAGGACTACAGGCGCGCCACCACACCCAGCTAATTTTTTGTGTTTTAGTAGAGACGGGGTTTCACCATGTTGGCTAGGATGGTCTCGATCTCCTGACCTCGTGATCCGCCCGCCTTGGCCTCCCAAAGTGCTGGGATTACAGGCGTGAGCCACCGCGCCCGGCCGGAAGCCTCAGTTTTTAGGAGGCCCAAGCCACTGTGCACGCTGAAAGCACTTCTGGAGAGAGACACTGCGCCCATGCTGGGGGGCGGGTGAAAACACCTAGGGTGGCTCCCGCCATAGGCAGGAGGGTGGGGAGGGGACAGTGGGCACGCACCCGCTGCCAGATGGCCTCCTGGCCGCTCCAGGCCAGTGCCAGGTTGATGCCATTCAGCGCCATCCAGTCTATCTCTCGCTCCCAGCGGGCCCAGTCCCACCACACGAAGGAGTAGCTTTGCGTGCACACATTCTGGTAATAGCGGTACCTGCGGGCAGTGTCATGAGCAGGGGCGCATCCCACCCTGGAGGGTTCACGGCCCTGGAACAAATCCCCCATCCCCCACCTAGAGAAGAAGGGAGGGGCTCCAAGCTCGGCCCTTCTGCTTCACACTGGGAGCCACCCCAGGTGGAGATGGGACCAGGTACCCGGCCTTGGCTTCTGAGGCACTCGTCCCCTGCACTCCCCCAGGGCCCTCTAGCCTGGCGGGTATTTGGGTGGCATATTCCACTTTCATGCCACCCTGCCAGAGCCCCTCCTCTGCACGGTGTTTTACTGGAACGGGGAATCCCTGCCCCCACAATCTAACAGATGGGCAGGGGAGGACAGCTGTGTGAACACATCACTCCACAGTGTGACAGGCGCTGGAACACAGGCCTGTGTGGGGGGATGGGGGCGTCCTTCCTCAGTCCGCAAGTTCAAAGAGAAGGTGGGGGAGGAAGGGAAGAAAATTCACTCATCACCAATTGTGCACCACAAATTCTATGCCCATCATCGTGCAAATCCTCACAATAACACTGCACGGTAGGCGTCTTCTTTCCGTTTTTCAGGTGGGCCAGCCGAGGCTCTGAAAGGCAGAGTGGCTGGCTCAAGGCCACACAGCTGCTGGAGGCAGCGCAGCTGGGACTTCCGGCCAGCGCTCCCCGCTCAGCCTCCCGATTTGGGTGGCAGCGGCTCAGGGAGGGGGTAAGCGCCTCGGGCGCACGCGGGGAAGCTTTGGGGCGGTACCTGTTGGGCGTGGCCTCGGTCAGCTCCCCTGGCACGGCGGGCAGTGGCCGCGGTAGGCGCAGCTGAGAGCCGGACCAGGCCACGTGGCAGCCGCAGAAGTCGCGCAGGTAGCGGTGCAGCCCCGCAGCAGCCGCCACGCCCGTGGAGCCGCGCACCCGAACGCGCGCCGCGCCGCCCCCTCCCAGGCTGTAGGTGTCCAAGCCCGGCTTGGCAGCCAGGGCGCGCTCCACCGACACGGAAAAGTCGGCCGCGGGGCCTGGCCCCAGCAGCCGGGCCACGAGCGCCCGCACGGCCGCCGCCTCCCGGGCCTCGTCGCCTGCCGCGCCCCCGGCCCCGGCCAGGAGAAGGACCCCCACCGCCGCGGCCACCGCCACCGCCTCCATGGTCTCAGCCCTGCGGGTCCCGCGACTGCCAGGGGGCGGGGCGGCCCGCGTCCAATCAGCTGCCGGCCTCCGGCCACGTGGACCCGAAGGCCAAGCCCGGGCTCAGGGCCAAGAGTCCCGGCTTCCGGGTCCCAGGTTACTCCCTTGGGGGCATCTCGTGACCGCACGCGGTGGGGAGCGTGTGACCCCGGCTCCAGGGCCGAAGGGGACCCGCTGGCCCTCACAGAGCGCCTTCGGGTAAAACGCGCTTTCACACGCAAATAACTTCCATCCAACCATCTAATAAATAGACATTTGGAGTTTATTTTGTATCAGGCACTGCCATAGCTACTGCCCTGCTGATGAACGAGAAGACGATCCCTACCGTCCCCGTCAGGGGGTGACCTAGAAACCAGATACTTAACGTAAATAAGGATTTCCATCATAGCTGTGATGCTGCGAAGTAGTGCAAGGGTAAGGTTTCCAAAAGAAGTGACTTTTAATCTGAAACTCAGGGATGAATAGGAATTGGCTAGAAGAGGGAAAGGAAGAGCCTTCCAGACAGAAGAAATGCATTTATTGAAGGCCCTGAGAAGGCAGAGAACTTGCAGATTTGAGGAACTAACAGGCTAGGAGGTTCGAGGAGGGATGGGGCCATGTGAGCCCAGGCCTGCGGTGAAGCAGGGCTGGCGGTCACGTTAAAGGCTGTCCATTGGCAGCAGCAGCAGCAACATGACAGGAGCTATCATTTTGTCAGAAGTTTCCAACCAGAGCGACTCCATCTTGAACAGGGGCTGGGTAAAATGAGGCAGAGACCTGCTGGGCTGAATTCCCAGGAGGTTAGGCCTTCTTCGTCACAGGATGAGACAGGAGGTCAGCACAAGGTAAAAGGTCACAAGACCCCGCTGATAAAACAGAATGCAGCAAAGAAACTGGTCGGCTGGGCGCGGTGGCTCACGCCTGTAATCCCAGCACTTTGGGAGGCCGAGGCGGGTGGATCACGAGGTCAGGAGATCGAGACCATCCTGGCCAACACGGTGAAACCCCGTCTCTTCTAAAAATACAAAAAAGTAGCTGGGCGTGGTGGTGGGCGCCTGTAGTCCCAGCTGCTCGGGAGGCTGAGGCAGGAGAATGGCATGAACCTGGGAGGCGGAGGTTGCAGTGAGCCGAGATCGCGCCACTGCACTCCAGCCTGGGCGACAGAGCAAGACTCCGTCTCAAAAAAAAAAAAAAAAAAAAAAAAAGAAACTGGTCAAAACCTGCCAAAACCAAGACAGGAAGGTGACCTCTGGGCGTCCTCACTGCTCATTATACGCTAATTATAATGCATTAGCATGCTAAAGACACTCCCAGCAGCGCCAGGCAGTTTACAAATGCCATGACAACGTCCAGAAGTTACCCTATATGGTCTAAATAGTGGAAGAACCCTCAGTTGCCGGGGCAGCGAAGGGGGGGATCCCCACCCCTTTTCTGAAAAACTCATTACTAACCCACCCCTTGTTTATCATATAATCAAAAAACAACCATAAAAATAGCCAACCTTAGGCCAGGAGCGGTGGCTTCCGCCTGTAATCCCAGCACTCTGGGAGGCTGAGGCTTGCAGATCACCTGAAGTCAGGGGTTTGAGACCAGCCTGGCCAACATATAGTGAAAGCCCGTCTGTACTAAAAAATACAAAAGTTAGCCAGGTGCCGGGCGCGGTGGCTCACACCTGTAATCCCAGCACTTTGGGAGGACGAGACGGGTAGATCACGAGGTCAGGAGATCGAGACCCTCCTGGCTAACACGGTGAAACCCCGTCTCTACTAAAAATACAAAAAATTAGCCGGCCGTGTTGGCGGGCGCCTGTAGTCCCAGCTACTCGGGAGGCTAAGGCAGGAGAATGGCATGAACCTGGGAGGCGGAGGTTGCAGTGAGCCGAGATCGCGCCACTGCACTCCAGCTTGGGGGACAGAGCAAGACTCCATCTCAAAAAAAAAAAAAAAAAAGTTAGCCAGGCATGGTGGCACATGCCTGTAGTCCCAGCTACTTGGGAAGCTGAGGCAGGAGAATCACTTGAACGCTGGAGGTGGAAGTTGCAGTGAGCCAAGATCGTGCCATTTGCATTGCAGCCTGGATGACAGAGCAAGACTCCATCTCAAAAAAAAAAAAAAAAAAAAAAAAACGTTGAAAGAGGCCTGGAATCAGATGCCAACTTTATAATTTTTTTTTTTTTTTTTTTTTTTTTGAGAAGGAGTCTCGCTCTGTCGCCCAGGCTGGAGTGCAGTGGCGCAATCTCGGCTCACTGCAAGCTCCGCCTCCCGGGTTCACGCCATTCTCCTGCCTCAGCCTCTCCGACTAGGTGGGACTACAGGAGCCCGCCAACATGCCCGGCTAATTTTTTTGTAGTTTTAGTAGAGACGGGGTTTCACCGTGGTCTCGATCTCCTGACCTCGTGATCCGCCCGCCTCGGCCTCCCAAAGTGCTGGGATTACAAGCGTGAGCCACTGCGCCCGGCCGAGATGCCAACTTTAGATACTAGGGAAGTATTTTTTTTTTTTTAATCTCAGCTCACGGGAACCTCAGCCACCCAGGTTCAAGCCATTCTCCTGTCTCAGTCTCCTGAGTAGCTGGGATTACAGGCACGTGCCACCAAGCCCGGCTAACCTTTGTAGGGATGGGGTTTCACCATGTTGTCCAGGCTGGTCTCGAACTCTTTTTTTTTCTTAAACATTTTATTAATTTTATAGAGAGATTTCTTTTTGGCTTTTGTTCTGATCATTAGGAGAGTGGTTGAGGAGTACTGAATCCATCACTACTTTGATGACACAGGTAAGAGTCCAGATTCACATTTCCAGGTACCAAGAGTTCCCTCTAAATGCCACAATCAAGTCAGCCTTCATTTACATTTCTTTCTGCTGAACACAGCAATGCCCATTGGTATCTCTGAAGTGTAATCGCATCTTAAGTAAAGCAGCTGTTTGGAATTTAACGCTCCCCTTCTTTTTTGTCTTATAAACTGAACTGCATCTTCGTACTTCATTCCACATTCAATCAAAGCAAGTGCAACCAGCACAGGTGCCCTTCCCAATTCCGCAACACAATGCACTGCAACACAGAAACCTGGCTCTTCATGAAATTTGGTTTTTAACAGGTTTAACCAATCATCTACTATCTGATTAGGGGATGGAGCTCCATCATCAAATGGCTAATCTAGAACGTGGATTCCTTTTTTTCAATTGAAGCTTTATCATATGTAGCATCACAAACTCAAACCAAAGTCGTCACTCCATACTTCTTAAGTTCCTCTGTGAACTTGTTGAGAGTAGCATTGGTAGGGTTGTGAGTTATCAGAAAACGCATGTTCTCATAGGAGATCTCCACAGAGGCTAGACGGTTAATTATGGCGAATAAAAAGTGTGAGCGTGCGTGAGTGTGATGGGGAAAGTGAAAAAAAAATCAATACATCTTGAAATGTTTCACAACAGAAAACATTTAAAAGACCACTAAAATGCCTATTATCAATCGGTGTTTTCTGTATTCAACTTGTTTATTCCTTATGAAGCTTCTCTCTTCAAGATAAGCAAAGTATTTAGAATCCACTTGAATCCAAATTCAATTTGGGCCTCAATTTCTGCAGATAGATACCTTCGGACTCCAAAAAACTCAACTACATACAAAACTGAAGCAGCCTTTATTACATTTAGGCACTAGTGAGACAAGTTAAAAGTGTAGGTCACTTTCCACTTGTTTACTTGATTCTTAATTTTACTGGAGTCATTAACATATGCTTGCAAAAAAAAAAAAAAAAAAAAAAAGCCGGCTGGCCCGGTGGCTCACGCCTCTAATCCCAGCACTTTGGGAGGCCGAGGCGGGTGGATCACGAGGTCAGGAAATCGAGACCATCCTGGCTAACACGGTGAAACCCCATCTCTACTAAAAACACAAAAAATTAGCCGGGCGCAGTGGCGGGCGTCTGTAGTCCCAGCGACTCGGGAGGCTGAGGCAGGAGAATGGCCTGAACCAGGGAGGCAGAGCTTGCAGTGAGCCGAGATTGTGCCACTGCACTCCAGCCTGGGCGACAGAGGGAAACGCTGTCTCAAAAAAAAAAAAAAAAAAAAGAAAGAAAAAAAGAAAAGAAAAAAAAAGCCGCCGGGGTGCGGTGGCTCATGCCTGTAATCCCAGCACTTTGGGAGGCCAAGGAGGGTGGATAACGAGGTCAGGAGACGGAGACCATCCTGGCTAGCACGATGAAACCCCGTCTCTACTAAAAATACAAAAAATTAGCCGGGCGTAGTGGCGGGCGCCTGTGGTCCCAGCTGCTCAGGAGGCTGAGGCAGGAGAATGGCGTGAACCCGGGAGGCGGAGGTTGCAGTGAGCTGAGATCGCGCCACTGCACTCCAGCCTGGGCGACAGAGCGAGACGCCGTCTCAAAATAAATAAATAAATAAATAAATAAATAAATAAATAAATAAATAAATAAATAGCCAACTATTTCTGAGGCCAGTCTCGGTGTCTAGGAGTCTTCAAGGCAATGTTAATTATGCCACATAGAACCTCCAAGCTCACTTGTCAGCGAAAACGCTGTGCTGAGCCTGGCAGAAATCTGCTCTCACATTCAGAATCGCCATAAATGTGCAACGTATATTCCAACGAAAAACGCTGGCGAGCTGGGGACTGGGCATTGAAGTCCGGCGGCGGCGGGAGCGAGGAGGTGCCGCTCTCTTCAGTCACCTGGGCGGCGGCGGCTGCGGTAGCGGTGGAGGCGGCTGCGACGACTCCCCCCCCGAGCCTCGGAGCGCGACACCAGGCCGGCGGCGGCGGCGGCGCCTCTCCACGAGTCAGTTTTGCTGCTGCTGGGGCCGCCGCTGCGTCTCCTGCTGCCGCCGCTGCCCCCGCTGCCGCCGCTGCCCTGTGGCGTCGCCTCTCGCCGTGCCCGGCCGCCGCTGCCGCTCCCTCGAACCCTTGACCTTAAGTGATCCATCTACCTCAGCCTTCCAAAGTGCTGGGATTACTTCTAAATTCTCCAGACAAGTTTTGCCTCCAGATGGCCTGTTTGATGGCCAACAGGTGGTCTTTGCTCCTTAGATTGCTCCTTATCTAAATTGCTCAGATAAGAACTTTTTGTCTCCAGGGCCTGTTCGCTCTCTCACCTTTCTTAGGGTCTAGATTGGGACCCCTTTCCAGTAATAACTTTACAGATTGGGAAACAGAGCCAGAGACAGGAAATGACTTGGGCAAGATCAATAACTAGTAAGGAAAGCAGCTCCGGGCTAGAACCGGGAACTTCTGACTCCCAGAGCAGGGTTCTTGCTGCTCTTCCCCAGGCAGTGCAACTTGTCAGGCTGCCTATCTGATCAGGGAGGGCTTGAGTAAGGTTGCTCCGGGGCTGGGAGTGGCCGACTCTCTAGAAGGACTGCACTAGGTGTGCTAGATGTGGTGGCTACACCTGTAGTCACAGCACTTAAGGAGGCTGAGACAGGTGGAGCGCTTAAGTCCGGGAGTTCGAGACCAGCCTGGGTAACATGGAGAAACCCTGTCTCTACAAAAATCATCTGGGCACAGTGGCCTGTGTTTGTGGTCCCAGCTAGCTCCTCAGGAGGCTGAGACAGGAGGATGGCTTGAACCCAGGGGTTTGAGGCTGCAGTGAGACATGATCACACCACTGCACTCCAGGCCAGGCAACAGAGCCAGACCCTGACTCAAAAAAAAAAAATGTCTGGCCCATTGCAGTAGCCCCTGATCCTAGGAGGTTGAGGCAGGTGGATAACTTGAGTCTAGGAGTCCAAGACCAGCCTGGGCAACTTGGCAAAACCCCTTCTCTACAAAAAATACAAAGATTAGCCCAGCATGGTGGCATGCACCTGTGGTCCCAGCTACTCGGGAGGTTGAGAGGGTAGGCTCACTTGAGTCTAGGAGGTTGAGGCTGCAGTGAGTCCAGATGGCACCACAGCACTCCAGGCCAGGGACTGAGCAGGGTAACACATTATCGTCTGTTTGTTTATTTAAGGTTCTGTAAACAGTGGTTGTGGGAGGGAGGGGGAGATTCAGGGACACTGTGAGTGAAAGATTTTTATAATAGGGTCTTTAATACTGTTTGATCCTTTTTTTTTTTTTTTTTTTTTTTTTTTTTTTTTTTGAGATGGAGTCTCGCTCTGTTGCCCAGGCTGGAGTGCAGTGGCGCCATCTCCTGTCTCAGCATCCCAACTAGCGGGGACTACTGGCATGTCTTGGGGTGGGGGGAGGGGTCTCAAAAAAGAAAGAACTTACTGACAACAGCATAGGTTTGGAAAAGGAAAGTTTATTAGAAAGGAACACTGCAGCAGAGTGCAGCAGGTGCCTCCGCGGGAGGACTGAGTGCGCTGTGGTGGATTTTCCTTAGGGGCATGTATGCACCTTAAGGTGAGAGCTTAGGGTTGTAAAATGAGCTTCAGCATGACATAGAATGTACAGAAATTTTAGGTTGTGAGGGCAGAGCCCTCAGGAATGGGATTGGTGCCTTTGTAAGGGAGGCCAGAGAGAAAGCCCTACCCCCTTCTACCATGTGAAACCACAGTGAGAAGGCACAGCTTATTAAGCAGGAAGTAAGCCCTCACCAGACACTGAATCTATAAGCACCTTGATCTTGGACTTCCTAGCCTCCAGAAGTGTGAGAAATAAGTGTTTGTTGTATATTTAAAAAAAAAAAAAATGTATAGACATTTTAATTACTTATAAAAGTTGAAAAAGGCTTGGAATCAGATGCCGACTTTAAATACTAGGGAAGTTTTTTTTTTTGTTTTTCTTTTGAGACAGAGTCTCCCTCTGTCACCAAAGCTGCAGTGCAGTGGCCTGATCTCAGCTCACTGCAACCTCTGCCTGCTGGTTCAAGCAATTCTCCTGTCTTAGTCTCCTGAGTAGCTGGGATTACAGGCGTGCACCATCATGCCCGGCTAATTTTTGTAGGGAGGGTGTTTCATCATGTTGGCCAGGCTGGTCTCTCAACTGTTGACCTCAAGTGATCCACCTGCCTTGGCCTCCCAAAGTGCTGGGATTATAGGTGTGTGTGAGCCACTACACCTGGCCTTGATTACTTCTAAATTCCCCAGGCAAGGAGTTTTGCCTCCAGATGGCCTGTTTGATGGTCAACAGGTGGTCTTTGCTCTTTGGATTGCTCTTTTTTTTTTCTTTTTGAGATGGAGTTTTGCTCTGTCGCCCAGGCTGGAGTGCAGTGGTTCGATCTCTGCTCACTGCAAGCTCCGCCTCCCGGGTTCACGCCATTCTCCTGCCTCAGCCTCCCAAGTAGCTGGGACTACAGGAGCCTGCCACCACGCCCAGCTAATTTTTTGTATTTTTAGTAGAGACGAGGTTTCACCATGTTAGCCAGGATGGTCTCGATCTCCTGACCTAGTGATCCACCCGCCTCGGCCTCCCAAAGTGCTGGGATTGCTGTTTATCTAAATTGCTCAGATAAGAACTTTTTGTCTTGGGGGGGTGATTTTTGCTCTCCTCACCTTTCTTTGGGTCTGGATTGGGACCCCTTTCCAGTAACAATTTTACAGATTGGGAAACAGAGCCAGAGACAGGAAGTGAGTTGGGCAAGATCAATAATTAGTAAGGAAAGCACCTCTGGGCTAGAATCAGGAAGTCCTGACTCCCAGAGCAGGGTTCTTGCTGCTCTTCCCCAGGAAATGCAACTTGTCAGGCTGCCTATCTGATCGGGGAGGGCTTAAGTAAGGCTGCTCCAGGGCTGGGAGTGGCCGACTCTCTAGAAGGACTGCACTAGGTGTGCTAGATGTGGTGGCTCACACCTGTAGTCACAGCACTTAGGGAGGCTGAGGCAGGTGGAACACTTGAGTCCAGGAGTTCGAGACCAGCCTGGGTAACATGGAAAAACTCTGTCTCTACAAAAATCATCTGGGCACAGAGGCCTGTGTTTGTGGTCCCATCTAGCTCCTCAGTAGGCTGAGGTGGGAGGATGCCTTGAGCCCAGGGGTTTGAGGCTGCAGTGAGCCATGATCACACCACTGCACTCCAAGCAAGGCAACTGTTGGGAACAAGCCCCCCAAAATCTGGCCATAAACTGGCCCCAAAACTGGCCATAAACAAAATCTCTGCAGCACTGTGACATGTTCATGATGGACATAATGTCCACGCTGGAAGGTTGTCGGTTTACCGGAATGAGGGCAAGGAACACCTGGCCCGCCCAGGGTGGAAAACCGCTTAAAGGCATTCTTAAGCCACAAACAATAGCATGAACAATCTGTGCCTTAAGGACATGCTCCTGCTGCAGTTAACTAGCCCAACCTATTCCTTTAATTCGGCCCATTCCTTCGTTTCTCATAAGGGATACTTTTAGTTAATTTAATATCTATAGAAACAATGCTAATGACTGGCTTGCTGTTATTAAATATGTGGGTAAATCTCTGTTTGGGGCTCTCAGCTCTGAAGGCTGTGAGACCCCTGATTTCCCACTTCACACCTCTATATTTCTGTGTGTGGGTCTTTAATTCCTCTAGCGCCGCTGGGTTAGGGTCTCTCCGACCGAGCTGGTCTCGGCAGCAACAAAGCAAGACCCTGACTTAAAAAAAAAAAAAAAAAAAAGTCTAGCCCATTGCGGTGGCCCCTGATCCTAGGAGGTTCAGCAGGCGGATCACTTGAGTCTAGGAGTCCAAGACCAGCTTAGGCAACATGGCAAAACCCCTTCTCTACAAAAAAATACAAAGATTAGCTTGGCATGGTGGCATGCACCTGTGGTCTCGGCTACTAGGGAGGTTGAGAGGGGAGGATCGCTTGAGCCTGGGAGGTTGAGGCTGCAGTGAGCCCAAATGGCACCACAGCACTCCAGGCCAGGCAACAGAGCTACAGAGCAAGGTAACACATTATCATCTGTTTGCTTTTTTTTTTAAGGCTCTGTAAACAGTGGTTGTGGGAGGGAGGGGGAGATTCACACTGTGAGTGAAAGCCTTTATTTATTTATTTATTTATTTATTTGGTAACAGGGCCTTTAGTACTGTTTGATCGTCTTTTTTTTTGAGATGGAGTCTGGCTCTGTTCCCCATGGCTGGAGTACAGTGGCGCCATCTCCTGTCTCAGCCTTCCGTCAGCTAATGACAGTAGCTGGGACTACTGTCATGCATTGACTGGCTAATTTTTGTATTTTTAGTAGAGACGGAGTTTCGCCAGGCTGGTCTTGAACTCCTGAACTCAGGTGATCCACCCGCCTCGGCCTCCCAAAGTGCTGGTATTATAGGCATGAGCCACTGCCCAGCCTGAGTTGTGACACAACTCATTACTTTTCCAGTAGTGTGTGTGAAGCAAGTTGGCTGGGCTCTCTGCGTGCTCTCCAGCCCATCTGCTCATGCGCTCCAGAATACTCCAGGATTGCTTCGCCTCTGCCCGTCTAATCCAGTTGCCTGCCTATCACACAGCCCAGCTCAGATCCCAGCCCACCCTGCCAAAGGATGAATGAGTCCTTCCCGATCTGGCCACCAGAGAGCAGCCCACACCTAGGACATGCCTTGGGTAGGCTGAGGCTTGAGGAGGCAGGTCACTTTGATCTGAAATGCTGAGGTTGCCAGCTGGCTTTGAGGTCCAATGCCCCCTCTACCCAAGGTTCCTGGGGCAGAAAGAAGTACAGTCCCATCCAGTGAAGGTGGTGATAGACTTGTCCCCTATCTCTACAAAGCTTGGGACTCCCCAGGCCAAGGATGCCAAGGCCACCCTCTCCCACACTGGTTCTAGGACCTCAAGATGAGGGGCATTTCCTGGACTGGGGCACAGACTCATCAGACAGATGTCTGGGGTCCTGGGGTTCCGCAAGAGGGGGATCAGGGTAAAGGGCATATCTCTTAAAAACAGGAGCGGCTGGGTGCAGTGGCTCATGCCTGTAATCCCAGCACTTTGGGAGGCCAAGGCGGGCAGATCACGAGGTCAGGAGATCGAGACCATCCTGGCTAACATGGTGAAACCCCGTCTCTACTAAAAATACAAAAAATTAGCCGGGCGTGGTGGCGGGCGCCTGTAGTCCCAGCTATTCGGGAAGCTGAGGCAGGAGAATGGCATGAACCTAGGAGGCGGAGCTTGCAGTGAGCCGATATTGCGCCACTGCACTCCAGCCTGGGTGTCAGAGCGAGACTCTGTCTCAAAAAAACAAAAAACAGACAAACAAAAAAAACAGAAGCAAATGGCCAGGTGTGGTGGCTCACGCCTGTAATCACAGCACTTGGGAGGCTGAGGTGGGTGAATCACTTGAGGTCAGGAGTTACAGACCAGCCTGGCCAACATGGTGAAATCCCATCTCTACTAAAAATACAAGAAATTACCCAGGCGTGGTGGCAGGCACCTGTAGTCCCAGCAACTTGGGAGGCTGAGGCAAGAGAATCGCTTGAACCTGGAAGGCAGAGGTTGCAGTGAGCCAAGATCGCACTGTTGGACTCCAGCCTGGGCAACAAGAGCAAAACTCTGTCTCAAACAAAACAAAACAAAACAAAAACAAACAAAAAAAACCCCAGGAACAAATGGATGCAGCCATCCTGTTCCCCACCCCCTCCCACAGGGCTCTGGGACTTCCTGCACACTCCACAGCTCAGTCTTGGTCAGCGCATCTTTAGCTGGAAGCAGCCCAAGGCCACAAGATTCTGAGAACTCAGTCTAGCCAAGGACTCATTGGCCCTGCTTCCTCCCAGTTCATCAGAGAGACATGGGAGGAATTTCTTCCCAAGGAAGTCCTAGGCCACTCCCACTTTATTCAGATTATATGCCATAAAATTTACTAATGTAAGGCTGGGCGTGGTGGCTCACACCTGTAATCCCAGCACTTTGGAAGGCCGAGGCGGGCAGATCACGTGAGGTCAGGAGTTCGAGACCAGCCTGGCCAACATGGCCAAACCCTGTCTCTACTAAAAATACAAAAATTAGGGTGTGGTGCCGCATGCCAATAATCCCAGCTACTCAGGAGGCTGAGGCAGGAGAATCGCTTGAACTTGAGGAGGCGGAGGTTGCAGTGAGCGAAGATCGTGCCATTGCACTCCAGCCTGGGCAACAAAAGTGAAACTCCATCTCAGGAAAAAAAAAAAAATTAGCCGGGTGTGGTGGTGCGTGCCTGTAATCCCGGCTACTCAGGAGGCTGAGGTGGGAGAATCCTTTGAACCCGGGAGGCAGAGGTTGCAGTGAGCCAAGATTGTGCCACTGTACTCCAGCCTGGGCAACAGAGCAAGACTCCATTTCAAAAAAAAATTTACCAATGTAAAGTGTACGATTCAATGGGTTTTAGTATATTCACATAATTGTGCAGCCATCAGCAGCCTAACTTTACATTTTCATCATTCAAAAAGAAACTCCATACTCCTTAGGAGTCACTCCCCACTGTAACTCTCTCCCCAGCCCCATCTGGCACCCAGCTCCATCTGGCACCCAGCTCCATCCGGCACCCAGCTCCTGGTATCCACCAAATCTGTGTCTATGGGTTTGTCTATTCTAGACATTCCAGATACACGGAATCATAAATTGTTGGTCTTCTGTGGCTGGTTTTTGAGGTCCATTCATGATGTAGCATGTATCAGTACCTCATTCTTGTTAATTGTAGAATAATATCCATCATGCCCATCCCACCTTTTATTGATCCATTTATCAGCTGGTGGACATTGGGCTGTTTCCATTTTGAGGCTATTATGAATAATGCTGCCACGAACATTTGTGTGCAAGTTTTTGTGGGTATGATTTCATTTTTCTTGGGGTAGATAAGAAAGTGGAATTGCTGGGTCTTAGGTTAATTCTGTTTAATATTTTTTTTTGAGACAGAGTCTCACTCTGTCATCCAGGCTGAAGTGCAGTGGTGCGATTTCAGCTCACCGCAACCTCTGCCGCCAGGGTTCAAGAGATTCTCCTGCCTCAGCCTCCTGGGTAGCTGGGATTACAGGAAACTGCCACTGCGCCCGGCTAATTTTCATATTTTTAGTAGAGACGGGGTTTCACCATCTTGGCCAGGCTGGCCTTGAACTCCTGACCTCATGATCCACCCGCCTCGGCTTCCCAAAGTGCTGGGATTACAGGCATAAGCCACTGTGCCCAGCCAATTCTGTTTAATATTTTGAGGAACTGCCAGACTGCTTTCCAAAGCAGCTGTACCATTTTACATTCCCACCAGCAGTGAATTGGGGTTCCAATTTCTCCTTGCCAACACTTGTAATTTTCTTTCTTTCTTCATTTTTTTTGAGATGGAGTCTTGCTCTGTTGCCCAGGCTGGAGTGCAGTGGCACAATCTTGGCTCACTGCAAGCTCCGCCTCCCAGGTTCACGCCATTCTCCTGCCTCAGCCTCCCGAGTAGCTGGGACTATAGGCACCCACCACCACGGCTGGCTAATTTTTTGTATTTTTAGTAGAGACGGGGTTTCACCGTGTTAGCCAGGATGGTCTCGATCTCCTGACCTCGTGATCCACCTGCCTCGGCCTCCCAAAGTGCTGGGATTACAGGTGTGAGCCACCTTGCCCGGCTCAACACTTGTAATTTTCTTATTGCCTTTTTAGTGGGTGTGATGTGGTATCTCATTGTGGTTTTCATTTGCATTTCTGTAATGACTAATGGTGTTGATCATCTTTTCATGGCTTTATTGGCCATTCATATTGCTTACTTGGAGAAATGCCTATTCAAACCCTTTGCCCATTTAAAAAAACTGAGTTGTTTTTATTATTGGGTGTAAGAGTTACTTAGATATTCTAGATACAAGTCCCTTATCAGATATATGATCTACAAATATTTTCTTCTATGAGGGTTGTCTTTTCAGTTTCTAGATTCTGATCTTTGAAGCACAAACGCTTTTTTTTTCTTTTGAGATGGAGTTTCACTCTTGTCGCCCAGGCTGGAGTACAGTGGCATGACCTCGGTTCACTGCAACCTCTGCCTCCCGGGTTCAAGCGATTCTCCTGCCTCAGCCTCCCAAGTTGCTGCAATTACAGGCATGTGCCACCACACTCGGCTAATTGTTTGTATTTTTAGTAGAGACAGGGTTTCTCCATGTTGGCCAGGCTGGTCTTCAACTCCTGACCTCAGGTGATCCCCCTGCCTTGGCCTCCCAAAGTGCTGGGATTACAGGTGTGAGCCACCGTGCCCGGCGAAGCACAAAAGCTTTTAATTTTGCTGAAGCCTAACTTATCTATGTGTTTTTTTAAATTTTTTATCACTTGTGCTTTGAGTGTCATATCTAGAAATCACTGGCTAACTCAAGGTTAGGAAGATGTACTCCTATGGTTTCCCCTAAGAGTTTTATAGTTTTCATTTACATTTTAGGTCTGGAATCCACTTTGAGTTAATTTTTGCATATGGTGGGGATAGTCGCTCAAATTTGTTTCTCTGCATGTGGAAACCCCATTGTACCAGTGTCATTTGTTGAAAAAGAGAGATCTTTCCTCGTTGAGTTATCTTGACCGCTTTATCAAAAATCAAGTGACCATAAATGATAGGATTTATTCCTGGACTCTCAATTCGAATCCAGTGATTCCAAATATCTATTCTTATGAGGTCTTCCCTTCCCACTGAGCAGAAGCTAAGAGCTCAATGACCAGAGTTTCCACTCGGGACCTTATCTTTGAGGAGCTGGGTGGGGTGGGCCCCTCAGGGCCAACTCCAGGGACAGATGGCACTGTTAGGGAGGAGGAAGGGCTTTAGGCTAGGCTGGAACATGGAATGAACAAGGGGTTGTGGCCCCTTCACCTGTCTGGGGGCAATGGTGGTCAGCCTGCCCAGGTCATATTCCTGTGCAGCCCCTGCCCTGGAGGCCCCTGGAGGGAGGAGTGAAGAGGGAGGGCACCGAGAATGCAGTGCCTCACTAGGCAGTGGGGAGGGGGCCTCCTGCCCAGCCTGCCACCCTGGACGGTCTGCCTGCTCTCCGCCCTGCCGCCTGCCAATCCCAGCACCTCACATTCCCCAGCTGCCCTGAGGAACCTGTGTGGAGCCTCCACTTACACTAAGGCCAGGGGTATCAGGGCTCAACATAGCCAGGCCACTGGGCCCTGGAGGGCACACTTGGAGAAGAGGGAGAGGCGGGTGGGGAGATACCCAGTGCCCCTCTGCCCCCATGCTGTCTGGATGTGCAATGAGTGAAGGGGAGACGAAGATGGGCCGCCCAGTCCCCTCTTCCCACAGGTAGTGTCTGCAGAGCTGACTTGGATCCTTTGAGTAGGAAGGTGCCTGGGAAACTTGGGACAAGGTGAGAATTTCCCAAACCAACTGCCCAGCCAGGCCTACTGAAGCTGTGGCCTTTGACAGAAGGAAAAGCAGCAATGCTGGAGGAGGGAGGCGAAGGTCAGGGGTCCAGAGGGGCTCAAGACGGCTGAGCCTGGAGCGACACAGGGGCTGTGGGCACAGTGACAGGCAGCCTTTCTGGGGGAGTCAAACATACTTTATTCAACATAGGAATGTCTGAACAGGAGGGCCTTGGGCAGGGTTCCCTGAACTCTGCTTCAAACCCCACTGGAAACAGAGCAAAAATCATCACAAAAACCCGGGACACCAGGGCAAGGGGGCTGCACAAGGTCGGGTCAGGTCACAGAGGGCCAGCACACAGTGGCCCTGCCCAAGGCCAGCCCAGCCTGGAAGACGGGATGAAGGCTCCAGGCAGCTCATTCAGAAAAGCCAGGGTGGGCAGAGGGCACCAGCCTGGCCCACTCAGGGAATTATTTCTATCACTGAAAGCAGTGGGGATTAACTTAGCCAGGGCTGCCACGCCAGCACATGATTACAAGGTTCGGGGTGACGGGGAGGAAGCCCCTTGGCAGGACTGTGCAGCCCTCAAAGCCACATGCACGGCAGCCCTGCCAATGGCTTCCAAACAGCAAACCATCAGTGACACTCACCTTCCCTGCCCAGGACACCCCTCCTGAGACCTGGGGCCAGTGTGGTGAGGAGGGGGCACTGGGGGCAGAGCCAGGCAGGCTGCAGGCAGAACCAAGAGGACCCCAGTCCCACATTGAAGACATCATGATTGGGGGTGGGGAAGATCTCAGGGTCTCCACCAGGGAAGAGTATCAGTCTGTACCCTCGGCCCGAGGGTGTGCTTGTGGGCAGGGCCCATGCAAGGCCTAGGAAGAAGCCACCCCGGGAAAGGGAAGCCCTGTGCACTGCGGAGCAGCCAAGACCTCTGTTCCAAGCACTCCCGGCTGTGCTATGTAGTGCAGGGCATGAATGGGGAGAGAGGAGAGGATGGGAGTGCAAGGTGGGGTCAGAAAGGCGGTGTTGATATCCTATGACCCCTGGGAGTGACAGGGAGAAGCCACTCATGATGGCCTAGTTGGGTCCAGCTGAATGCCTGATTAACAAGCACGAGAGGGGGGTGGGCAAAAGACGCAAATATCATCTTTCTGGACCCACCCCTGCTAATCCAAGAGTGGGACGCGTTACCAGTGTCCCCTTCTAGGGGAGAACCTGTATTGCTCCCCCCACTACTCCTGCTAGAAACTACGGTGGCAGATGCAGGGAACTCAAAGTCTAGATGTGAATGGCATGGGTGCTCCGTCCATCTACAATGCACGGGGAAGATGAAAGGGCTTTGGGATGGCGTGGGAATGCAGACTGGCTCACCACCAGGAGGTGGGAAGGGCTGTCTGGATGGATGGAGGCTAAGAGGGCAAGGCTGGTGCCCAGTGGGTATGAGTGACAGCCAGAAAATCACTACACTACACACAAAGCTAGGGGCGGTGGGAGACCCAGGGAGGACTATTCTGTCTAAATGACTCACAGACGAGGTAACACGAATGAACTGGTGCCCACAGATCACAACCAATGGGCAGAGAAGCACAGCTGATCACTGTGGGGGGAGGCGGGAGGGCAGCATGGGGCACACGGCCCTCACAGGGACTCACTCTTCAAACTTCCCTTCCCGAATATGCTCGAAGGAGAAGGGTAAGAACTTGAAACCGGTCCCGCTGTAGAATTTATTCTGGAACTCAACCCTGGAGAAAGAGAAGAAAGCTGTCATTCAATAGAAACTTTGTGAAACTTTCTGGGACTTCACAGTTGGGCCAGAAAGATGCCCCGTACCCACCTCGCCCCGAGCCTCCCTTCCCTGGGGGAGCTGGAGAAAGCCCAGAGTGCAGAGATCCCACTTTTAAGGCCTGGGACTCGCCTCAGCAACAGTTTGACGTATGGAGGAAGGGATTTGCCCTCAGTTCCCAATCTTGCTCTGTCCTGCCGAGCAGTGTGTTTATGCACAACTCTCTGTAGAGAGGCATGTGCAAAAAAAGTTCAGTTAGCTTGAGCCTAACATTGTTAATGAGCAAGTGGCCCCCAACGCCCCCTCCTGGCAGGGGATCACACAGCCCAACTCTAAGGGAAGCCCCTCCAGGGACCCTGGGCAAGCACCTCTGTTTGCTTGTTATTTTTCCTGGGGGGAGCTAGAAGGGCGAGCTTGGAGTGAATGTTGAAGGCTTTCCATTTAAGGAAGGAAATTCCAAGGAAAGAGGGGGAGTTAGGAGGGGAAGTCTTCTCAAAGCAATGGCAAAAATAATCTCCAACCACAAAAACATCTGAGAAAGAATTCTTCTCTTGGGGACTAAAAAGAAAAAGCCTGAGCTCCCTTCCCAGCAGTTCAGCATCCACGCCTGATGGTCTCTGCGGGGCTCTTTCACTCTCAGGGAGGGCGGGAGGAAGACTGTCCCATAAGCAGAGCGAGGCTGCTTGGCTGTGCTTCCTCCCGCAAACTCACCCTGGACAGCTGCCCAGCAACCAAACCACACCAAATAAGGGCAGAAAAATGCATGATTCAGAGGATAAAAAGGCCAAGGAGAGCTGCCCTGAGGAATAGTTTCCACATGGTGCTGTGTGACCCTGGAGGCACCAGAGCCCCTGTAAGAACAGGCAGGGGTGGGGGCTGGGGCAGGCTCCAGGTGACAGGCCACGTGCAGAGTGAGGGCTTTGAGGAGCTTTAAAGCTTCAGGAACCCTCTAGTTCCCTCACTCAGCTTTTACAAATGGAGATTCCTCCCTCTAAGCCAAGAAGGCAGGAGTTAAAGAGAACAGGGGCTGGGAGGTGGCTGGGGCCCAAAGGTTACAGACTGTTTGCCAGTGGCATTGGGAGTTCCTCAGGGGCCCCTTCACTGGGGTGCAGGCTGAGGAGCACCCCCTTGGAGAAGAGCACAACAGAATTTTCTGAGTGGGAGTAAAAGCAGTCAGCTTTCTTCCCCACATCCCCACATTCCACAGGGGTGGGCCAAGGTCCTCCAGGAAAAACAGGACTCAGGAGGGGGAGGACACAGAGCTTCCAACTGACGTTAGCTGAGGGTTCCTGTCAGAACAATCCAAACCAGGACCTGGATTCACCCACATCCCGACACCCCACCAAAACTACTTCCCCAAGTTCCAGCTACTGAGACCACCTCTGAGGGAACGCGGTGGGGCCTAGGGGTGGGTTCCTGTTTCTCACCCACTTGTGTTAGGTTTGAATTCTTCATGTTGAATAGACTGTGTTCCCATGTGGCAAGGGTTATTTCAGAACAGCTGAAAAGAGATTTACGTGTCCCCTTTTCATTCAACAATATATAGCGAGAGAGTAGACAAGTCACCTGAGGGTCCCAGGCCATTACCTAGGAGTGAATGTCAGCCTTGGTGGGGTATGCTGACCCCCAAATCCAGTGAGGTGTCCAGAACTCTGACCCCCACCCCCTCCTGGCTAATCACAAAACCATTCTAATCTTCAAACTGGGCAAATGGAGCAGCAGCTTTGTTTTCAGATGCCTGTGGGGGCACCACCCTTTTCTTGGCACCCCTCCCGTCACCTTATCTACCCATGGGGCCCAGCAAGGAGGAAGAGGGATATATGCCTGGGAGGGGCACATCAGTTGTACTGTGTGAGCAGAGAGGTGGCCTCCCTGACATACTGCCTGATACTGCCCCTCCCACCAGCTGCTGCTTTAGAGACTTAAGAGCAGCCAGAACTGGGACATCTTGGGTCTATCTTGAGGTCAGCCTGATTTCACCTCCTTCCCTGGCCACCCTCACCCCAACCCCGCAGCACAAAGCTGGAAAGCAATTTCCCTGCTAGTCTCCCCACTCTCTCCCGCTGAACTGGGGAAATGTGTGCTTCCTGAGAAAGTACAAACATGAAGTTCCCCATCTGCCATCCTAGGTTCTTCCTTCTTTTTGGGCCTCTCCACTGATCTGCTCAGGGAGCCTCCAAGGTCTCGCCATGCCCCAAGCCACTGAAATGCACCTCTAGAATTCAACAGCTGTGAGGAGAGCCTCAGGAAGCCAGATGAGTGTCTCTATCATGTCTTCCAGCTCCAGCACTTGGCAAAGGCCACCTGGTGACTCAGAGGGATTAACTGGGGCCAAAATATATCATTTGTACCACGTAACAGGAACTCTTGTTTCCTCGAGTGAGTGAAGTAGGAAGGAGGAAGGAGTCTTGGGGCCACTTCCCTTTCCTGGTGGGGGTTGTGACTGACGGCAGGCAGTCTGGAAAGACAATTCTGGGCTGAGCTGTTTATGTAGCCCATTCTGCCACTCTCTGTGCAGTTCAGGGCCTAGAACGCACATCGTCTGATGGCCTGAATATCAGGGCAATGATGGCAGCCTGGAACTACATTTCAAGAGTTCTGAGTTCTCCTGGGCAGCCATTCCCTCAACTGCTCCATGCTGTCATGCCGTGGCAACACTGCATTCCTAACAAGAAGCTGGTCCCCGATTCTGTCCCTTTAATCACCACCCAATCTGTGAGTGTACAAGTGGGTGTACATCTATGTGTATGTGGAATTCGCTAGGTAAGGAGAGACCAGGTTCCTTGGAAGGTAGGCCCTGGGGCAACAGTTCTGCATAAAAATCAGTTTGATGTTTACAGTGATAACTACAATCAAATCCCTGTCTCATGCCTTCTCTGAGGAAGAAAAGATGTCTAATTGTGGTAGGTAAGAAGCTAAGCATACTTCATGTGGCAGGAGGGAGGAAAAGAGAGAGAGAAAACTCAGGAGACAGAATTAGCAGATTAATACATTAACCTGCTCACTGTTTTCAAACACATCACCCCCCCTTCCTATGATGCTGCATGAATCTCACACTAGTGGTTTATATGTTATCAAATCAAATGTTTTTCTTATTGTCCCCACTGAAGAGACCAGAACTTGTATAATGGGGCAGCCCTTGAATCAGGAAACAGCAGGGATAAAGTGGGAGGTATGAGGATGCCTAGGCTGGATGCCAGGAAGAACAGTAGCACCATCTCTACAGCTGGTTCAGCAGCCCCAGAGGCTCCACCCCTCGTAAGAGGGCCACAGCTCAGAACACCGCCTCCTGCAGTCCTGGGCCACAGGGAAGATCCAGGCATTCTGGACACACAACCGCATTTTGCCAGGAGGGGGCGCACAAGCACCAATTTCATTCACTCCTGTTTTAGTGGTGGGGGAGGCGCCCCACTCGTGTCACAGGGACAGCCCTCCAAAGACGAGATTCTGAAAGTTGCACAAAGGAGGTTTGCACTGCTTTTTCCTCTCCTACCCAATACTCCTATTGCCAAAATAAATACGACATATACGGGGAGGCTGTTCCTTGCAAACAGCACCTGAGGGCATTCTGATGGTATCCTCTGCCTCCTTTGGGGTCTCCTTTCACTCTAGACAGGCTAAAAGCAGTTTCTTTATGGGGGACCCCAGGCAGACACCCTCTCTCTAGGGCATCCCAGTTTTTTTGTTTTGTTTTGTTTTGTTTTTTGGGGTGGAGTCTCGGTCTGTCGCCCAGGCTGGAGTGCAGTGGTGCGATCTCGGCTCACTGCAACCTCCATCTCCTGGGTTCAGGCGATTCTCCTGCCTCAGCCTCCTGAGCAGCTGGGGTTACAGGCGCCCACCACCACGCCCAGCTAATGTTTGCATTTTTAGTAGAGATGGGGTCTCACCATGTTGTCCAGGCTGGTCTCGAACTCCTGACCTCAGGTGATCCACCTGCCTTGGCCTCCCAAAATGCTGGGATTATAGGTGTGAGCCACCGCACCCAGTAAGGGCATCCCATTTTTAAGCAGAGCAGCCATGACCCATCCTAGAGCACCTGCTTTTGCTATGGCAGCACTTGGTGTGTGCATTACTTCCTGCTTGCTCACAGTAACCTTGGCAGTGAATGTTCTGCTCAGGTCCCCTGCCTGGTGTGACAGAGCTGGAATTCCAACCCAGGTCACCCGATTCGGAAGCCTGCTGTGCTGCCACTCATCACTTCAGTTCAGGGGGACATGGAAAGACACAGGGAAGCCACAGGTGAGTCTGAGGAGGAAGCAATCTTCTGGCAACAAAACGAGGCTCAAGCCCAGGTGACCTTGCTCTGCAACAATGCCTTGCTCCCGCCCTGCCCAGGGAGGAGATGACTGGCTACCTATGTGGGCTGGAATCAAGGTGAGGTGGTCACTGTTCCCTCAAACCCAGGGCTCAAGGGACAGGAGTGAAAAGAAAAGAAAGGAGGCCAAGGGGCAAGAAAAAGTGAGTCCTCAGAGGTTCTCGTGCACTGAGGAGGGCTGAGGAAGTGCGCTTGGGGTGTCGGCTGATAAGCTTAGAACAGGGGGGCCAGCCAGATGAGCTGGGTGGGGAGGAGGGAGGCCAGGAGGGAGAGAGCCAGGCCAGAGGAAGCCACGTCTACTGACGCAGCAGGGCTTTTGAAGAAGAGTGCACCCTAGCCACGTCTTGCCCTTCCATGCCTCACTCTCCACCTATCATTCAGAAAAACCCACAGCTGAATCTTTGAGGAGGCTCAGGGGTCACCCAGCCATGAGAAAAATCAAAGATAAAGGGGAGTGGGGAAGGAGTTTCTCAGGTTCAGATGCTGAATTTTCTTCAGGTTTTGAGAACGAAGAGAGACATTCATAGTCCTCTTCTGGCCTTGAGATCATGAACACTACAGAGCATCCCATCCAGGGGCCTCTAAGGCACACCAGTGAGTCAGACCCCTATGCTTGTAAAACAGGAGGAGTGTGTGAGTGCTCCTCTGGGGAGAGGGGCCAGAACTTCCAGAGACATTGGGGTTTTGAGACCCCCAAAAAGAGAATCACAACATAAAGGAGGAAATAGAGACCCAAAGAAGTGGAGTCTGAGGTGGAACAGCCACGGAAAATACAGACTGCCCCAGTTTTTAGTATAAGCATATCCCATGTACATTTGGGAAATACTCATACTAAAAACATTATTTGTTGTTTATGTGAAATACACCCTGTATTTTTATTTTTTTATTTTTATTTTTTTTTGAGACCGAGTTTCGCTCTTGTTGCCCAGGCAGGAGTGCAATGGCGCGATCTTGGCTCAATGCAACCTCTGCTTCCTGGGTTCAAGCGATTCTCCTGCCTCAGCCTCCCAAGTAGCTGAGATTCCAGGCATGCACCACCATGCCTGGCTAATTTTTTTGTATTTTTAGTAGAAACAGGGTTTCTCCATGTTGGTCAGACTGGTCTCGAATTCCCGACCTCAGGTGATCCACCCGCCTCAGCCTCCCAAAGTGCTGGGATTACAGGAGTGAACCACCGCACCCGGCCCCCAACCACCACCCCCCCCCTTTTTTTTTTGAGACAGTCTTGCTCTGTTGCCCAGGCTGGAGTGCTGTGGCACAATCTCAGCTCACCGCAACCCCTGCCTCCTGGGTTTAAGAGATTCTTTCCTGCCTCAGCCTCCCGAGTAGCTGGGATTACAGGCACGTGCCACCACACCTGGCTAATTTTTGTATTTTTAGTAGAGACGGGGTTTTACCATGTTGGCCAGGCTGGTCTCGAATTCCTGACCTCAGGTGATTCACCTGCCTCAGCCTCCCAAAGTGCTAGGATTACAGGCGTGAGCCACCACGCCCAGCCACACTGTACTTTTATGTGCTAAATCTGGCAATGCTGGTTTGAGGTGGTCACAGCCCAGATCACACCCCTGCTCTCCCAGTCCCAGAGGCTGAACTCATGCTCTCTCCACACAGAGCCATTAAGAGTCACAAGCTTCATTAAAGAAAACAAACAGAACCACCCCAAACCTGTCCGTCTGAAGAAGCTGCGTGAGCGTACAGACCTCCACCCTATAGAGCCAGGAATCCCTCTGGCCCACAATGGAGCTGCCAGGGGTCCAACTCAAAGACCCCTGGCACAATGACAGAACAAAGAGGACAAAGCTGGGGTGCAGTGTGCTCTAGGCTTTCCTGCACTTAATATCCATTCCAGAACTGCTTCCACTGTTCTGAAGACAGAAGAGTTACACATCAGAGAGAAAACCAGGAACCCTAAGACCCCAGCAGCCCCTCTAAGCCAAAATCAGGAGCACTGGGGACAGCTAAAGGCAGGGAGTGGGATCTGACACCACTCACCAGGGACCTCTCCCTAGAGTCTAGGGAAGGCTGAGCTGTGCTTTTCTATGACCATTTTCTGAAACCCAGTGGCAAAGCCAGTGCTGGGGTGTCCTGAGGTGAAGCTAGTGCAGGGCCAGCTCATCTTTCCTGCACAAAGCTGCAGGGCTGTGTGTGGGAGAAAAGCTGCCCTCTCACCGCAGCTGAGGACACATCCACCCCCATGCCCCCCCTGCCCCACTGCCCCTCACCAGTGTAAGCGCAGTGCGTGGAGAAAGGCCGAGAGGCCCTCCATGATCAGGAGGATGGCCACGGTCAGGGTGGCAAAGGCAGTGAAGAAGAAGAACAGCACCAAACCTCCCGCCAAGCTCTTCACGCTCAGGCCGATGTGGATCACCATGGTCCAAAGCACCTCAGACAGCTCTGGGGAATGGGAGACACAAAATCCAGTGCAGTTTGGCAAGAGGCAGCTGTAGGCCATGAATTTTGCTCTGCCATCCCCCCCGCTCTAGGGTTCCCTGGATCCTGGCCTCCCACTGCCTTAGTGGGACCACCATGCAGAGCTAACCTGGCACAAGTGCCGAGCCTCCTGTCTGTACTCATTCTCCTTGGGTTCAGGAACCTGAATAATTCCAGAACCTTCATGTAATTTCCATTCGACTTAAGCCCCCCAACTGAGAGTGCGCCCACAGAGGGGCAAACTAGAGTTCTGGAGCCCGGAGAGAGGTACTCACGCGCATGAGCGAGGCTGAGGGCCCAGAGCCGCAAGTAGGAGGCAGTGTTGGAGATGCAGCCCAGGCAGTACTCGATGGTGTGGATGGCCTGGTGGACCATGGTGTCCCCAAAGTCAAACTGTCGTGGGAGGAAACCAGAGAGAAGATATAAGGCTAGGAGGGGAACGTGCAGGCATTCTGAGTTGTGGCTACTTGGCGCTTTGGACCTGGGCCAAGGCAGGGGACTGCACTTCCCATGGCTGGCACCTCAACTTTGGAGGGGCCAGAAGCACCCAGTGTTGAGCTCAGGTGGTGATTTTGGCAATGCCTTCCCCAGAAATCCTGCCTGGCTTAGCCCTCACCTGGGACACCTCCATTCTCCTCAATACACTACATTTTGAATTAACTACATCTTAATAAGGTTCTTTTCAACACATTTGTTCTTCTCCCTCTGGGGCTCTGTGCTCAAGAGAGGAGTGTGTGCTGAGTTGATGGCACTCTGTTGGGAAAGTGACTGTCTGGGTCTGGGACCCTAAGGACCTGCAGGAGGGCAGGAAGGGATTTTCCCCAGAGTGCACTTCAGGAGACGGGCTCTCAACCCGGACACTGTCCTGAGAAGACTAGGCCTATACAGCCACTTTACTTATTTTTTATTTTATTTTATTTTATTTTATTTATTTATTTATTTTTTGAGACGGAGTCTTGCTCTGTCGCCCAGGCTGGAGTGCAGTGGCGCATCTCGGCTCACTGCAGGCTCCGCCTCCCGGGTTCATGCCATTCTGCTGCCTCAGCCTCCCGCGTAGCTGGGACTACAGGCGCCCGCCAACACGCCCGGCTAATTTTTTTGTATTTTTAGTAGAGACTGGGTTTCACCGTGTTAGCCAGGATGGTCTCGATCTCCTGACCTCGTGATCCGCCCGCTTCGGCCTCCCAAAGTGCTGGGATTACAGGCTTGAGCCACCGCACCCGGCCACACTTTACTTATTTTTACAGCTTTTTGGGAGCAAGATAACCTTCTTTTTCTTTTGTGACTTCTAAAGAGATTACACGGTGAATTTTTTTTTCCCTACATGATTTCACCACCATGCACAGGGAAATCCTGACAAAGTTTACAAATTTCCACATGGGTTAAGGCCAAACAGCGTATCTGTTTGGGTTAAGGCCAAATAGCACATCTCCAGTTTCTTGTTTGTTTTCATTTTCCTCAAGCTCCCTTTGTCCCAGTTTTCCTTTCAATACCAAGAATTATTTCCAGAATAAAGGAATGGGCTGGAACAAGCTCTTGGGAGTGCACTTTCAGGATTGCTCCAAGCACAGTCAGGGGTGAATGCGAGCTTCTGAATTTGGTATATTCTGGAAGCCCCAGGTACTTTCCCTGGGCCTCTCACTCTGTCAAGCTGACCAAAGACCAGGAGGTGCTCCCTTATGGGGCTTCCCCCACAGAGCCCAGACCAGAATCCTCTGAGCTTTCAGACACTCCTGAGGGCTCAGTGGCCTCCCCATCAGCCGCTGCCCTCAGGTCAGGGTCTATTTTTCACCGCAGTTCCTTTCAAAACCCACGTGATTCCACTCCCAAAGGACACCAGAAATGCCTTGGGAAATCACTGAGAACATGGGGATGGGAGAAAGTGGCTCGGCTGGTAAAGCCACAACAGCCCAGGCCACAGGGGTGCAGCCAGCCTGGAGGGAGCTGGCTCCACCATGCCATCTCTGGGCAAACGTCTCCTTCTCCCTCACCTCTAAAGACACCTAGCCTATTTCTGGGCTTTTCTTCCAGAACAGGCTCTTCAAGCTTCCTTACTTACCCCGAAAACTAGGGTAATCCTAGTTCCCTGACTTCCCTAAATCCCAACGTCGTGGTTAAGAGCTCTTTTCTACCACTGCTGGCTGCCGCCCCAGGACCCGCATTGAGAGGAGGAAGTCCATCGCTCCCAGGAGTGCTGATCTCTACTCCTATGGGCCGGAAGGGCAGTGACCACTGGGCTCCCTTACAGCCAATCCCTTCAGTGTTTTCATTCCACCTCAAGTTTCTCCCACCGAATGAACTGCGGGACAGGAGAGAAGCCTTGCTTCCAGGCCCTACCCTTGCCTTCTCTCCTTCATTCCCAGCTTCCTGCAGGTGTTCTCAGGAGAGGCAAGGACTGGGTGAGAAATCCAGCCCAGCACTTATGAGTCTGCCACTCAGCACACGCCCAGTATCAATTGGCCATGACTGACCATGAATCACTGCAGAGTCCCTGTCCACATCTTCTGCCTCAGTTTCCTCTCTGCCCAGCCAGTCCTCACCCTACTGCACCCTGGCTTCCACCTTCACTCCTCCACAAAATGCCTCTACTTAGCAAGGAGGTCACCCTGACCTCGCAGTTGTTACATCTTTTTTTTTTTTTTTGAGACGGAGTTTCACTCGTCACCCAGGCTGGAGTGCAGTGGTGCGATCTCAGCTCACTGCAACCTCTGCCTCCTGGGTTCAAGCAATTCTCCTGCCTCAGCCTCCTCAGTAGCTGGGATTACAGGTGCACACCACCACACCCGGCTAATTTTTGTACTTCTAGTAGAGATGCGGTTTCACCATGCTGGCCAGGCTGGTCTCGAACTCTCAACTTCAGGTGATCCACCCACCTTGGCCTCCCAAAGTGCTGGGGATTACAGGTGTGAACCCCCACGCCTGGCCCAGTTGTTAAAGTTAACAGATGTTCTGTGCCCTTGTCCATGCTCCTGCAGTGCCCATCACTATGGCCTCTTCCTCCTTCTTGAAATACCTGCCTCCCCTTGGTTTTCCTCCTACCTCTCTGGACAGTTCTTTTTAGTCTCCATCGAGGTTCTTCCTTTTTTTTTTTTTCTTTTTTCTTTTTTTGAGACAGGAGTACAGTGGCACAATCTCAGCTCACCGCAACCTCTCCCTCCCAGGAGAATCAAGTGATTCTCCTCTCTCAGCCTCCTGAGTAGCTGGGATTACAGGCACATGCCACTACCGTCCAGCTAATTTATGTATTTTTACTAGAGATGGGGTTTCACCATGTTGGCCAGCTGATCTCAAACTCCTGGGCTCAAGCAATCTGCCTGCCTCGGCCTCCCAAAGTGCTGGGATTATAGGCGTGAGCCACCACGCCCAGCCAAGGTTCTTCCTTAAATGCCAATGTTCTCTGAAGTTTCAGCCTCAGCCCTTGCATCTTTCTGGTGGGATTGCTACTCAGGGCTTCAAGGGTCGCCCCTAGGAATGACTCCAAGGTGGATCTCTCCATCTCTGCCTTGCCTATTTCCAGCCAGCTGTACTCCTTCTCCTGGGGAACCACAGGCTCTCCATGCTCAACACAGTAACTGCTCTCCTCTGTCCCCACCGAGATCAACTTCTATTCCATCTCCCATGTCCAGCAGACTGGACAGTCCGGGAGTCAGTCTCGAATCTTCTCTTCCTCCTTACCTTTATTAAGGCACTGGGACCTATAGCTTTCACTTCTTTAATATCTCATATTGGTTCCTTCCTTTCCAACTTGTCCTACAAACACTTTACTTCACTTCAGGCTCACCATTCTGTCCTGAATCACATCAGATGATGTGGAGTCCACACCTCCTGACCTTGTCCCTCTCCAACCCAATATACCCTACAACATGGTCACTGGGGGTATTTCCTCAATGTGCCATGGCTGTGTCACCACCAGCTTCACCACCCTCTCTTGGATGGCTCCTTGTTGTCCAAATGAGGCAAAAACTACTATGGCTGGTTTCTGCCAACCTCTAGTCTCACCTGTCCCCAGTTCCCCACTCCTGCCTCTGCTCCAGCCAAGCTGAATACTTGCTAGTCCCCAACACGTGATGGACCTGCAGGCCTTTTGCCCCTGTGAAGCTGTATATGCTGGTGGGTCTGCACCACTCCCTCTACAGGGCCTCCTGCTTGACCAGAGTAAGATAACTTCCTTAGGGAGTCTTCCAGGGTCTCCTCTTCCACCCTTGCCCCAGTGTTCATCAGCTGCCCTCTTTCGGTGCTCCCATAGCATCCAGGGCACACTTCTATTATAGCACCTGTCATCCAGACCATCTCCCCACTTTGGGAGGTCTTTGAAGGCAAGCACTATATTCTTCTTCTCTTTTTCTGCAGCACTATACATAGTGCTGGACACACGGAGGGTGAGTGAACGCATGGATGGGTGGGATGAATGCACCTGGGGAGAGGTGCCACTGACCCTTGCTGAGTGGTCATGGCCTTTGAAGATTTCCCAGACAACCAAGTGGCCTGGCTCTGGTGTGCAGCTGGACTGAGTTCCCGCTAGGGAGAGGTACTAATGCTTCCACTGGGCTGGAGCAAGGGCCTGCATGGGACAAATACATTTTCACAGCCAAGCAAAATGGGGAAGTTCTAGAAGTAGCTGAACTTTTTTTTAGGAACCTGTTTGGTTTGAAATCATTAGATAAATGTCACGGGTATCTAAATTTGGCTGCAGAGAACCAGACTGTATGTACCTGATAAAGATAAAATGTTTAGACTACTTGGGTAGCCAAGGGTAGCTGAATCCCTGAGTGAGCTGGGTGGCCAGAGACTGGGGAGGCTGAATTAGAGTCTATTTTGTTGGATGTCCAACCTCCTGGGACATGGCTACAAACGAGAACACTGGTACACAATAGTTGGTCAGACCATTCTGACAATGTGGGTGCTCGGCTAGGAAGACATTTAAAAAGCAGTGTTGTTGGAGACAGTGAGCCTGGGAAAGGGTTGGGCTCCTCACTAACATGGAGCAAGCCCCACCCATCCCTGCCAGGTAGCTCAGCGAGGGACTGCATAGATGAGCAGTCCAGGAACACAGACACTCTTTGATGCCAGCAAAGGAGCCTCTCTAGGCTTCAGGAAGACCAGGCCCTACCTGTGTTTACACAGAACAGCAAAGGCTTTCCCATTCCCATCCCACTGCCCTCCTAAAGAGGACCAGAGAGTCAGGAAGGGAAGGGTACAGTTTGTGGGTCTAGGCATTTTAGAGAGAAGTGCTGGGGGAAGATGCAAACAGTGCAGCAAGGCCTTTTAAAAACCCAACTTAAAGAGTGTATGTTGCTAAGTGAATTACTGCTGAGCCAGAGGGCCTTCTACTCGAGATGAGGCCTGAACAGTTAGCCAATTTGCCTTCCAGTCTCCGTTATTCTCTATGTGTGGCTGATATAATATGAACTCCTTTCACACAGATGGATTATTTCCTTTGGGATGCATCTGGAAGGCAAAGCCTCCTTTTGAAAGCTGTCTCCCTCTCACCTGGGTCACATGGAGATAGAGCTGACCCTGAGAAGGGTCCACCACTTCTAAGTTGAAGCATCATCAAGCTGAGGGGGGCAGCAGGAAGAGGCTGGCTCAGACAGGGAGGAAGGGTAAGCTTTGCTCACAAGCACTTGGAAGAGCAGGGAGGAAACGGCTACTCCTGGTGGCTGGGAGTAGAGCAACCACAACATCACAGGAGAGGAAGGCAGAGGCCAATGGGACTTAACCTCCAAGAGGAGTCACTTCAAGAATGCCAGTGCAGACATTACTTGTAGCTCCTTTCAAAGCCATTCTCAGAGGTATTAGATCAGCAAAGTCAATGAAACAAAGACAGAGGTGACCGACATGAGATGCAGTTAATGGAGATGAGCTTTTTAGAACACAGGTTCATGAACTGGTTTGAAATGGCCAGTGAGATGCAGATGCACAGGAGTCATGTGTATGGCCCCAGGGTGTGGTAGGGTCAGCAGAGTGATCACAAAGATGGGAAGAGAGAAGCCCAGATAAACAGGAAGACAACGCCAGCTTTCATCTTACCACTTCGTCCTCGGTAGGCTTGAAAACACAAATTTACACTTAGTGGGTAGCCACGCCACACACAAGGTCACAAGTTAGGAGCACAAGGCTACTGAATGCTTCTTGGGGAGGACTGTCCATGTTAAATGGGCTAGCACGTTGGACGCAGGCCTCCTCAGCATACACACAAAGCGAAATCAGCAGGAATTTACAGCATTAAGATACGTATTTTCTAAAGGCATCCCCAACCCTTGTGATTTCTTTTTTAAAAAATCATATATAGTGAAAGTGGTCAGACAGACTGAAAAGTCCAACTTGGGTCCTCAACTCCTATTTTATTTGCTTTAAAAAGAACATAATGAGTAGATGAGATTTAATAGTTCAGTTCAGAGGCTTTGTGTTACAAGGGGTCAGGCTAGGAGAGTGGTATCTTAAGGAAAAGTCTAGTTTGGCCTGACTAATTCTCTCTCTCCCTGTAAAAAGTAGGCAAATGACACCAAAAAGGCTCAAACAAAATATCTGCAGCAAGAATACATCAGTGGTATAGGACTTCAGAAGTACCAGTGATTATAGCTGGTCAGTAATGTAATTGGAACGATCCTTGGAAGGGTCAATGGATGAAGAAGCTGTGCTTAGTGACCTGTGTTTCAGTTCATAAGAGCTGGGATGCTGAGGCCTGCTCTGCCTCAGGTGACAGAGCAGTCAGTAATGGAGACCTGCGTGCAAAGCACTGCAGGCAAAATCTGGAATTCAAGACAGGAGCAAAACTGCTGCAGACTCTGGGGGCAACAGTTGGAGCTTAGGGCAGGGCCCACTGGAAAAAGCTGTGGTGCCCTAAGAGGTCCAGAAGGCAGGCTGAGTATTAATTAGTATTTTTATTTTTCAAGGAGAAGACTGGAGTGAGGCCTCTTAGGTAAACAAGACTAGGGCTGACCCGAGGTGGAAGGAGAGGAAGCCCACACCACGGGATCTTACCTCGTCTGCGTCCTCTGAGTGGGTGGAGAGCTGGTCATGCTGAATAATCTCAGCATCCTCCTCTGTCGGTCCGTTGCCCACCCTGATCCCACCAAAGTTGAGAGTTCCCTACACAGATGAACAGAAAGAGTAGAATTTGCCTGGGCTTTAACATAACATTCTGTGAAGTGGGAAGGGCGATGGTTAGTAACACAAACCTCAGAAAAGCATATGTCTAACAACAAAAACAAAACCCACTGACTGAACGGCTAAGTAAAATCAAACAACTGTTCCACCCCAACCACTGCCTCCCCAGCCCCAGCCCAACCTACAATTACCACCTTACCCTGCTTCAGAGGAAATATGCAGTTCTGTCTGTTGTGCCAAGAGGCATCAGCCTCACCTGGGTCAACACTAATTGAGAATCCTGCTTGAATGAAAACCTTAATACGAACAGATTCTCATAACAAGTACAGCTCTATCTGTAAAGCCTGCAAGGGCCTAAGCTTTTCTGACACTAACAATTAGACTTTATAAGAGGAACGGGGGCCAAATGACATGGTGATTGTACCCTAGTCTGAAAAGCTTTTAACAGGAGCCCAAGAATTCCAGCAACTTCTTCCAGAAATGTACCATGTCTCTGCCCAGGAACAAAGAACTTCCAAGGTCAGAGAAGGAAAAAAAAGCTTAATGTACATTCACTTGTGGCTAGACAGTGCTGAGCTTAAAAAGATGAGGAGGGGCTCCTTTTCTTCAGTGGATGCTCTGGAATGTTAGAACAATTCTCCCACAGGCACGTGGGCAGACGCTGACAGGGCATTTGTTTCTTCTGAGTTCACAGGCACAGTCTTTGGTAGGGTCTCCAAAAGTAGAATTTTAAAGTCAACTTGATTTGAAAAAACTTGAGTTTTTCCAAACCCAAAGTAAAAAAAGACTCTTTGGGGAAAAAAAACCAGGCAGAAATGAGTTAAGTCTCACAGATCCCAATTAGTGCTAACCTGCAACAGCGCGAAAAGGAATTTAAACAGCAGCCCCCAGAATCACTTCATATGGTTTCTGTCCAGGGGGCCAAACAAGGCAAGAGCTCAAGGGCAGCTCTCCTGCAACCTGGCCTTCGGGCAGCAGCATGAGCAGTGTGCAGGAGGCCTGCGCGGCTGCCCTGCGCTCCTCATCCTCAGCTCCACCTCCTGGTGTGCCATTTTTTGCCATAGCTCTCGTCACAGTTTAATGCCCAGCTCAGACCTAGGTGTTTGCACAAATCCTCCCTCCTACTCTAGCAGTGGTCCTTAACATGCTGGTCAGACAACTAGTTGCGTTAGAATTACCCCAAAAGCTGCATTTTAAATAGAAATTCTCAAATATTACTCCCAGAAATTGTAAATTTAGTAGTTCTGCGGTGGGGCCCAATAAATCTATATTTTAAAAATATGTTCCCAAGTACAAATTGTATAATCATTGTGAAGGGTTTATCAAAATTTTAAATGCATGAACCCTTTGAGATTCAGCAATCCCACTGCTGGAACATCTAGGCTTGCAAAACTTTGGCAAGGTATATGGATAAGGGGCTGGGTGCGGTGACTCATGCCTGTGATCCTAGCATTTTGGGAGGCTGAGTCAGGCAGATCACCTGAGGTCAAAAGTTCGTGACCAGCCTGGCCAACATGGCGAAACCCCGTCTCTACTAAAAATACAAAAATTAGTTGGGCGTGGAGGTGGGCGCCTGTAATCCCAGCTACTCTGGAGGCTGAGGCAGGACAATTGCTGAACCCCGGGAGGTGATGGTTGCAGTGAACTGAGATTGCGCCACTGCACTCCATCTTGGGCAACAGAGCGAGACTCTGTCTCAAGAAAAGAAAAGAAAAAGACATATGGACAAGGATGTTCCCTGCATTGCTGTTTGTGATAGCAAAGAATTGGGAACAACCAACACATCCATCAAAGAGATAATGACTTTACCATGTCCAGTGGAATATCCTATGGAATGCTAGGCAACCATAAAAAAGAGTGATAGCTGGGCACGGTGGCTCACACCTGTAATCCCAGCACTTTGGGAGGCCACGGCGGGCAGATCACAAGGTCAGGAGTTCGAGACCAGCCTGGCCAACATGGTGAAACCCCGTCTCTACTAAAAATCCAAAAATTAGTCCAGGCGCAGTGGCTCACGCCTGTAATCCCAGCACTTTGGGAGCCTGAGGCAGGTGGATCACGAGGTCAGGAGTTCAAGACCAGCCTGGCCAACATGGTGAGACCCTGTCTCTACTAAAAATACAAAAATTAGCCAGGCGAGGTGGTGGGCGCCTGTAATCCCAGCTACTCAGGAAGCTGAGGCAGGAGAATTGCTTGAACTGGGGAGGCGGAGGTTGTAGTGAGCCGAGATCATGCCACTGCACTCTAGCCTGGGCGACAGGGCAAGACTCTATCTCAAAAAAACAAAACAAAACAAAAATTAGCCGGGCATAGTGGTGCATGCCCATAATCCTAGCTACTCAGGAGGCTGAGGCAGGAGAATTGCTTGAACCCAGGAGGTGGAGGTTGCAGTGAGCTGAGATCATGCCACTGCGCTACAGCTGGGTGACAGAGTGAGACTTCATCTCAGAAAAAAAAAAAAAAAAAAAGTGATTATCACTATGAAACAATCTTCAAGATACACTAACTTTTAAAAAACGTAATAAATCAAGAGGCAGAAGAGTGCCACAGTTTAAAACACAATTCCTCATGTGTCTTTTTCTACATGCATAGAGCACACACACACCTATCAGTAGAAGACAGGAAGATATCTGTCAGAGGCAAGGCCCCCACCTGTTAACAATGCCCCCTGAAGAGGAGGACTGTAGTGGGGGCAGGTGGGTTTTCTTCTTAGTTAGCACTATATGCATTCTCTAGCCAAGTGCACCTATTGCTTTTTTTATGTCAGTAGGGGACTGTCAGGACCATGAAATTATGGGCCACTTCTATTTCTTCTTCCACTTATTTGTTTTAATACCCTAAGAAACAAATTCAAAGTCTACCAGGTGACTGTGATGTGCAGTCAGACTTGTGGGCCACCAGAGCCTGGACACCTCCAGGTCATGCACATATTCCACCTAGCAACCCTCAGAAGGTGGACTGAAAATGCAACGAAGGGCACAGGAGGGGACTCCTGCATATCCTGGGCTGGGTTATAGGATACAGGAGGAAGGCTTCAAAGTTCAAGGCTCTCAAAGTAGAAGGCCATTTCTGAAGCTTTCTCCAACTAGCAGATAAACTGAGGAGCAGATAGGTTAAATCTCCCAGCCAGACACTAACAAGGATCTCTTCAGAACACAGGAATGAGAGTTACAGGAAGGGGGATGAGAGACACATGTCAGCAGAAAAAAGAAAAGAAAAATTAAACTGTGATATACCACTCACAGACAACCAAGGGGACAAAGAACAGAACAAAACCACATCACTATTCATATCCTCAGCCCTCTGGGGTCAAAAATCCGGAGACTTTCTTGTAGAATGATCATCCTGATGCCTTCAGGCTGCTCTCCAGGAACAGATGTTTGGCTAAAGAACCAGTGGGGTAAGAAGACCCTATGAATGTGCAGGTTTCCAAAAGGGGGACTTTTAACTTAGAATTTATCACAGAAGAGGTTGCCAGACTTAAATGCATTAAGATCTTGTCAGAAGCACATCTTATATATGCTAAGACTAGCAGAAAGAAGAGTATGTGTTAAGGACATCAACAATAGGTAGTATGTGTTCTAAAGGCTTGTTAAATGTCTCACAGGGAAGTCCCTACTTGAAACTGTATTTTAAGCAGCAAGATTAAAATTTTTTCTGACTCAAAATGTCAGTCCTTTTAGACTAGTTCCAGAAGGATGACCATAAGAAGTTTTCCAAGTTTAAAATCATCAGAAACACTTAATGAAGGAAATGGTTATCCATCTAAATCTTTCATTTTATTGAAAGAAGTATATGCTTCGAGCACATAGAAGTAATGGGTAATCACTACTGGTGAGACTTTCACAATCTTATAGATTCATTCATAACTTAGAATATATTGGGCTAATATATTTGTGCATTGTAAGATTTTGTTTAAAAGATGTTTTTAAGGACAAATATTCAAAGTGCTGTTACTGAATCTTGAATTAGTATCAGAAGAGGGAAGGATCAAGACAGATCACTTTGGTTATGACACCAGATGACAGTACACATGACACATCGGAGAGCAGAGGTCTCACTAGAACAGCTGAGGACATGTGAGGTCTGAGTTTCTCACAAAAAACTAAACATGTATAAACTTTCACTTTTAAAAAAGAAGGTAAGTTACTACTAAAAAAGATCCAATGTCTAAGCATCACTCTAAAGTAGAACTCTAAAGTGCAGGGAAATCAATTCAAGAATCACAGAGATATTCTCGCTTCCATGCTGAAAAATCATCCAATACATGGTCACAAAATACAGACATGAAAGTGGGTGAGTCCAAGAGCTGCCATCTTGGATTAAGATGATGGGACTCAGTGAGGGTACAACAGCCACTTTGTTACCATGGACATGCCTGTACTTACATATTTGAATAGAAACTTAGTAGACCAATGCTAAAGATGATGCCAGAATCTATTCTTAAGAGGTGGAACTTCTGTCATCGTCTCAGTGAGTAACAAGGACATATTTCCCAAGAGCACACGTCCCATGCTCTCAATTTAATTAAAAATAATTCTGCTGCACTGTTTGCCACCTCTTTAAACGAAATGTGATGGTTTGTTCACTTTAATTCACTCACTGTTGCAGCCGCTGCTGCCTCTAGTCCCTGTTGGCTCGGGTTTGGGCTGACTGGGGCCTCCACAGGTTGCCCTTCCTGATAGTGAATGGAAGAAAAGAGGAAGGGGAAAGAAAACAAAAGAGGGAGGGAGTGAAGTGGGGAGACGAATGGAGGGTACATGGAAGGATGAAGATGGTCAGAAAAGGGAGAAGGAGGGTCTTGTAACTCAGCTGCTCTCCAACAGGAGTCATCATCTAACAGCCATTTAAGAGTCATGCAACAAGATCATTTGGGTTTTCTCAGGCAGTGTAAAGTAAGTGTTATTGGATACCCAGAAATTACGCATGATACTGAACATCTAGCAAATTTAACTCTGTGTGTTTGTGTGTGTGTGTGTGTGTGTGTGTGTGTGCAGAATTCATATACACACAGACATTAAGTAAACATATATACGTATGCTGCTTTTTAAAAAGAAAAAAAATCAACGTGCTTTAAACCAAATCTTTTTCCCAGATGTTTTGGTCAGTGAAAGTATCACAGTCTCATTTGAAAGGAAAATATCTTAATGTCAGTCCTGTGGCTGCCCAGGCAAACCACATGAGTGAGTTCACCCGTCTGCAGCTCTTGCAGCCTTGCTTGGCTTTGGCTGATGCTACATCTAGACAGGTATAGGCCTACATTTTCCTGAGCGCAGCGTGAGCAAAGCATGACCAGGAAAGGTAAAAATTTGTCTTTTCTCTCCTCCAGCTACTCAAAGCTGAATCCAGATGTCCTGAGCAGCAGATATGTTTCTCTGACTTGGCAGGCCCAGTGCTCGTGCTACATAACACAAATGTGTTTTGTTTGTTTGGTTTTTTGTTTTTGAGACAGAGTCTCACTCTGTCCCCATGCTGGAGTACAGTGGCACAATCTTGGCTGACTGCAACCTCCGCCTCCCAGATTCAAGCGATCCTTCCACCTCAGCCTCCCAAGTAGCTGGGACTACAGGCACGCGCCAACATGCTTGGCTAATTTTCTGTATTTTTGGTAAAGATGGGGTTTCACCATGTTGGCCAGGCTGGTCTCAAACTCCTGATCTCAAGTGATCCACCCACCTCGGCCTCCCAAAGTGCTAAAGTGCTGGGATTACAGCAGTGAGGCACTGCGCCCGGCCACAAATGCGTTTTAATAGTATACAGATTTGTGGCTGGGCATGGTGGCTCACGCCTGTAATCCCAGCACTTTGGGAGGCCGAGGTGGACGGATCACAAGGTCAGGGGTTCGAAACCAGCCTGGCTAACATGGTGAAACCCCGTCTCTACTAAAAATACAAGAATAAGCCAGGTATGGTGGCATACACCTATAATCCCAGCAACACAGGAGGCTGAGGCAAGAGAATTGCTTGAACCTGGGAGGTGGAGGTTGCAGTGAGCCGAGATTGTACCACTGCGCCCCAGCCTGGGGGACAGAGCGAGACTCCATCTCAAAAAAAAAAGAAAAAGAAAAAGAGTATATAGATTTCTGCACAATTAATTATATCCACTGGGGAATTGCCTTGATCTTGAACAAAAGAAAAGTCTAGCAACTTTTAGCAATAGAAATACACCTACTAAATGCTTTCTCCTCAAATACTGACGGCGAAGGACCAGTGGTTTAAACAGCAGCATCCAAGGTACACACAGTAGTGCAACCACTACCAGGAAACACTGAATTCCTTTCTGCAGAGTAAGAAGAAGGACAAGGTACATCATATAAAAGTCTACTGATCACATACGCAGTTTCCAAATCTGGCACAAATTTCCTCCAACAGTACTTTCTTACTAATCTATGAATAACACTATCCAATTTCTCAAAATGATTATCACATTTTGTGGCAAAGCCCTAGAATTGTCCCATTCTATGGCAGTTATACATTTTTTAGGGTCAGAGAAACATCTGGCTTCCTGATCAAGGATAATCATCTCAGACAGCCCGCCTCTGGGTTTACGTACCTGTCCAGAATACAACATTGAATAACCAGACTCTGGGTAGGAAAAGAGGAACATGTTTATGAAATGGATCAGAAGGCTTGGTGCATTCTCAGATGTATGAGCATCATAGGCCGTCCACTTGTAAAAAATAAGGATAACCAAATAGCCAAACAAAGAGGTCATGAAGATTATTTCAGGAATAAATCCAAAGTAGATATTCAGGGGCTTCTTGAAATAGCTAAAAAGGAGAGAGAAAAAAACGTTAAGGGTAAATGGGCCTAGGGCCACTCCTACACTGAATGGAGTATTTACTAGATTTTTCTACTTAATACCCCTTCAATTCCGTCTTTATCACTTTAAGCAGCAGCAACCAGAAGCTGGAGGCAACAGAGACAATGCAGGATTAACTATCACGGTCAAACTTTTGAACCTTAGTTTTGTTTTGCTGTTGCTTTTTTTTCTTTTTTGAGACAGGGTCTCATCTGCCACCCAGCCTGGAGTACAGTGGTGCAATCTTGGCTCACTGCAGTCTTAACCTCCCTGGGCTTAGGCGATCCTCTTACCTCAGCCTCTCGGGTAGCTGGGACTACAGGCATGCGTCACCACACCCAGCTAATTTTTACATTTTTTGTAGAGATGGGGTTTTGCCATGTTTCCCAGACTGGTCTTGAACTCCTGACCTCAGGTGATCTGCCCGCCTTGGCCTCCCAAAGTGCAGGATGGCAGATGTGAGCCATTGTGCCAGGCCTCAAACTTTTGAACCTTGAACGGCTCCAATACCATCCCCACCATTCTCTCCATGAGAAAGAGAACGGAAAAATCTAGTACACTTTGAGACCACAGTTCGTAACTTTTTTTTTTTTTTTTTTGTAGAGATGGGGTCTCTTGCCGTGTTACCCAGGCTTGTCTTGAACTCCTGGGCTCAAGTGACCCGCCTGCCTTGGCCTCCCAAAGTGCTGGCATTACAAGTGTGAGCCACCACACCCAGTCCACAGCTAATAATTTTATGTGAGTTGCACATCAAGGAAAAAAAGAGACCTCACTTATTTTGAAGAAAATTGCTCAAGTTTTTTTCAAGGATCTTTACTGGAACAGTAAATTGTTAAAGGACTAATACTAAGCCTCATTTAAGACCATGAACTTTTTTTTTTTTTTTTTGAGATGGAGTCTCGCTCTGTCACCCTGGCTGGAGTGCAGTGGTGTTATCTTGGTTTACTGCAACCTCTGCCTCCTGGGTTCAAGCAATTCTCCAGCCTCAGCCACCAGAGTAGCTGGGATTACAGGCGCGTGCCACTACACCCGGCTAATTTTTTGTATTTTTAGTAGAGACGGAGTTTCACCATGTGGGCCAGGCTGGTCTTGAACTCCTGACCTCAAGTGATCTGCCCGCCTCATCTTCCCAAAGTGCTGGGATTACAAGTGTAAGCCACTGCACCCGGCCAGACCATGAAATTTTTTTTTTTTTTTTTTTTTTTTGAGGCAGAGTCTCGCTCTGTCGCTCAGGCTGGAGTGCAGTGGTGCCATCTTGTCTCACTGCAACCTCTGCCTCCCAGGTTCAAGCGATTCTCCTACCTCAGCCTCCCGAGTAGCTGGGATTACAGGTGCGTGCCACCACACCTGGCTGATTTTTGTATTTTTAGTAGAGACAGGGTTTCACCGTATTGGCCAGGCTGGTTTCAAACTCCTGACCTCAGGTGATCCACCCACCTTGGCCTCCCGAAGTACTAGGATTACAGGCATGATCCACCGTGCCTGGCCACACCATTAAATTTTTAGAAAAGCACTTCTATAATGTAGAATGAGGTTCTGAATTATTAATCCCTCCCCAAAGATGTCATGATTTCTTTACGCAAAAGCATTCTCTAAACTACGCACATTCTTATGACAGAAATGGAACAACTCACATATGGTTGAACAGACTCAGGCTGACTCCAAACAGCATATGGATGATACCAAGGATAACAGACATCTTCATCTTAAAGGAGTTCAAGAAGGTCAGTTTATTGGTAGCAATGTTCCAAATCTGTCAAACCCGAGAAAACAAATTAGGTATTATAAAGAATTCTCAAAGGGAAAAATATTCCTCCGTTTAAAAAACAATTTTTATTTATTTATTTATTTATTTATTTATTTATTTACAGACAAGTCTCGCTCTGTCGCCCAGGCTGGAGCGCAGTGGCGTGATCTTGGCTCACTGCAAGCTCCGCCTTCCGGGTTCACGCCATTCTCCTGCCTCAGCCTCCCGAGTAGCTGGGACTACAGGCGCCCACCACCACACCCAGCTATTTTTTTGTATTTTTAGTAGAGACAGGGTTTCACCGTGTTAGCCAGGATGGTCTCAATTCCTGACCTCGTGATCTGCCCGCCTTAGCCTCCCAAAGTGCTGGGATTACAGGTGTGAGCCACCGTGCCTGGCCAACAATTTTTATTTATTAATCAATATTATTTATTATGGAAGTTCTAAACAGATACTTAAGCAGACAGGATGGTATAACAAACCCCCATGCACCTATCACTCTGCTTCGACAAAATTTTTTTTTTAATCTTGCTTTTGAGGAGAATGCTTCAAAAATTAATATCACCTTATGGACTCGTGAAACAAGATTACCGCCACTCACTCATCTCCACATTACTACAAAGTGAAGTCCAGATATCATGTCATTTTACCGGTAAGTATTTCAGTGTGGATGTCTAAAAGGAAAAGACTTATTTATTTATTGAGATGGAATTTCACTCTTTTTGCCCAGGATGGAGTGCAGTGTTCATGATCTCGCTGACTGCAACTTCCTCCTCTCGCCTTGCCTCAGCCTCCCAGGTAGCTGGGATTACGGGCACAGGCCACGACACCCAGCTAATTTTGTATTTTTAGTAGAGATGGGGCTTCACCATGTTGGCCAGGCTGGTCTTGAACTCCTGACCTCAGGTCTGGCCTGAGGCCTGCCTCAGCCTCCCAAACTGCTTGGATTACAGGCTTGAGTCACCGCGCCTGGCCAGTAAGGCTTTTTTTTTTTTTTCGAGATGAACTCTTGCTCTGTCGCCCAGGCTGGAGTGCAGTGGCGAAATCTCGGCCTATTGTGAGGTGGGGTTTTCACCGTGTTAACCAGGAAGGTCTTGATCTCCCAACTTCATGATCCGCCCGCCTTGGCCTCCCAAATTGCTGGGATTACAGGCGTGAGCCACCACGCCCGGCCAGGACTTATTTTTAAAACATGACCACCATATTGTCATCACACCTAAATGCATTAACAATGATTTCTTTTTTTTTTTTCTTTTAGATGGAGTCTTACTCTGTCGCCCAGGCTGGAGTACAGTGGCATGATCTCGGCTCGCTACAACCTCTACCTCCTGGGTTCAAGCAATTCTCTGCCTCAACTTCCCGAGTAGCTGGAATTACAGGCGCTTGCCACCATGCCCGGCTAATTTTTTTTGTATTTTTAGTAGAGACGGGGTTTCACCATCTTGGCCAGGCAGGTCTTGAACTCCTGACCTCGTGATCCACCCGCCTCGGCCTCCCAAAGTGCTGGGATTACAGGCGTGAGCCACCGCGCCCAGCTAACGATTCCTTTTTTTTTTTTTGAGAAGGAGTCTCGCTCTGTCACCCAGGCTGGAGTGCAGTGGCGCGATCTCAGCTCACTGCAAGCTCCGCCTCCCGGGTTCACGCCATTCTCCTGCCTCAGCCTCTCCGAGTAGCTGGGACTACAGGTGCCCGCCACCATGCCCGGCTAATTTTTTGTATTTTTAGTAGAGACGGGGTTTCACCGTGGTCTCGATCTCCTGACCTCATGATCCGCCCGCCTCGGCCTCCCAAAGTGCTGGGATTACAAGCGTGAGCCACGGCGCCCGGCCAACGATTCTTTAATATCATAAAATATATAGTCAATATTTATTCAAATTTCTCTGATCTCTGTCCAAATCTTTTTTTTTTTTTTTTTTGAGACAGGGTCTTCACTCTGTCACCCAGGCCGGAGTGCAGTGGCGTGATCTTGGCTCACTGCAACCTCTGCCTCCCAGGTTCAAGCCATTCTCCTGCCTCAGCCTCCCGAGTGGCTAGGACTACAGGTGTGCACCACCACACCCGGCCAATTTTTATACTTTTAGTAGAGATGGGGTTTCACTATGTTGCCTCGGCTGGTCTGGAATTCCTGACCACAAGTCATCTGCCTGCCTCGGCCTCCCAAAGTGTTGGGATTACAGGCGTGAGCCAACGCGCCCGGCTTATACATTATGATTGTAGATATATCTCTTGAGTCTCTAAACTATAGGTTCTCCTTCCATCTTTCCTTTTTCATTCATTACGAAATATCTTCTGAAGAAATTGGGTTGTTTATCTTACATATTTTCCCACAGTCTATGTTTTGCTGATTATAGCCCTGTGGTGCTATCATTCCATCTATTTTTTTGAGATGGAGTCTTGCTATGTCCCCCAGGCTGGAGTGCAGTGGCACGATCTGGGCTCACTGCAACCTCCTCCTCCCGGGTGCAGGCAATTCTCCTTCCTCAGCCTCCTGTAGCTGGGACTACAGGCGCATGCCACTGTGCCCAGCTAATTGCTGTTATTTTTAGTAGAGATGGGGTTGCACCATGTTGACCAGGCTGGTCTCAAACTCCTGACCTCAAGTGAACCACCTGACTCTGTGTCCCAAAGTGCTGGGATTACAGGCATGAGCCACCTCGCCCAGCCTGTATTATTTTTTTCTTTTCCTCAGCAGTCAGATGCCCTGTATTACATTCTTGTCGCCACTCCATTTTTACAGCACACAAGAAGATTTGATCATACTTAATTTGCCTAAGCATTTGAAAAAAAAAATTAATTCTGGGAAAAGGTTTTGTAAGTTTGTAAATATAAGAATGCAAGTCTAAAATCCACAGGAAAAATATATTTCTGCTTTGTTAAAATATCTGCTAAAAATAAAAAACCAAACTAAGTAAGCAGAAATAAATTAAGAAATGGGAAGGAGTCTTGAAAATCAATCTTCCCAGAGTCGATATTATTAACCACCTCAGAAATAAGCAGCGCAGGGAAAAGTATGTGGCTCCTCAAGGGACTTGGGTCTCTTATGGCTTAGAAGTCCTCTGAATAAATACATCAAGGTTTCCCAAAAATATGTCAACGAAAACCCACATAACTATTTTTGTTTGTTTGTTTGTTTGTTTGAGACAGTCTTGCTCTGTCACACAGGCTAGAGTGCAGCTTGCTCACTGCAACCTCCGCCTTCCAGGTTCAAGCAATTCTCCTGCCTCAGTCTCCCGGGTAGCTGGGATTACAGGCATGCACCACCATGCCCGGCTAATATTTGTATTTTTAGTAGAGATAGGGTTTCACCATGTTGGCGAGGCTGGTCTCGAACTCCTGACCTCAGGTGATCCCACCTCCTCAGCCTCCCAAAGTGCTGGGATCACAGGCATGAGCAACCATGCCCAGTGAAAGCCCACATAACTATTTCTCTTCACTTTAATTCTCTTGCTTCAGGGTTAGTGTTAAAAAAACTTGAGGTTAGCATATAGGAAAGAAGTCCTCTTACTGGATCAATGCCAAAAGGGTATGGTCCACCGAACACTCCAGGGAGGGCTGGGTTCAGCTGTAGAACAGGGTTCCCCCGAAGCGTCTCTTCACTACCATGACAGGGAAGAAGTCACATTATTTTTGAACAAGAGAGGGAAACAACAAGGGTCCAGAAACTGACCCCAAAATAAATTACTATAGCTATCTTGTCTCTTCAATAAAATGGGAGGGGAAAAAATAAAGAGGAGAGACTAGCAGCTGAGATTGAGGGATCCAAAATGACAAAAAGAAAAATTAAACACACAAACACACGATCAAGTAGGGAACTGGGGAATCGGCTTTTAGTTTCCAAAAAAAAAAAAAATCATTTCTAATCTTAGTTCCTGGATACTTGCTGAACAAATCACAAAGCAACTCACAGTGTGGAGCATGAATGAGGAGACACTGTCACCACTTCCTAAAGAAGTGTCAGTTTACCACTTGTCTTAAAAATCAGGGCTGAACATGAAAGGAATAAGCTTTGAATTTTAGCTTCTTCTGCAACTTACGTCCAATTAAAAGTAAACATCGGCCGTACACTCCAGGATGACCCAAAGATATTAAGAGACTTGGAAAAGCAATCATTGTAGATGAGGCCAGTGTACATGGAGAACACACCCATCAATAAAATAATGTATCGACCACTGAACACAGTGCTAAACATCTGGGAACCAGAAGAAAGAAGTAATGAGAATGTACTCACTGCAGCTTATATTGTGACAATGTTACTCAGAATATACCTGCCCCTTTCTCCAGCACTACTTTACCCCATCCTGATTCAGAGAGCCTGAAGTAAAAACCAAAATACAATGCTAATGAGACAGTCACTTTCACAGGATGCGGCCTCTATTTTTTTATCACATTGGCACAAAAGTTATTGTGGTTTTGGCCATTTCTTTTGGCGGCCAAAACCGCAATAACTTTTGCACCAACCTAAATAATTTTTATTTTTTTTAGAGATAGAGTCTCACTATGTTGCCTATGCTGGTCTCGAATTCCTGGGCTCAAGTGATTCTCCTGCCTCAGCATCCAAGTAGCCGGGACTACAGGCACACACTACCACTTCCAGCTAGCACATGTCCTCTTTGGTGTTAAAATGAACATAACTTCTCTACTTCCTTTTGATAAATTCATGGATAAAAGACTTCCAGATCATAATTTTCATAATGAATGCTTGGGAAATTATAAAATTTCAGTTCAATGCAGATGCAACTTAAACATTACCTCATTCTCATTCTTCTGGGAAAGGATCCGGCTCTCCCTCAGTACCATCCACACAGCAAAAAGGGTCATTAAAATGCCATGACCAAAGTCTCCAAACATCACAGCAAATAGAAAAGGGAACGTGATAATAGTATATGGAGCTATGAAGAAACCAAAAAAAGAAAAATACAAAGTACATTAAACCATAGCAATTCCACAAATATCACATTCTTTTCCATACCCCCCCCTTTTTTTTTTTGAGATGAAGTCTTGCTCTGTCAGCCAGCAATGTCTCAATCTTGGCTCACTGCAACCTCCACCTCCCAGGTCCAAGTGATTCTCCTGCCTCAGCCTCTTGAGTAGCTGGGATTACAGGTGCCCACCACTATGCCCAGCTAAGTTTTGTATTTTTAGTAGAGACAGGGTTTCACCATGTTGCCCAGGCTGGTCTCCAACTCTGACCTCAAGTGATCCACCTGCCTTGGCCTCCCAAAGTGCTGGGATTACAGGCGTGAGCCACCGTGCCCAGCCTTCCATACTCTTAAGATCAATATAAGGTGACTTACTCCCCAGCTGCCAGACAGATAGGACTCTCAGAGAAAATCTTTCATGGCAGAATCAACACACCTTCACAAAGTAGCTAATGAAATTTGAGCTACTGATAACCTTTTTTAAAAGAGAGATGGGGTCTTGCTCTGCCACCCAGGCTGGAGTGCAGTGGTTTCATCACAGCTCACTGCAGCTGGCAACCCCTGGACTCAAGTTAACCTCCCACCTCAGTCTCCCAAACAGTTGGAACTACAAGCATGTGCCACCATGCCCAGTTAATTTTCTTTTAAATTACTGATAACTTAAATAATTTTTTTTAGATGGAATCTCACTATTTTGCCCAAGCTAGTCCTGAACTCCTGGCCTTGAGCAATCCTCCCACCTCAGCCTCCTGAGTATCCGAGATTACAGGCATGAGGCACTGTGCCTGGCAGCTCTGACAACATTTTAAACCAAGAACAACAGCGGAAACGAAGGTGTAACCCTGACAACATTGGTTTGTTCTTTGACTCTCTTGTAACTCGTGGGACTCTGCTCCCAGGGCAGGCCAGCTGTCTTCTCTTTGTGCAGCAATCGTGTCCCAGTGGTATAAAGCTAAATATCAGATAATGTACAGATGGAGAGAGCCCAGAGCAAAGCAGTTCTTGCATACGGCTCCAACTGAAAATGAATACTCACACTCTTGATTTAATAATTAACTCTCCAAATATATGAGAAATCTGTGTTGTGCCTAAAGTGGCCAATACTTGCTACATTTTTTCTGTCTAACCTTGGAATAGGGAAGCCAAAAAAAAAAGCCATTTAAAAATATCAGACATCTTAGAAGAAACATTTTGCTTAAAGCAGTTCCCGCAAATGATTTGCTAGAGAAGTCCAGGTGTTTTAGGGCTGTGAGGGCACATGAAAGAATCCAGACTCACGAACTTTTTTTTTTTTTGAGACAGAGTCTTGCTCTGTCACTCAGGCTGGAGTGCAGTGGCACAATTTAGGCTCACTATAACTTCTGTCTCCTGGGTTCATGCAATTCTCCTGTCTCAGCCTCCTGAGTAGCTGGGATTATAGGCATGCACCACCAGGTCTGACTAATTTTTTTTTTTTTTTTTTTTTTTTTTTTGAGACGGAGTCTCGCTCTGTCACCCAGGCTGGAGTGCAGTGGCGCGATCTCGGCTCACTGCAAGCTCCGCCTCCCGGGTTCACGCCATTCTCCTGCCTCAGCCTCTCCGAGTAGCTGGGACTACAGGCGCCCGCCACCACGCCCGGCTAATTTTTTGTATTTTTAGTAGAGACAGGGTTTCACCGTGATCTCGATCTCCTGACCTCGTGATCCGCCCGCCTCGGCCTCGCAAAGTGCTGGGATTACAAGTGTGAGTCACCGCGCTCGGCAATTTTTTTGTATTTTTAATAGAGATAGGGTTTCACCATGTTGGCCAGGCTGGTCTTGAACTCCTGACCTTAAGTGATCCTCCCACCTTGTCCTCCCAAAGTGCTGGGATTACAAATATGAACCACCGTGCCCAGCCGATGAACTTTTTTTTTTTTTGAGACGGAGTTTCACTCTTATTGCCCAGGCTAGAGTGCAATAATGCAATATCGGGGCTCACAGCAACCTCCGCCTCCCAGGTTCAAGCGATTCTCCTGCCTCAGCCTCCCGAGTTGCTGAGATTACAGGCATGAGCCACCATGCCTGACTGATTTCGTATTTTTAGTAGAGACGGGGTTTCTCCATGTTGGTGAGGCTGGTCTCGAACTCCCAACCTCAGGTGATCCACCCACCTCGGCCTCCCAAAGTGCTGGGATTACAGGCGTGAGCCACCACGCCTGGCCCAGCCAATGAACTCTTAAAGGAACGATACCTGACAGTAAACCTGCTCCTTACATTAAATGGGCATCCTTTTTTTTTTTTTGAGACTGTCTTGCTCTGTTGCCCAAGCTGGAGTGCAGCGGCATGATATCAGTTCACTGCAACCTTCGCCTCCTGGGTTCAAGTGATTCTCAGGCCTTAGCCTCCCAAGTAGCTGGGACTACAGGTGCGTGCCACCACATCTGGCTAATTTTTGTATTTTTAGTAGAGGCAGGGTTTCACCATGTTGGCCAGGCTGGTCTTGAACTCCTGACCTCATGTGATCCACATGCCTCAGCCTCCCAAAGTGCTGGGATTACAGGCGTGAGCCACCATGCCCTGCCAGAATGAGCACCTCTTCATAGGAAGTACACAAGATCTGAGGTGTCAACATGTTTGTTTATTTTTTAATAGAGATGGGGTCTCACTGTGTTGCCCAGGCTGATCTTGAAATCCTGGGCTCAAGCAATCCGCCTACCTCGGCCTCTAAAAGTGATACGATTGGCCGGGCGCAGTGGCTCACGCCACCCAGCACTTTGTAATCCCAGCACTTTGGGAGGCCAAGGCGGGCGGATCATGAGGTCAGGAGATCGAGACCATCCTGGCTAACACAGTGAAACCCTGTCTCTACTAAAAATACAAAAAAATGGCCAGGCACAGTGGCTCACGTCTGTAATCCCAGCATTCTGGGAGGCAGAGGCAGGCAGATCACATCAAGTCAGGAGTTAGAGATCAGCCTGGGCAACACGGTGAAACCCCATCTCAACTAAAAATACAAAATTAGCCGGGCGTGGTGGCACATGCCTATAATCCCAGCTACTCGGGAGGCTGAGGCAGGAGAATCACTTGAACCTGGGAGGCAGAGGATGTGGTGAGCTGAGATCGTGCTATAGCACTCCAGCCTGGGCAACGGGAGTAAATCTCTGTCTCACCACAAAAAAAAAAAAAAAAAAAAAAAATTAGCTGGGCATGGTGGCGGGTGCCTGTAGTCCCAGCTACTCAGGAGGCTGAGGCAGGAGAATGGTGTGAACCTGGGAGGCAGAGCTTGCAGTGAGCTGAGATTGCGCCACTGCACTCCAGCCTGGGCGACAGAGAGAGACTCCATCTGAAAAAAAATAAAAAATAAAATAAAAATTAAAAAAAACAGTGCTAGGATTAACATCTTTAATTCAGTTGTTCAACAGCATTTAAAGTGAGGCGTTAGAAGAAACAATGAACAGGCTGGGCGCGGTGGCTCACGCTTGTAATCCCAGCACTTTGGGAGGCCGAGGCAGGCGGATCACGAGGTCAGGAGATCCTGACCACGGTGAAACCCCGTCTCTACTAAAAATACAAAAAATTAGCCGGGCGTGGTGGTGGGCGCCTGTAGTCCCAGCTACTCGGAGAGGCTGAGGCAGGAGAATGGTGTGAACCCGGGAGGTGGAGCTTGCAGTGAGCCGAGATTGCGCCACTGCACTCCAGCCTGGGCGACAGAGTGAGACTCCGTCTCAGAAAAAGAAAAAAAAGAAGAAACAATGAACAAAAAGGCCAGGCATAGTGGGTCACACCTGTAATCCCAGCACTTTGGGAGGCTGAAGCAGGAGGCTTGCTTGAGCCCAGGAGTCCAAGACTAGCTTGGGCAACATAACAAGACCCCGTCTCTAAAAAAAAATTAAAAATTATCAGCCTGGGCAACATAGCAAAACCTATCTCTAAAAAAATTTTAAAAATTAGCCAGGCATGGTGACACATGCCTGTAGTCCCAGCTACTCCAGAGGTTCAGGCAGGAGAATCACTTGAGCCCGTGAGGTTGAGACTGCTGTGAGCTGTGATTTCACCACTGCACTACAGCCTGGGCAACAGAATGAGACCCAGTCTCAAAAAAAAATCATAAAATAAAAAATTAGCCACGTGTCGTGGTGTGTGCCTGTGGTCCTAGCTATGCAGGAGGCTGAGTTGGGAGAATCTCTTGAGGCCAGGAGTTTGAGGCTGCAGTGAACTACAATCATGCTGCTGCACTCCAGCCTGGGTGACAGAGGGAGACTCTCTCTCAAAACAAATCAAACCAACTAAACAAACAAAAAAACTCTAGAGGAAAAAGATAACAAGCTTTTTTTTTTACCTGGATTTATCTCTCGGTAAGTTCCAATTCCATAAGCATCTACTATGTTCTGAAAGCCATAGGTAAACTTGTTGGTTTTGTTATAGGTTGGGGGAGTCTGGTTTGTCTGCATCCTGTTCAAAATGGAAGGTACAGTGGAACCACTGTGTTCCTGAAAAACATTAGCACATTTATCAAACTTAGGTTATCCTCCTAACTGTGGTGGTGGTTACACAGGTGTACATTTCTTGAAACTCATCAAATGGTACACATAAAATGTATGTATTTTCTTTCATGTAAATTATATCTCAATAAAACTAATGAAAAAATAAAAATAAAACTAGATTATCTTTCCCAGCTTTTGGGAAAACTGGGACAAGGTAAAACATTTATAATGGAAGATTTATATTAGATCCTGTGAAATACATCCTTAATGTGAAAAAAAATTTAACTTTAAAATATATCACCAAAGAAAATGTGGAACTGCCTCCATATCTGCCTTTTTATGAAAGTTGTTCTTCCCCTTTCATGGAGAAAGCAAAGTATGTTCTCTGGCTCTCCTTCTTCACTACCTTCTCTTAACTTCCTGATCCCTTGTAGTCTGGCTGAGCATGCTTACGCAAAGTGACTGGCTCCTGACCAAAGAGCTTCTCTCCCCCATGCACGCCCCTGACATTAGAGATCTTTGGTGAAAATCTTTCTTCCTTAGGAGTTCTCCTCCTGCTCGCTGACCATTCCTTTTCTATCTTTGCTGGTTGTTTCTGCTCTGCCTATCTCATAGCATTGCACGACCCCAACCTTTTTTTTCTATGACCTCCCTCTTGGAGGTCTCATTCCCTTCCATTCTCATGACTCCCATTTCCTTAGCTTTGTCCCCTTGTCTGCTTGACATTTCCACATGGACCTCAATGTGACTGGAACTGAACTTACCATCCCTCCCCAATCAATAAGCTTCTCTTGCTGAACATTTACTTCCATCATTGGAACCCTAATTTTCCTGGCCAGTCAGCTTTGATGCCTCAAAAACATGTTTAAATCTTTCTCCTTGTATTTCTCCTGCACCTTGCTAGGAACCAGGTAGCCCTATTGATTTCTCCTGCAGAACATCTCACAATTCATCATTTTTTTTCCCCATTGTCAAGTCCTACCTGGGGATCCTTATCATTTACTACTCTATGTCTGCAATAACCTTCTAACTGAACCCCTACCTACAGAACCTCTTCCCTCCTCAATCCAACCTAGATACTATCAGATTACTCTTTTAAAACTGATTTGAGCCAGGAGAAGTGGCTCACACCTGTAATCCCTGCACTTGCGGAGGTTGAGGCGGATGGATCACCTGAGGTCAGGAGTACGACACCAGCCTGGCCAACATGATGAAACCCCGTCTCCACTAAAAATACAAAAAATTAGCTGGGTGTGGTGGCGCACGCCTGTAATCCCAGCTACTCAGGAGGCTGAGACAGGAGAATCACTTGAACCAGGGAGGTGGAGGGTGGAGGTTGCAGTGAGCCGAGATCGTGCCACTGCACTCCAGCCTGGGCAACAAGAGCAAAAACTCCATCTCAAAAAAAAAAAAAAAAAAAAAAAAAAAAACTGCTTTGATCCACCAGGCGTGGTGACCCACTTTTTTTTTTTTTTTTTGAGACAGAGTCTCACTCTGTTGTCCAGGCTGGAGTGCAGTGGCATGATCTCAGCTCACTGCAACCTCTGCCTCCTGGGTTCAAGTGGTTCTCCTGCCTCAGCCTCCCGAGTAGCTGGGATCACAGGCACCCACCACCATACCTGGCTAACTTTTTTGTATTTTTAGTAGAGACGGGGTTTTGCCATGTTGGCCAGGCTGGTCTCAAACTCCTGACCTCAAGTGATGCACCCGCCTCAACCTCCCAAAGTGCTAGGATTACAGAAGTGAGTCACCACACCTGGCCCCAACACTTTGGAAGGCCAAGGAAGGCAGATCACTTGAACCCAGGAATTTGAGATCAGCCTGGGCAACAAGGAAAAACCCTGTCTCTACAAAAAATACAAAAAAATTAGCCACGCATGATGGTGGGCACCTGTAGTCCCAGCTACCGGGAGTCTGAAGTGGGAGGATTGCTTAAGCCCAGGAGTTGGAAGCTACAGTGAGCTGAGATGGCACCACTGCACTCCAGCCTGGGTAACAAAGCAAGATCTTGTCTCAAAAACAAAATAAAAAATGTAAAAAACGATCCAAACTGCTTTGATCATGTTCCTTCACCCCTAAAGAACTTCCAATGTCTCTCAACTCCCTCTGGAATAAAATTTAAATCTTCTACGCTATTATTTAAGAACCTTTCACAATTAAGTTCCAAACTACCTGATGCAGACAGGTACTTCTCTTCAGCTAACCAACTGTAAATCCTGTTCTTGTCCAAACATACATGGTCTAACCATACTTCCTGACTTTGTTTTCTTCTCTTCATTCAGCAGTCTTACCAACAACTTACCATTCTTCAAAGACCTGATCAAATGCCACCTGCTTAAAGCTTTTTCCAACTCCATAGTTGGAACTCTCCTAATAAACTGTAAGATACTCGAGGGCATGTTTTGTACATCTCTGTACTCCTCCAGGCACTTACCGCAGTTCTGTGGACAGAGTAGTTGTTCTAATTAACTACTAAACAGAAACAGTCATATACAGAGAGGGCATCAGGAAACTGATGCCCTGGCCATGAGCAACCCTGAAGAATCATGGGCATATGACCAAATTATTTCAGCTCTCTGAACTGCAGTCTCCACATATGCAAAATAAAGATATGCTATGCTATGCTATGATATATATATTATATGCCAGGCTATGTATGAAATGTGCTGTCAAGTTAAAAGACAAATAAATATATTAAAGAACTCCGAAGGTGAAATGCCATAAAAGTGACATTAATGTTACTATTTATTTTTTATTTTTTTATTTTTTTTGAGACAGAGTCTCGCTCTGTTGCCCAGGCTGGAGTGCAGTGGCGCAATCTCGGCTCACTGCAAGCTCTGCCTCCCAGGTTCACTCGATTCTTCTGCCTCAATCTCCAGAGTAGCTGGGACTACAGGCGCCTGCCACCACGCCCGGCTAATTTTTTGTATTTTTCAGTAGAGATGGGGTTTCACCGTGTTAGCCAGGATGGTCTCGATCTCTTGACCTCATGATCTGCCCGCCTCGGCCTCCCAAAGTTCTGGGATTACAGGCGTGAGCCACCACGCCTGGCCAAAAATGACATTAATGTTACTATTGATGGGAACCTCTCTTCCTGGCCACGAGCTGCATTGCTAGCTTTGGGGACTCACCGTGCCCCTTCTGAGTGCAAACTGGATGGAGTCAAGGTCGGTGACAGGGCACCAGACCTCTGCAATCAAGCATTTCTGAGTCACATCTATGTTGCACAGGTTCAGGGTGTGATAGATGGCCTTCATCTTCCGCACTTTGATGAACCAGACACGGATGTTCTTAGCAGCTGCCTGCAGAACCCTCTGGCGGTGATCCTCCGTTTGATTCAGAACCTTTGGGGAGAAAAGGAACAAGGGAGGGATCCTTTTAACACCAGTTTTAGATCTCAGGATATGAATGGCAAAGAGGCATAGCTTTCTGAAAAGAGTTGCCAGGGAATTGTCTTTTTCTTCGTCTGGCTAGAATGGTTTCTTTTTTCCAAATTACAAGAAATTAGAGTTCTAGTTACTAACATTCACTTTCATTTAGCTTCAACCTGAAAAGAAACCTGAGAAAATAGTTTTTTAGATTTTCTATATATGTTCAATCTTACCACCAATCGAAGGCACAACAAATGTCGGTCACTGCCTTTAACTTGGCTTATTAAAGAGCAACGACTTTCTATGTGGGGAATGTAACTCAGTAGGCATCACAAGCCCAGGAGCTGACAAATGAACAAATCCACACAGAATCCCTTGCACATGGGCCAGCATCAGGAGAGGGTGGAAAGAGGCAGTGCTGAATACCACCATCTGCCTACACTGAGAACATGGGCCAGGAGACGCCATGGGACCAGGAGCACCTGCGATCTTTACAGGGGGCTTGGACTGCCACATACCACTGCCATCATGAGGGCAGCTAAGGTGTTACCTTTATGTCAGGCTTCTCAGAGGAAAAATGGTTCAGTGTTGATCCTTTTGAAATCAGTACAGATTTCCCTCAGAGGAATTACAGTGCCAAGACTAGGGTGGGAGGAAGGTACAGGAATATTTTACATTCCATTGGCTTAATATCAAGTATTTAAGTTTTTTTTTTTGAGATGGAGTCTCGCTCTGTGGCCCAGGCTGGAGTGCAGTGGCATGGTCTCAGCTCACCACAACCTCTGCCTCCCGGGTTCAAACGATTCTCCCGCCTCAGCCTCCTGAGTAGCTGGGATTACAGGTGCGCACCACCATGCACGGCTAATTTTTGTATTTTTAGTAGAGACGGGGTTTCACCATGTTGGTCAGGCTGGTCTCGAACTCCTGACATCGTGATCCACCTGCCTCGGCCTCCCAAAGTGTTGGGATTACAGGCATGAGCCAACGTGTCCGGCCCATATTTAAGTTTTTAATAGCAGGTATGGCTAAGCCTGTTGCTTCCAACTGGAAGAAATTAGGCAAGCAACCCAAAGCACAAGTCTCCATCATAGACAATTCTTCAAGTTAGTTCAGAACAAAGCAGTAACTACTCCCTGAAAAATTGTCTTGGGCAGAGGAAGGTGACTTCCTTTGTTTTGTTTTGCTTTGTTTTTAAAAGCAAAGCCATGGCATGCTAGGGAAACACATCACTTGAAGATAGCTACTTTCTTTCCTTCTGGTTGTGGACTATTTCACAATTACTATTACTCACTCCTGTAATCCCAGCACTTTGGGAGGCCAAGGCAGGAGGATTGCTTGAGGTCAGGAGTTCCAGACCAGTTTGGGCAACATAGAGATAGAGACCCTATCTCTACAAAAACATACCAAAAAATAATTAGCTGGGCATGGCAGCAGGCACCTGTAGTCCCAGCTACTTGGGAGGCTGAGACAGATTGTTTGAGCCTAGTCGGTCAAGGCTGCAGTGAGCCAAAATTGTGCCACTGCATTCCAGCCTGGGTGACAGAGTGAGATCTGTCTTTAAAACAAAACAAAACAAAACAAACAAACAAACAAAACACAAAAAAACCTTTCTTCTAGAAGGATGCTAAAGAAACTAGCAAGCAATGTTCTATTTGCCGTTCTCTTTCCTCATCCCATTCCTTGGTATTCAATCCCTTTTTAAACTTTCAGTTCCTACAGCTAGATTTTTAAAAAATCAAATTCTGGTCAGTTATAATGACTACCGCACATGCTCTTTAAATCTACCCATAGGTTTGGAAGGAGATTAAGACAGCCTTAGAACCCAGAATGTACTAATATAGCCTATCACTCACCAGCAGTTCTAAAACTCTCTCTCTCTGGTTAAACAGGTTAAGTGTATCTCAAAGGAGCCAGCAATAGGTCAGGTTGGTGGGTCATATATGAGGGAAGTCGCTGAGAGTTGAAATGGAAGTTACAGGCTGGGCACAGTGACTCATACCTGTAATCCCAGGACTTTGGGCGGCCGAGGCAGGCAGATCATCTGAGGTCAGGAGTTCAAGACCAGCCTGGCCAACATGGCAAAACCCCGACTCTACTAAAAATACAAAAATTAGCCAGGTATGGTGGCAGGCGCCTGTAATCACAGCTACTCGGGAGGCTGAGGCAGGAGAATTGCTTGAACCTGGGAGGCAGAGGTTGCAGTGAGCCGAGATCATGCCACTGCACTCTAGCCTGGGAGACAGAGCAAGACTCTGTCTCCAAAAAAAAAAAAAAAAAGGCCACGCACGGTGGCTCACACCTGTAATCCCAGCACTTTGGGAGGCCAAGGACGGCGGATCACGACGTCAGGAGATTGAGACCATCCTGGCTAACATGATGAAACCCCATCTCTACTAAAAATACAAAAAATTAACTGGGCGTGGTGGCAGGCGCCTGTATTCCCAGATACTTGGGAGGCTGAGGCAGGAGAATGGCGTGAACCCGGGAGGCGGAGCTTGCAGTGAGCCAAGATCGTGCCACTTCACTACAGACTCCGTCTCAAAAAAAAAAAAAAAAAAGAAAAAAAGAAATGGAAGTTACAACATATCTCTGACAATTCTGCCACGACCAAAAGGAACTGCCTTTGGGATTAAGTATGTTTATTAATATTCTAAGGGGGCAATCATCACTTTTATTCTTTCAAAGGGAACAAAGCCCCCCTCACCAGCCTTTCCTTCCATGTACGCATAGTTCACAACTCCTCCCTCAGAGCCCTGTGATAACCGTGGTGTGCATAAACCACACTTACTGCAATTTGGCAAAACTCCAACACAGTCTCTTCTTGGGTACAAAAGTCACACCAGAGCTTTTTGGCTAGTCTGTGTGGTTAAGATCAAAGGTGACCGCAAGGATGCATGCCGAGCTATTGGGACTGGCTGCCTCAGGAGGGTGTGTGGGAGAGGGCAGAACTGACTTCTCACGTCTTTTTAGATTGTTTGATATATATTTTTCTTAACTAAGCATACTTTTAAAAAATTATTATTATAAAAACTATCAGCTGGGCGTGGTGGCTCACACCTGTAATCCCAGCACTTTGGGAGGCCAAGCAGGCAGATCACACAGTCAGGAGATCGAGATCATCCTGGCTAACACGGTGAAACCCCGTCTCTACTAAAAAATACAAAAAATTAGCTGGGCATGTGGCGGGCCCCTGTAGTCCCAGCTACTCGGGAGGCTGAGGCAGGAGAATGGCATGAACCCGGGAGGCAGAGCTTGCAGTGAGCCGAGATCACGCCAGTGCACTCCAGCCTGGGCGACAGAGTGAGACTCCGTCTCAAAAACAAACAAACAAACAAAACAAAAAACAAAAACACTATCTCAGACTTGGCTGGGCGCAGTGGCTCACACCTATAATCCCAGCACCTTGGGAGGCTGAGGCAGGTGGATCACTTGAGGTCAGGAGTTCAAGACCAGCCTGGCCAATATGGTAAAACCCCATCTCTACTAAAAATACAAAAATTAGGCCAGGCACAGTGATTCACACTTGTAATCCCAGCACTTTGGGAGGCCAAGGTGGGTGGATCACTTGAGGTCAGGAGTTTGAGACCAGCCTGGGCAACATGGTGAAACCCCGTCTCTACTAAAAATACAAAAATCAGCCAGGTTTAGTGGCACATGCTTGTAATCCCAGCTACTTGGGAGGATGAGGCAGGAGAATCACTTGAACCTGAGAGGCAGAGGTTGCAGTGAGCCAAGATCACACCACTGCACTCCAGCCTGGACAAAAGAGCGAGACTCTGTCTCAAAAAAATAAATAAAAATACAAAAATTAGTCGGACATGGTGGCAAATGCCTGTAAGCCCAGCTACTCAGGAGGCTGAGGCAGGAGGATCACTTGAGCCTAGGAGGCGGAGGTTGCAGTGAGCTGAGATAGTGCCACGGCACTCCAGCCTGGGTGACAGAGTGAGACTCTGTCTCAAAAAAAAAAAAAAAAAAAATCTCAGACCCATGAAGTGGAGAGGAATTGAATATGCTAGGCAACAACGATTCTAGATGCTGTGCATTCCTGTCTCGTTTGAGGATGGCTAATGCTATTTTTAACCATCATTCCCTGATACTTTCTCAGCTCCCAGAAGGACATATTACCCATGGACATTTCTTTTTTTGGTATCCTGGTTTGCTACAGGTGCCTTATAGAATATCAGCGTTTCAAGGAAGGAGAATGGTCTCGTATTCCAGTATTTCACAAAAACAAATTCCCTCCAGCCTTCTGCATACCATTTGGAGATCATCAATCCTGGTATTCACTCCAGAAGCCATTTCCTTCCTCTCCTGTGGTGTCTCAGGACAGGGATAGAGTGAGGCTCGGAACCTGGAATGTAGGAACATCCAAGTTTCTTAACTTATCTAATTTAAATCATCTCAGAAAGTAATCCAAATGTACCAGAAGGACCAAAACATGATTAGGTCAGACCGATGTATTAAGTCAACACTATTTTTTTTTTTTTTGAGACAGAGTTTTGCTCTGTCACCCAGGCTGGAGTGAAATGGCACGATCTCAGCTCACTGCAACCTCTGCCCCTGGGTTCAAGTGATTCTCCTGCCTCAGCCTCCCAAGTACCTGGGATTATAGGTGCCTGCTACCACACCTGGCTAATTTTTGTGTTTTTACTGGAGACAGGGTTTCACCATGTTGGCCAGGCTGATCTCGAACTCCTGACCTTAGGCGATCCACCCACCTCGGCCTTCCAAAGTGCTGGGATTACAGACATGAGCCACCATGCCCGGCCTAAGTCAACAATTACGTGAAATGACCTGCAGACGGAGCAATTACAGCATCCAAACTATCTTGACATTCTCTGTAGCTATGAAATTCCTTGAGATTAAAAAAAAAAAAGTAAAGCAAATTATATTGTAAATTAATGGAGTAAGATGACATGGAAAAAATTCTGTCCCTAGACCAGGCGCGGTGGCTCACACCTGTAATCCCAGCACTTTGGGAGGCTGAGGCAGGTGGATTGCTTGAGTCTAGGAGTTTAAGACCAGCCTGAGCAACATGGTGAAACCTCGTCTCCACAAAAAATACAAAAATTAGTCGGGCATGGTGGCACATGCATGTAGTCCCAGCTACTCATGAGGCTGAGGTGGGAGAATCGACTGAGCTCAGGAAGTCAAGGCTGCAGTGAGCTGTGATCATGCCACTGCACTTTAGCCTGGGCAATAGAGTGAGACACTGCCTCAAAAAAAAAAAAAAAAAAAAAAGGCCGGGCACAGTGGCTTACGCCTGTAATACCAGTACTTTGAGAGCTGAGGCGGGCAGATCGCTTGAGATTAGGAGTTCGAGATCAGCCTGGCCAACATGGCAAAACCCCATCTCTACCAAAAATACAAAAATTAGCCGGGCGAGGTGGCATGCATCTGTAGTCCCAGCTACTCGGGAGGCTGAGGCAGGAGAATCGCTTGAACCCTGGAGGTGAAGATTGCAGTGAGCTGTGATTGTGCCACTGCACTCCAGCCTGGGTGGCAGCGCAAGACTCTGTCTAAAAAAAAAAAATCTGTCCCTAAGGCAGAATTTCAGAAAATTTAAGGACATAGCATCTATGCTAAGTATGGAGACTCACTGTCCCAGAATAATATGGCATTTATAAACCATGAGTCCTTAAGAGTTATTTTTCCCCAAGTTAAGGAAACTATGGTCCTTCTTTTTCAGTTTTTAGTTTTTTATAGACATGGGGTCTCACTAAGTTGGCCAGGCTGGTCTTCAAATCCTGGGGTCAAGCAATCCTCCTGCCTCAGCCTCCCAAAGCGTTGAGATTACAGGCATGAGCCATTGTATCTGGCCACAACTGTGGTTCTGATGGTATTTTTTAAAATGAATTTAGGGCCAGGCACAGTGGTTCATACCTGTAATCTCAGCACTTTGGGAAGCTGAGGTGGGTGGATCACCTGAGGTCAGGAGTTCGAGACCAGCCTGGCCAACATGGCGAAACACCATCTCTACTAAAAATACAAAAAAAAATTAGCCAGGTGTGGTGGCAGGTACCTATAATCCCAACTACTCAGGTGGCTGGAGAATCACTTGAACCTGGGAGGCAGAAGTGGCAGTGCTCCAAGATCGCACCATTGTACTCCAGCCTGGGCGTGGGGTGAGACTCGGTCAGAAAAAAAAAAAAAGAGAAAAAGAATTTAGTGGCTCACGCCTCTAATCCCAGCACTTTGGGAGGTTGAGATGGGCAGATCCCTTGAGTCCAGGAGTTCCAGGCCAGCCTGGGCAACATGGCAAAACCCCGTCTCTACAAAGAATACAAAAAATTAGCCAGTTATGGTGGTGCACGCCTGCAATCCCAGCTACCCTAGAGGCTGAGGCAGGAGAATCCCCTGAGCCCAGGCAGTCAAGGCTGCAGTGAGCCATGATCATGCCACTGCACTCCAGCTTGGGCGACAGAGTGAGATCCCCCGTCTGAACAACAAAAATAAAAATAAAAATGAATTCAGGCTATGTCTTATTGATTAAAACAGCCCCTAGCACTATTAAAATTAACTGTGTTGAGGTAGACTAAAAAGGATTTGTATTTCACTATTCTGAACTTTAAGACTCAACAGTTGGGCAGCATGGCTGTGCACTCCTGGTAGAGGCATGCCTCTCTTACCCTTCACAGATTTTCTTGACTCTGTTTTTCAGCTGATCGCCTTGGAAGAAAATGATAAACACAGACTTGTGCACGTAGTCACCCTAGGCCCCAGAATAAAAAAACAAGACTTCAGACTTCTGCATCTGGATGAAAACCTCTTAAATAACCAACTCTTTTGATGATGTAAGAACAACAGGCATCCTTTAAGGACATGGCAATCCTGCACGTTAACCACTGCCCTCACTCCATTTCCTAAGCTTCACTACCAAGAACATCTGCCCTATAATCTCTAATTCACAAAAATCTTTCTCTATTTGTTTTTTTTTTTGACTCAACCAGGAGCTTGAAGCTAAGATGATGCTCCTCTTAGCACTGTTTAGACTTATTTACCAATTCAACTTTAAATCTTATATTGCCTGAATGATAAAAGTATAGGAGAGAAAAGAGAAGGAAGCCATTTCTGTCCTGGGACTTAGAAATTCTTAGATAAAAGGGGCTGAATAACTACAAGGAACTGAGTCCCTGGAAAGAATGCTGATATAGAATCTCACAATTCAAGGTAATCTGGACTTTATGGGGCAGGGAGGAAGGTAATCCATTCCAAATACCAAATTTATACCTGAAGTATGATGCAAGGACTGGAAGGAAAGATCAGAAAAAAAGGTATATGGCGTGTTAACCAGGATTGTCTCCGGTTGCCTGTATTTTCTCATAGTCATACACAGCATGTAGAGCTTTTATGATAACAAACAAAACTTTAGAAGGATAAAAGGAGATGAGGAGTGAAGAAAATTAGGCTCAAGGGTCTGAAATCCCTAAATTCTGTAGGCTAAACTAGAACCCATTCTTTGTGCAGCCTGCTCTGTTACAGATATCCAGGGTCCCCATTTCTGGATTTGTTGATAAAATAACCTTTCTGTTGCCAAGAGGAAACTTGACTGAATATTCCTAAGAAAAGCTCCTCATTAATGTGATTGCAAATTACAGTGTTTCCACAACCCGATGGCCTTTGGCAAGATTGTGAAACTACACCCCTATGCAGGGGGTTCACCTGAAGTGTCACCACACTCCTCCACGGCATGGGGGATGAAAGCCCCGCAGCTGCACAGCCCACCCAATCTGAGAAATCTCACAATTCAATCTCTCTTTTTAGGTAAAGAACACTAATTTAAGAAATTCACAAGATAATTTAGAACAGAAAAACTAACTTTAGGTTTCTAAATAATACTAGTATAAAAGCAAAGTAAAATTTTTGCAGTACATTTATCTTTACTTGTGCTCCCTGAAATCAGGACTCACCACAACTAAATGCAGATTTAGACAATAAACTCTGTCCCATTATGGCAAATGCCAAGATGTTAAACTGTTTCTACTTCCTGAAATACTGGGTGGGGAAGATCATCCTATTTTGTGCGATATCTATTCTTAAACTAAGTTTCTAATCCTTCCAACAAACAAACAAAAAAACTTTACCAAGTAAAATTTCATCAGCTTATTAAGATCACAGTCTAGGAAATCTCTCCTTCTCTTTTTATACATGAATATTACCAAACTTGGGGCTGGGCATTGTGGCTCACGCCTATAATCCCAACACTTTGGGAGGCTGAGGCAGGCGGATCACTTGAGATCAGAAGTTCAAGATCAGCCTGGGCAACATGGTAAAACACTGTCTGTACTGAAAATACAGAAAAAAATTAGCCAGGCATCATGGCGCACGCCTGTAATCCCCAGCTACTCGGGAGGCTGAGGCAGGAGAATCACTTGAACCCAGGAAGCGGAGGTTGTGGTGAGCTGAGATCGCACCACTGCATTCCAGCCTGGACAACAGAGTGAGACTCCACCTCAAAAAAAAAAAAAATTACCAAATTTGGAACCAGATGTCTTGCTTTAATTTTCATAAAACACAAATGAGTGAAAATAAAAATTTCCAATCAGAATAACATCTACACGGGTGAACTTGAAAATATGTATATGTCATGTATACATTATACATCCATATGTATATATGACAGGAATTAACTTAGAGGAAGTACTTCAAATTCTCCAATTAGAGCAGAGATAAAGATAATGGCTCCTCTGTGGAAGCGCTGGATTCAGGTGGCCCCATGCTATGTTACTGCTCTGGGCTCCCTTTACAAGACCTACTCCACAGGATGCAATCTCCTTGTCTTACAGTCACAGGATCCTCCAGCGGGTTCTCGATTTCAGCCTGTCGCAGGAACACATTTCCCCGGCATACCCGCCAAAGCATGCGCTCAAAAGTAGGGATGCGCTCCCGGTTAATGACACCAGCCACGAAGCTGTGGGGAGATGAGGCAGATTGGAAACTCTATTCCACGTCATGGGATGGAAGGTTTTAATACAAGTCTTTTTTATATCTATATCTATATCTATATATATATTTTTATTTTATTATACTTTAAGTTCTAGGGTATATGTGCACAACGTGCAGGTTTGTTACATATGTATACATGTGCCATGTTGGTGTGCTGCACCCATTAACTCGTCATTTACATTAGGTATATCTCCTAATGCCCTCCCTCCCCTCTCCCCCCACCCCACAACAGGCCCCGGTGTGTGATGTTCCCCTTCCTGTGTCCAAGTGTTCTCATTGTTCAATTTCCAGCTATGAGTGAGAACATGCGGTGTTTGGTTTTTTGTCCTTGTGATAGTTTGCTGAGAATGATGGTTTCCAGGTTCATCCATGTCCCTACAAAGGACAGGAACTCATCATTTTTTATGGCTGCATAGTATTCCATGGTGTATATGTGCCATACTTTCTTAATCCAGTCTATCACTGATGGACATTTGGGTTGGTCTTATTCCCAGCTTCACTTATGGACCCAGCAGAGAGCTGACAGAGCAACTCAGGCATGAATCCAGAGTTGTAGGACTAAGAGGGCATATCCTGGTAGCAAGTGAATCCCCAGTCTCACTGCTCTTCTGAACAGCAGAGATGAACATGGCCCCACTGAATACAGAAAAGTTGACATGGCACTTACCCAAGTCTTAAAGGCGTGCCTCTTCCCATCTCACTTGGCTCCAAGAGGGATGAGGACTCTTCCAACAAGTCTGGATCCGCCATCTGCTGATGATGCAATTCAGCCTGAATTCACAAATCAATTAATATCTAATGAAAATAGTTAGTGGCATGCAGGGAACGAGGAACCAGGAGACAGGTTCAGAAAATAAGGATGAAAAAGAAAACAAACCACCAAAAGACAAGATATACCCATAAAAAGAGAAGAAGAATAGGGGATGAAAACAAAGAAAATAAATTTGAGGTAAAGAAAGCATAATTGCCCCAGTAAAGCATCTGGGGAAATGGTTTTAGAAATAAGGAGCAAAAGGAAAAAAAAATTAAGTGATGGTGACATGTATAAATCTGTTACTTGGTGGAAGCCATCTTCTCTCCTACGTTTCCCTGAATGAATGATGAAAGTGCCAGGAAATACCTCTGCATGTAGATAGGAAGCTAAAATATCTCTTCCTTCGGTGCAATAATGAAGAGGCTCTGCAGATATTCTCAACATTTAATTTCTAGGCAGCTACAAACTAGAACTTTCCCTATGTGAGAATGTGAAATACAGAGGCTCTCTTTCCAAGGAAGAAGCAAGGCACTGCCACTGTCTTTGAATGTTGTGAAGCCTGGAGAAAGACAGAAGGGGCAGCTCCAGACATCTACGTTTCCAGCCCCTTTAAAATTCAGAACATGAGAACTTTCAGCATGGCCATTTATAGAATGCTCCAAGCCATGGGATTTAAAGAGTATGTCTTCAAAAGGATAAGAAGCACAATAGCTGGGCAGGCCTGTAAAAACATATCTGAATGTCCCATTTTCTGACTAGGAATCTTCTAAATAAGTTTACATAGGCTTTACAGTTGTAGGATTCTTGAGAACACAGCTCGAGAATCAAGTAAAGTGAAGGAAAAAAAACAGATAATAAACCAAACTAGAGCTCATGGGCTGGTTTAATTGGTAAGATTTAAAATGACTTCCACCATGACAGTTTATACAATGAAATGAAGAAGGATCTTCCCACACGTGGGTCTACATTTCCTAGCCTCTACCCAACTCATCCTACCACCCTTTACTCCCATCATAAAGGAGAAGCTGCTCCAAAAAACAAAACAAAAACCAGTCCAATCAACTTCTCCATTGCCTCATCTCCCCAACTCTAATATCCAGGCAATACTTGTTTGACCAAAAACTAGGAGTAAACCAGAACAATCATCCTCTTCAAAAGCACAATAAGACAAAAAGTCAGAAGAGTTTTTCTCTATCATTTTCATTCCAAATTTCAATTTGATTCTACCCCTGTCAGCCACACTCTTAAAAAGTGGCACAGGGACCATAACTTGATAAAGTCATGGGATCATAAACATAGCAAAAAGGGGGAAAAACTGTGTATAAACCAAATGATAAGTCTGAAGGCCTAAAAAATAGAAAAAAATCGTTTTGAGAAGTAAGGATCAACACCAGAAGCACAGAGAAATACTGTCATGAGATGGGAAAAGTTTAAGATGAGATCATGGAGACACTGGTTACCACTTGCTGTTACATGGAAGTTGAGGAGGTCTTTCGGTTTCTACTTGCAATCAAATCAGCTGACTGCAAGCAACTTGTTTTCAGGATCCCGATGATTACAACATTTCAACTTGTTCTTGGGTTATCCCTTGGCAAAAACCAGTGAGCCTGACTGCTACTCACAAGACTCCATCCTACTTGCCTGCATGTCTCACAAGACATGGTTTAAGTCAACCCTAAATATCAGACTCAATGCAAACACATGTGCTCTAAAGTGGACAACTGATGGAAAAGCAAACAGTACTTAGCAACTAGACTACTTCAAAGACTCTAGGACTCTCTGAGAATAAAAAACAACAAAATTAAAATTCAACAGAAACTTGCAATAATATTTGAATTGCTAATTTCACCACTTCATACTTAAGAATTCTATCTTAGAGAGAAAAGTTACAAATTTTTTTTTTTTTTTTTGAGACGGAGTCTCACTCTGTCACCCAGGCTGGAGTGCAGTGGCGCGATCTCGGCTCAATGCAAGCTCCGCCTCCCGGGTTCACGCCATTCTCCTGTGAGAAACTAGGATGACTAAAACCACTCACTAACTGAAGGCCTTTTTTTTTTTTTTTTTTTTTTTTTTGAGAAGGAGTCTCGCTCTGTCGCCCAGGCTGGAGTGCAGTGGCGCGATCTCGGCTCACTGCAAGCTCCGCCTCCCGGGTTCACACCATTCTCCTGCCTCAGCCTCTCCGAGTAGCTGGGACTACAGGCGCCCGCCACCACGCCCGGCTAATTTTTTGTATTTTTAGTAGAGACGGGGTTTCACCGTGGTCTGGATCTCCTGACCTCGTGCTCCACCCGCCTCGGCCTCCCAAAGTGCTGGTATTACAAGCGTGAGCCACTGCGCCTGGCCAGGCCTTTAAAACAGTATCTAAAACCATGTGGTTGAGAGTATCTAAATCTTAGAGCAGGGGTGTCTGATCTTTTGGCTTCCCTGGGCCACACTGGAAGAAGAAGAACTGTCTTGGGCCACACACAAAATACACTATAATGATAACTAATGAGCTAAAAAAAAAAAAATTGCAAAAAAAATCTCATAATGTTTTGAGAAAGTTTATGAATTTGTGTTGGGCCACATTCAAAGCTGTCCTGGGCCACACGAGGCCTGAGGGCCACGGGCTGGACAAGCTTGTCTTAAGGGTATCTGGGTTCTCTAATAACAACATTGTGAATATTCCTCTACATTACTTGCTATGCCCTCTGGTTTCTCCATTCAGATACTGAAAACCATGCCTTACAAAAAGGAAGTAGAAGAACTTCAGTTCTGTTTCTACAGCAATTAAGTATAAATAGCACATCCAGTTCAAGCTATGTCAATTACCAAGAACAAACAATTACTGCCATCTACATCAAGAAAAAAATTATATTTCATTACTTAAGGTATTCACCCAGGTCCCAAAGGAAATGGCAGATGGGAAAGAAATAAAGAAAGCAGATGGATGGAAAACTGAGAAGGAAAGGAAAGCAGGGATCTGCATGCCATTAACCATTACTTTTCCAGTCTTCTTTACGTTTTCATATGTTATGGTGTTTATGGTAAAAGATGCAGAGAAATCTCTCCAGCTCTTACAGCTCTTCATAAGCAAGAAGACTGAGAAAAGGATAATCATTAACAAGTCATTTTAAATGCCCTAGATAAGAAATGACTAAGTCAAATTTGTAATCATCTTTAATCATAAGACTATTCAATATGTATTTTTCACCTTATACACACCCTGCCAATCATAACTCCTATGCCTACATATAGAATCATTTTCTGATATAGCCATTTCTGCTAACTCATTACTGTGAATTATTTATTATAGTCACCAAATTATACAAAATAAGGGTTTAAAACTGGTAGTGTTTTAGGCCCTTTGCAAATATTATAATTTCAGACATAGAAGAAAATCTCATCAAAAATCCTAAGTTTCCAACATTTGAGGGTCCCAAGTGTCATATCTTTTGCATTATTTGAAGTGCACTCGCATGTGCAGATGCAAAGTTGTGGCAGTGACACCTGAGCCTGCTGCTAGGCAGCAGCATGGCAAGGTCTATGGAAAGGAACCTGGCTGAGGCTGTGAGCTAGCGCAAGAACAGGCAAGGCAGAGAGGTTCTTGCCAGGAGACTTCTTGCAATGCAGTGAGACTGCTGGGAATGGAAGGGGAATTGATGACAAAAGCAGCGTGAGAACCTCTCATAGCCACGGCCTTGTGCTCTAAGTACTTCCAGAGATTGAAAAAAAAAAAAAAAGTTTTGAATAAAATAGGAGGGGGAGGCTGGGTACGGTGGCTCACACCTGTAATCCCAGCACTTTGGGAGGCTGAGGCAGTTGGACCACGAGATCAGAGTTTGAGACCAGCCTGGCCAATATGGTGAAAACCCCGTCTCTACTAAAACTACAAAAATTAGCTGGGCATAGTGGTGCACACCTATAGTCACAGCTGTTCGGGAAGCTGAGGCAGGAGAATCGCTTGAACCCGGGAGGCGGGGGTTGCAGTGAGCCAAGATCGCACCACTGCACTCCAGCCTGGATGACAAAGCGAGACTCTGTCTCAAAAAAAAAAAAAAAAAAAAAAAGGAGGGGAAAACAACCCAGCAGGAATAGGGCACAAAGATCATGAAGACTTAGAGTCTGTCTTTTCATAATACGCATTTAGTGTTTAGACTTATTATTCACAAAATAAAATTCCTAAATCCATAAATTATGCTTTTAAAATATCATTTTTCCAAGTGGTTCCTCTTATTTTCATTTTTACTAAGTTCTTTTCATTAGAAAATTAATAGTTTAAATAATTATTTCCCTTAAGGGAATCCATCTATCAGTCTTTATTTGGAATTTCTCCAAAAATGAACCATAATAGGAAGCTGGCTCTCATTCTTAAACTTACGAGGTCTTGAAAGACATTTTCATATGAGATAGCAATATCTCAGGAGTAAACTAAAGAGTATATCAAAAGGGAAAAAAATGGGGACAGGGAGGGTAAAAGAATTAAGCTCCAAATAATGCTAAAAGGTAGCTGAGCTCTGACTACAAGGCCAGATTTACATCAGATCTGTGGGTAGCAGCTTGGACATGTTTAGAAAAGCACACATCTGTGAGCATATGAAAGCGTCATGTTCTGGGGTATTTCTTATGACTGAATGATACATTCCCTGAACACAGGGACCATGTCTTACTCATCTTGTGTCTCACAATGAGTAGGTGCTCATTATATGCTCAGCGAATTAGTGAACAAAAATACAATAATGTCTGGGCAGTGAGCATGCTGGAATTCCAGGTTCATTAAAAACATACGGCTTAAGTGGCGATGCCTATTGCAGAAGACCTTAAACACTTAAGAGTTAATCACACTGTCCCACACCGTCTAACGTGATGTCATTAGGGACTGGCGAAAGAAGTTACCACTAGTCTCAAAATTCTCGACTCCATGAGCAAGCTAAATAAATATTTGTACCTTCTGATTCTTGAAAGGACCAGGCAATTAAATTCATAGGAGTTTTTCCCCTTTCCCTTGCCCCAGCAGACCCTTTTAATTAAATGGCTTCTCTGAGTCAAATCCTTAAATTAGTGAGGAATGTATCACATCCTCAGCAGACTTTCTCTAGCCCAGCAGTTTTTAAACTAGCATGCCTCAGGATCACCTGGTAAATACAGACTGCTAGGCCTAACTCCCACAGTGTCTGATTCAGCAGGTCTAGGGTGGAGACTGATAATTCATACTTCTGACAAGATTACAGGTGAGTCTGCTGCTGTTGTTTGAAAAACCCCTGCTCCAGTCTAGAGAATTATGGATATTTGATCTCCCCTCAAAAGACAAAAATGTCTGAGATGAGTCAGTTAAAAGCAATTTTTTTTTTTTGAGATGGAGTCTTGCTCTTTCACCCAGGCTAGAGTGCAGTGGCGCGATCTCAGCTCACTATAACCTCCGCCTCCCGGGTTCAAGCGATTCTCCTGCCTCAGCCTCATGAGTAGCTGGGATTATAGGCACCCGCCACCATGCCTGGCTAATTTTTGTATTTTTAGTAGAGACGGGGTTTCACCATGTTGGTCAGGCTGGTCTTGAACTCCTGACCTCGTGATCCCCCTGCCTCGGCCTCCCAAAGTGCTGGAATTATAGGCGTGAGCCACCGCGCCTGACCTAAAAACAATTAAAAAAAATAAAAACTATACATATAAATTTAAAGTACAACTGAGAACACAGCAGATGCTAACTAAAATGGGCCTCTACCAGGCGCAGTGGCTCACACCTGTAATCCCAGCACTTTGGTAGACAGAGGTGGATGGATCACTTGAGGCTAGGGGTTCGAGACCAGCCTGGCCAACATGGTGAAACCGTGTCTCTACTGAAAATACAAAAATTAGCTGGGGGTGGTGGTGAGCACCTGTAATCCCAGCTCCTCGGGAGGCTGAGGCAGGAGAATTGCTTGAGCTTGGGAGGTGGAGGTTGCAGTGAGCTGAGATCACTCCACTGCACTCCAGCCTGGGCAACACAGTGAGACTTTGTCTCAAAAAAAAAAAACAAATGGGCCTCTATATTTAAAAGCTTTGCCAAGTTTTCCTGTGGAGCAAAGGAATTAAAGAACTTCATGGGAAGGCACATTGAACAGTGACTGTAACAATCCCTAAAGTGTCTAATATTGTCAATCCGGTAGCAAAGACACCTGTCAAGAAGACAGTTACTGTACTTTAGGCCATCAGAAAAACCACATCCAAGTTGAAAGCTAAGAATCCTCCCCAGGCTGAGTTAGGAGAAGGGAGCCTTCTGCAAGCCTTGCTCTTGACCCTTTCCATGGAGTCACCTCAGTACATTGTCACCTGGACTAAGTCACCTACATTTTTTTTGAGACAGTCTTGCTCTGTCCCCCAGGCTGGAGTAAAGTGTCTTAATCTCTGCTCACTGCAACCTCTGCCTCCTGGGCTCAAGCAATCCCCTCACCTCAGCCTCCCGAGTAGCTGGAACTACAGGTGTGCACCACGATGCCTGACTAATTTTTGTATTTTTTGTAGAGACGGGGTTTCACCATGTTGCCCAGGCTGATCTCGAACTCCTGGGCTCAAGTGTCTGCCCACTTCACCCTTCCAAAGTACTGGGATTACAGGTGTGAGCCACCATGCCCAACCAAGTCACCTACATTTTTTTTTTTTTTTTTTTTTGAGACAGAGTCTTGCCCTGTCGCCCAGGCTGGAGTGCAGTGGCACAATCTCGGCTCACTGTAAGCTCCGCCTCCCGGGTTCACGCCATTCTTCTGCCTTAGCTGGGACTACAGGCGCCCACCACCATGCCCGGCTAATTTTTTGTATTTTTTTGGTAGAGACGGGGTTTCACCGTGTTAGCCAGGATGGTCTCGATCTCCTGACCTCGTGATCTGCCCACCTCGGCCTCCCAAAGTGCTGGGATTACAGGCGTGAGCCACCGCGCCCGGCATACATTTTTTTTTTTTTTGAGATAGAGTCTCACTTTGTCGCCCAGGCTGGAGTGCAGTGGAGTGATCTCAGCTCACTGCAACATCCACCTCCCGGGTTCAAATGATTTTCCTGCCTCAGCCTCTCGAGTAGCTGGGATTACAGGCACCCACCACCTCACACGGCTAGTTTTTGTATTTTTAGTAGAGACCGGGTTTCACCATGTTGGCCAGGCCGATCTTGAACTCCTGACCTCAGGTGATCCACCTGCCTCGGCCTCCCAAAGTGCAGGGACTACAGGCATAAGCCACCATGCCTGGCCTCACCTACATATTTAACCCAGTAACTTATTAACATTTTTCCCTCTAAGGTAATGCATCTAAGTTTATGTGATAATCCAGAAGTTTCAAACAAGCATCCTACCAATATTTTCCATGCAATAAATACAATGAAAAACTCTTGAAAAATTAGTGTGATGTGTGCTATCTGAAGTACTGAAAAATGTGCTCAAAGGTTTATAGGCAAACAGAGAATGAAATAAAAATTTGATGACAAAAGGTTTGGTGATTAAACCTTTGTTATAATTTTGTCTATAACCAAATGTTTGTTTCTTCAGCTTTGACCTTAAGCATATACTTACCTTATAAGTATAAATATAATGTAAAAATTTATACTAACTATGTTTATACAACTACTTCAGGGTTCCTTTCCTCATCTTGAGATGAAAAATTGAAGAAAATGTGAAAAAATGCAAAACCATGGCTGGTTGTGTACTGCATGAAAAATGGAACATAATCTCACATTTCTTTAACTAAAACAGGGTGCAAAAATGGCATTGCTTCCAAACTAGCAAATTAAAATAATTACTGGAATAAAAATATGGCCCACTTGTGTGAGTGTAATATCAGCTGCTCAAATACTAAAAGAAACAATAGTCTGACCTCATCAAAAAATTGCTGAGTTTTGCGAAGTATAAATTTTAATTCAGTCAGTTCCAGGAAGTTTCTCTTCAGAGCTTCCTGGTTTGTGTTGATTTCCTTCAGTTCATTTTCAATCTTCTCAAAATTGGCCTAGAGGAAAAAAGAAAATATATTAAGCTAAGCTCAATATGTTTGCTCTGAAAGACATTAAATGAATTCATCCCACAGAACTGTTGCCAAGGCGATAGTTCAAAGAGATCTTGGACTTGCCTAGCAAATACTGTGATTTTACTAGAGCAATTTTCTTTATGGAAATTTTTTTGCTTAAAATAATCTTTCCTGGGCTGAGGCGGGTGGATCACTTGAGGTCAGGAGTTCGAGACCAGCCTGACCAAAATGATGAAACCATGTCTCTACTAAAAATACAAAATTAGCTGGGCGTGTTGGTGCATGACTGTAGTCCCAGCTACTTGGGAGGCTGAAGCAGGAGAATCACTTGAACCCCGGAGGTGGAGGTTGCAGTAAGCCAAGATCACACCATTGTACTTCAGCTTGGGCAACAAGAGCAAAACTCTGTCTCATAAATAAATAAATAAATAATCTTTCCTGGCCGGGCATGGTGGCTCACTCCTGTAATCCCAGCACTTAGGGAGTCTGAGGTGGGTGGCTCATCTGAGGTCAGGAATTCAAGACCAGCCTGGCCAAACATGGTGAAACCCCGTCTCTACTAAAAATACAAAAAAAAATTAGCCGAGTGCAGGGTGCGTGCCTGTAATCCCAGCTACTTGGGAGGCTGAGGCAGGAGAATGGCTTGAACCTGGGAGGCGGAGGTTGCAGTGAGCCAAGATCGCAACACTGCACTCCAGGCTGGGTGAGAGAGCAAGACTCCGTCTGAAAAAAAAAAAAAAATAGTCTTTCCTTTCTAAGTCATTGTGGAAGTCAAAAAAATAGTCTTTCTTTGCTTACACATTCTATTGTATACTTGGTAACTTTCTCAGGGGATTTCAGATGGATAAAATAATTACTGAGAAGTCTACTGGCTGCCCATTTAGTCTGCAAGATTAACCAACTAGTAGATAGGCCAGGTGTGGTAGCTCACACCTGTAATCCCAGTACTTTGGGAGGCTGAGGCAGGCGGATTGCTTGAGGTTAGGAGTTCGAGATCAAGCTGGCCAACATGGGAAAACCCCATCTCTACAAAAAATACAAAAACATTAGCCAGGCATGTTGGCACACGGCTATCATCTCAGCTACTCTGGAGGCTGAGGTACTAGAACTGCTCGAGCCTGGGAGGCAGGGATTGCAGTCAGCCAAGATGGGGTCACTGTACTCCAGCCTAGGTGACAGCTATGTCTCAAAATTAAAATAAAATAAAATAAAATAAAATAGTAGATAAATTAACTTACTCCAATAAGGTTTCAATAAACCAATAAACATTTACTTAGTGGCATGAGTGCTGTTTGTCACCATAAAAGAGGGGATTCATATGGTCTGGCCATAAAAAAAGAATAAAATCATGTCATTTGCAGCAACATGGATAGACCTGGAGGTCATTATGTTAAGCGAAGTAAGCAGGGCACAGACAAATAATACAAGTTTTCACTCACATGTGGGAGCTAAAAAAGTTGATCTCATAGAGGTAGAGAGTGGAATGATGGATACCAGAGGCTATGAAGGGTGTGTGGGTTTGTGGGGGGATGAGGAGAGGTTGGTTAATGTGGACAAACATACAGTTAGATAGAAGGCATAAGTTCTAATGCTCAATAGCAGAGTAGGGTGCCTATAGTTAACAGCAATGTACTGTATATACTTCAAAATAGCTACAAGAGAAGAATTGAAATGTTCCCAACACATAGAAATGGTAAATACTCAAGGTGATGGATACACCAAATACCCTGACTTGATCATTACACATTCTATGTATATACCAAAATATCACATGTATACTATAAATGTGTACAAATATTATCAATAAAAAAGAGGAGGGGAAATTCACTTCAATCCCACCTACAAGAAACTTACAATCAGTAGATAATGCTGACAAAGTTAGCAAGAATTACTTTACTCTCTATCTGCTCAGGAAAGTAATTTCTGCATTCAAGTAGAAAGAAACTTTTCTGGTTTTCCCAGAAGTGTTTACCTCCAAGTCAATCATGTCCCGGGGGAAGGGAACCTCTGGGTTTTCACCGGTGTCCATAATTGGAATGTTAGCTTTTCTTATCTCTTTCTCAACGAATCCTAAAATGACAGAATCAAAACATTCATGTCTAACTGCACATGCTCGAAATTGCCATTATTTAAGGAAAAGAATTAACATCTAAGACCTGGCTACAGAAAGTTTCATTCAAAAAAGATACTTTATATATATTATATATATTATATATATATAAAATATATATAATATATATAAAATATATATTATATATATAAAATATATATATATTATATAATATATATAATATATATATAATATATATATTATATATATATTATATATATAATATATATATATATGATATCTTTTAATATAAAAGAAGCACCTTTTTTCTCCACATCCCTCTTTTTCCTTCCTCACATTCTCTAAAGCTACTCCAAAGGGTGGTCATCCCACAACTGCCTTCTTTCCTTCTTCAGGTCTTAACACTGGCCTTCAAGGCCACACCTCTCCTCCCTACGTGAATGCCACTCCAAAGTATGACAGTTCTGCTTATAGATATTATTGGCAAAGCAGAGTTATGGAAGAAGAGTATAATGCAATAGAATATTTGACACTTAACACACTAGTGAGACAACTCCAGATCTAAAGGGGGTTCATTAAATTTGAAAACAATCAGGTCAGTTTTAAGCATAAAAAATAAAAATGAAAAAGCAGAACGGGTAATAAGGACCCAAAATACCAGAAGAGAAAAGTGTTTCAGGTAACAACTACAACTGTTTTTTAGAGTGGGGACCAAATTCACTTATCAGCTAACCATAAGCTAGCTTAGTAGAGTGGCAAGATCATGGATTTTTGAGCCAGAGAGAGCAACCTGGCTTCAAATACTAACTCCATCATAACTGTTTATGATCTAGGGCAAGTCATTAAGCCTCTCTGATCTTTAGTTCCTCAATTATTAAATAAGATAATACCCATCTTGAAGGAATGTTGTGGGGAATGAATAAAGTAACATATATGAGCAACCTAGCCCTAAAGAGAACTTAGATAAATGTTAGTTTCGTCCCCCCCTTTTTTTTTTTGAGACGAAGTCTCGCTCTGTCGCCCAGGCTGGAGTGCAGTGGCGCGATCTCGGCTCGCTGCAAGCTCTGCCTCCCGGGTCCATGCCATTCTCCTGCCTCAGCCTCCCGAGTAGCTGGGATTACAGGTGCCCACAACCACGCCCAGCTAATGTTTTGTATTTTTAGTAGAGACAGGGTTTCACCATGTTAGCCAGGATGGTCTCCATCTCCTGACCTCATGATCCACCCGCCTCGGCCTCCCAAAGTGCTGGGATTACAGGTGTGAGCCACTGGGCCCGGCCAGTTTCCTCCCTCTTAAATAGCTCAAATTAAAAGGTGGCTCTGCTGACAAAAACTGATGGTGCGCTGGGTCCTATTTCTCAAAATTCTATAATGTAGTTTTGTTATTAAAATCTCACCAAAAAATAACCAGTTTTCAGTTTGCAGCATGTTATTTCAAACAAGGTTTCCATTAAGCACTACTTAGCCCAAAGACCACAAAATCTCCTCGTATACGAGAAATTCACCTTAGCATGTTAACTGTAAGATTTTTCCCTTTTCTCTTATAGCATTTTCTTCCTCAATTAAGAGGACTAATGTCACTAATCTAAGACAAATGATTCATTAAAGGAATATTACACAAGACCAAAGTGCACATACGAAGCTTTCGATCCATTTCTTCACATCTTCTAACTTCATTCACAAATTTCCGTTGGAAAACATTCACATCTGGATTTAACTGAAAAATAAAAACACAATACCAAACATTGAAATATTCTATCTATTGCTTCTGTTTCTCAAGCAACACATTCTGCAAAGTGAAAAACTAATTTTGTGTCAATGCATGATGCAACACTAATCAAAATTGTCTACTGATCCAAAAAAACTGCTTTATGGCCAAGTCACACCAGCTAAGGATAAAAACTTCCTCCCTCTCTGCCCGGCCGCCCCGTCTGGGAAGTGAAGAGCGCCTCTGCCCGGCCGCCCATCGTCTGGGAAGTGAGGAGCGCCTCTGCCCGGCCGCCCCGTCTTGGAAGTGAGGAGCGCCTCTGCCCGGCCGCCCCGTCTTGGAAGTGAGGAGCGCCTCTGCCCGGCCGCCCCGTCTGGGAAGAAGTGAGGAGCGCCTCTGCCCGGCCGCCCCGTCTGGGAAGAAGTAGGAGCGCCTCTGCCCGGCCACCCCGTCTGGGAAGAAGTGAGGAGCGCCTCTGCCCGGCCGCCCCGTCTGGGAAGAAGTGAGGAGCGCCTCTGCCTGGCCGCCCCGTCTGGGAAGTGAGGAGAGCCTCTGCCCGGCCGCCCCGTCTGGGAAGTGAGGAGGGCCTCTGCCTGGCTGCCCCGTCTGGGAGGAAGTGAGGAGCGCCTCTGCCCGGCTGCCCCGTCTGGGAAGAAGTGAGGAGCGCCTCTGCCCAGCTGCCCTGTCTGGGAAGTGAGGAGCGCCTCTGCCCGGCCGCCCCATCTGGGAAGAAGTGAGGAGCGCCTCTGCCCGGCCGCCCATCGTCTGGGAAGTGAGGAGCGCCTCTGCCTGGCCGCCCCGTCTGGGAAGTGAGGAGCGCCTCTGCCCGGCTGCCCCGTCTGGGAGGAAGTGAGGAGCGCCTCTGCCCGGCCGCCCCGTCTGGGAAGTGAGGAGCACCTCTGCCCAGCTGCCCTGTCTGGGAAGTGAGGAGCGCCTCTGCCCGGCCGCCCCATCTGGGAAGAAGTGAGGAGCGCCTCTGCCCGGCCGCCCATCGTCTGGGAAGTGAGGAGCGCCTCTGCCTGGCCGCCCCGTCTGGGAAGTGAGGAGCTCCTCTGCCCGGCCGCCCATTGTCTGGGATGTGAGGAGCGCCTCTGCCCGGCCACCACCCCGTCTAGGAAGTGAGGAGCGCCTCTGCCTGGCCGCCCCGTCTGGGAAGTGAGGAGCGCCTCTGCCTGGCTGCCCCGTCTGGGATGTGGGGAGCACCTCTGCCCAGCCGCCCCGTCTGGGAGGTCTACCACGGAGGCCAGAAGCAATGTGGGGGCTGGACATGGTGGCTCACGCCTGTAGTCCCAGCACTCTGGGAGGCCGAGGCGGGTTGATCACTTGAGGCTAGGAGTTCGAGACCAGCCTGGCCAACATGGCGAAACATATGAAAAATACAACAGACAGACCAACCAACCAACCCAGCAACAACAAAATAGGTCTACCCCAGAGTCATACTCTAATTTTTTCTATTTTCCTCCCTTTCTGATCCTTTATCCCACTTTCTTTTTCTTCCTCTTCCTTCTCCTTCTTTGTCAAATAGAGGATTGAGTTATTATCATTGATCCATACAAAGTCCCTCTCTCATTTATTTTCTTTAATTCCCATTCCCCATTTCTATTCCCCGTCTTCCCATGTGCAACCTTCCTAATATGTTTGATATGCATCTTTTTGTTTGTATGTATTTTTAGAAAATGTTTATTGTTTTGTGTGAAAAAAATTAATAAAAAAAATAGAAAAAAAAAAAAACTTCCTCCCTTGTTGCTGCAACATTACTGGAATAGAAGCAAATTAGGTAAAACACAACGGTACAAAATGTTCTTCCTAGGCCAAAAGTCTCAGTGAGCTTCCTTCCCACCACCTAAAATTTGGGCAGTGAACATCACAGAAGTTCTCTCTGGTTTTCCTTCTCTTTCTTTCCAAGCAGAAAAGGAACTTCTCTTGTTTTTCTGTCCCAAGGCCTTCACCTTCTCAGTGACAGGCTTTAGTTTATTCATTCATACACCACAGGTAATTGTTTTTTTTTTTTTTTTTTTTTGAGAGAGTCTTGCTCTGAAGCCAGGCTGGAGTGCAGTGGCGTGATCTCGGCTCACTGCAACTTCTGCCTCCCAGGTTCAAGCGATTCTCCTGCCTCAGCCTCCTGAGTAGCTGGGATTACAGGTGCGCACCACCACGCCCAGCTAATTTTCTTGCATTTTTAGTAGAGACAGGGTTTCACCATGTTGGCCAGGATGGTCTCGAACTCCTGACCTCAGGTGATCCACCCGCCTTGGCCTCCCAAAGTGCTGGGATTGCAGGCATGAGCCACCACATCTGGCACCATAAGTAATTTTCAAAGCAATATGACAGATGTTCTGGAATATACAAATAAAAACAAAACAAGTAACTACTCACTAAAAAGCTAGCAATCTGGCCAGTCACGGTGGCTCATGCTTGTAATCCCAGCATTTTGGGAGGCCAAGGTGGGCGGATCACCTGAGGTCAGGAGTTCTAGACCAGCCTGGCCAACATGGCGAAACTCCATCTCCACTAAAAATACAAAATCAGCCAGGTGTGGTAGGGTACATCTGTAATCCCGGCTACTCGGGAGGCCAAGGCAGGAGAATCACTTGAACCCGGGAGGCTGAGGTTGCAGTGAGCCAAAATCATGCCACTGCACTCCAGCCTGGGTGACAAGAGTGAGACTCTTGTCTCAAAAAAATAAATAGGCCTGATGCAGTAGCTCACGCCTATAATGCTAGCACTTTGGGAGGCTGAGGCGGGAGGATTATCTGAGCTCAGGAGTTTGAGACCAGCCTGGGCAACATGATGAAACCCTGCCTCAACTAAAAATACAAAAAATTAGCCAGGCATGACGGTACATGCCTGTAATCCCAGCTACTCAGGAGGCTGAGGCACAAGAATCAATTGAACCTGGGAGGGAGAGGTTGCAGTGAGCCAAGATTGTGCCATTGCACTCCAGTCTGGGCAACAGAGCGAGACTCTGTCTCAAAAAAAAAACAAATTAATTAATTTAATTAAATAAAAAGCTTGCAATCGAATAGAGAAGATGAACCCAACCAATAAAATAGTATGTGATAAATTCCATAAAAGTGACACAAATAAAGAACTATATTTACTCAACATTTATGAAGCACCAAATAGGTGTCAGATACTGAACTAGGCACTAGGGAAAATACAAAGAATAAGCTATGTCCTAGCTTTGAAAAGTTGAACGACACAATTAGCTTAATCATGTATGTGTGTACATATATTACATGCATATACACATAGAAACATACAAACACATTGGCCAGGTGCGGTGGCTCACGCTTGTAATCCCAGCACTTTGGGAGACCGAGGCAGGCAGCTTATGAGGTCAGGAGTTTGAGACCAGCCTGGCCAACACAGTGAAACCCCGTCTCTACTGAAAATACAAAAAAATTAGCCAGGCGTGGCGGTGGGCACCTGTAGTCCCAGCTACTCAGAAGGCTGAGGCAGAAGAATTGCTTGAACCCGGGAAGTGGAGGTTACAATAAGCTGAGATCATGCTACTGCACCCCAGCCTGGGTGACAGAGCTAGACTCAGTCTCAAAAAAAAGAAAAAAAAAATACAAACACACACATACATATCCATATATTCAACAGTTCTCTCTTCAAGAACTCAATATATTAATATTAGAGGAATCTAAGGCAAAAATTTTTATTAGCAATTAAGATTAATAATAAGCTATGTCCCAGTCTTCAGCTCTACAGAAGAGATGGACACAAACCAATTATTACAATTTGTTGTGATAAATGCTATTAAAAAGTAAAAGATGTGGAAAACTGTTGGCAGTTTCTTACAAAGTTAAACATACACCTGCCCAACTCATGACTGAGCATTCCACTACTCAGTTACCGTTGACCTTTGAACAATGTGGGTTTGAACTCTGCTGGTCCACTAACACACAGATTTTCCTCCACCTCGGCCAGCCTGAGACAGTAAGACCAACCCCTCCCCTTCCTCCTCCTCAGCCTCCTCAACATAAAGACAATAAGAGGCCAGGCGCGGTGGCTCACGCCTGTAATCCCAGCACTTTGGGAGGCCGAGGCGGGCGGATCACGAGGTCAGGAGATGGAGACCATCCTGACTAACACAGTGAAACCCCATCTCTACTAAAAATACAAAAAAAAAAAAAAAAAAAATTAGCCGGGCATGCTGGCGGGCGCCTGTAGTCCCAACCACTCAGGAGGCTGAGGCAGGAGAATGGCGTGAACCCGGGAGGCGGAGCTTGCAGTGAGCCGAGATTGCACCACTGCACTCCAGCCTGGGTGACAGAGCGAGACTCAGTCTCAAAAAATAAAAAAAAAATAAAAAAATAAAGACAATAAGGATGAAGACCTTCATGATGATCCACTTCCAGTAAATACAGTTTATCTTCCTTATGATTTTCTTAACAGTATTTTCTTTTCTCTAGCTTACTTTATTGTAAGAATACAGTGTACAATACATATACAAAATATGTATTAATCGACTGTTTATCAAATTGGTAGGGCTTCTGGTCAAAAGCAGGCTATCAATAGTTAAGTTTTGGAGGAGTCAAAATTGTATGCAGATTTTTGACTGCATGGGGAGATCGGCACCCCTAACCCCTGCATTTTCTTTTTTTTTTTTTTGAGACAGAATCTCACTCTTTTGCCCAGGCCGGAGTGCAGTGGTGCTATCTCGGCTCACTGCAAGCTCCGCCTCCCAGGTTCAGGCCATTTTCCTGCCTCAGCCTCCCGAGTAGCTGAGACTACAGGCACCCGCCACCGCGCCTGGCTAATTTTTTGTATTTTTTTAGTAGAGACGGGGTTTCACCGTGTTAGCCAGGATGGTCTCCATCTCCTGACCTCGTGATCCGCCCGCCTCGGCCTCCCAAAGTGCCGGGATTACGGGCGTGAGCCACCGCGCCCGGCCATAACCCCTGCATTTTCAAGGATCAACTGTATTTGCTTAAGAAAAATAAAAACTTATAAATTTAAAAAAAGACTTTTACAATAATGTTTACTTCAGCTTTAATCATAATAGCCCCAAAAGAGTAATGACAAAAGAAAGGATGAAAACATCATGGTGTAATCATACAATGAACTACTTACCGTTCAGCAATTTTTAAAAATGAACTACAGATACATGCAAGAAACAGAGGTTGAGTGAAAGAAGTCAGACATAAGAGTTTGCAATGTATGAGTCATTTACATATAATTCAAGAACAGGGGAAACTCTATGATGACAGCAATCAAAACAGAAGTTACCTATGAAGGGTAGCAACTGACTAGCAGTAGACACAGATACTTTTCTGGACTGTTCAGGCTGGGCCTGGTGGCTCACGTCTGTAATCCTAGCACTTTAGGAGGCTGGGGAGGTAGGCAGTGGATCACCTGAGGTCAGGAGTTTGAGACCAGCCTGGGCAACATGGTGAAACCCCATCTCTACTAAAATAAAAAAAAAAATTAGCCGGGCTCGGCAGCGTGCGCCTGTAGTCCCAGCTACTCAGGAGGCTGAGGCAGGATTGCTTGAACCCAGGAGGCAGAGGTTGCAGTGAGCCAAGATCACACCACTACACTCCAGCCTGGGCGACAGAGCAAGATTCTGTCTCCAAAAAAAAAAAAAAAAAAAAAAAGTTCCATATCCTGATTGGGGTGCTGGTTACAGAGGTGTATAAAGTTATCAATTCAGCAAACTGTACTCTTAAGATGTGTACATTTCAGCTAGGCACAGTGGCTCACACCGGTAATCCTAGCACTTTGGGAGGCCGAAGCGGGAGGACCATTTGAGTCCAGGAGTTCAAGACTAACCTGGGTAACATGGTGAGACCGCCATCTCTATTTTTTTCTTAATGTTATAAATTTTATTATTAAAAAAAAATTAACAGAACTAGAAGAAACTGAAATATCTGTTGGCCAGGTGTGGTGGCTCATGCCTGTAATCCCAGCACTTTGGGAGGCTGAGGCAGGTGGATCACCTGAGGTCAGAAGTTCGAGACCAGCCTGGCCAACGTGGTGAAACTCCATCTCTACTAAAAATACAAAAATTAGCTGGGCATGGTGGTGCATGCCTTTAGTTCCAGCTACTCAGGAGGCTGAGGCAGGAGAATTGCTTGAACCCGGGAGGCGGAAGTTGCAATGAGCTGAGATCGCACCACTGCACTCCAGCCTGGGCGACAGAGTGGAGTCTGTCTCAAAAAGAAAAGCAACAACAACAACAAAAACCACATATATGAGAAATAAAAGCAAAACAAATCACTGTATGGGTTACCTCAGGTGTGGAAGAAAGGACTGGCATGGAGGAAAGAGACACAGAGTTTCAATTATATATGGAATGTTTCCCTCTTAAGTAGACAGTAGAAACAGGTGGTCATTATAATATTCCCCCTACCTTTTTTTTTTTTTTTGGTTTTGAGACAGTGTCATGCTCTGTCACCCAGGCTGGAGTGCAGTGGCATAATCACAGCTCACTACAGCCTCGACCTCATGGGCTTCAGCGATCCTCCCACCTTAGCCTCCCAAGTAGCTGTGACCATAGGCATGTGCCACCACATCTGGCTAATTTTTTTTTTTTTTTTGGCAGAGACAGGATCTCCCTATGTTGCCCAGACTGGTCTCCAACTCCTGGGCTCAAGCGATCCTCCTGCCTTGGCTCTCAAAGTACTGGCATTTCAGGTGTGAGCCATTGCACCTGGCCCCTATCTCTTTTTTTGTATGACTGAAGTACAGCCTAAGTAAAAGAAAAGAAGGTTGAATAGAGTCAACAGATGTTAAGCAGGGGGACAACATAGGACCAGACGAAGAACTGCAAATTAAGGATGACAAGTTTTTTGTTGTTGTTGTTTGAGATGGAGTCTCGCTCTGTCGCCCAGGCTGGAGTGCAATGACGCAATCTCAGCTCACTGCAACCTCTGCCTCCCAGGTTCAGGCGATTCTCCTGCCTCAGCCTCCCGAGTAGCTGGGATTACAGGCCTGCGCCACCATGCTAATTTTTTTGTATTTTTAGAACAGTCGGGGTTTCACCATGTTGGCCAGACTGATCTCAAACTCCTGACCTCACGATCCACCCGCCTCAGCCTCCCAAAGTGCTAGAATTATAGGTGTGAGCCACTGTACCCAGCCTAGATTGTCCATATTCTTTAGATAGCTTCTCCAAGTGCCCAGCATAATATTCCAAAATACTGAATATTCAGTATATGCTTATTTATATACTACATAACTATGGCTGGATACCTCAAATTTTATTTTTTTTAAATGTCCTACTATATGGAAAAACTGCAATATATTTTTTTAAATACCTTGCTATTTAGCAAGTGAAAGCCTTGATCAGGTTAGTTTGGTAACCTCTCCCTGCATCCCAAACAATTACCTGGACAATGCTTAGAACTGTTCTGAAAGTGGGAGCTAGCAAAAGCATGGAAAGATTGGCACAAAACATTCTCACCTTTAGAAAGACAACTCAAAATGTGCATTCTGCCAATAGGAAGCCAGTGCTATAATGTTATTTTTGCAAATAAAAAACAAGACATTCATCATAAGGCATCTGACCACGATAGCAATAGAGTTCAGCAGTCATCAAGTCGCAGCCCCACAACTACTTACGTCACGAAACTGAACCTTTCCAAGTTCTCCTAATTCACTGACACAACAATAAGCAGCTTCTGACTGTAGAAAAAGCTGGGCCAGTGTCATTTCTTCACTCCGGAAAAGCTCCCCCATGGTGGCAGAAGGTACCAGTCAAGTGAGTACCTGGATTTCTCTCCAACCTGAAGCAAAGAGAAAATGACATAACTTTGGAAATTACCACGAGGGCTAAGAGCAAATGACACCCCACTACGGCTCTTGCATTTACATTTCTAACACCCCATGAGGACAGGTCAACAACTGTTTTTGACACCCTGTCTAGAAAGATGGAAAGGAGAAATTGCAAAGGCAGTTCCTGAATTCTGTCCCACAGAGTGCCAGATGAAAAGTCACTTCCATTCCAGTCAACATCAGGATCAAATGACAATTATTTTGGGCAACTCAACAGATAAGAATGTATCCAGATTAAAGACAGGAACTGGGAACCTCAAACAACTCTTTAAATACCCAGGACACAATATTGAGGCAGTGACTTTCACACTGCTCAATCTGTTTTTGCTAGTGCAGGAAACAAACAGAAGAGGCCTTGATTACCCTCTCATAAAGATGTCTGCCTTGTAACTATCCTTCTCCCTTCTACTGACAATGCGCATTTCTAAAAGCCCAAAGTTCTGGCACTGCCCTAAAGCTATGGCTACACTAAACGGTTTAATCTTCCAGATTCCTCAGAAAACAATATTTCCCCCCTTAGGAATTCAAACAAATAACCATCATCTGGAAAAAGCAACCAGCTTGCATGTTAAGCTCAATTTCAAATCAAGCATGACAGGAACACATTGATAATGACAAAGCAGTTTTATCAAGCCACAGAGAATAAGCCTTCCACCTCTGCAGCTTTCTGTTTCTCACCCCTACCTTCAAGATTAATTACATTCTTCCATCTGTCAAATCTCATGAGCCAATAAAGGTTTCGTTTTAGGGCTGTCTTACTGTTGCCGGGTATGAGACAACTGGCGCTATCAGTGGTCCTGAAACTGCAATTATTTATTCTCGATCAGCTAATGTAAGGCACAGCATGTCCAGTATCCAAACTCAGAAAAATGTACAGTATTTTTAGTGTCATAAGGGCATCTATATTGAGTACTGATAGATGAATCTGACATCAAAGGAAGATTTACTCTTCTGGAAGGCTGGGAGACATTTTGAGAAATCTGAACGAACAAACCTTTGAGCATGTGATGTTCAAGACAGTAACACACGCTCAGACATAAGCAAGGACTTCTCAAGAGAATATGCAGATTGACTTTAAGATTCTGTACATCTGAATCATCCAAATCAGCTGTTACCGGCACCACCCTTCAATAAAGAGAGATTCTACAACTTCTAAACACATAAAATTAGGCCTGATCAGCATAGTTCAGGAGCTGTGGATAATGATAAGCCTCCAACGAATCGCCTCCCTCCTCCTGCTCTTTAATGATTACAGATCTCCCAAGAATATCTCTATAGCAATGGAGGCTAACAGAAAACTAATTAGGCCAAAGTAGTTCTGGACGATCACAAAACAAAATATGAAGAAACAGCAATTCTGCAAAAGATGAGTCCAACTACAGCGCCCCGCGCCCTGCCTCGAAGAATCTCACTCCTGTCATCCGGTCCTCGCCACCTCCCACGGTATTCACCTGCTTCATTTCCTGTCTACTCAATAAGCAGGAATTCTCTGCACTCAGGCACATCTACCTTGAGATGGGAAAAAAGGTGAGGAAAACCCCTAAACTGAGAAACCCTTTAAGAAGCCCCCTAAATTCTTCTGCCTATCCAATAACCTCCGGTTCCTCCGCCTACCCCTTAAAGCAGGAAAGAGATTCGAGGCTTCCAAAGGTCAGTGAGCCTCCGGTTCCTCAGGACAGAGGAGGGGTGCCCAAGGAGGGGGCGAACCCCCATTTTATCTCGAAGACTTAAGATCCCTGCTAATTCCTACGACAATCACGGGGGCTCTTAGAAGGATTTCCTACGTCCATCGAGGGCCGCTCCCTGTTGCGCTAAACCTACAGCCCGCGCTCACCTCCAACCTCCGCCACAGCAACCGCCGCAGCCAAACCCGCAGCCTCCGCGGCTCCGGGAGCAGCGCTTCGACGTGCGTGCGTCCGCAAAGCCCCGCCCCTGCGCCGCCGCCGGCCCCCGCCCCCGCAATGACCTCATTGCAGTTGGCCAATGGGGCGCGGCCTCGCCTGGGCTGCAGCAGTGCGGAGTCACGGGGGTCGCAGGCGAGACCCAGCGTGTTGACGCCATCTTGGCCCCTGTTCTGTGTCTCCAGGCTGGGGAGGGTTAGCGGCTGGGGCTGGAGGTGCAGGCTCTCGAGGCCTTAAGTTCCTGAATCCTTTTTCCTTACCCCTTATACTGGGGTAGGTTGTCTTTTCTCTTTCTTTCTTTTTTTTTTGATGAAGTCTCATTCTGATGCCCAAGCTGGAGTGCAGTGACGTGATCTCGGCCCACTGCACCCTCCACCTCCCGGGTTCAAGCGATTCTCCTGCCTCAGCCTTCCAAGTAGCTGGGCATACAAGCACGCACCACCATGCCCGGCTAATCTTTGTATTTTTTTGTTAGTAGAGACGGGGTTTCACTATGTTGGCCAGGCTGAGTCTCGAACTCCTGACCTCGTCGTGATCCACCCGCCTCGGCCTCCCAAAGTGTTGGGATTACAAGCGTGAGCCACCACGCCCGGCCCCCTTTTTTTTTTTTTTTTTTTTTAGATGGTCTGTTTCACCTCCCGGGTTCAGGCGATTCTCCTGCCTCAGCCTCCCTAGTAGCCGAGATTACAGTCGCGCGCCACGCCACCCGGCTATTTTTGTATTTTTAGTAGAGATGGGGTTTTGCTATGCTGCCCAGACTGGACTCGAACTCCTGGCCTCCACTCGCTTCGGCCTCCCAAAGTGCTGGGATTACAGGTGTGAGCCACCGCGCCCGGCCCTCTTTTTATTTTCATATCCAAAGAATTAATTCACACATACACACCCAAATAATTAATGTCTTCTCTCTTTATTTTCATGTCCAAAGAATTCACACACCCACCCAAATAATTAATACACACACACCACCCTTTCTCTTTTCCCTTATTTGACAGATGAGAACATTTGAGCCCCAGGCTGGGAAGCGGCTAGCTTTAGATCCTGTAGTAGAGTCTTTAATGGGGTCTCATTCGCATAAGTATGGAAAACCTCTCTTTAAATGGTACATGGTTCATGCCTTCCAGCAACTTCCCCGTGTCTATTTTTCTCTATTTAACAGGAAAAACCTCATCAGACCATATGTTGTGAAAGTACGTTTCAGTCTTGTTTGGTAGATTCATGTGGGCTCAATTGACCATTTAGGAGTTTTCAATTCCTCAAATTTATTTTAAAAACATTTTTTATGGCTTGTACTCAACTTGTAAATTAAATATTGAAAAAGATTTTTAAACGCAAAAGTGATGCCTATTATTTTTTAAATGCCATTATCAAATATTGATATTGATTCCCTTTTCTTGCCGTTTTAAAGAGGAGTAGGGATCTCAGGTCGTTTGTGATAACCAGAATCGTATCAGGAAAAACTCAGAAAACCGGTTATTCTGTCTCCCTGGGTGGTAGAACCCTGTTGAAATTCAAGTGTAATGAGGGAGATATTCCAGATAAAAACTTGTTGCTGGTAATTTTGTCAGCCTGACAAAAACATCATCAAACCTGCTTTACCAGCCTAAACAAAATAACAAGGGGGCAAAAATGGACGTTTTATTTGAATTTATTGTCTCATATTGTGAGTGAAGATATAACTTGACTTCGATACAATCTTCTTAAGACACAGAGTCTTGGAGAGACCCATACCCTCCTTCTCCCTGCTCCCTACCTCTCAACCCTTTTGGCAAGACAGATAGGGACCCACATTTGAAAGCCTGCCAAGTTAGAGAAAACTATTACACAATGTCATTTCCTTCCTCTGAGACTTAAAAAAAAATTAACCTCAGTCAGCTGCTTGCTAACCACAAATTTTTCATACTCCACTTTTAAAGCAGCTTTTCCTCTGGACTTACTTCAATTCCCTTGAACTCTTTTCACAGCTTCTTTGAAAGAATATTGTTTCAGAACTCCTTTTCTGTTTGCTTCCATCTCCTGCCATCAATCTTTCCTCAGTGTTCTATTTATTTTCCCTCCGTGCTGTCTTCCTTGATGGTCTTGCCTGTTGTCAAGCTTAAACGTTTATGTGTAGGACTCATATCTGTTTTTCCACCTGACTTCCTTCTTCAAGACTCAGAAATGGAATTTCACACTGCCTGCTGGATAGTGCCTTTTAGGCAGCACTGTGCTGAGGGCCTACTGTGTGTGATGCTTGCTGAGGGCCTACTGTGTGCCAGAGAGGGGTACTAGGTGCTGGGGATAGAAAATGAAACAGACATGCTTCTTTTCCTTGGAGAGCTCATGGTTCAGTGAGAAATAAACTTCGCAAATGGCAAGAGAGAGAGGAGTCCAGTGATTAATCCTATGTGCCAGGCACTTTTCTACATGCTTGGTAAATACAAACTCATTTAATCCTCACAACAACACTAGGAGGCAGTTACTATTATTATCCCCATTTAACAGATGATATGGTAAAACTGAGGCATATGTCCCATAAGATCAAATTTAAAATGCTGTTGACCACACCTACAGCCCTAGAAGACATGAGCAATTCCATATGAGGCTTGGCCGGTGACACAGTTCTGAGTATCTAAACCGAGCTATTCCCTAGTATTTGTGAAAATGGCTAAAAAACAATTAAAGCCAGGTGTGGTGGCTCACACCTGTAATCCCAGCACTTTGGAAGGCTGAGGAGGGTGGATTACCTGAGGTCGGGAGTTTGAGACCAGCCTGGCTAACATGATGAAAACTCGTCTCTACTAAAAATACAAAAAATTAGCTGGGCATGGGCATGGTGGTGCATGCCTGTAATCCCAGCTACTCAGGAGGCTAAGGCAGGAGAACCACTTGAACCCAGGAGGCAGAGGTTGCAGTGGCCAAGATCGCGCCATTGCCCTCCAACCTGGGCAATAAGAGCAAAACCGAGTCTGGGAAAAAAAAACAGTTATAAAGATTAGTTCTTTACTACCACAAAAAGGCTAGAACAGAGGTAGGGATCTAACTGATAGAGTCTCAAAAAGTTACGAGAATTGTCACTGTAGTGAAATGATTAAATGTGGTTTTGTTATCTTTAATTTTTAGTTTGAATGAATGCGTGTCAATTGTCCAAATTTCCACCAGTGAAGAATCAGCTAGCTCATGTTAGCTTATCCCACTTAGATTCCTAGATGGGGCATAGAGGAGAGTTTTAACGTTAAGCCCAGTGTTTTGAAATACATATCTGCTCCAGTGTCTTCTCCACAGGCTTCCAGTATTCGTTTCCCTAAGGCTGCCATACAAATAACCACAACCTGGGTAGCATTTGAAACAACAAGAAATCAGGTCAGCCGCAGTGGCTCACGCCTGTAATCCTAGCACTTTGGGAGACCGAGGCGAGCCTATCACCTGAGGTCAGGAGTTCGAGACTAGCTTGGCCAACATGGGGAAACCCTATCTCTACTAAAAATACAAAAATTAGCAGGACATGTTGGTGGGCGCCTGTAGTCTCAGCTACTTGGGAGGCTGAGGCAGGAGAATCACTTGAACCCAGGGGGCAGAGGCTACAGTGAGCCAAGATTGCACCACTTCACTCCAGTTTGGACGAAAAAGCAAAACCCTGTCTCAAAAAAAACAAAAAACAACAGAAATTGGCCACGCGCGGTGGCTCACTCCTGTTATCCTAGCACTTTGGGAGGCCAAGGCAGAAGGATGGCTTGAGCCCAGGAGTTTGAGACCAGCCTGGACAACACAGCAAGACCCACGTCTGTAAAAAAAAAAAAATTAGCTGGGCATGGTGGCACGTGCCTGTAGACCCAGATACCCAGGAGGCTGAAGTGGGAGGATGGCTTGAGCCTGAGCCAGGGAGGTTGATGCGGCTGCAGGGAGCTGTGATTGAGCCACTGCGTTTCAGCCTGAGTGACACAGCGAGACCCTGTCTCAAAAAAACAAAAACACAGAAATTTATTCTCTCACAGTGGAGGCTAGAAGTCTGAAATTAAGGTGTCTGCGGAGCGTGATATCTCCAAAGGCTCTGGGAAAGAATCCTTTCTTCCCTCTTCCTGGCTTCTGGTGATTGCCAGAAATCCTTGGTGTTCCTTGGCTTATAGATGCATCATTTCAATTGTTGCCTCCATCGTCACATGGTATTCTTTCTTCTATATGTCTTTTTTTTTTTTTGAGATAGAGTCTTGCTCTGTCGCCCAGACGAATGCAGTGGCGCAATCTCAGCTCACTGCAACCTCCACCTCCCAGGTTCAAGCAATTCTCCTGCCTCAGCCTCCTGAGTAGCTGGGATTACAGGCGTGCACCACCACGCCCAGCTAATTTTTGTATTTTCAGTAGAGACAGGGGTTCGCCATACTGCTCAGGCTGGTCTCGAACTCCTGGCCTCAAGTGATCCACCTGCCTCAGCCTCCCAAAGTGCTGGGATTACAGGAGTGAGCCACTGCACCCAGCCTCCTCTATGTGTCTCTGTCTGTAGGCAAATTCTCCTCTTCTTATAGGGGCACCAGCCATTAGATTAGGGCACCACTTAATCCAGTATGATCCCATCTTAACCTAATTAAATCTGCAAATATCCTATTTCCAAATGAGGCCACCTTCACAGGTTCCCCGTTATACATGAATTTTTTTTCTTTTTTTCTTTTTCTTTTTTTTTTTTTTTTTTTTTTTTTTTGGGACGGAGTCTCACTGTGTCATCCAGACTGGAGTGCAGTGGCGCAATCTCGTCTCACTACAATCTCTGCCTCCTAGGTTCAGGCATTTCTCCTGCCTCAACCTCCCAAGTAGCTGGGATTACAGGGCCTCCCACCACGCCCGGCTAATGTTTTTGTATTTTTAGTAGAGACAGGGTTTCACCATGTTGGCCAGGCTGGTCTCTTAACGCCTGACCTCAAGTGATTTGCCCTCCTCTGCCTCCCAAAGTCCTGGGATTACAAGTGTAAGCCACCACACCTGGCCTATGTTTTCCTTTTTGCAACCAGAATTCCATTTTTAAAAGTTTTCTTTTTATGTGAAAATGAATTCTGATTCTTAAACTGTTCTACCAAGAATCTGATATGAGTGTTCATTGAGACAATTCTACTACTACAACCTTTAGGTGACCTGTTGATTAGCAGTTGGTTTCCATAGAAGTAGTCCCTTTTACAACTTCACTCTGAGTCCCTTAAAATACTTCTGCTTTTACTTTCAAACCTGTGAGTGTTTAAGATAAAGGCCTTTTGGTAAAAAGTAAAAACCTAATAGATTTTGAGGCTTCCTCTGAAGCTCTGCTAATGATTGCATGGACAAGGAGATATAAATGCGCCTAAGGCATGTGACATTTTATTTTATGCAACCCTCATGACTCCTGTGACAGACACATGAGGCAGTGAGCCTCTTGTGGAAGTTAAGAATGCTATACAAAGAGGCTTTTTAAGGAAATGAAATTTGGAAAACATGAGAAATCTTGGGATGGGAACGAGGGAAAGGGCTGAGTGACACAAGGCCGAAAAACGTCTGTGACACTAGATCTGAAATATTTGTCCAGGAAAGTGAGAAACTAGTTCGAGATTTCTGAAGTGGAAAATCTGGCAAATGTTTGTATATTGGGTTTCTAGTGACTTCGAGAAAGAAAGGGAGACGTGGAATGAATACATCGGAAAATTCTAATAGAAAAGATCTAGTTGATTGAATGTTCAAAGGAGAGATCTCACTTTCAGTAGAACATAAAGCTCCAAGAGAAGGGACCCTGCGTATCTCACTTATTATATTCTCACTGCCTATTTTGGTACCTGGTATTCAGTATATACTTAGTAAACTTTTCTTCTTTTAAGATATGGGGTCTTGCTCTGTCACCCAGGCTGGAGTGCAGGGGTGCGATCTTGGCTCACCATAACCTCCACCTCCCGAGTAGCTGGGATTACAGGTGCACACCACTACACCTGGCTAATTTTTGTATTTTCAGTAGAGACAGGGTTTCACCATGTTGGTCAGGCTGGTCTCAAACTCCTGACCTCAGGCGATTTGCCTGCCTCTGCCTCCCAAAGTGCTGGGATTACAGGCATGAGCCACGGCGCCCGACCCATTTCTTTTCTTCTAAAAAGACTCTCTTGCTATGTTGCCCAGGCTGGAGTGCAATGGTGCAATCATGACTCCCTGCAGCCTTCAACTTCCAGGCCGAAGCAGTCCTCCCACCTCAGTTTCCTGAGTAGCTGGGACCACAGTCACATACCACCAAACCAGACTAATTTTTTGATTCTTTGTGGAGACAATGTCTCACTATGTTGCACAGGCTGCACCCAAACACCTGGACTCAAATGATCCTCCCTACTCAGCCCCTTGAAGTGCTGAGATTATAGATGTGATCCGCTGGACCTGGCCTGAAATGAGATTCTTGAAGACAGCATATTGTTGTCTGGGCACGGTGGCTCATGCCTGTAATCTCAACACTTTGGGAGGCCGAGGCAGGTGGATCACCTGAGGTCAGGAGTTTGAGACCAGCCTAGCCAACATGGCGAAATCCCGTCTCTACTAAAAATACAAAAATTAGCCAGGCATGGTGATGCGTGCATGTAATCTCAGCTACTAGGGGGGCTGAGGCAGGAGGATCCCTTGAACCTGGGAGGTGGAGGTTGCAATGAGCCGAGATAGTGCCACTGCATTCTAGCCTGGGCAACAGAGCAAGGCTCTGTCTCAAAAAAAAAAAAAAAAAAGAAAAAGAAAAAAGAAAAGAAAACATATTGTTGTGTCATATTTTTAATCCACTGTCAATGTCTGCTTTAATTTTAATTAATTAATTAATTTTTTTGAGACAGAGTTTCGCTCTTGTTGCCCAGGCTGGAGTGCAATGGTGCAATCTCGGCTCACCATAACCTCTGCCTCCTGGGTTCAAGCAATTCTCCTGCCTCAGCCCCCAAGTAGCTTGGATTACAGGCATGAGCCACCACGCCCGGCTAATTTTGTATTTTTAGTAGAGACAGGGTTTCACCATGTTGGTCAGGCTGGTCTCGAACTCCTGACCTCAGATGATCCACTCACCTAGGCCTCCCAAAGTGCTGGGATTACAGGCGTGAGCCACTGCTCTTGGCCTATTTTTGTATTTTTTGAGATTGAGTCTCGCTCTGTCGCCCAGGTTGGAGTGCAGTGGCACCATCCCAGCGCACCACAACCTCTGCCTCTTGGGTTCAAGGGATTCTCCTGCCTCAGCCTCATGAGTAGCTGGGATTACAGTCACCCACCACCACACCCAGCTAATTTTTTTGTATTTTTAGTAGAGACTGGGTTTCACCATGTTGGCCAGGCTAGTCTCAAACTCGACCTCAAGTAATCCGCCTGCCTTGGCCTCCCAAAGTGCTCGGATTACAGGTGTGAGCCACCGTGCCAGGCCAAAGTCTGCTTTTTAATTGATGCACTTTGTTTACATTTAATGTAATTATTGATATGTTAAGGCTTAAAGGCCAGGTGTGGTAGCTCATGCCTGTAACCCCAGCACTTTGAGAGGCTGAGGCAGAAGGATCACTTGAGCCCAGGAGTTTGAGACCAGTCTGGGCAACATGGCAAGACCTCATCTCTACAAGAAAAAAATTTTTTTTAACTAGCCAGGAGTGGTGGCATGTGCGCCTGTAGTTCCAACTACTTGGGAAGTTGAGGTGGGAGGATTACTTAAGCCCAGGAGTCCGAAGCTGTAGTGAGCTACGATCATGCTACTGCTCTCTAGCCTTGGAGCAAGACTCCATTGCTAAAAAAAAGTATGTAAATAAAAGGTTTAAGTCTGCCGTTTTATTTTTTGTTTTCTGCTTGTTCCTCTTGTTGTCTCTGTGTTTTATTTTTTCTGGCTTATTGTGGGCTACTTGTTCCTTTTTTTTTTTATCCCATTTTAATTTTCCTATAGTGTTTTTGAGTGCATCTCTTTTTTTTTTTTTTTTTTTGAGACGCAGTCTTGCTGTGTCGCCCAGGCTGGAGTGCAGTGGCGTGATCTCGGCTCACTGCAAGCTCCGCCTCCCAGGTTCATGCCATTCTCCTGCCTCAGCCTCCCGCGTAGCTGGGACTACAGGCGCCCGCCACCACGCCTGGCTAATTTTTTGTATTTTTAGTAGAGACGGGGTTTCACCGCGTTAGCCAGGATGGTCTCAATCTCCTGACCTCATGATCCGCCAGCTTCGGCCTCCCAAACTGCTGGGATTACAGGCGTGAGCCACCGCGCCTGGCCCGAGTGTATCTCTTTGTGTAGATTTTTTAAGTCGTTGTAATGGGTTTCATATTATATATATATATAAATTATCACGGTCAACTGGTGTCAATATTTTTTCTTTTTTCTTTTTTTTTTTTTTTTAAGACAGAGTCTCTCTCTATCGCCCAGACTGGAGTGCAGTGGTGCAATCTTGGCTCACTGCAACCTCTGCTTCCCAGATTCAAGCAATTCTTCTGCCTCAGCCTCCTGAGTAGCTGGAATTACAGGCATGTGCCACCATGCCTAGCTAATTTTTTGTATTTTTAGTAGAGACAGGGTTTCACCATATTGACCAGGCTGGTCTTGAACTCCCGACCTCAGGTGATCCACCTGCCTTGGCCTCCCAAAGTGCTGGGATTACAGGCGTGAGCCACTGTGCCTGGCCAACTGATGTCAATATTTTTATCAGCTTGAGTGAAGTATAAAACTCTTACCTCCGTTTCAGTCTTTTTACTTCCCCATTTACAACACAATTGCCTTAAATATTTCCTCAACATACTTTGCAAACCACATTGGACAATGTTATACAGTCTGCTTCAACCATCAAACATAATTGAGAAAACTCAAGAGGAGAAGTGTTATAGACTGAATTGTGTCTTCCCAAATTCATATGTTGAACCCCTAACCCCTACTGTGATTGTACATTTGAGACAGGGCCTTTAAAGATGTAATTAAGATTAAATGAGGGTTGGGCACGGTGGCTCACGCCTGTAATCCCAGCACTTTGGGAGGCCACGATGGGCAGATCATTTGAGTTCAGGAGTTTGAGACCAGCCTGACCAACATGGCGAAACTCTGTCTCCACTAAAAACACAAAAAAATTAGCCAGAAGTGGTGGCACACACCTGTAATCCCAGCTACTCGAGAGGCTGAGGCAGGACAATTGTTTGAACGTCTCAAAAATAAATAAATAAATGAAGACTAAATGAGGCCATAAGTGTGGAATGCTAATCCTACAGGACTGGTGTCCTTTTTTGTTGGGGGGGACGGAGTCTCGCTCTGTTGCCCAGGCTGGAGTGCAGTGGCACAATCTCAGCTCACTGCACCCTCCACCTCCCAGGTTCAAGTGATTCTCCTATTTCAGCCTCCCGAGTAGCTGAGATTATAGGCATGTGCCACCACACCCAGCCAATTTTTTTTTTTTTTTTTTTTTTTTTTTTAGTAGGACGGGGGTTTCAACATGTTGGCCAAGCTGGTCTCAAACTCCTGACCTCAAGTGATCCTCCCACCTCGGCCTCCCAAAGTGCTGGGATTACAGGTGTGAGCCACCAAGCCCCGCTGGTGTCCTTTTTTTTCCTTTTCTTTTCTTTTTTTTTTTTTTTGAGACGGAGTTTTACTCTTGTTGCCCGGGATACAGTACAATGGCGTAATCTCGGCTCATGGCAACCTCTGTCTCCCGGGTTCAAGCAATTCTCCTGTCTCAGTCTCCCGAGTAGCTGGGATTACAGGCATGTGCCACCACGCCCGGCTAATTTTGTTTTTTCAGTAGAGGCGGGATTTCTCCATGTTGGCTTGTCTCGAACTCCCGACCTCAGGTGATCCGCCTGCCTTGGCCTCCCAAAGTGCTGGGATTACAGGGGTGAGCCACCATGCCCGGCCCAGTGTCCTTTTCAGAGGAGGAAAAGGCACCAGGAGTGGTCACACACAGACAAAAGGCCACAGGAGGACACAGCAAGAAGGTGGCCATCTACAGGCCAAGAAAAGAGGCCTCAGGAAAAACCAAACCTATCAACACTTTGGTCTTAGACTTCCAGCCTCCAGAACTGTGAGAAAATAAATTCTGTTAGTTAAGTTACCCAGTCTGCGATATTTTGTTACGGAAGCCCTGGGTGACTAATACAAGAAGGAAAGTATATTGTAATTACTCATATATTTGCTTTCCACGTTCTTTTTTCTTTTTTTTGAGACAGAGTCTGGCTCTGTCACCCAGGCTGGAGTGCAGTGGCGCGATCTCGGCTCACTGCAAGCTCCGCCTCCCGGGTTCACGCCATTCTCCTGCCTCAGCCTCTCCAAGTAGCTGGGATTACAGGCGTCCACCACCACGCCTGGCTAACTTTTTATATTTTTAGTAGAGATGGGGTTTCACCGTGGTCTCGATCTCCTGACCTCGTGATCCGCCCACCTCAGCCTCCCAAAGTGCTGGGATTACAAGCGTGAGCCACTCCATGTTCTTTTTTCATCCTTGATGTTCCAAGGTCCTTTCTTTTATCATTTCCCTTTCTTTTCAAGAACTTCCTTTAGCTTTTGTTTTTGTTTTTGTTTTTTTTTTTTTTGAGATGGAGTCTTGCCCTGTCACCAAGACTGGATTGCAGTGCTGTGATCTCCGCTCACTGCAACCTCCACCTCCCAAGTTCAAACGATTTTCCTGCCTCAGCCTCCAGAGTAGCTGGGACGACAGGCATGTGCCACCATGCCTGGCTAATTTTTGTATTTTTAGTAGAGACTGGGTTTTGCCACATTGGCCAGGCTGGTCTCAAACTCCTGGCCTCAAGTGATCTGCCTGCCTTGGTTTCCCAAAGTGATGGGATTACAGGCGTGAGCCACTCCACCCAGCCCCCTTTTAGCCATTTTTTTAAAGAGTAGATCTACAAATGACAAATTCTCTTAGTTTTTCTTCATCTGAAAATGTGTTGATTTCTCTTTCATTTTTGATAGTTTTTTTCTTCTAGCATTTGAAAAAAGTTGTGCCACTTTCTTCTGGCCTTTTTTAGTTTCTGATGAGAAATCTATTGTGGTTCAATCTATTCTTCCCTTGTGAGAAAGATGTTTTTCTCTTACTGCTGTCAAGATTTTTTCTTTGTTATTAGTTTTCAGGAGTTAGATTATTACGTGTCTTGGCATAGATTTCTTTGAGTTTATCATGTTTGTGGTTTTCTCAGCTTCTTGAACTTGTAGTTCTAGGTCTCTTGTCAAATTTGAGGAGGAATTTTCTGCCATTATTTCTTCTTTTTTTTTTTTTGAGACAGTCTCTCGCTCTGTCGCCCAGGTTGGAGTGCAGTGGCACAATCTCGGCTCACTGCAAGCTCCGCCTCCTGGGTTCACGCCATTCTCCTGCCCCAGCCTCCCGAGTATCTGGGACTACAAGTGCCCGTCACCACACTGGATAATTTTTTTTTTTTTTGTATTTTTAGTAGAGACGGAGTTTCACAGTGTTGGCCAGGATGGTCTCGATCTCCTGACCTCATGATCCTCCTGCCTTGGCCTCCCAAAGTGCTGGGATTACAGGCGTGAATCACCGCACTCAGCCCATTATTTCTTTGAATAAGTTTTCGGTCTTACATTCTTACTCCTTCTAGGACTCTGACGACATAATTTTCTCTCTCTCTCTCTCTTCCTCTCTCTCTCTCTCTCTCCCCCTCCTTTCTTTCTTTTTTTTTTTTTGAGGCAGAGTCTCGCTCTGCTGCCCAGGCTGGAGTGCAGTGGCACGATCTCAGCTCACTGCAACCTCTGCCTTCTGCCTCCCAGGGTCAAGCGATTCTCCTGCCTCAGCCTCCCGAGTAGCTGAGATTACAGGCACCCGCCATCATGCCCGTCTAATTTTTGTATTTTAGTAGAGACAGGGTTTGTCCATGTTGCCTAGGCTGGTCTCGAACTCCTAAGCTCAAAGCAATCTGACCACCTCAGCCTCCCAAAGTGCTGGGATTATAGGCATGAGCCACTGCACTTGGACTGAAATATTCTTTAATATTAAAATTAAATTTCATGAAAAGGAATGAAAGTATGACACATGCTACAACATGGATGAAACTTGAAAACATGCTAAGTGAAATAAGCCAGATTGTCAAAGGACAAATATTGTATGATTCCACTTAAGTGAAATATCTAGACTAGACTAGGCAACTTATAGAGACAGAAAGTAGTTTACAGATAACCAGGGGCTAGGAGAAGCGGGGAATGGAGAATTGTTGTTTAATGGGAACAGAATTTCTCTTTTATTTTGGAAATAAATAGTGGTGATAGTTACACACATTGTCAGTGTAATTAATGCCACTGAATTGTACATTAAAAAATGGTTAAGTCTGGACATGGTGTCTCACGCCTGTAATCCCAGCACTTTGGGAGGCTAAGGCAGGTGGATCACCTTAGATCAGGAGTTTGAGCACTACCTGGCCAACATGGTGAAACTCCATCTCTACTAAAAATACAAAAATTAGATGGATGTGATGGCGAGTGCCTGTAATCCTAGCTACTCGGGAGGCTGAGGCAGAAGAATTGCTTGAACCCAAGAGGCGGAGGTTGCAGTGAGCCGAGATCATACCACTGCACTCCAGCCTGGGCAACAGAGCAAGACTCCATCTCAAAAAAAAAAAAAAAAAGGTTAAAATGGGGACCAGGCACAGTGGCTCATTTCTACAATCCCAGAACTTTAGGAGGCTGAGGCGGGAGAATAGATTGAGGCCTGGAGTTCAAGAGTAGCCTGAGCAACATAGCAAGGCCCCGTCTCTATATTACAAAATATATATATATATATATGGCTGGGCACGGTGGCTCACGCCTGTAATCCCAGCATTTTGGGAGGTGAAGGTGGGCGGATTACGAGGTCAAGAGATCAAGAAGATCATCCTGGCCAACATAGTGAAACACGGCAGCAGAGCAAGACTCTGCCTCAAAAAAAAAGGAAAGAAAGAAAATTATGTCATCAGAGTCCTAGAAGGAGTAAGAATGTAAAAATTAAAAAATCAGCTGGGCGTGGTGGTGTGTGTCTATAGTCCCAGCTACTTGGGAGGCTGAGAGAGGAGAATTGCTTGAACTCGGGAGGCAGAGGTTGCAGTGAGCCGAGATCGCGCCACTGCACTCCAGCCTGGCAATAGACCAAGACTCTGTCTCAAAAAAAAAATATATATATATATACACACACACACACACACACACTCACTTATATATATAATGATTAAAATGGCAACTTTTATATTTTACCACAATTTTAAAAATTAACATGATATACCAAAACCATTGAATTGCACTCTTTGAGTGAATTGTGTGGTATACGAATTATATATCAATAATCTGTTTGTTTTGTTCTGTTTTTGAGACAGAGTCTTGCTCTGTTGCCCAGGATGGAGTGCAGTGGCACGATCTCAGCTCACTGCAACCTCTGCCTCCCCGGTTCAAGCAATACTCCTGCCTCAGCCTCCTGAGTAGCTGAGATTATAGGCATGCACCACCATGGCCCGCTAATATTTGTTTTTTATTTTGTTTTGTTTTGTTTTTGAGATGGAGTCTCACTCTGTCACCCATGCAGGAGTGCAGTGGCGTGATCTTAGCTCACTACAACCTCCGCCTCCTGTGTTCAAGCAATTCTCCTGCTTCAGCCTCCCAAGTAGCTGGCACTATAGGCGCCCACCACCACACCTGGCTAATTTTTTTGTATTTTTAGTGGAGACAGGGCTTCACCGTGTTAGCCAGGATTGTCTCAATCTCCTGACCTCGTGATCTGCCCGCCTCGGCCTCCCAAAGTGTTGGGATTACAGGCATGAGCCACCGTGCCCGGCCAATAATACTCGTATTTTTATTAGAGGAGGGATTTCGCCATGTTGGCCAGGCTGGCCTCGAATGCTTGACCTCTGGTCAATAACCTGTTTTCTTAAAAAGATTCATGGTGAGGAGCAATCGGAACCCCCATTCACTACTGGTGAAGATGTAAAATGGGGCAACTACTTTGGAAAATAGTCTGGCAATTTCTTGAAAGGCTTATCATACGGTTACCATATAATCCAACAATTCCACTCCTAGGTATACACCTAAGAGAAATAAAAACCAAATGTTCACACAGAAAAACGTGTACACAAATGTTCATAACAGCATTATACACAATAGCCCAAAATTGGAAACAACCCAGATGTTCAACAATGGATGAATGGATAAATAAAATGTAGTATAGCGATACATGAGATGTTATTCAGCAATAAAAAGGGATGAAGTAATGATACATGTTACAACATAAACCTTGAAAACATACTAAGTGAAAGAAGTCAGTCAAAAAAGACCACATAGGCCGGGCGCGGTGGCTCACGCTTGTAATCCCAGCACTTTGGGAGGCTGAGGCGGGCGGATCACGAGGTCAGGAGATCGAGACCACGGTGAAACCCCGTCTCTACTAAAAATACAAAAAAATTAGCCGGGCGTGGTGGCGGGTGCCTGTTGTCCCAGCTACTCGGAGAGGCTGAGGCAGGAGAATGGCGTGAACCCGGGAGGCGGAGCTTGCAGTGAGCCGAGATCGTGCCACTGCACTCCAGCCTGGGCGACAGAGCAAGACTCCGTCTCAAAAAAAAAAAAAAAAAAAAAAAGACCACATATATGATATGTCTAGAGTAGACAAATCTATAGAGGCAAAAAGTGGATTATTAATGCCTAGGGCTGGGGTGATGGGGAGAATGGAACGTGATGGCTAAAGGGCATAGGGTTTCTTGGCCAGACACAGTGGCTCACACCTGTAATCTCAGCATTTTGGGAGGCTGAGGCAGGAGGATGGCTTGAGCCCAGGAGTTCAAGACTAGCCTGGGCAACATAGTGACACCCAGTCTCAACAAAAAAGAATAAATATTGTTTAAAAGAGAAAATAATAAAGTCAAAAAAGTGAAAAAATAATAAAAGGGCATGGGGTTTCTTTTCAGGGTGTTTTTTTAAAGTTCTGAATTTTTTTTTTTTTTTTTTTTTTTTTTTGAGGCAGGGTCTCACTCTGTCACCCAGGCTGGCGTGCAGTGGCATCATCACAGCTCACTACAGCCTTGACTTCCTGGGCTTAAGCAAGCCTCCCACCTCAACCTCCCAAGTAGCTGGGACTACAGGTACTGGGACTCCCGAGTAGCTGGGACTATAGTTTATGCACAGAATTTGAGCCTCCCTCTCTGTGGCTCTTATTTTGATAGGATTTCCTCCCATTATTTCCACCTGCTGGGGTTGCCCTGAACAATTCAAGCTAGTAAGACTGTGGGGTTTGGGGTTTTGTTGTTTTGTTTTTATTGTTGTTGTTGTTGTTTTGAGATAAGATCTCGGGCACAGAGGCTCACGCCTGTAATCCCAGCACTTTGGGAGGCTGAAACGGGCAGATCACCTGAGGTCAGGAGTTCAAGACCAGCCTGGTCAACATGGTGAAACCCTGTTTCTACTAAAAATACAAAAAAATTAGGCTGGGCGCGGTGGCTCACGCTTGTAATCCCAGCACTTTGGGAGGCTGAGGCGGGCGGATCACGAGGTCAGGAGATCGAGACCACGGTGAAACCCCGTCTCTACTAAAAATACAAAAAATTAGCCGGGCGTGGTGGCGGGCGCCTGTAGTCCCAGCTACTCGGAAAGGCTGAGGCAGGAGAATGGCGTGAACCCGGGAGGCGGAGCTTGCAGTGAGCAGAGATTGCGCCACTGCACTCCAGCCTGGGCGACAGAGCGAGACTCCGTCTCAAAAAAAAAAAAAAAATACAAAAAAATTAGCCGGGCATGGTGGCAGGTGCCTGTAGTCCCAGCTACTCAGGAGACTGAGGCAGGAGAATCACTTGAGCCAGGGAGGCAGAGGTTGCTGGGAGGCAGAGGTTGCTGTGAGCTGAGATCATGCCACTGTACTCCAGCCTGAGCAACAGAGTGAAACTGTCTCAAAAAAAAAAAGAGATGAGGTCTTACTGTGTTGCCTAGGTTGGAATACAGTGGGTATTCACAGGCACAATCTTAATGCTCTACAGCCTTGAACTCCTGGGCTCAGGGTTTCCTCCCACATCAGCCTTCTGAGTCGGTGGGACTATAGGCGCACACCACTACCCCCAGCTTTGTTTTAACCACTCACTTTGCAGACTTTGGACTTCCCTTAGACTAAAAGCTGTAAAACACAGAAAACCCATTCAGTCCTTTTCTCTTCCAGGTATCCACCTCTGTGCAGTATATTCCTCCTGTTGTTTGCTAATGCCTTCAGGTATTTTTTGTTTGTTTGTTCTTTAATATTTTGCTCTGAGTATATCGTTCTTATTTACAGAAGACTTGGTGTGATGGGAATTACTCAGCCATAATTGGAAATGGAACTTCCTCCTGTGTTTTTTGACATATTCCCATCATTTTGCTGGGGTGTTGGGGGTGGCAGGGGACTTCATTTCTATCACAATAGGGTATTTTAAGCTTAGCTTATACTTTCCCTGTTCCAGCCCTAAAGTCATCCATTTCTCTAAGAAGCTGTTTCTTTGTTGTGAGGAATAATATTTAGAAACCAAGATCTTGGTACCAAGCCTGCTCATTGTTACATTGTGTTATTGCTTCTAAGCCTTCAACACACAGAGGCCAAACCTCTAGCTCTATCTCTACAGATGTATATGAAATTATGGGTTTATACTGATGCCTCTAACTCTAGTTCCACCCATCTAAGATTCCTTTGTATTCCCTAATTCGTATTTAAATCTACTTTTTTCCTACAGTGAGAACTCTAGCTTCCACCTTCTTTTATATGTCATTTGCTTAATTCTATAATATGCACAATATAATTTCATAATTGCTATTCCCATACCACTTCTCCTTCAGTACAGTTTTGTTGTTCATTTGTAACATGAGTTAATTTCTGTTTTCATTCAGTTTAGGGTCTCCTCCAATCTTGGGGATTTCCTTTATTGAATTTATCATTTTATTTCCAAATATTCTATTTTCAGGCCAGGCATGGTGGCTCACACCTGTAATCCCAGCGATTTGGGAGGCTGGGTCAGGAAGATCACTTGAGCTCAAGATTTTGAGACCAGCCTGGGACACATAGTTCCTGTTTCTGCAAAAGAAAAAAAAATAAAAAAATGTATATATATATTCTGTTTTCAAAACTGCTGAATCTTTTGTTGTAATAGCTTTATTGAGATATAATTCATATACCATACAACTCACCCATTTAAAGCATACAAGTCAACAATTTTTAATACTCACAGAATTGTGCAACCATAGCCACAATTAATTTTAGAACTTTCCACTTGGGCCAGTGGCTCATGCCTGTAATCCCAGAACTTCGAGAGGCCAACTTGGGCAGATCAGCTGAGATCAGGAGTTCAAGACCAGCCTGGCAAACATGGTGAAACCCCATCTCTACAAAAATACAAAAATTAGCCGGGCATGATGGCGGGTGCCTGTAATCCTACCTACTCGGGAGGCTGAGGCAGGAGAATCGCTTGAACCGGGGAGGTGGAGGTTGTAGTGAGCCGAGATCACGCCATTGCACTCTAGCCCTCCAGCCTGGGTGACAGAGTGGGACTCCATCTCAAAAAAAAAAAAAAAAGAAAAGAAAAGAAAAGAAACCTCAGCAGAGGAGGAAAAACTGTAAAAAAAAAAAAAAAAAAAAAAAAAAAAAAAGAATTTTGTGAATAGAAATTGAAAATTTGGAAATGAAAATTTCAGACTAAAAATTAAAATGTCAAAGAAATCAAGTATTACAGCTCTTTTAGAATCTGTCTAGCAGGTTTTCCAGTTTTTACCAGAAAACTCTCCAAAATTTTTTTTTAAATAGTCTGGGCATAGTGGCTCACACTTGTTATCCCAACAGTTGGGGAAGCCAAGGCAGGAGGATTGCTTGAGCCCAGGAATTTGAGACCAGCCTGGGAGATCCTGTCTCTACAAAAAAAAAAAAAAAGAAAAAAAATCCTGTCTCTACCAAAAAAAAAAAAAAAAACCGCAAAAAAATTAGTCAGGTAAGGTGGCATGTACTTATAGTCCTAGCTAATTGGGAGGCTGAGGTGGGAAGATTGCTGAGCCCAGGAGGTTCAGGCTGCAGTGAGCCATGTTCATGGCACAGCATTCCAGCCTGGGTGACAGAGTGAGATTTTGTCTCAAAAAAATAAATAAGGGCTGGGCACAGTGGCTGTAATCCCAGCACTTTGGGAAGCCAAGGAGGGCAGATCACTTGAGGTCAGGAGTTTGAGACCAGCCTGACCAACATGGTGAAACCCCATCTCTACTAAAAATACAAAAATTAGCTAGGCATGGTGGTGTGCACCTGTAATCCCAGCTACTCAGATGGCTGAGGCAGGAGAATTGCTTGAACCCAGGAGGCAGAGGTTGCAGTCACTCGAGATTGTGCCACTGCACTCCGGCCTGGGGGACAGAGCGAGACTCCATCTCAAATAAATAAATAAATAAATAAGGCCAGGTGAGGTGGTTCACTTCTGTAATCCCAGCAGTTTGGGAGGCCGAGGCAGGAGGATCACTTGGGCCCAGGGGTTTTATTTATTGTTTTAATTTAATTTAATTTAATTTAATTAATTTATTTTTGCCATGGAGTCTCCTCTGTTGCCCAGGCTGGAGTGCAGTGGCGCCATCTAGGCTCACTACAACCTTTGCCTCCCAGGCTCAAGTGATTCTGTTGCCTCAGCCTCCTGAGTAGCTGGGACTGCAGGTGTGCACTGCCACACTTGGCTAGTATTTGTATTTTTAGTAGAGATGGGGTTTCGCCAGTGTTGCCCAGGCTGGTCTCTCCTGGCCTTAAGTGATCTGCCCACCTCAGCCTCCCAAAATGCTGGGATTACAGGCTTCAGCCACAGCACCCGGCCTGAGCCCAAAGGTTCTAGACCAGCCTAAGCAACATAGCAAAACCTCGTCTCTCTCTCTCTCCATATATATACATACACGTATATATATACGTATATATATATGTGTATGTGTATATATATATGTATATATATATACATATATGTGTGTGTACATATATATATATACATACATATATATGTATATATATATACATATATATATAGCCAGAGGTGGTGGCGCTTGCCTATAATCCCAGCTACTTGGGAGACCAAGGTGGGAGAATCACTTGAAACTAGGATGTGGAGGTTGCGGTGAGCCGAGATCATGCCTCTACACTTTAGCCTGTGCAACAAACCGAGACTCCATCTCAAAAAAAAAAAAAGATAGCCTGACACTGGAAAAGTCTGGCAGATACCACCTTAACCTAATGATCAAGGCTAACATCACTAGTAATGGGGAAATCAAAATTGTGTACCACCTGACAGGATGCAACGAGAACACAGCGTCCCTTTCATGCTATTCCTGCTAAAGATAATACATATCCTAAATCTAATCATGAGGAAACATCAGACAAGACCAAATTGAGCAACATTTTGCAGATTAACTGTCCTATGATCATCAAAAGTGTCAAGGTTATGAAAGCCAAAGAAAGAATATTTCCCTGACTGAAGGAGACTAAAGTGATGCAGTAACTGCTAAGCATTACGTCTAATTGGATCATTTATGCATAAAAGACATTATTGGGATAAATGGTGAAATTTTATCAGCTGCTGAAGATTAATTTCCTGATATTGATTATTGTATTATGGTTACAAAATGTATGTTGTCTATGTGGTTATGTATGTGTGTTTGGAGAAAATACACACTAAAGTATTTGGGGGTGATAAAACTTGTCAGGTTGTCAACTTACTTGCAAATAGTTCATGAAGAAATAATACTTTTGTACTTTAAAAAACAATTCTGAGCCAGGAGCAGTGGCTCACACCTGTAATCCCAGCACTTTGGGAGGCTGAGGCGGGCGGATTGCCTGAGCAACACGGTGAAACCCCGTGTCTACTAAAATACAAAAAAATTAGCCAGATGTGGCAGCATGCACCTGTAATCCCATCTACTCAGGAAGCTGAGGCAGGAGAATTGCTTGAACCCGGGAGGCGGAGGTTGCAGTGAGCCAAGATCACTGCACTCCAGCCTGGGCAACAGAGCAAGACATCATCTCAAAAACAACAACAACAACAACAACAAAAACTCTGTAAATTTAAAATAATTTAAACATTTTAAAAGTGAATTTTTTGGCTGGGCGCAGTGGCTCGTGCCTATAATCCTAGCACTTTGGGAGGCCGAGGTGGGCAGATCACCTGAGGTCAGGAGTTCGAGACCAGCCTAGCCAACATGACAAAACCCTATCCCTACTAAAAATACAAAAAGTAGCTGGGCGTGGTGGCAGGCGCCTATAATCCCAGCTACTTGGGAGGCTGAGGCAGGAGAATTTCTTGAACCCAGGAGGTGGAGGTTGCATTAAGCCAAGATTGTGCCACTTCACTCCAGCCTGGGCGAAAGAGCAAAACTCCATCTCAAAAAATAAAATAAAGAAATAAAAATAAAAGTGAATTTTTTTCCCAGATAGCCACTTCAATTTTGATTACTCTTATCCTGGAGCTGCTAAACATTGATTGATATATTTTATATCCATTTGTATTGGATATAATTTGCTTGTTTGGGAATTCTTCTTCTACTTCTTAACATTTATTTCCTCAATGAGATTTTTTTTTTTTTTTTTTTGAGACGGAGTCTCCCTCTGTCGCCCAGGCTGGAGTGCAGTGGCGTGATCTTGGCCACTGCAACTGCCGTCTCACAGGTTCAAGCGATTGTCCTGCCTCAGCCTCCCAAGTAGCTGGGATTACAGGCGTGTACCACCACACCTGGCTAATTTTTGTGTTTTTAGTAGAGAAGGGGTTTCATCATGTTGGCCAGGCTGGTCTCGAACTCCTGACCTCAAGCAATCCACCTGCCTCAGCCTCCCAGAGTGCTGGGATTACAGGGGTGAGTCACCACGCCTGGCCTTTTTTTTGAGACGGAATCTCACTCTGTCACTCAGGCTGGAGTGCAGTGGCATGATCTTGGCTTACTGCAACCTCTGCTTCCCAGGTTCAAGCAACCTTTTCCTGCCTCGGCCTCCCGAGTAGCTGGGATTACAGGCGCGCTCCACCATGCCCAGCTAATTTTTGTATTTTTAGTAAAGACGGGATTTCACCATGTTGCCCAGGCTGGTCTCAAACTCCTGACCTCAAATGATCTGCCTGCCTCAGCCTCCCAAAGTGCTGGGATTACAGGCATGAGCTACCGCGCGCGGCCCTCATTGAGATTTTTAAACACCCAAAGAATACAGATTATGCTTTTGTTTCTCTTGTATTAATATTTCTTTGTGGTCTCAAGTAGCCACTCTTAGCCACTTGTAAACACTAAAGGGTTTGGAGCATATGAATAATCTGAATAGCTCAGTTGCCTCTTTCAATTTAAGCCCATGGAAAAACCGTTTAAATCATCTCTCTTAGGTCATATGATGGATCCGTGGACTACATCTGTGCTGATTGGTCTTTCATACCAATCAGAGGCCCCTGGGATTCATAGGAATACATGTCTCTATGGAAAAATGAGTCACTCCACCAACGCACAGCTGGACTCTCACACTCAGAGCACAATAGAAATGTGGAAATCTAAGTGAAGCACAAGGAATCTGTATCTGAACAAGAGTTTACACTCTTCCTGTTCTGTTAGGTTGTGAAATGGAAACACCGTTTCCTGGGAAAAGGGCCAGATTCCACAAATGAAATGGTTTTGCTTTAATATGCACAGCTGCTACTGCGTTTACTGAGAGTGGCTTGTTTGAAAGGTCTGGTCTTGGTTCTAGCTGGAAAGTTGAAAGGAAGGGGCTCTTCTCTTGTGCAACAAAATGGGTTTAACAGAAACAGTCTCTTTGAACACCAGTTCTCAATTGGTTCAAGTGAGAGAAAGGGAAAAGGGTCACGCACATTATTTGCCACACATTGTGTATCAAACATTTTGATATGTCCCTTTACAGATGTGAACACATTTCATCCTTAAAACAACCTCAGTATGTTTTATTATGGGAAACTTCAGGCAGGGCTTGGTGGCTCACGTCTGTAATCTCAGCACTTTGGGAGGATGAGGCAGGCAGATCACTAGAGGTAAGGAGTTGGAGACCAGCCTGGCCAACATGGTGAAACCCTGTCTCTAATAAAAATACAAAAATAAGCCGGGTGTGGTGGTGGGCGCCTGTAATCCTAGCTACTCGGGAGGCTGTGGCAGGAGAATCGCTTGAACCCAGGTGTCGGAGGTTGCAGTGAGCCTGGATCGTGCCACTGCACTCCAGCCTGGGAGACAGAGCAAGACCCTGTCTCAAAAAATATACAATACAATACAGTACAGTACAGTACAGTACAATACAATACAATACAATAAATGGTGTAGTATTAGCATATAACCTAATGCACATCCTCTCATATACTTTAAATCATCTCTAGCTTATTTAGGCCTAATACAATGCCCATACATCACTTCATTTTTGTGGATTCAACACAGTACTTGGCAAATTCATATTTTGCTTTTTGGAATTTTGTGGAATTTTTTTCCTAATAATTTCTATCCACAGTTGGTTGAATCCATGGGTGTGGAACCTAAGGATACAGAAGGCAGAGAGGGGATAATGAATCCCTATGTACATATCACCCATCTTCAACCATAATCAACAAATAGTCCAGCTTGTCTCATTTATATCCCATCTACTTCCGCCAGAATTATTGTGAATCAAATCTTAGATGTGATATCACATCATCTGTAAATACTTCAGTATATATCTCAAAAATGTACGAGTTTTTTAAAAACATAACCACAATGCTGCTATCATACTTAATTTTTTTTTTTTTTTTTTGAGATAGGGTCTCACTCTGTCGCTTAGCCTGGAGTGCAGTGGCACAAGCCCAGCTCATTGCAGCCTCGACCTCCCAGGCTCAAGCCATTCTCCCGCCTCAAAAAAAAAACAAATAAATAAAGACAAAGATTAATGAGTGGGTTGAGTTGTTACTTTGATATAATAATTATAGAGTTCCCATCAATTTTCTGCCTAATAGTTTTAGCGGGCATTAATGATCATTAGCTCATTTTTTCACTAGAGGCTACAAAATAGTGACATTCTAAATCCATCATTCCTTCTTTATTTATGAGCTGAAATTATTTTATAAATAAGCGCTTTCCTTCACCCAGCCGCTATTTGGTTACACAGAGGTACAATCCAAACAGAAAAGGTAAGATTTTGTTTTTGTTTTGGAACAGAGTTTCACTGTTGTCCAGCAGGCTAGAGTGCAATGGAGCGATCTCGGCTTACCGCAACCTCTGCCTCCTGGGCTCAAGTGATTCTCCTGCCTCAGTCTCCCGAACAGCTGGGATTACAGCTGTGTACAAGCACGCCAGGCTAATTTTGGTATTTTTAGTAGACATGAGGTTTCACCATGTTGGCCAGGCTGATCTTGAACTCCTGACCTCAAGTGATCCACTTGCCTCGGCCTCCCAAAGTGTTAGGATTACAGGTGTGAGCTACTTCACCCGGCCAGAAAAGGTAGGATTAATGCTTCATTGATTCCCTTTATTTGCCAATTTGTTTGTTTGTCTGAGACAGGGTCTCACTTTGTTGCCCAGGCTGGAGTGCTTTGGCGTGATCTCAGCTCACTGCAACCTCTACCTCCCGGGTTCAAGTGATTCTCCTGCCTCAGCCTCCAGAGTAGCTGGGACTACAGGCATGCACCATCACACCCGGCTAGTTTTTGTATTTGTATTTTTATTTTTTTTTTGAGACGGAGTCTCGCTCTGTCGCCCAGGCTGGAGTGCAGTGGCGCAATCTCGACTCACTGCAAGCTCCGCCTCCTGGGTTCACGCCATTCTCCTGCCTCAGCCTCTCCGAATAGCTGGGACTACAGGCGCCCGCCAACACGCCCGGCTAATTTTTTGTATTTTTAGTAGAGACGGGGTTTCACCGTGGTCTCGATCTCCTGACCTCGTGACCCACCCGCCTCGGCCTCCCAAAGTGCTGGGATTACAAGCATGAGCCACCGCGCCCGGCCAGTTTTTGTCTTTTTTGGTAGAGACAGGGTTTCACCATGTTGGCCAGGCTGATCTCGAACTCCTGACCTCAAATGATCCGCCTGCCTCGGCCTCCCAAAGTGCTGGGATTACAGGTGTGAGCCACTGCGCCCAGCCAAAATTGTAATATTTTAGACTCCTCCTTCTCCTTCAGTGTCTACATGTACTCATTCATCAAGCCCTAATGGTTTTCATGCTATAGCGCTCACCCATCAGTCCTCTCTCTGTGCCCCGTATTGCTCTAGTTCAAATGATCATCTTCCCCTGCTGGGACTATTGCAGTAGTCTCCTGTTAGATCTCCTTGTTTCTAGTCCCAGCCCCTTCCAAACTATCATTTACAGTTTTTCAAATCAATTTTCATTCTAAAATGCATTATGAATTGGAAGGAAAAGGTTGGAGACACACAGACAAACTAGGAAAGTACAGTAACAATGCAGCCATCAGCTGGTAACAACAGGATCAGAGAGACAGTCACAGGAATGGGAACTACAGGGGAGTGATAATGAAGGAAGGAAGGCAGGACTTGGGATTTCATTTGCTTTAGTAGATGAGAGAAAGAGAGGAGATAAATATAAGGTTGGAGTCTCTGGTGATTGATAGGACGGTCCCACCATCAACAGAAATAAGCCAAGAAGCATTCTAGTTTTTGAGGAAAGATATTTGGTTTAGGCTGGGCACAGTGGCTCACGCCTGTAATCCCAGCACTTTGGGAGGCTGAGGTGGGTGGATTATGAGGTCAGGAGTTTGAGACCAGCCTGACCAACATGGTGAAACCCCGTCTCTACTAAAAATACAAAAATTAGCCGGACGTGGTCATGCGCACCTGTAATCCCAGCTACTCAGGAGGCTTAAGCAGGAGAATTGCTTGAACCCAGGGGCAGAGTTTGCAGTGAGCCGAGATTGTGCCACTGTACTCCAGCCTGGGTGACAGAGCAAGACTCCATCTAAAAAAAAAAAAAAAAAAAAAAAATTGCCAGTTGTGACCAGTAGTCCAAGCTACTTGGGAGGCTGAGGAAGGAGGATGGCTAGAGACCAGTAGTTTGAGGTTGCAGTGAGCCATGATTGTGCCACTGCACACCAGCTTGGGCAACAGGGAGACTGTCTCTTAAAAAAAAACAAAAAAATGGAAACAACTCAAACGCCCATCAGCTGATGAATGGATAAACACCATAGGGCATATTTATACAATGGAATATAGCCATAAAGAGGAATGAAGTATTGATACATGCTACAACATAGATCAACCTTGAAAACATGCTAAGTAAAAGAAGCCAGACACAAAAGGCTACAAATTGTATGATTCCATTCATATGAAGTGTTCAGAACAGGAAAATCTATACAGACTTAAAACTTACTGGTTGCTAGGGGACAGGAGAAGAGAGGAGTGGGGAGTGACAGCTAATGGGTATGGGGTAACAGTGGTGAATTTCACCTGAGCCCTGTGCTCTTGGAAAACATCCAAGGTTAAAGGAATCCCTCATGTTTTTGTTTACTGCCAAGAACCACCCTTCCTCATGTGACTCACAGATGCCCCCCATTGTTTACCTATGACAGGAACAGACACAGAACTTCAAATTCTTATTCTCTGCCTCATGAATGACCAGCTAAACTAGTTTTCCCAACACTGATCACAATGAACAAAATGCTCATTAAAGAAATTTTGGTGGTTCAGCGTGGTGGCTCACGCCTGTAATCTCAGCACTTTGGGAGGCCAAGGTGGGCAGATTACCTGAGGTCAGGAGTTCAAGGCCAGCCTGGCCAACATGGTGAAACCCGTTTCTACAAAAATACAAAAATTAGCCGGGCGTGATGGCGTGTGTCTGTAATCCCAGCTATTCAGGAGGCTGAGGTGGGAGAATCACTTGAACCCGGGAGGCAGAGGTTGCAGCGAGCCGAGATCACGCCATTGTACTCCAGCCTGGGTGACAGAGCGAGACTCCATCTCAAAAAAAAAAAAAAGGCTGGGCTCGGTGGCTTAAGCCTGTAATCTGAAGTTGGGACTTCGAGACCAGACTGACGAACATGGAGAAACCCTGTCTCTACTAAAAATACAAAAAATTAGCCAGGCATGGTGGCGCATGCCTGTAATCCCAGCTACTCGGGAGGCTGAGGCAGGAGAATCTCTTAAACCTGGGAGGCGGAGGTTGCTGTGAACCAAGATAGCGCCAGTGCACTCCAACCTGGGCAACAAGAGTGAAACTCCATTTCAAAAAATAAAAATAAAAATAACACATTTTGTTTAAGCTTTTCTTCTTCCTCCAGGCCCTGAACTCTGGCCCACCCTCACCAGGCCTGAGCCAGCACACAATCCCTCCTGAGGATAGCCTAACCTCAGGGTAAAACATTCTCTGATCTATTCTCTCATCAGGCCACTTTCCTCCTATTCTCTACACCTGGTTCTTTCTAGCTTTGTTTACTCCTCTCTATAAAAGGAAAAAGGTCTGGCCCTTAAGATATTTGCAGACCTTACAGGCAGGTCTGGCCCTTAAGACATTTGCAGACCTTATGGGCAGATCCTTCTCCCTATTGCAATAGACTCCCTCCCCGTATTGCAACAGTCTTTTTCCCCTCCTTGCAAACATTCTTTAGAATAAAGTCTTCCTTTAGTGTGTTTTCTTTGTCGGGGGCTCTTTGGGGGCTGATGAAAGTTGATTCTTGCACAACTTTGTGAATATGGTAAAATCTATTCAATTGTATGCTTTAGGTGAATTGCGTGGTATGTGAATTCTACCTCAGTAAAGTTATATTGTTTAACCTTTTAAAGCAGTATTAAAAGCTTTTTTTTTTGTCCAAATGTGCCAGTTTATGCTTGTAATCCCAACACTTTGGGAAGCCGAGCCTAGGAGTTTGAAACCAGCCTAGGAAACAGCGAGATCCCATCTCTACAACAATTTAAGAATTAGCTGGGTACATTGGCTCATGCCTGTAACCCCAGCACTTTGGAAGGCTGAGGTGGGCGGATTGCTTGAGCTCAGGAGTTCAAGACCAGCCTGGAGAACATAGTGAGACCTTGTCTCTACAAAAATACAAAAGTAAGTCAGGTGTGGTGGTGCATGCCTGTAGTCCCAGCTGCTTGGGAGGCTGAGGTAGGAGGATTGCTTAAGCCTGGGAGGTTGAAGCTGCAGTAAGTTGTGATCATGCCACTGCACTCCAGCCTGGGCAACAGAACAAGACCCTGTTTCTATATATATATATATATATATATATATATATATATATAAAGCTATTTTTAAAAAAAGAAAATGAAAGGAAGAAAAAATAAGCTAGCAAATGGGACAAGAAGTAAATAAAAATAGTACAGTGTCCAAGGCTAAGAGGGAAGAATCTCAAAGATAAATTGGTCAGTAGTGCTAAATCAGAGTTCAAATAAAATTAGAAAAGGAGGCTGGGTGTGGTGGCTCATGCCTGTAATCCCAACAGTTTGGAGGCAAAGGCAAGAGCTTGGGAGTTTGAGACCAGCCTGGGCAACAACATAAAATAAAAGGAAAGAAAGAAAGAAAAGAAAAGGAGAAATAATTGGTGGAATCTAGGGTTTCTTAGTTTCGCTTTTTTTTTGAGACAGGTTCTCACTCTGTCACCTAGGCTGGAGTGCAGTGGTGCAGTCTTGGCTCACTGCAGCCTCTGCCCACGGGGCTCAAGCAATCCTCCCACCTCAGCCTCCCCAGTTGCTGGGACCACAGGCACACGCTGCCATGCCTGGCTAATTTTTGTATTTTTAGTAGAGACGGGGTTTTACCACTTTGCCCAGGCTGGTGAAACCATATGTATTTTGCTTTATTTTCTGCAGTACCCTTCTCCTGTTTTTTTTGTATTTTCTGTTTGTTAGCCTGAATCACTGCTTCTCTGAAGCTAAAATTCCCACTCCACAGCAAAAGTGCTGGTTGTGTCCTTTGGATGGTTTCTAGCACCAAATTATGCATAAATTAGCACTTAATAAATAATTTTGACTGTTTTCTGGTTCAGGGAAGTTACCCTATATATTAATATTTGAAGGCAAAGAAAGGAAGGGATTTTGAGCAAGAGAAATATACAAATATTATAGGCATTTTTCATATATGTGTATTAGAAAGACAAGAATAGTGCCTATAAAACTGGCACACAAAAAAATCACTGTTGTTTGTGGCAGCTGTGAGCCAGCTGCCGAGGGCTAGCCTCCCATGCGAGACGGTTGCCCCAGTGTGAAGACACATCATTCGTCCCAACTGTTTATTATTAACAAAACACACAGTCTCCCTGGGATCTCTCCCAGCACAGATCCAAAACTGAACAGAACATATTACATATTACACCCTTTGCTGGATCTCCCTAAATGTAAACTGATAAGACTTATGGCAGAACCATGATAAGAGGAGATGAGCAGTGCTTGGCTATTCCCCAGTGCCCTTTCACACCGCATGATACTGGTTTTGGGAGGGGGTCCTTTCCCCCTCCTTTGTACCTACCCTCACCTGTGAACCCTTTCCCACTCCTCCTGAGAGTAGTGACTGCTTTCCCTATGCTGGCGGGGAGCTTTCAGCTGTGTCAGACACTATGCATCTGGCCGGGTGCAATGGTTCAGACCTGTAATCCCAGCACTTTGGGAGGCCAAGGTGAACAGATCACTTGAGCCCAGGAGTTCAAGAGTGGCCTGGGAAATATGGCAAAACCCCATCTCTACAAAAAAAAAAAAAAAAAAAAAAAAAAAATTTAGCCAGGTGTAGTGGCATACAGCTGTAGTCCCAACTACATGGGAGGCTGATAGGAGGCTCACCTGAGCTCAGGAAGTCGAGGCTGCAACAAGCCGAGATCGCACCACTGCACTCAAGCCTGGGCAACAGAATGTGACCTTGCTTTTTAAAAAAAAAAAAAAAAAAATGCTGGGGGTGGCCAGGCGTGGTGGCTCATGCCTATAATCCCAGCACTTTGGGAGGCCGAGGTGGGTGGATCGCCTGAGATCAGGTGTTTGAGACCAGCCTGGCCAACATGGTAAAACCCCATCTCTACTCAAAATACAAAAATTAGCTGGTCATGGTGCTGTGTGCCTGTAATCCCAGCTACTCAGGAGGCTGAGGCAGGAGAATCACTTGAACCCGGGAGGCGGAGGTTGCAGTGAGATCGAGCCACTGCACTCCAGCCTGGCAACAGACCAAGACTCCATCTCAAAAAAAAAAAAAAAAAAAAAAAAAAAAAAAAGGCTGGGTGCAGTGGCTCACACCTATAATCCCAACACTTTGGGAGGCCGAAGCAGGCGGATCACCTGAGATCAGGAGTTCAAGACCAGCCATGGCCAGCATGGCGAAACCCCAACTCTACAAAAATTAGCCAGATGTGGTGGCGGGTGCCTGTGATCCCAGGTACTTGGGAAGCTGAGGGAGGAGAATCTGGGAGGCAGAGGTTGCAGTGAGCTGAGATGGCGCCACTGTACTCCAGCCTGGGCAACACTGAGACTCCATCTCAAAAAAAAAAAAAGAAAAAGGACTAGACTTGAGATATCCTCATTAAAGTCCCTAGCCCAGTAACTGGCTGGTGTTAAGTAGTCATGTTTTATTGAACAAGTGGATGGATGGAAGAATACGACAGAGCACCCTGTGAGATTCTAGCTGCTGACATGTTGCATCCTGGTGTCCTTTTTCTGGGCCAAAGGGGTTGTTTGCTTTGACCTCACTATCCCTTTTATGGATTCTGTCTCAGTGGCTGAAAGCACACAATGGAACAGTGTGCCTTTCAGCAAGCAAATAGAGTGAGCAATGGAAAATGCAAACCAACAACCCTGAACGCAGGCAATGGCATGCTGAATGCAGTTACAGAGGAAGAGAAACTGCTTATTTTCACTGGAATGGAGTGAAATGCTCTGGAAAGGACTGCTCTGCTCCAGTTTGCGGCATCTGTGCTGGTAGAGCTAGTACACTGAGCCTCAGCATGCCCCCTGTTGGACTTAGCTGGCATTTAGTAAGAAAAGGAATGTGAGAGAAACTTGTTGATGCAGATTTTTCTCCAACATAGGCATGCAGGGGTAGGGCCCTTTTACAGAAATCATCCATTAAGGAGGCATTAAATGAGTCAGAGATGTATTCACTGGACTACCCCTGGGACATAACTTGACTCATCCACAAATTCTGACATTTCTGTTTGAAGAACTGGTATAGAAATACTTTCCTGATGAGGCTGGGCACGGTGGCCCATTCCTGTAATCCCAGCACTTCAGGAGGCCAAGACGGGAGGATCACTTGAGCCCAAGAGTTCAAGACTAGCCTCGGCAACGTGGCAAAACCCCCTGGCTGGGACTGTGTCTCTACAAGAAATTTAAAAACTAGCCAGGTGTGGTGGTGTGTACCTGTGGTCCCAGCTACTCCGGAGGCTGAGTTGGGAGGATTGCTTGAGCCCAGGAGTTCGAGGCTGCAGTAAGTCCTGATTGAGCGACTGCAGTCCAGCCTAGGCAACAGAACGAGATCCTGCCTCAAAAGCAAAAAACAAAAACAAAAAAATCCCACTTGTCTTCAGCAACTCCTCCCTTATGAGATTTAAATTGTAATCTGTAAATGTCCATTGATAGGGAACTGGTTAAACAAATATAGTAGACGTATACATTGGAAAACAAGGCAGTTCTACATGTACTGATATGGAACTATCCATAAAACATATTAATAACTGAAAACAGGAAAGTGCTGAAATATATATATGTGTGTCTATATGATATATATATATATATATATGATCATATATGCAGAAATAGTCTATAGAAGATTCCACAAGAGAATAGTAATAATAGGCCGGGCATGGTGGCTCACACCTGTAATCCCAGCACTTTGGGAGGCCGAGGTGGGCGGATCACGAGATCAGAAGATCGAGACCATCCTGGCTAACACGGTGAAACCCCATCTCTACTAAAAGTACAAAATATTAGCCAGGCATGGTGGCAGGCACCTGTAGTCCCAGCTACTTGGGAGGCTGAGGCAGTTGAATGGTGTGAACCTGGGAGGCAGAGCTTGCAGTGAGCCGAGATCATGCCATTGCACTCCAGCCTGGGCAACAGAGCAAGACTTCATCTCAAAAAAAAAAAAAAAAAATTCGCCGGGCATGGGGGCACACGCCTGTAATCCCAGCTACTTGGGAGGCTGAGGCAGGAGAATCGCTTGAACCCGGGAGGTGGAGGTTGCAGTGAGCCGAGATTGTGCCATTGCACTCAAGCCTAGGTGACAGAGAGAGACTCCATCTCAAAAAAAAAAATGATAATCATCATCATCATCATCATCATCATCTAAGGATCTTATGGGACATTTAAGAAATGAAGGTCCTATAAGATTCTCTACTGTCACTCCTCTTTTTTCCAAAAGCTTTTTCAATCCTTAGTAGAAGGAATTTAAATTACTTTAATACATTTCTCCTAAATTCTAAAATAAGTTGGTAATCTGCCAGTTCTAGCAGTTATATGTGTATATATCATCTTATATGCTAGCTTAATTCTACTTGAGCCTCAAATGAGAAAGCCATTTGTTAGTGAGAAAACAGTTATTGAAGTGTTAGGGTACCCGGTGTGGTGGCACACCTGTAGTCCAAGCTACTTGAGAGGGTGAGGTGGGGGGATCACTTGAGTCCAGGAGGTCAAGACTGCAGTGAGCTGTGATTGTGCCACTGTACTCAGCCTGCATGACAGAGCAAGACCTTGTCTCAAAAAAAAAAAAAAATGTTGAAAAAAACAGAAAGCCGAAGTGGCTCACGCCTGTATTCCTAGCATTTTGAGAGGCCAAGGCAGGTGGATCCCTTGAGCCTAGGTGTTTGAGACCAGCGTGGGCAACATGGTGAAACCCCATTTCTACAAAAAATACAAAAATTAGCCGGGTGTGGTGGTGTGCGCTTATAGTCACAGCTATTCGGGAGGCTGAGGTGGGAGGATCACCTGAACCCGGGAGTTCGAGCCTGCAGGGTCAACAGAGTGAGACTCTGTCTTAAAAAAAAAAAAAAAAAAAAGGCAGGGCACGGTGGCTCACACCTGTAATCCCAGCACTTTGGGACGCCAAGGTGGGTGGATCACGAGCTCAAGAGATTGAGACCATCCTGCCCAACATGGTGAAACCCCGTGTCTACTAAAAATACAAAAAAAAAATTAGCTGGGTGTGGTGGTGCGTGCCTGTAGTCCCAGCTACTAGGGAGGCTGAGGCAGAAGAATCCCTTGAATCCAGGAAGCGGAGGGTGCAGTGAGCCGACATTGCACCACTACACTACAGCCTGGCGAGAGAGTAAGACTCCATCTCAAAAAAAAAAAAAAAAAAAAAAGCGGGGGGGCGGAAAAAGAGGTTACCAGTAACAATGTATCTTGCCTTTCTTTTTTTTTTTTTTTTTGAGACGGAGTCTCGCTCTGTCGCCCAGGCTGGAGTGCAGTGGCGCGATCTCGGCTCACTGCAAGCTCCGCCTCCAGGGTTCACGCCATTCTTCTTGCCTCAGCCTCCCAAGCAGCTGGGACTACAGGCGCCCGCCAACACGCCCGGCTAATTTTTTGTATTTTTAGTAGAGACGGGGTTTCACCCTGTTAGCCAGGATGGTCTCGATCTCCTGACCTCGTGATCCGCCCGCCTCGGCCTCCCAAAGTGCTGGGATTACAGGCTTGAGCCACCGCGCCCGGCCGTATCTTGCCTTTCTAGTAGAAACAGTACTTCAGGATAACCTGATAAACAGCCCTAGTTGATGGCTCCATTTTCTATGAGAATTTCAGCTAACAAATATGGTGTTGTAAACCCTTAAAAAGCCCTACAACGTTGTTAGGGCACTAACCCAGTCCCTGCACTGTCGGTCTCCTTTCTGAGTTGGTGGGTTCTCCGCCTGGATTGAGGAGGCCCTGGGTCCCCATAGACCAGTTTTTCACTCTTCCTAATGATAATGGATACCAGACTAGAAGTGACCTTTTGCCAGGACCATCATCCAGCCAGCTGGGGAAACCCAAGTGTGGTTTCCTAAGCAGGGAAAAGGGTTGCCGCTTTTCTGTGGGAAAGGGAGCTGGCGCCACTCCAGAGACTCACAGCACCAGTGCTGTGCTAGACAGCAAAATGGGGGAGGATGGGCAGCCTCCCTATTTCTGGACTTTCTGCACTAAGGACCCTCCTTGGGCCTGCTCAGAATTGCCTGCTCCCTTTTACCCAGCATGGATGAAAATATGCTTTGGTTAATCTTCTGAAACAGCACATAGGGGTTGGGGAATGGCCGTGGGTGCCTGTCTCCCTGCCCCAGTAGAAGGCTTAGAGCAGAAGGTGGAAAGAGCATGAAAGCAGGAGTCCAGACCTGGGTTCAAGTGCCAATGCCAACACTAACCTGCGAGTTGTCTCTGGCAAGCCACCTGTCTTCTGCAGGCTTTCCTTTTCCTGTCTGTCAAATGAGGGGGTGGGATTTGATGGTCTCTCCGATGGCTTACTGTTAGTCCCTGGAATCTTGAAAGAGAAACGGACTCCTAGATCCTGCTCACTGAGATTGGCGTCAGCTGCCTCTGAGGGGGCGGTGGGAGGGGGAACACAGGGAAAGGTGAGTTTTAGAGACAGGTGGTTTTTTTTTGTTTTTTGTTTTTTGAGACAGAGTCTCACTCTGTCTGCACTCCGGCTGGAGTGCAATGGCACGAATCTCGGCTCATTGCAACCTCTGCCCCCCGGTTTCAAGTGATTCTCCTGCCTCAGCCTCCTGAATAGCTGGGATTACAGGTATGCGCCACCACGCCTGGCTAATTTTGTATTTTTAGTAGAGATGGGGTTTCTCCATGTTGGTCAGGCTGAGGTCGAACTCCTGACCTCAGGTGATCCACCCACCTCGGCCTCCCAAAATGCAGGGATTATAGGCATGAGCCACCGCGCCCGGCCTAATTTTTGTATTTGTAATAGAGACGGGGTTTCACCATCTTGGCCAGGCTGGTCTTGAACTCCTGACCTCGTGATCCACCCGCCTGGGCCTCCCAAAGTGCCGGGATTACAGGCATGAGCCACCGCGCCTGGCCTAAGAGAGGTGGGCTTTTAAAAAGGGCTTTACACCAGGCGCGGTGGCTCCCAGCACTTTGGGAGGCTGAAACCAGCAGATCACTTGAGCTCAGGAGTTCGAGACCAGCCTGGTCAAAATAGTGTAGACCCTGTTTCTAAAAAAATAAAAATTGAAAAAAATAAAAATTGAAAAAAATTAGCTGGGCGTGGTGGCAAGCGCCTATAGTTTCATCTACTCAGGAGGCTGAAGTGAGAGGATTGCTTGAGCCCAGTAGGTCGAGGCTGCAGTGAACTGTGATCGGACTGCTGCACTCCAGCCTGGGTGACAGAGTGACACCCTGTCTCAAAAAGGGGGGTTGGGAGGTGGGCTTTATTTTCCATTTGATTGCCCATCTTAATTCTACTCTGTTAGGGCAATTCTAAAAGGAACTTAGAGGAGCTTCACAGCCCTTCACCACCACCGTGACCCTAAGTACGTTCTCTCTTTCTTCCCCCCAACAAACAACCCCCTAAGCTTACCCCTGGGTTAGTAACCTGGTTGGGGTTGGTGATGAGGAAATCCGAGAGGCCTCTTAGAAAATACTGTCAAGGGCAAGGGTCCTTTTGCGCTCAAAAACTAGGTAAAGGCAAATACAAGATTTTGCCTATAATTTCAGAATCTCCTGGTCCACCCGACTCCCAGATCTTGAGGATTTTCGGATGAGCAATTCAAGTGAGACGGGAACAGAGAGCAACACTCTTAGAACCTGATTCTGTTCCTCAGCTCGCATTCCTCCGCCCGTCCCGCTCCCGCCGCCAGCGGAGGCCCTAGTCTCCCGCTCCAACTATTCCAACCATCCCGGGAAGGGTGGGGCGCTCAGCTCCTGGGTCCCCCTCCGCCGCCCCGCCTCGTCGATCTCCCCTTCTGCCCCGGTCCCTCCCTTTCTGGGGTGGGGCCAGCCAATCAGCGATCAGACTCCGGAGTTTGGCCGGGGAGAGGGGGAGCTCACCGATCCCCCGCCCAGCAGTTCTGGCCGCTGTCCCGGTGCGCACGGACGTGGCTCGAGTTTCCTCTGCTCTCCGCTCTCGCCCGCTCGCTCTCCGCCCTTCCGCTCCTGCTTCTCTCCCGGTCTCCCGCTCCAGCTCCAGCTCCACCCGGCCGGCCCCGCACGGCTCCGGGTAGCCATGGAGGACCCCACGCTCTATATTGTCGAGCGGCCGCTTCCCGGGTACCCCGACGCCGAGGCCCCGGAGCCTTCCTCCGCTGGGGCTCAGGCGGCGGAGGAGCCGTCGGGGGCCGGCTCAGAAGAGCTGATCAAGTCGGACCAGGTGAACGGCGTGCTGGTGCTGAGCCTCCTGGACAAAATCATCGGGGCCGTAGACCAGATCCAGCTGACCCAAGCACAGCTGGAGGAGCGGCAGGCGGAGATGGAGGGCGCAGTGCAGAGCATCCAGGGCGAGCTGAGCAAGCTGGGCAAGGCGCACGCCACCACGAGCAATACGGTGAGCAAGCTGCTGGAGAAGGTGCGCAAGGTCAGCGTCAACGTGAAGACCGTGCGCGGCAGCCTGGAGCGCCAGGCGGGGCAGATCAAGAAGCTGGAGGTCAACGAGGCCGAGCTGCTGCGGCGCCGCAACTTTAAAGTCATGATCTACCAGGTGAGCCCACGGGGCGGAAGGTGCCCAGAGCTCCCGCGCCCGGCCCGCGTCCCCCGTCTGGGAGTTGGGGTGGGGAGACCTGCCCGTGGCGCTGCTCCCCTCCCAGCCTGGCCCGAGCGCCCGGGAGATCCACCCTCCTTCCGGCGAGCGCGGCTGGGGTGGGGTTGGGTGGGGTGGGATGGGGTGGAGGGAGCGGCGGACTCCTGGGGCGCGTAGAGGGGCGCGCTCAACACCTCGCACCTCCCCACTCAGATCCTTCTCTCCGGTCCCAAACTTGTAGCAGAACTTAATTAGCGGGTGGACTCGAGGACGCTGCCCCTCGCAGACCGCTCCCTCCCTAATTGGCTCTGTCAAACTTCTTCCTACTTGGGGGAAGTTTCTAGGAAAGTCAGGGGTCCCTGGCGATCGCTGGGGTCCCCTGTAAGCGGACACTGGCTGCGGCGCCCGGGCCTGGGGCCTCCGCGCCTGCGGGCCTGATATAGCGGGTGATTCAGGACTCAGGCACGCACCAGCGGGGGCTGTGCCAAGCTGGGAACGCGACCGCCAACCTTCTCCCCCGACCCTGCGCCCCCGCGCCCCCGCATCGGCCTCGGCGGCCCACCCCTGTCCCCTCGCTGCTCTCTGCTCCTGGCCACCAGGCATTTTCAGGCCCTTGAGGACACCCTCACCCGCGGCGCGCGGGCACCCTGGGCCTCCTGGAAGCGGGCGGGGCTGGGCGGGGAAGAGTGGGCGTCAGGAGTGCAAGAGGGGCTGGTGGAGTGGGTGGACAGCCCCTGCGGGGTCTGGGGGCCTGGGCACAGTCTGGGCTAGGTGAATCACCCCGCATGCCTGTGGGGGCGGGGGCCGGGCGCAGCAGCGCAGCTGGCGGGAGGAGGCTGGCGCCCCCACCCCCCGGCTCCGCCCGGGGCCACTTGTTGCTTTCTTTGCACCTCTCCCCATTCCTCCCACTTGGATAAAAATGTGGCTTTTGGATCATAACCCCCAATAAACCTGGGAGTCTCGGGTTTCTATGCTGCTCCTCTCCACGCCGCCTCCGCAGTGCCATCGGGGATGAGATTTTGGGCTGGGCGGGAAGTGTTCCAGCCTGGCTCCTCCCTGCCTCCCAAAGGCCTGCTGATGCTCCTAACCCCAGGGAGGCGGGATCATGTGGGGCAGGGGGGTTAGTCTATGCTCCCCTCTCCCCTTCCTCTCCCTGCTGAAGGGAATGGAAAGAAAGGGAAGGCTGGATTTCCCACACCCTCCAAGTTAGAAGACACCTTTCCGGGAGTTGTGGCTCTGCTGACTGCTCTGGGGCCTGGTCGAGCCGGGTTCTGAGTGACCATCTGGGGTGAGGTGAGGGGGTCCTTGCCTTGGTTTCCCCAGGAGGAGTTAAGATAGATGCAAATTAGGACAAGTATCTGGGAAGAGTAGAGACAGAAAGGTGGGTACCTATTTGAGGTGGTGGGACAGAGGCAGAAATGGCACTTGTCCCCCGCCCCATCCTTACCCACGGATGACAGACTCCTCCCAGGAGGCATATACGTGGCTTTTAAAAAGCTTTACTTCCCCTGCTTAAGCAACTATTTGGATAGAAAATGTTTGTCCAGAGCTATTTCCACTTAGTCTAACTGCTTGGAGGACGTGGGATGAGAGGGGGGCTTTTGACGTTTTTTAAGAGACCTGCTTAGTACTGGGGACATTGAGAGGAGCGGAACAAGACAGGGATCTGGGACAAAAAGCCAGCTCTATATTTCCTCCAGAGCCTGGTGTGGCCAAGGGCCACCATGAAGAGCTTGAGGGGTGACCATTCTCACTCTAACTGTCCCAGACCATAGAACCTGGGAAAAGTCTTGGCCTCGAAGTAAACTTCCCTATGCCAAAGATGGAGATTCTGAGAGAAGAAGGAAAGGTATGGAGCGAGAAAGACTTCTCTGCAGAGGCCACTGGCATCCCTCTGTTCCGCCCTCTCCAGCAGTCTGCAGGGATATGTCTATATTTTAGGGGGTGGGAGGGAATGTGTTCTAATCACAGGTGGCTTCAAATGCACCTGCACTAAACCAAGGCCAGTGGGGGACAGAGAGTTGAGGTAGTAAGAGTAGCTCAAATGGAGTTCCAAACCCACAGAGGGAATAACTAAGAACTAAAATGGTCCCAACCTGGGGAGGACTTCAGACATAAGGAAAAGATTCCAGCAAATGGGGTGAGGATTGGGAAAGCAGAACTTCTCTGAGCTGTAGAGCAGATGTTCCAGGTGGGGACGATGGGGTGAGGACCTGGCTGCTGGAGGAAAGCAGAGGCTGCTCCTGCTCCTCCCCGAGGTCTGCAGGCCTGAGAAGGGAAGGAGGTAAAAATAGCTGTGTGCCTTGGCAGGCCTATTAGGGAAGATTGGGGGCAGCAGCATTTATGGTAAAGTCCGGCTGAAGGGGGAGGATGCTTGGGTGGCCAGGCAAAGAGACAGAGATTTGGAGAAAGTTTCCTGGGATGGTGTGAATTCTCTGGAGGGGCCATAGGGGAAGGGATGCTGTATTCCCCACTACAGGGGTGGGAGGTGATGATGTGGCAGTGGGGGTGGGGCAGAGGGGAACACCAAGGGATGGGAAGGCCCCCGTTGTGGGATGGAGACATCTGGCCTTCCATACCCTATTCTTGGGGAGAAAAGGAGGGAATCCCTTGTAGGGCCCCATCCCATATTCAGGGAACTTCTAGACTTAATGATTTCACAGCTTAAGTTTGCATTTGAACACACACACACACACAAACACACACACACACACACAAAATTCAGCACCTCCCACCCCAAGATATCACAGCCCTCATCTTAAACTCACTTCTGAGTCATTACTGCCCTTCTCTGGCATTTCCTTCCCTGTCTCCCAAACAAAACCTAGCAGTTTGACATCGCATCCTATCAGGCGACACTTAGCTAGCAACAGCTAGTGAATGAGAGAAGTTAATTCTACTAGTTATAGGAGTTATTGGACTGAGGGCTGCAGGACGATCAGTCCAGATTGTGAATATAGAGGCAGTTGCTCTAAAATACCATACAGAGGCCGGGCTAGGTGGCTCATGCCTGTAATCCCAGCACTTTGGGAGGCCGAGGTAGGTGGATCACTTGAGGTCAGTAGTTCGAGACCAGCCTGGCCAACATGGTGAAACCCCTCTCTACTAAAAATACAAAAATTAGCCAGGCATGGTGGTGAGCGCCTGTAATCCTGGTTACTCGGGAGGCTGAGGCAGAAGAATGGCTTGAACCTGGGAGGCAGAGGTTGCAGTGAGCCGAGATCGTGTTACGGCACTCCAGCCTGGGTGACAGAGTGAGACTCCGTCTCAAAAATAATAATAATAACAATAAGTAAATAAAATAAAATACCATAAAGATGAGTGGAGCTATGATCATTAAAGAGCCAATTCTTCCAGGCAACAATTTGTTTTTTGGGGTTTTTTGGTTTTGTTTTTCAGACAAGGTCTCACTCTGTTGCCCAAGCTGGAGTGCAGTGACACAGTCATATCTTACTGCAGTCTTGAACTCTTGGGCTCAAGTGATCCTCCTGGTTCAGCCTCCCGAGTAGCTAGGACTACAGGTGCCCACCACCATGCCTGGCAGATTTTTTTTTTTTTTCATATTTGTAGGGTCCAGGGTCTCACTTAGTTGCCCAGGCTGATCTCAAACTCCTGGGTTCAAACAGTTCTCCTGCCTGGGCCTCTCAAAGTGCTGAGACTATAAGCATGAGCTACCACGTGCATCCAGTTTGTTTATTTTTAAACTTAAAAAGGCTTTATTTTTAATTACTATGGATACATAATAGTTGTACATATTTTTGGAGTACGTGTGATATTTCGAGACAAGTATGCAATGTATAATGATCAAATCAGGGTAATTAGAGTATCCATCATATCAAGCATTTATCATTTCTTTGTGTTAGGAACATCCCAGTTCCACTCCTTTAATTATTTTGAAATATGCAATAATTTCCGTTAACTCTATCACCCTATTGTGCTACTGAACATTAGATTTTATTCTTTCTATCTAACTGTATTTTTGTACCCATTAACCATCCCTCCAGGCAACAATTTGGAGAGTAGAGCTCTTTTAGATCCAGAAAGCGGGGATAAAATGGAAATACAGGGCTGGGCGCGGTGGCTCACACCTGTAATCCCAACACTTTGGGAGGCCGAGGCAGGCGGATCACCTGAGGTGGGGAGTTTGAGACCAGCCTGACCAACATGGAGAAACCCTGTCTCTACTAAAAATACAAAATTAGCCAGGCGTGATGGTGCATGCCTGTAATCCCAGCTACTCAGGAGGCTGAGGCAGGGGAATCACTTGAACCCAGGAGGCAGAAGTTGCGGTGAGCCGAGATCGCGCCATTGCACTCCAGCCTGGGCAACAATAGCAAAACTCGGTCTCAAAAGAAAAAAAAAAAAAAAAAGGAAATACAGTCATGCATTGCTTAATGACTGGGATATGTTCAGAGAAATGCAGTGTTAGGCCATTTCCTCACTGTGTGAACATCATAGCGTAACTTTACATAAACCTAAACAGTATAGCCTACTGCACACCTAGGCTGTATGATATAGCCTATTGCTCCTAGGCTACAAACCTATACAGCATGTTAATGTACTGAATACCGTAGGCAACTATAACACAATGGTAAGTATTTGTGTATCTAAATGTGTCTAAACATAGAAAAGGTGCAATAGCCCTGGCATGGTAGCTCATACCTGTAATCCCAGCATTTTGGGAGGCCGAGGCAGGTAGATCACTTGAGGTCAGAAGTTAGAGACTAGCAGGCCAGGCGCGGTGGCTCACGCTTGTAATCCCAGCACTTTGGGAGGCCGAGGCGGGCGGATCACGAGGTCAGGAGATCGAGACCATGGTGAAACTCCGTCTCTACTAAAAATACAAAAAAAAAAAAAAATTAGCCAGGCGTGGTGGCGGGCGCCTGTAGTCCCAGCTACTCGGAGAGGCTGAGGCAGGAGAATGGCGTGAACCCGGGAGGCGGAGCTTGCAGTGAGCCGAGATCGCGCCACTGCACTCCAGCCTGGGTGACAGAGCGAGACTCCGTCTCAAAAAAAAAAAAAAAAAAAAAAAAAAAAGAAGTTAGAGACTAGCCTGGCCAACATGGTGAAACCCCGTCTCTAATTAAAAATACAAAAATTAGGTGGGTGTGGTGGTGGGTGCCTGTAATCCCAGCTACTTGGGAGGCTGAGGCAGGGGAATCGTTTGAACCTGGGAGACGGAGGTTGCACCTGGACAAGAGAGCAAGACTCTGTCTCAAAAAAATAGTATAGTATAGTAAATACATAACCAGTAACACAGTCATGTATTATCAAGTATTATGTACTGTATATAATTGTATGGGCTAGACTTTTATACAACTGGTAGTGCAGCAGGTTTTTTACACCAGCAATCACCATAAACACTTGAGTAATTCATTTCACCAACACATTATGATGGCTACAATGTCATTAGGTGATAGGAATTTTTTATCTCCACTACAATCTTTTTTTTTTTTTTTTTTTTTTTTTTTGGAGACAAGTTTTCGCTCTGTTGCTCAGGCTAGAGTGCAGTGGCACGATCTTGGCTTACTGCAACCCCTCTGCCTCCCAGGTTCAAACAATTGTTCTTCTTCAGCCTTCCGAGTAGCTGGGATTTACAGGTGTGAGCCACCATGCCTGGCTAATATTTTTGTATTTTTAATAGAGACAGGGTTTCACCATGTTGACCAGGCTGGTCTCGAACTCCTGGCCTCAAGCAATCCACCTGCCTTGGCCTTCCAAAGTGCTGAGATTACAGGCATGAGCCACCACAACCAGCCTCCATTACAATCTTATGGGACCATGGTTGTGTATGCCGTCCGTTGACTGAAATGTCGTTATGCGGCTCATGACTAAAAATGTGTTCTAGAGCAGTTTTGATGAGGCAAAGTCAGTGACCTACATATGGACCAGCAGCAAAGGCCCATCAGACCTGCTCCAAGTGCTTGGGGATAAGGGCCAGGAAGCATTTAAGGGATTAGGTGTCTCATGGGCATTAAAGGGTAGGGCACCAGGGCTGGAACGAGAGCCTGATGGCTTCTCCTCCCCAAATCGCAACCCAACCTGTACCTCTTTCCTGGATTCAACGCAAATTAGGGCTACATTGCTCCAGAAGAACCCCAAACCTTTGTCCAAAAATATTCTCAACCCAGGGCTCTGGTCCCTTTCATCCCTAAAACCCAGCGGCCATGGAGAGTATGCATAGTACATCCTTCCTCCCAAACTGAGTTTGGGTTGTTTTTCCTGGTCACTGGGTCCAAAGCAGGGAGGGTATTTTTAGGGGTATTCCCAAGACGAAACGAAATCATACTATCCCTGGGCTCCTCCCTCCCTTTTTTTTTTTTTTTTTCTTTTTGAGAAAGGGTCTTAGCCCTGCAGCCCAGGCTGGAGTGGTGGTATCATAGCTCACTGCAGCCTCAAACTCCTAGGCTCAAGCAATCCTCCTATCTCACAATCTCAGCCTCCCAAGTAGCTGGTACTACAGGCACAAGCCACCATGCCCAGCTAATTTTTAAATTCCTTCCTTCCTTCTTTCCTTCTTTTCTTTCTCTTTCTTTCTTTTTTCTTTCTTTCTTTCTTTCTTTCTTTCTTTCTTTCTTTCTTTCTTTTCTTTCTTTCTTCTTTCTTTCTCTTTCTTTCTTTCTTTCTTTCTTTCTTTCTTTCTTTCTTTCTTTCTTCTCTGTCTCTCTCTCTCTCTCTCTCCCTTCCTTCCTTCCTTCCTTTCCTTCCTTCTTTCTGTCTTTGTTTCTTTCTTTTCTTCTTTCTTTGACAGAGTCTTGCTCTGTCACCCAGCCTGGAGTGCAGTAGCGTGATCTCAGCTCACTGCAACCTCCATCTCCCGGATTCAAGCAATTTTCATGCCTCACCGTCCTGAGTAGCTGGGATTACAGGCATACGGCACCACACCTGCCTAATTTTTGTATTTTTAGCAGAGACGGGGGTTTCACCATGTTGGCTAGGCTGGTCTCGAACTCCTGACCTCAGGTGATCCACCTGCCTCAGCCTCCCAAAGTGCTGGAATTGCAGGTGTGAGCCACTGTGCCCAGCCTAAATTTTTTTTCTAGAGGGTCCCCACTGTTGCTCAGGCTTGTCTCGAATTCCTGGGCCTAAGTGATACTCCTGCCTTGGCCGCCCAAAGTGCTGGGGTTACAGGCGTGAGCCACCCGGTTTTTTTTTTTTTTTTTTTTTTTTTTTTGAGACGGAGTCTCGCTCTGTCGCCCAGGCTGGAGTGCAGTGGCGCAATCTCGACTCACTGCAAGCTCCGCCTCCCGGGTTCACGCCATTCTCCTGCCTCAGCCTCTCCGAGTAGCCAAGTAGCTGGGACTACAGGCGCCCGCCACTACGCCCGGCTAATTTTTTGTATTTTTAGTAGAGACGGGGTTTCACTGTGGTCTCGATCTCCTGACCTCGTGATCCGCCCGCCTCGGCCTCCCAAAGTGCTGGGATTACAAGCGTGAGCCACCGCGCCCGGCCGCCACCCGGTCTTTTTATTTTTATTTTTCATATTGTAAAGATCAAAGTCAAAAGCATGAGGAGACAACAAAGAGTGGGCAACTGATAGCAAGAGGGAAGGGGATATTGCTAAGCAACTAACCTCAGAAGTAGGAGTGGCTTGGGCCATTTTTTTTGGAAATACAACATTGTGAATATTTTATCATTCTGTCATTATCATTTTTTAAATTTTTCTTTTCTTTTCTTTTTTGTTTTTTGTTTTGTTTTGTTTTTCTGAGACAGGGTCTCGCTCTGTTGCCCAGGCTGGAATGTAGTGGTAGCTATCACGGCTCACTGCAGCCCTTGCCGTCCGGGCTCAAGCATTCCTCCTGCCTCAGGCCCCCAAGTAACTAGGACTACAGACATGCACCACCACATCCAGCTAATTTTTGTATTTTTTGGTAGAGATGGGGTTTCTCCACATTGCCCAGGGTCTCCAATTCCTGAGCTCAAGCAATCCGTCTGCCTCGGCCTCCCAAAGTGCTGGGATTACAGGCGTGAGCCACCGCACCCGGCCTCATTATACACTTCTTGAGCTAGAAGACACTGCAAATAATCAACTTCATCTCCTTCATTTTGTGGTTTAGGAAGCTGAGGCCCAGAGAGGGGAAGTCACTAGCCTATTGTCACTCAAGTGATTGGGAGTCAAACTGGAGCCAGAACCCAGGTGTACCCTTCCGCTACACTCACTGCTCCCCACCCCCTCCTTCCGTTCTGGGCTCTGCAGCAGAAAGCTGGGTGAAGACTAGCCCTGACTAACCTAGGGCTAGCTGTGGCTCTGCCACTTGCTCAGGGAGTTAGCTGCACATTCCTGGCCCTGGGGCTGCTTTGCGTGTGTTTGGGTGTGTGTGTGTAGTGTTGGCTATGAGTGGCCAGCATTGGTGGCCATTAGCTGCTTAGCCTTGTGAGTGCTGAAGTAGAGGCAATGTGTGGTCACCTGGCCTGGTGACAGTGGGAGGGGAGAGGTGTAGGGGAGGGGAGGGGTGTAGGGGAGGAGAGTGGGGGAGAGGAGGGGCGTAGGGGAGGAGTGGAGCTCCTGGTCAGCCGTGGTGTGCCCTGGCAGGGACTCCACACATGCCTAGGAGAGGGACATGTTGTTTCCCTTTCTCTTCAGGCTCTCTGCCACTCCCACCTCCTCCTTGTACCCTGCAGGGCAGGTTGGGACCTACTGCTTTGTTTTTTTGAGACTACAGGCTTTATCAAATACTGCTATTGCCTGGGTCCAATAGTGCCCCCAAGTGTCCCTCTCTCCTGATTGCTCAAAGCAAGAAGCCTATTGTCTTTGGCAACTCAGCCCCTCAGGAGAGAGAGTTGGGGGCTGCCGCAGAGGTCCAGAGGTCCCGGGACATAGACTCACCTGTCATAAAAATAGCTTGGTTTTGCCAGGCACAGTGATGTGTGCCTGTAGTCCCAGCTACTCAATAAGTTGAGGCAGGAGGATTGCTTGAGACTAGGAGTTTGAGGCCAGGTTGGGCAGCATAGAGAGACCCTATCTTAAAAAAAAAAATAGAGCTTGGTTTTGGATCCTGATTTCTCTGTGCATTTTAGTGTATGATATCTTAAGTGGTAGCGAGAGGGAGGGGTGGTGAGGGAGACAGAAGGTGGGGACATGGCCAAAGGGAAATTGCCAGGATGTCCCTCTCTCTTCCATGCCTATCCCTCTCATTTGGGGTAGCATCCTGTGTCCACCCTACTCCAGGGAAGAATGAAAACAGATTAATCTGGGCACACTGGCTCATGCCTGTAATCCCAGCACTTTGGGAGGCTGAGGTGGGTGGACCACTTGAGGTCAGGAGTTCAAGACCAGCCTGGCCAACATGGCGAAACTCCGTCTCTACCAAAAATACAAAAAAAATTAGCTGGGCATGGTGGCACACACCTGTAATCCCAGCTACTAGGGAGGCTGAGGCAGGAGAATCACTTGAACTCAGGAGGCAGAGATTGCAGTGAGCCAAGATCATGCCACTGTACTCCACAGCCTGGGTGACAGAGCAAGACTCCGTCTAAAAAAAAACAACAACAACAAAACTGGGATTGGCAGAGTCTGACTCTGAAGACAGTGAAGTTGTGTGCCTTCGTATTTACTCATCTGAGCCTCCCCAGTTATAATCCAACAACTGGCCCCTTAGAAAACTCCTTATCCACCCCTAGCAGCCTCCATAGTCTTCCTATGATTATGGCTGGGGAAGGGTTGTAGGTGGAAGCCCAAGAATGGGACTGGGGAATATTGTAGAGGGAGGAAGGGAGGGGTTCAATTGAAGCTGTGTTTATTAATTCATGGGCTTGAGTTTGCCTCACCCCTTTTGGCCCCAGGGACCTCTTTTTTTTTCCTTTTTGAGGCAGAGTCTTGCTCTGTCGCCCAGGCTAGAGTGAAGTGGCTGGACCTCAGCTCACTGCAACCTTCACCTCCCTGGTTCAAGCAATTCTCCTGCCTCAGCCTCCTTAGTAGCTGAGATTACAGGCATGTGCCAACAGGCCCCACTAACAGTATTTTTTGCAGAGATCTGGGCCATGTTGCTGAGGCTGGTCTTGAACTCCTGGGCTCAAGGGATCCACCCACCTTGGCCTCCAAAGTGCTGGGATTACAGGGATTACAGGCATGAGCCACTGTGCCCAGCTCCCAGGGCCCTCTTGATGAAGCATTTAAAATGAGTTTCTAGGCCAAGCATTGTGGTGGCTCATGCCTGTAATCCCAGCACTTTGGGAGCCCAAGGAGGGCAGATCACTTGAGGTCAGGAGTTCAAGACCAGCCTGGCCAATATGGTGAAACCCCATCTCTGCTAAAAATTCAAAATATTAGCTGGGCACGGTGGCATGTACCTGTAATCCCAGCTACTTGGGAGGCCGAGGCAGGAGAATCGCTTGAACCTAGGAGGCGGAGGTTGCAGTGAACCGAGATCAGAGATCACGCCACTGCACTACAGTTTAGCAGCCTGGGCGATAGAGAGAGACTCCATCTCAAAAAAAAAAAAAAATAGGCCAGGCGCAGTGGTTCCCGCCTGTAATCCCAGCACTTTGGGAGACCGAGACAAGAGGATCACTTGAGGTCAAGAGATCGAGACCAGCCTGGCCAACACGGTGAAAACCGTTCTCTACTAAAAATACAAAATTAGCTGGGCGTGGTAGCATGCACCTGTAATCCCAGCTGTTCGGGAGGCTGAGGCAGGAGAATTACTTGCCTGGGAGGTGGAGGTTGCAGTGAGCCAAGATCGTGCCACTGCACTCCAGCCTGGGCAACAGAGTGAGACTCTGTCTCAAAAAAAAAAAATAAAATAAAATAAATAATAAAATAAAATAAAATAAAATAAAATAAAATAAAATAAAATAGTTTCTAGCCTGGGCAACATAGCGAGACCTTGTCTCTACCAAAAAAAACAAAAAACAAAAAACAAAAACAAAAACAAAATTAGCCGGGTTTGATGGTACACACCTGTAGTCCTAGATATTTGGGAGGCCGAGGTAAGAAGGTTGCTTGAGCCCAGGAGTTGGAGGCTGCAGTGAGCTGTGATTGTGCACTGCACTCCAGCCTGGGCAACAGAGCAAGACCCCATTTCTAAAAAAAAAAAAAAAAGTGGTTTATTTCCATCCTAATACATTGTGCTCCCCTCCCTACTCACCAGCCCCTACTCTGCATGCCACCAAACCTCTTTTTCTCAACTCCTTTCGCACCCACTCCAAGCCCCATTTAAACCCCTTTTCCTCATCTTAGCCCAAGAAGAAGCCGAATGCACCCTCTGACCTGGCCACACCCAAGATCGTGCCTTTTGACCTGCCTGAGACTGAGCCCTTTGACCTGAAGCCTGAGACAGTGCCTGAGCTCCCACCCTTTGACCAGACGCCTAGGGCACTGCCGTATTACCCAGAGCCTGGGCCCCGGCCCACCCCAGAGGAGCCGACAGCCGGTGGGAGTGTTTAGGTTCTCCGGGATCCCGTTCTGTGGGTGTAGGGTATCTCTCCAATCCACTGTCAGCCCACAGCCTGGTGGCGATCACTGCCAGGAGGGCCACCATCCCCAGCCACTGCCCACTGTGGACGGGTGCCGGGTACTGTGAGAACACTGGCGTTATGCAGAGTTCAGGAGAATGGGGTGTATACAGTGGGGGTGGGAGGGGAATGGAAGGGGCCTCCCCACTTCTTGGTTTCTGTTTTTAATAGTAAATGCTCCCCCACACTTAAGCTGCACCCGAAGGCTGCCCAGCATGAAGGCGCATGGCTTCTGGTTCTGCCCTTCCCCCTGCTGCCTCCTCCTCAGGGACAACCCAGTTTGGCTCAAAGCCTCTTTGGAGAGGGCCGTCATGAGGCCCAGGCCTGGGGTCTGTTCTGTGCCCTCTCCACCCACTCCCTGCAGCTGAGGAAAACATTTACACGTATTTTTTCCAGTTTCTTTTAGAAAATGCTTTGCAAAGAGATAGCTTATGTTTGCCAGATCCTGCCTTGGGTGGGGTGCCCAAAAGCTGCCAACTCACAGAGGCCAGGAGGGGGACATTCTAGCTGGCTCTGGCTCAGGACCTCTGGCCTTCCTATAGCAGAGTGTTTCTCAACTTAAAAAAAATATTTAAAAAAAATTTTTTTTAGAGATGGGGTCTTACCCAGCCCAGGCTGGTTCTGAACTCCTGGGCTCAAGTGATCCTCCCGCCTCAGCTTCCCAAAGTGCTGGCATTACAGGTGTGAGCCACCTCACCCAGCCAGTTTTTGTTGTTGTTGTTTTCATAATCACTCCCATGTAGAGACATTTTAGTTTTTTTTTGAGACATAGTCCTACTCCGTCACCCAGGTTGGAGTGCAGTGGTGTGATCTCTGCTCACTACAACCTCGGCCTCCTCTCTTCAGGTGATTCTCCTGCCTCAGCCTCCCGAGTAGCTGGGATTACAGGCACGTGCCACCACACCCAGCTAGTTTTTGTATTTTTTGGTAGAGATGGGGTTTCTAACTCCTGACCTCAGGTGATCTGCCCGCGTTGGCCTCCCAAAGTGCTGGGATTACAGGTGTGAGCCACTGCCCCTGGCCCTTTCAGATTTTTTTTTTTTTTTTTTGAGACAGAGTCTCGCTCTGTCGCCAGGCTGGAGTACAGTGGCACAATCTCGGCTCACTGCAATCTCCGCCTCCCTGGTTCAGCCTCCCGAGTAGCTGGGATTACAGGCTTGTGCCACCACACCCAGCTAATTTTTGTATTTTTAGTAGAGACGGGGTTTCACCATGTTGGCCAGAATGGTCTCGATCTCCTGACCTCGTAAATCTGCCCACCTCGGCCTCCCAAAGTGCTGGGATTACTGGCGTGAGCCACAACACCCGGCCCCTTTTAGATAGTTGTAACCAAGCTGTTCATCTCCCTCATGAAATGTTAAAACAATAGATAAACTGTATATCCGTTTATGTACTGTGGCTCTTGGGAGTGGCACAAATCATTGTGATATCTAAGTCCCCTCCCAATCTCCAAGAATCAATTTTCATCCTTTCGGATGCAATTTCACCCCTGCCAAGAATGCATGCTAGAGCAGAAGGGAGGGACACTTCTGCCCTTGGGGTCTCTCATCTCCTTGTCTTAGCAACCTCTAGCAGAGGTCCTGAGTTTTAAAGACGTTCTCCCCCCTTCACCTCTCCCCTCCTCTGCACCCTCTTCTAACATACACTCTAAGCAGATCCTGGGTCTCTGAATTACCACTCCAGTCTCCTCCAGCCATTCCCAGGCAGTGGTTGGGGACCTAGAGCTGGTCAGTCCTAAGTCAAGAGAGCCTCCTACCCAGACCCATGTGGCGTCTGTCCCTTCTCCCTAACAAATGTGGAGTGCCTGGCCAAGGGCCAGATTCGTAATAGGTGCTCAATGACATTATAATCTTATAAAAATCTTCCTAAGCCAGATCTCAAGTTTAGACAGCAGGGTTGGGGGTGGAGTGGAAGAAGCTGGGAGCATCCCTGTGGCTCCTCTACATCCATCGAGGATTGAGGAGCTGTATGTGCTTGGCAAAGGGCAGGGGGAGCTGTACATGCTTTTGTTCAGACCTGGTCATTAAAGGTAACTGGAAACCAAGCCTGTTGGGAGTGGTGGTTTTGTTTAATAAAAACGGGAAACAGAACGAGCAGAGCCGTCCCTCCTTGCCATCCCCTGAGGTCCTTCCTTTGGCTTAGGAGCTCTGCCAGGGAAGTAGGGGTGGGACAAGGGTGCCTGGCCTGTGTGCCCAGGGTGGAGGGAGATGATTTTGGATTGTGTTTGTGGTGGTTGTACCAGCAGGCAGATGGGTGGGACCAAGACAGCACTCCAAGGCTGTGAGTCATGGGGGAAACCTGGCCTGGAGTGGAGAGGAAAAGCTGATGGTGGAATACCCTCTCCAGAGCCAGCCTATTGGACATGATCCCAGGATTCAGCTCAAGTTGTTTTTGTCTCCTGTCCCCTGACCTTCCACCAAGAAGGCAGCTTCTATGGTGTAAGCCGTCACTCCAGGGGAAGCCTACGATGAATGAGGTTAGAGCCCCCAGATCCCTTACTGGTCTGGAGAGATTTCTAAATCCAGGAATAAACCTCCCCTTGGCCAGACACAGTGGCTCATGCCAGAAATCTCAGCACTTTGGGAGGCCGAGGCAAGGGGATCACTTGAGCCCAGGAGTTTGAGACCAGCCTGGGCAACATAGTGAGACTCTGCCTGTACAAAAACTACAAAAATTAGCTGGGCATGGTGGCATGCGCCTGTAGTTCCAGCTACTTAGGAGGCTGAGGTGGGAGGATCACTAGAGCCCAGGAGGTTGAGGCTGTAGTGACCTGTAATCATGCCACTGCACTTCAGCCTGGTTGACAGAACAAGTTCCCATCTCAAAACAAACAAACAAAAACACACAAATGGCCAGATGTGGTGGCTCATGCCTGTAATCCCAGCACTTCGGGAGGCCGAGGTGGGAGGATCACTTGAGGTCAGGAGTTCAAGATCAGCCTGGCCAACATGGTGAAACCCTGTCTCTACCAAAAAATACAAAAACTAGCTGGGTGTGGTGGCGCATGCCTGTAATCCCAGCTACTTGGGAGGCTGAGGCAGGAGAACTGCTTGAACCCAGGAGGCAGAGGTTGCAGTGAGCCGAGATCGCGCCACTGCACTCCAACCTGGGTGACAGAGTGAGACCATGTCTCAAAAAAAAAAAAAAAAGGCCGGGCACGGTGGCTCACTCCTGTAATCCCAGCACTTTGGGAGGCTGAGGAGGGTGGATCACATGAGGTTGGAAGATCAAGACCAGCCTGACCAACATGGAGAAACCCCGTCTCTACTAAAAATACAAAATTAGCCAGGTGTGGTGGCACGTGCCTGTAATCTCAGCTATTTGGGAGGCCCAGGCAGGAGAAACGCTTGAACCCAGGAGGTGGAGGTTGCGGTGAGCCGAGATCGTGCCATTGCACTCCAGCTTGGGGAACAAGAGCAAAACTCCATCTCAAAAAAAAAAAAAAAAAAAAAACCAAAAAACAAAAACCTCCTCTCCCTAGGATTGCTCCCTTATGTTGTAGTTTGAGAGCTTTCATGAGGCACTAGGAAGATGGCATTGGCTATAAGAAGTCTGTAGCTCTCTCCCCAGTCCCATTCACTTCCAAGTTCAGCTGCCAAAGACCTTTATCTAGGAAGCCAGAGGCCAGGAAAACCAGCCAGCTCAGCCTTTAGGGGTAGGGGTGGAGCAGGCAGCAGGGGTAGGGGAGAAGTGGGGGATGCTGGGGGTAGGCCAGAGAGACAAAGTGGATTTGTTTTCCAGCAGCTGGGGCTGTTTCCTGACTATTCCCTGCCTGTCACCCTTAATCCCTCCCTAGCCTATTCACATTGTCTGAGTTTAGTGAAAGGAGGGGCTCTCTCCACCGTTTGGTGGGGCGTGGGTGGGTTTTTAGTCTGGTAGGTTATGAAGGAAAGATCAGAGCTGAATTTTTTAAAATATATCTATACTGGGGCTGCAGGTAAATTCTGGGTGGAGATGGATGAAGAGGCTTTAGATCCTACAATGATGTATAAGTCTTAACTGATACTCACTCCAGTAGCAGACAGGGTAAGGGTGATTGTAGGAGCCCAAAGTGAATGACTGGAAATCAGAGGGAATGCAAAGAGAAGTTGAGACCCTCCTATACTCAGAACAAGGAAAATACCCTTCAATTCCTCAGTGAATGATAAGAGGCAGAGGGATAAACAAAATACCCTAGGATGCCCATGATCTGCACTAAGCCGCCTATGGCAGGTGGAGACTACAAGTCCCAGCATGCCCTGTGCCCAGGTCACCTTGCCTGCTGGGAGGTGTAGTTGAGTAACAGAGAGCTGGAGGTGGCTTGGTGCCCAGCAGAGCTGATGCCCAGATGAGAGAAGAGGTGGAGCCAGCATTCCCTCTTTGTCCCTGCTAATGCTATTGACAAGAAGGGAAGGAAGTTGGGAGAGGGTGTTCCTAGTTTTCAGTGTAAACCAGGAAACTCTGGGGGGATGTTGATGGGAGGGAAGAGGAAAGAGGTTGGGGGCTGTGGAAGGAATTTCTGTAGCAGGTGGTGCAGAGATACCGAGCGGCCTATGTATAGGGGTGTGGGTGTGTGTGTGTGTGTGTGTGTGTGTGAGAGGACTCAGTTTATGTTGCCTCATTTTCTTAGGGGACAGGATTTTTCTTACAATTCTGGGAAATGGTCTTCAGAAAACCCTTTAGAAAAGCGACTATCTCTCATTCCTTCATTTGAAGTCCCTAAAGGGAGTCTGGGCCAAAGAGGAGATCCTATTGATGATCTTGGTCTGCCCTTTCCCTTTCTGTGCTCAGCCTCCCTTGCTTTCTGATGGGGGTGGAGGTGGGGGGAGGGAGTGATCCAGAGATTCTGAAATGTTGGCTAGAGTCAAGATCTTGGAAAATCTTCCTGGAATGGAAAGTAGTTCTGGTGCTAAGTCCTCCAAGGAGAAGACAGAAAAGCAAAGAACTGGCTCTGAGCTCCAGGGTCATGGGGAATCTGAGACCACCCATCCTACTCCTAGACCCCTGAGCTCAGGCTTTGTGCCGGGCACAAGGGGTAGGGAAAGCAAGAATTGAAAAGTAATCTCTCTTCTATCCCAAGGTAGGGAAGTCGCAACCAGAAGAAATATCCAGACTGGGGAGAAAACATGTCCGTGGCTCCCAGCCAGCTTCTTCCTGTTTCCAACATCAATTTCTAAATGTGGGGGAGGGGGAGAATGACCACTGGTAGAGCCAAACAGTATGAAGGAGTCAAGGAAGGTGGAGGTGGAGGAGGGTGGACCACAGTTCTCCATCTCTAAGGCTGGTTCTGAAATAGCTTGAGGCCGGGAGCAGTAGCTCATGCCTGTAATCCCAGCACTTTGGGAGGCCAAGGTGGGTGGATCATTTGAGGTCAGGGGTTCGAGACCAATCTGACCAACATTGTGAAACCCCGAGTCTACTAAAAATACAAAAAAATTAGCCAGGTGTGGTGGTGCGTGCCTGCAGTCCCAGCTACTCAGGAGGCTGAGGCAGGAGAATTGCTTGAACCTGGGAGGCGGAGGTTGCAGTGAGCAGAGATCGTGTCACTGCACTGCAGCCTGGGCGACAAAGCGAGACTCCATCTAAAAAAAAAAAAAATGAAATAGCTTGAGTCTGGGAAATGCACTCCCTTTACTTAGGTAGGTGTAGCTGTGGGCTCAAATCCCTACCCGCTTTCAGCCTAAACAGACACTCCCACCACTTGCTTTTCGGCCTGGCTCGGGCAGTGTGCGATTTGCGGCACCAGAGGGCGCTCCGCCCATTTCCAAAGTGGAGCTGTGTCTCCCGAGGGCCGCAGTGGTTTAATATCATCCGCGGGTGGACAGGGCGCAGGACAGTGTTGGACCACCACAGAGATTTTAGCCCAAGTGCAATTATTACGCAGCCCCATCTCCGACCCGAAGCTTGGTCCCCTGCTCGCGCGGTCTGTTTAGTCACCATTCGTTCAACACTCATGTATTTTTTTAGAGAACGGCGGCGCGAGGCCGGGCGCGGTGGCTCACGCCTGTAATCCCAGAATTTTGGGAGGCCGAGGTGGGCGGATCACCTGAGGTCGGGAGTTCCAGCCTGACCAATTGGGAGACCAGCCTGACCAATATGGAGAAACACCGTCTCTACTAAAGATACAAAATTTAGCCGGGCGTGGTGGCGGGCACCTGTAATCCCAGCTACTCGGGAGGCTGAGGCAGGAGAATTGCTTGAACCCGGGAGGCAGAGGTTGCGGTGAGCCAAGATCGCGCCCACTGCACTCCAGCCTGGGCAACAGAGCGAGACTCCGTTTAAAAAAAAGAAAAAGAGAGAGAGAATGGCGACGCGGGGTTCGGGGACCGGAGATGGGGGCTATGTTGCCCAGGCTTGTCTCAAACTCCTGTACTCAAGCCATCCTCCTGCCTCGGTCTCCCAGAGCGCTAATAGTACAGGCGTGAGCCTACACACATTTATTGAGCGCCCGCCAGTTTCCTGGGGACCACGACCGTCCCGTGCTCCCCTCTCTCCAGGATCGTCACCGCCCTGACTCAGGCTCGCCCACGCCCCCCTCCTCCGACCCCTCTCATGTCCCTTCTCCTCTTCCCTTAGGATGAAGTGAAGCTGCCGGCCAAACTGAGCATCAGCAAATCGCTGAAAGAGTCGGAGGTGCTGCCAGAGAAGGAGGGCGAGGAGCTGGGCGAGGGCGAGCGGCCCGAGGAGGACGCAGCGGCGCTGGAGCTGTCGTCGGACGAGGCGGTGGAAGTTGAGGAGGTTATTGAGGAGTCCCGCGCAGAGCGTATCAAGCGCAGCGGCCTGCGGCGCGTGGACGACTTCAAGAAGGCCTTCTCCAAGGAGAAGATGGAGAAGACCAAGGTGCGTACCCGCGAGAACCTGGAGAAGACGCGCCTCAAGACCAAGGAAAACCTGGAGAAGACGCGGCACACTCTGGAGAAGCGCATGAACAAGCTGGGCACGCGCCTGGTGCCCGCCGAGCGGCGCGAGAAGCTGAAGACGTCGCGGGACAAGTTGCGCAAATCCTTCACGCCCGACCACGTGGTGTACGCGCGCTCCAAGACCGCGGTCTACAAGGTGCCGCCCTTCACCTTCCACGTCAAGAAGATCCGCGAGGGCCAGGTGGAAGTGCTCAAGGCCACGGAGATGGTGGAGGTGGGCGCCGACGACGACGAAGGCGGCGCGGAGCGCGGGGAGGCCGGCGACCTGCGGCGCGGGAGCAGCCCCGACGTGCATGCGCTGCTGGAGATCACCGAGGAGTCGGACGCCGTGCTGGTGGACAAGAGCGACAGCGACTGAGCCGCCCCCGCCGCCACCCACCCCAGTCCTCGCTCCTTCCGAACTTCCTCTTTCGCATTCTCTCTCGGCCCGAACTGGCTGAGATTTTTCTAAATTGAAAACACGCCTCTCCCCCACACCTCCAGGAACTCCCCTCCCAGTCTTAGAGCTGTTAGGACCCGATGGGGAGGCAGCCCCCGCAGTGGACAGCCCCCGCTTGGACACAGTCCGGGTGGAATGGGAAGGGAATGGTCAATCCCTGGCCTGGTTGTCCAAGTCGGGATCTCAGAGGAAATTGCAGTGATTCCACGGTTAGGCCCCCCTAGGGGGGGTGCCTTCCCCTCAGCCTCTCCCCACACCACCCACCCAGCTGCTGTCATTCCGCTCACTGAGCTCTTCTTCATTCTCACCCTGACCCCTGGGGGACTCAAAGCCAAAACTGCCCAAAGAGGAAAGATTGAATCCTAAAGGGGATCCTTGCCCCCATGGGAGGCCCCCTACTAGAGGGACGTGAAAGCAGCTTTTGGGGGAAACTGAGGCAGTGGGGAAGACAGAGCAGAATGAGCCCTCACCCTGGCTGGGGGTCCAGCACAGGCTGTATCTGCAGAGGGTCCCAGAGGAACACTGGAGCCAAGAGAAGCCCTGGGAAGGAGGGGTGGGGAAGGACATGCATGTGAGGGATGGCACACTGATGTGTTTATACGCCTGTACACAGGAGCGCATGGCCATGGCTTCGGAAAGGAGAATGGGAAAATAGAAGGTCGGCCGGGCTTGGTGGCTTATGCCTGTAACCCCAACACTTTGGGAGGCCGAGGTGGGCGGATCACCTGAGGTCAGGAGTTCGAGACCAGCCTGGCCAACACCCCATCTCTACTAAGCGAAAACCCATCTCTACTAAAATTACAAAAATTAGCCGGGCATGGTGGCGCATGCCTGTAATCCCAGCTACTTTGGAGGCTGAGGTGGGGAGAATTGCTTGAACCTGGGAGGTGGAGGTTGCAGTGAGCCAAGATTGTGACACTGCACTCCAGCTTGGGTGACAGAGTGAGACTCCATCTCAACAGAAGGAAAATAGGAGAAGGTGGAAATGGGTGAAGAGAGAAGTCCCCTCACTAGCTGCATGAGAAATCTATCTTACTGTGGTTCTCCATGGGCAGCAGGACCATTTTTCAGAATCAAGAGGGAGGACAGTGTGAGAAGGCAATGATCCAAAGAGGACAGAGAGGTCAGCCCTACCCGACCCCTCAAATGGGCTCTCAGAGGCACCCCCAGGGGCAGCCCATTTCTCAAAGTCCAGAAAATTAGGGTCCCAAAAGGGGGCAGTAGCAGGCTGGGGGTTAGGAGGGAGAGCAGGGTGCTGGCCCTGCCACCAAGTTGAGAGCTGGAGGGGAGGTGGGGAGAGCACATCACAGAGCAGCCAGCCCTGGTTCACTCCTGGCAGTTTCTTAAGCTCCTTCCCTAGCCGGGCTTGGTGGCACGTGCCTGTGGTCTCAGCTACTCGGGAGGCTGAGGCGGGAGGATCGCCAGAGCCCAGGAGTTTGAGGCTGCAGTGAGCTATGATCGTGCCTCTGTGCTCCATCCTAGGCAACAAGTGAGATGCTGTTTAAAAAAGAAAAAATCCTTCCCTAGAGCTAGTATCATAAAGCTGCAGAGCTAGCCAAGACCTCATTGGTTTCCTTGTCCTTGGGGTGCCTTTCCTGAATCTTTGGGGGTGAAGGGAGTGTTGCTCCCAGTCCAGAGGCCTGATTCTGTTCAGATCAGGTTCTCAAGACACGAGTCCCCTTGTTCCTCCCCACTAAAGGGGGTTTGACAGAAGCAAGAACAGCCCCTCTCCCCAGTCACAGCCTGAAGGGAGGCCCCGAGAGCTTCCTCCTTCCCCCCAACCGGCTCCTTACCTTCTCTGCCCTGCTTTTTAGAACTGCAGCTCATTGTTTTAAGGGATTGGGGGAGGGAGCCTGGGGACACGAACGTTTTATACAATACAAAGCTTTGCTTTTTTTTTTTTTCCTTCCTTTTCCCTTTCTCGGTTCTCTTCTCTCCTCTGAATGGTTGAAGGCCCCTCTGCTGAGGGAGGTTGGGGATTGTGGGACAAGGTCCCTTGGTGCTGATGGCCTAAAGGGGCCTGAGCTGTGGGCAGATGCAGTTTTCTGTGGGCTTGGGGAACCTCTCACATTGCTGTGTCCTGGTGAGCAGCCCGACCAATAAACCTGCTTTTCTAAAGGGATCTGTGTTCGATTGTATTCTGTGAAGGCAGTTACATAGGGTTACAGAGGGCAGGTGGGAAGGAGGGAGAAAGAGAAGGAGGGAGAACTGTTGGTATAAACTTGTCTCACGTGCCTGGGGTGGGGGAAGGCCAGGGAGATAACAATAATTGCCAATTTATTGAGCCCTTACTCTCTGCCAGGAACTGTTCTAAGCACTTTGGTATGCAATTGCTTATTTAATCTCATAACAGCCCCACTAGGCAGAGCCTATCATTGTCATTCCCAGTCTAGATATGAGGAAACAGTGACTTGTCTAAGGTGCCATAGCTGGGAAGCAGTGGAGCTGGGATTCAAAGGCACCTGGATCCTCAATCTGTTTCATGGTTATAACCCTGTGTCTGTACCGGGTTGTACAGTCTGTTTCATGGTTATAACCCTGTGTCTGTACAGGGTCTGTAACCCTGTGCCCCCTGGATCCACTTCCCTGCAGTCAGGGCATTAAGCCCTCCAGACACACCCAGTTACTGTACTCAGCCTGAGCTTCCCACACACATACCCTTTGGAATCATAGGCCTGGAGGAGGAAGCCTAGGGGAGAGGAAAATCAGAGGCCCTCAGAGGGCTGAATATCGGTAAAGAAAGTGCATGACATATCCCAGTTGTATCCACACAGCATATTTCAATCTCCCCACAACCCTGTGATGGGCACTGCTATGGTTTAAATATATAACCCATATTTCTTTCTTTCTTTCTTTTTTTGAGACAGAGTCTTGTTCTGTCACCCAGGCCGGAGTGCAGTGGCGCAATCTCTGCTCTCTGCAACCTCTGCCTCTTGGGTTCAAGTGATTCTCCCACCTCAGCCTCCCAATTAGCTAGGATTACAGGCACGTGCCACTGCACCTAGCTAATTTTTGTATTTTTAGTAGAGATGGGGTTTCATCATGTTGGGCAGGCTGGTCTTGAACCCCTGACCTCAAGTGATCTGCCTCCCTTGGCCTCCCAAAGTGCTGGGATTACAGGTGTGAGCCACCACACCTGGCGCAAATTTCATATGTTGGAAACCCCACATTCATATGTTGAGGAGAATCGGAAGTAGGGCCTTTTCAAGGTAATTAGCATTAGATAAGATCACCAGGGTGGGGCTCCCATGATGGGACCAGTGACTTTATAAGATGAGGAAGAGGGCCGGGCAAGGTGGCTCGTGCCTGTAATCCCAGCACTTTGGGAGGCCGAGGCAGGTGAATCACCTGAGGTCAGGAGTTCAAGACCAGCTTGGCCAACACAGTGAAACTCCGTCTGTACTAAAAATAAAACAATTAGCTGGGCATGGTGGCAGGTGCCTGTAATCCCAACTATTCAGGAGGCTGAGGTGAGAGAATAGCTTGAACCCAGGAGGGGGAGGTTGCAGTGAGCTGAGATCACGCCATTGCATTCCAGCCTGGGTGACAAAGTGAGACTCCTTCTCAAAATAATAATAATAATAATCAGATTCTTCCCACGTGGTGGCAAAAGTGACCATAAATAGCAGGCTTACGGACTAACAGGTGAGCAACCCCAGTGAAGAGAGGTTCTTTCCAGATTTGTCCAGCCAGAATCTCAGCTGTCATACCCTGATAGGTCACATATCCAAATCACTATGGCTCTGACCAAACACAGGTCATGTGATCACTTGTAGAACCCACCTGAAATGTGGAATTAAGAGTGGTATTAATCAGGGCTCTTCAGAGAGACAGAACCAATAGGATGGATGGACAGGTAGACAGAAGAGAGGGGATTTATTGGGAGAATTGGCTCATTTGATTATGTAGGCTAAGAAGTCCCACGGCGAGCCGTCTGCAAGCTGGAGACCCTGGGATGCCATAGCTTGCTCAGTCTAACTCTGAAAGCCTCAGAATCAGGGAAGCTGATGGTGTAACTCTTAGCCCGAGGCCAAAGGCCTGAGAACTCAGGAGGCCACTGGTATAAGTGCTGGAGTCCAAAGGCCAGAGAGGCTGGAGTTCTGATGTCCATGGCAGGAGAAGAGAAGAGTATCTCAGCTCCAGGAGAGAGACCAACTCAGCTATTTCTCTGTTTTTTGTTCTATGGTGGGTTACAGGGAGCTGATTGGGTGGTGCCTGCCCACATTGAGGGCAGATCTTCCCTACTTCCTCCCTTCACACTCACATGCTAATCACTTCTGGAAACACCTCATAAGTATTCCTTAATCTAGTCAAATTGACACCTAAACTTAACAATCACAAGTGAAGGAGGGCTGTTTTCTCAAAGGAAAATAGAGATGTAGTTACCAATAGAAAAGGGAGGCTGGGTGCAGTGGCGCCTGCCTGTAATCCCAGCACTTTTGGAGGCTGTGGCAAGAGGATAGCTTGAGCCCATGACTTCAAGACCAGCTTGGGCAATATAATAAGACCCTTTCTCCACAAAAAATACAAAAATTAGCCAGGCAGGATGTTGTGTGCCTGTAGTCCCAGCTATTCAGGAGGCTGAGGTGGGAGGATTGCTTGAGCCCAGAAGTTCCAGGCTGCAGTGAGCTATGACCTGAACCATTGCACTCCAGTCTGGGTGACAAAGCAAAACCCTGTCTGTATTTTTTTATTATTTTATTTTAGACAGAGCCTTACTCTCACCCAGGCTGGTGCAGCATCACAGTCTTGGCTCACTGCAACCTCCGTCTCCCGGGTTCAAGGGATTCTCCTGCCTCAGCCTCCCAAGTAGCTGGGATTACAGGTGCCCACCACCATTTCCAGATAATTTTTGTATTTTTAGTAGAAATGGGGTTTCTCCATGTTGGCCAGGCTGATCTCGAACCCCTGACCTCAAATAATCCACCCACCTGGGCCTCCCAAAGTGCTGGAATTACAGGCATGAGCCACTGTGCCTGTACTATTTATTCATTTATTTTTTAAGGAGGGAGAAAAAAGAGAGAGAAAGATGGGCAGACAAAACAACAGATGGTCTTTCCAAATGATCTGTTTGTGATTCTGTGCCAGGAGCTGAGAGACTTAAAGAGACAGCCAGATCTAGTCCTTGATTTTAAAGGGTTTGCAATTAGTGGGAGAGGCAGCTGTTCAAAATAGTTCAAAGTGGCCTGGCACGGTGGCTCACACCTGTAATCCCAGCACTGTGGGAGGCTAAGGAGGGAGGATTGTTTGAGTCCATGAGTTTGAGGTGACTGTGGGCAACACTGCAAGACCCCATCTCTACAAAAATGTTTAAATAAATAAATATTATTAGGTTGGTGCAAAAGTAATTGTGGGTTTTGCCATTATTTTGACAAAAACCGCAATTACCTTTGCACCAACACAATAATATCCAGAAAGATCTTCAAGGCATCAAACAAATACATCATAAGTAAATACAAGCTTAGGGTAAGAGACTTAAGGTAAGAGAAGTAAAGCAAAGCACAGTGACAATACCCTGGAGAGGGGTTAATCCTGCTTGGGGAATATGAGAAAACTTAAAGGAAGAAGGGGGCTTTTAAGTTGTGATTCTAAACATGGGTAGGATTTCAATAGATACTGTTGGAGGCCAGAGACAGCATTTTACTTGATATTTGTGTCACCAGAGCTTCAAAGTGTCTCAAACACAATTATAGTGGTTTATGTTACTTAGTGGAAGAGGAGAAAGAGTAAGAATCAGGGGATTTCCAGGGACTTCTGCAGAGGGAGTGCTCCCTAAAGTGCTGATATTAATGGAACCCAGCTCTAAGGGCTCCCAAGCTCTGTGCCTCTCTATTTCAACATTCCAAATTCCTGACAGAGAGACTCTGAGTAAGCTAGTTCACACTAGTGTTTGCCCTGAGTTTAATAATGTCTGCCAGGCACGGTGGCTTATGCCTGTAATCCCAGCACTTTGGGCGGCCGAGGCGGGTGGATCACGAGGTCAGGAGTTCAAGACCAGCCTGGCCAAGATGGTGAAACCCCCATCTCTACTAAAAATACAAAAATTAGCCGGGTGTGGTGGTGAGCACCTGTAATCCCAGCTACTCGGGAGGTGGAAGCAGAGAATTGCTTGAACCCCGGAGGCAGAGGTTGCAGTGAGCTGAGATGGCACCACCGCACTCCAGCCTGGCAGAATGAGACTCCGTCTCAAAATAAATAAATAAATAAACAAAAAATAAATAATCAAAGGCCAGGAGGACAGGATCATATAATACAGATGTGGTTGAAGGGACCCATTTCAGTGTCTGATTGCAGGGAGGAGGGGAAACTCCCAGGAAAAGAGGACCTGTGAGCTAGGCAGGTACACAATCCATGTGAATGAAATGCAAGCAGTGATACAGGGCAGGGAGGTTCTTCAGGCAAAACGAACAGCGTGAAAGCAGAAAGGCATAGGGGCTGAAGGCTTGATTAATAATTATAGAATTACGGTGTGAGGCTGGGCGCGGTAGTTCAAGCCTGTAATCCCAGCACTTTGGGAGGCCAAGGCAGGCGGATCACCTGAGGTTGGGGGTTCAAGACCAGCCTGACCAACATGGAGAAACCCCATCTCTACTAAAAATACAAAATTAGCCGGGCGTGGTGGCACATGCCTGTAATCCCAGCTACTCAGGAGACTGAGGCAGGAGAAACCCTTGAACCCCAGGAGGCGGAGGTTGCAGTGAGCCAAGATTGCACCATTGCACTCCAGCCTGGGCAACAAGAGCGAAACTCTAGCTAAAAAAAAAAAAAAAAAAAAAGAAAAAGAAAAAAAAAAGAATTTTGATGTGCTAGAACTAAAAGGGCTCTTGTTTTTTTTTTTTTTTCTTTGTGATGGAGTTTTGCTCTTGTTGCCTAGGCTGGAGTCCAATGGCGTGATCTCAGCTCACCACAACCTCCGCCTCCTGGGTTCAAATGATTCTCCTGCCTCAGCCTCCCAAGTAGCTGGGATTACAGGAGCACACCATCATGCCCAACTAATTTTGTATTTTTAGTAGAGACGGGGTTTCTCCATATTGGTCAGGTTGGTTTTGAACTCCCGACCTCAGATGATCCACCCACCTTGGCATCCCAAAGTGCTGGGATTACAGGTGTGAGCCACCGTGCCTGGACTTTTTTTTTGAGACGCATCTCACTCTGTTGCCCAGGCTGGAGTGCAGTGGCACCGCAGTGGCTCCTGCCTGTAATCCCAGCACTTTGGGAGGCCAAGGTGGGTAGATCACCTGAAGTCAGGAGTTCGAGACCAGCCTGACCAACATAGAGAAACCCCGTCTCTACTAAAAATACAAAATTAGCCAGGCATGGTGGCGCACGCCTGTAATCACAGCTACTTGGGAGGCTGAGGCAGGAGAATCGCTTGAACCCAGGAGGTGGAGGTTGTGGTGAGCCAAGATCGTGCCATTGCATTCCAGCCTGGGCAACAACAGTGAAACTCCGTCTCAAAAAAAAAAAAAAAAAAAGAAAAGAAAAGAAAAGAAAAAAATATCTGGTCCTGTCTGAGCCAATGAAATTTTCTGTGGCTGGAATTTAGAATTGCAAGCCAACAGACACATACACAGAGACTGAACATTTTCAGCAGCAGCGTCAAGTCAAGTCATGACAGGGGAAAAGCAGAACTTTTCCACAAACTCCCTCTGCTGAGGTTCCTGGAACTGCTGTTCCCGAGGTGTGGTTGTTCAAGCCTACTGGAATTTATGAGAGGTCTCAGTTTCTCTCCAACAAGTCCTGCCTCTCCCTTTGCTTTTTGTATAAGATAATAATGCCTAACATATACTGAGGAGATGCAATATGCCAGATGCTATATTAAATGCTTAGCAGGTTGTCTCATTTAATCTTCACAACTACCTGTGAGGTAGGCTCTTCCATATTGTCTTTTTTTTTTTTTTTTTTGACAGCGTTTCGCTCTTGTTGCCCAGGCTGGAGTGCAAGGGCGCGATCTCGGCTCACGGCAACCTCCGCCTCCCGGGTTCAAGCCATTCTCCTGCCTCGGCCTCCCGAGTAGCTGAGATTACAGGCACCCGCCACTACGCTAGGCTAATTTTTTGTATTTTTAATAGAGACAGGGTTTCACCATGTTGGCCAGGCTGATCTTGAACTCCTGACTTCAGGTTGATCAGCCTGTCTTGGCCTCCCAAAGTGCTGGGATTACAGGCATGCGCCACCACACCCAGCTAATTTTGTGTTTTTAGTAAAGACAGGGTTTCTCCATGTTGGTCAGGCTGGTCTTGAACTCCCGACCTCAGGTGATTCGGCCTCCTAAAGTGCTGGGATTACAGGTGTGAGCCACTGCACCTGGCTTAGGACCTGACTCTTATCTGCTATGCTGCATGGTCAGCTGGAGAGTATCTTCCAACAAAAAACACTTTAATGCAAATTCACTAAAGTTAGAATTATGTTCTCTATTTGCAGATGAGGATGCTGAGGTTCAGAGAGGTTAAGGAGCTAGCCCAAGGTGGCATAGCTGCTTCTGTGTCAGAGCCTGGATGTCTCGCCTCAGCTCCCCTCAGCTCTCAATTTAATGCAATTGCTTCTATCAACTGCTGTGATGGTCAAGGGAGGAGAGAATGTGTAGGAGGGAAGAGGAGGATAACAGCTCTAGATAACGCGAAGTTAAGTAAAATGACTAATAAGATATCGACGTTTGGGAGGCCGAGGCAGGCGGATCATGAGGTCAGGAGATTGAGACCATCCTGGCTAATACGGCGAAATCCCGTCTCTACTAAAAATACAAAACAAAAAACAAACAAACAAACAAACAAACAAAAACCTAGCCGGGCATGGTGGCAGGTGCCTGTAGTCCCAGCTACTCAGGAGGCTGAGACAGGAGAATGGCATGAACCTGGGAGGCGGAGCTTGCAGTGAGCAGAGATCGCCCCACTGCACTCCAATCTGGGCAACAGAGCAAGACTCCATCTCAAAAAAAAAAAAAAAAAAAAAGATATCAACGTTGATGAGGAGGTCCCTGGTAGCCTTCAAGAGCTCTGTCCTATGAATAAGAGAGGGCAGAAACCACTTTGATGGAGCAAGTGGGGATGAGGACATGGGGCAATGAATGTGAAGTGATGGGGGTAAATTGAGGAAATAGCAAGGTCAATATAGGAGACAGGAAGGATCTTCAAGTCAGAAAGAAGAGAACAAGTGGAGAAGGTCAGGAAGGAGAAGAGAATTGAGAACACTCAAAGAGGGGAGAGGTGGGATCAAGAGCACTTCCATGCATTCATTATTTATTGAGCATCTATTATGTGAGCATGTTGACTGGGGAGTCAAGGGAGCCTGGAACACAGAAGACACCTCTTCCTGGAACTAACAGTATAAAGAGAGAGATAGATGAGAAACCCTGCAAACAGAGCTGGGTGTGGTGGCACACACCTGTAATCCCAGCTAGTAGGGAGGGTGAGGCTGGCGGATGCCTTGAGCCCAGGGGTTCAAAGCTGCAGTGAGCTATGACCACAGCACTGCACTCTTGCCTGGGCGACAGAGAGAGGTGCCAAATCCTGTCTTTACTAAAAATAGAAAAATTAGCCAGGGGTGATGGTGCGCACCTGTAGTCCCAGCTATTCAGGAGGTTGAGGAGGAAGGATCGCTTAAGCCTGGTAGGAAGAGGTTGCAGTGAGCTGAGATCATGCCACTGCACTCCAGCCTGGGTGACAGAGTGAGATCCTGTCTCAAAAAATAATAATAATAAAATAAGGCCGGGCGTGGTGGCTCACGCCTGTAATCTCAGCACTTTGGGAGGCCGAGGTGGGCGGATCATCTGAGATCCGGAGTTGGAGACCAGCCTGACTAACATGGTGAAATCCCGTCTCTACTAAAAATACAAAATTAGACAGGCATGGTGGTGTTCGCCTGTAATCCTAGCTACTCGGGAGGCTGAGGCAGGAGAATTGCTTGAAACTGGGAGGCAGAGATTGCAGTGAGCTGAGATTGTGCCACCGTACTCGAGATCATGCCACCACACTCCAGCCTGGGCAACAGAGCGAGACTCCATCTCAAAAAATAAAATAAAATAAAATAAGTCTGGGCGCGATGGCTCATGCCTATAATCTCAGCACTTTGGGAGGCCAAGACAGGCAGATCACCTGAGGTCAGGAGTTTGAGACCAGCCTGGCCAGCATGGTGAAACTCCGTCTCTACCAAAAACACAAAAATTAGTCGGATGTGGTGGTGGGCACCTGTAATCCCAGCTACTCGGGAGGCTGATGCAGAAGAATTGCTTGAACCCGGGAGACGGAGATTGCAGTGAGCCAAGATCTTGCCACTGCACTCTAACCTGGGTTACAGGGCAAGACTCTGTATCAAAAAAAAAAAAAAAGTAAATAAATAAAAAAGAACTGTGATGAATTCCACAGGAAACAGGATATGGAAATAGGGATTAACAGGCTGTGAATAACTTTAGATAGGAGTGGTTAGACAAGGCCTGTTGGAGTAACAGGGAAACAGCCACGCCAAAGCCGGGGAAGGAAAAGGAACAGCATATGCAAAGGTCCTGAGCTGGGAAGTGGACTGGCTGGAATTTAGTGGGCAGCAGAGACGTAGTGGGGTAGGCAGGGCCTTGAAGGAGATGAGATAAAGAAGAACTGTATCCAAAGCCCCATGAGAACTGACTGGAAGAACAGAAAGACATGGTATGAATGATGTGTTAAGTGATACAGGAAAAAAAATCATAGCCTTGAAAATATTGAGCTGGGGGCCGGGCGTGGTGGCTCACGCCTGTAATCCCAGAATTTTGGGAGGCCAAGGTGGGTGGATCACAAGGTCAGGAGTCTGAGACCAGCCTGCCCAACATGGTGAAACCCTGTCTCTACTAAAGATACAAAAAATGAGCTGGGCGTGGTGGTGCGGGCCTGTAATCCCAGCTACTTGGGAGGCTGAGGCAGGAGAATCGTTTGAACCTGGGAGGCGGAGGTTGCAGTGAGCCGAGATCGTGCCATTGCACTCCAGCCTGGGCGACAGGGCGAGACTCGGTCTCAAAAAACAAAAAAGGCCGGGAGCGGTGGCTCACGCCTGTAATGCCAGCACTTTAGGAGGCCAAGGTGGGTGAATCACAAAGTCGGGAGATTGAGACCACCTGGCTAACACAGTGAAACCCCATCTCTACTAAAAAAACATACAAAAAAATTAGCTGGGCATGGTGGCGGGCACCTGTAGTCCCAGCTACTCTGGAGGCTGAAGCAGGAGAATGGCGTGAACCTGGCAGGCGGAGCTTGCAGTGATCCCAGATTGCGCCACTGCACTCCAGCCTGGGCAACAGAGCGAGACCCCTTCTCAAAACAAACGAACAAACAAACAAAAAACAAAAAAGGAAAAAAAAAGAAAATATTGAGCGGGGAGGACTGTTCAGACTGAAGGAAAGAGACACATCTGCATAACAACGCCTGAGGTGTTTTGGCAGAGAGAAGGCCCAAGGAGTTTGTGTTGTGCAGACCTGCTCTTCACTGTGATATTAGGGTTTTGGGCAACCCTGGGTGAGCCTTTCTGTTGCTGAACCCCATGAAGATCTCATCACCCTCACAAGTTGCCCCTTACTCCCTTTGGTCACTGCAGTGACTTGCCACCCACTTGCCGTCCCCAAGGTTCTCTTTCTTGCTATGTTTTCCTCTTGACTTTGGGTTTTACTGCTAATCCCTTCGGGGAAGAGGTGAAGCAGTTCTCACGGGGTTAACGAGAATTTTGGACACAAATATAGTTATAATTAAGGAAAAGTAGAAATTCAAGCTCTCAAATTAGACAAACTGTGCTTGAATTTGAATCCTGGCTCTGCCATTTACCAGCTGTATGTTCTTGGGGAAGTGACTTAGCCTTAGGTAAGTCTCATTTTCTGCGTCTATAAAGTCACAGTATTTGCCTCCTGGGGTTATTGTAAGGATTAAATGAGTTCACAGACGTGCTACATGAATTGCATGCTTAGAACAGTGGCTAGTACATAGTCAACGCTCTGTGTTTGTTAATGCTGATATCATTATTCAAGACTTTTTTTGGAGACACAGTCTCGCTCTGTCGCCCAGGCTGCAGTGCAGTGGTGCGACCTCGGCTCACTGCAACCTCCATCTCCCAGGTTCAAGCGATTCTCCTGCCTCAGACTCCCAAGTAGCTGGGATTACAGGCACCCGCCACCATGCCTAGCTAATTTTTGTATTTTTAGTAGAGACAAGGTTTCACCATGTTGGCCAGGCTGGTTTCAAACTCCTGACCTCAAGTGACCCGCCTGCCTCAGCCTCCCAAAGTGCTAGGATTACAGGATGAGCCACCACGTCGGGCCTCAAGACTTATTTATTAATATTTAATTAATTCAGTCTTAGGTGAGCTCTAGGCTAGATGATAGATGCTGAGATTATGAAGACAGGCCTTAAGGGGTTCAAGTTTCCCGGAACCCACAGTTTAGGGGAAGATGTTTGTTAGCACGTGGCCAGAGAGTCAGCCAGACCTGATTTTCATTCTGAGTTTCCACCTAGTTTCTAGCTGTGAGACCAGTCTTGAGCCAGTCTTTCACTTTCTCAGTCTTTGTTTCCTCAGTTGTAAAATAAGAATTATAATATTACCCACCTCACTGGGTTCTGGTGAGGATCAAATGAGATAATCTACGTAACATGCTTAGCATAGTTCCTGGAACATAGTAGTAATTACTTAATCAATGTTAATTATTGTTTTTTTTTCAGGAAGTAGGCCAATGCGTGGATTTATTAGAGTTCAAGGTAGAGAATGTATTCTAGATGAGGAAACCACCTGCTGAAGGAGTCTGGTAGGAGATTAACTTTGCCAGTAAGAATAGAAGGAAGCCTAGAGGAGGTGATGTTGCAACAGGGCTTTGAAGAATAAGTAAGAGTTCTCAGGTAGGGACTGAGGAAAGGGAAGAGATTCCAGGTAGAAGGACGACTATCCACAGAGGCATGAAGTTGCAGAAGGTGTAGATATGTTTGGAGGAAGGTAACACATTTAGTAGGGTTTGTGGGACTAGGTTAGAAAAGGGGGGATTCAGGTCAGCCTTTGTGGAATTTATTTTTTTTTGAGACGGAGTCTCACTGTATTACCCAGGCTGGATTGCAATGGCGCAATCTTAGCTCACTGCAACCTCTGTCTCCTGGGTTCAAGCGATTCTTCTGCCTTAGCCTCCCGAGTACCTGGGATTACAGGTGCCCGCCACCACGCTTGGCTAATTTTTGTATTTTTAGTAGAGACAGACTTTCACCATGTTGGTCAGGCTGGTCTTGAACTCCTGACCTCAGGTGATCCACCTGCTTCGGCCTCTCAAAGTGCTGAGATTACAGGCGTGAGCCACTGTGCCGGGCCTGTAGGATTTTATGATTGAAATCAAGAGGGAGAAAGAAGGAACATCAATTGAGCTCCTACCACATGCATGGCACTGAATTATGGTGTTTTTTTCTTTCTATTTTTTTTTTTTTTGAGACAGAGCCTCACTTTGTTGTCTGGGCTGGAGTGCAGTGGCATGATCTCGGCTCACTGCAACCTCTGCCTCCTGGGTTCAAACGGTTCTCCTGCCTCAGCCTCCCAAGTAGCTGGGATTACAGGCACCCGCCACTATGCCCAGCTAATTTTTTTGTATTTTTAGTAGAGATGGGGTTTCATCATGTCGGCCAGGCTGGTCTCGAACTCCTGACCTCAGAATTCGCCCACCTCGGCCTCCCAAAGTGCTGGGATTACAGGCGTGAGCCACCGCACCCAGCCATGGCACTGAATTAAATGGTCAGCTTTTTTTTTATTGTTTGTTTTTGAGACAAGGTTGGTCTTGTTCTGTTGCTCAGACTAGAGTACAGTAGAACAATCATAGCTCACTGTAACTTCGAACTTCTTTCTAAGTTCAAGTGATCCTCCTGCCTCAGCCTCCAGAATAGCTGGGACTACAGGCATGCCACTACCACGCCTGGCTAATTTTTTGTAAAGTTGGTGTTTTGCCATGTTGCCCAGGCTGATCTTGAACTCCCGGCCTCAAATGATCCTCCTGCCTCAGTCTCCCAAAGCTTTAGGATTACAGGCATGAGCCACTGTGCCTGGCCAGCATTTTTAAAATTTAACTTGAATTGGCCGGACACGGTGGCTCCCAGCACTTTGGGAGGCTGAGGTGGGTGGATCACTTGAGGTCAGGAGTTCAAGACCAGCCTGGCCAACATAATAAAACCCCGTCTCTACTAAAAATGCAAAAATTAGCTGGGCATGGTGGTGGGCACCTGTAGTCCCAGCTACTTGGGAAGCTGAGGCAGGAGAATTGCTTGAACCTGGGAGGCAGAGGTTGCAGTGACCCGAGATCATACCATTGTATTCCAGCCTAGGTGACAAGAGGAAACTCTGTCTCAAAAAAAAAAAAAAAATTAACTTGGATTTTATCTTGCCAGTAATAGGGAACCATAGAGATTTTTAAGCCAACTGTGACATGATTGAATTTTCTTTTTTTTTTTCTTGAGCCAGAGTCTTGCTCTATCGCCTAGGCTGGAGTGCAGTGGAGGGATCTGGGCTCACTGCAACCTCCACCTCCTGGGTTCAAGCAATTCTCCTGCCTTAGCCTCCTGAGTATCTGGGACTACAGGCGCGTGCCACCATGGCTGGCTAATTTTTACTTTTGTTTTGAGGTGGAGTTTCACTCTTGTTGTCCAGGCTAGAATGCAATGGCGCGATCTTGGCTCACTGTAACCTTCACCTCCCGGGTTCAAGCGATTCTCTTGCCTCAGCCTCCCGAGTAGCAGGGATTACAGGTGCAAGCCACCACGACTGGCTGATTTTTGTACTTTTAGTAGAGACAGGGTTTCATCATATTGGTCAGGCTGGTCTTGAATTCCTGACCTCAGGTGATCTGCCCACCTCAGCCTCCTAAAGTGCTGGGATTACAGGTGTGAGCCACAGTGCCCAGCCTGATTTTTGTATTTTTAGTAGAGACGGAGTTTCACTGTGTTGGCCAGGCTGGTCTTGAACTCCTGACCTTGTGATCCACCCACCTTGGCCTGAATGTTTATTTATGTAATTTTTAGGATGATGTCCCTGGCAGCCAGTGGAAGAATAGGATAGAATAAGGAGAGAATAATCAGGTGGTTAAGGCAGTGGCCCAAGGGACAGAAACTGCAGCATTTAGCCAAGAGGAATTTGGCGAGGACGTGGAGTGGAGAAAGGCCAGTGTCTGGGCTGAAGAGAATTTTTGCAGGTCAAACCGATAGTCTCAGAGGTAGATTTTATGTGCTACTGGTGGGGAGGCCAATAAGAGAAACAGAGGCCAGCTCTGGAGAAGTCAGAAGCAGGGCAGGGTTTGAATGAATGGAACAAAGCTATGGGTCGTAAAGCCCCAAAACCTGACTCTGAACCTGGTATATTTCTGAGTATCTCTGTGATCTTGAAAATGTCATATTATGTTGTCTTTAGTTTTCTATCAGCGGATAATATGGCCTCTCCTATCTGCTACTCATGATTGTGAGAAAGAAATGAGGCAGGGAGTGTATAAGGTGTGTAAGTGCTTTGTAAGCAGTAAATCACTAAACAAATCCTAGACCCTATGTTATCAGGGAGGCAGGTCGCTGCATGGGATAGCACAGTTACAAGAGACTACAGGCGGAGATGGAGGATATCTGTCCTGCGGTGTAGATAAACAGTCTAATCAATACACACATACTCTACAGGTAAATACAGCAATTTCCACACTGAGCTGTGTCTACCAGAGGGCAATAGGAGGTTCTCAATTCCCACCACCAGTGACCCTATGAATTGCCCTGTAGATGCCTCTGTCCCTCATTGGATATGAGGTGGTACGAGCGGTCTGAATCTGTAGACTTTAGACAGGCTTCAGGTATCTGGAGAACCATGTGAGTAAAAGCTTGTATTGTTTCTGGGGCTAGAATCTAGTCTCCTTCAAACACTCAGAAGGATCTGTGGCTCCCTTCAAAGGTTAAGAGTCATTGATTTTTCTCACTAGAAATTAATAAGAACAGCTATCCTTGGGGAGAAGGAATGATGGGGGTAGGGAAAGATTTTCATTTAATATTTTTGACCTTTCTGTAAGGTCTGCATTTTCTAAACAGGAACATGTATTAGTTTCATTGAAAAAAAATATGTCAGGGGTTATCTGAGCAGTGAGATAATGGGTCCTTTTTAGATTTTTGTCTTTATAGCGGTTCGTATTAAACAAACACAAATATTAATAACATATTTTTAAAGACCCCCCCAAAAAATTAAAAACCCTGATAGTATCAGCACATACACAGAAATCACTCCAGTATGCAAAGTTCATCCATCCTCTATCATGAAAGGCAAAATGTCTACATTTCCTAGGAACCACTGGCTTCAATTCAGTAAAACTTGCATACCGAGTAGGCAAGGTGGAAAAGAAAAAGGCAGAACAGTTCATGTATTTCAGTTCAGACGCATAAAAATGTCAAGCCCTACACGTATCAGCTTTCGTATACACCGTCTTCTGCATTCGCCTGTACCGGCCAATGGGTAGCTGGTCGGCGTTTGATGCTTGAAGTGATGGAACGGAGTACGGGGTTAAATCCACTACCCTCTCCCCACGCACTCTAGTAATTACTCTATTTCCACGTCATGTTTCCGGGTGTGTGTGTCCCTGCTCACGCAGAAACTGAAGTTCAAAGCAGGCGGAGTCACCCATGTTCTTTTTGTTGTCCCCAGAACCCAATTCAGGAGTTGGGTCCCCAGAGGATCTGGAGATACCTGGGGACTGTCTAACTAGCTGATTCCCACGTGGTAAGAGGCTCTCGACCTCTTCACCACGTGGGGCCAAGGGCCGGGAAAAGGGAGAGCGGGCAGGAGGGAGCTCTATCAGGGGCATTTAAAGTGCCTTGACGTCACGCACTGCCAGGAACTCAGCTGAGTTTTCAGCAGGACATTCCGGTCATCTTCCCTCCCTCCCCCCGGGCTTCTGTGCCCAAGTCCTCGGCTCTTCCCTCGCTGTGGCGGAGGGAGGAGCACCGAACTGTCGGAACAGCCAGCACAGGGGCGTATCAGTCTCCTCTTGGCTCCGCCCTTTCTCCTAGCTGCTCTCCTCATTGGTCAGTGGGCGGGGCTTCGGCTGTACCGCACACGCACTGGGACCTCTGGGTGGCCGAGTGAGTGGGCCTTTCATGAATTATGCATGACGGCGTGCCTCGGCCAGGCTGGGGCTGGGCGAGGATTGGCTGAAGGGTCTGTAATTCAGCGGTTTCCGGAGCTGCGGCGGCGTAGACTGGGAGGGGGAGCCGGGGGTTCCGACGTCGCAGCCGAGGGAACAAGCCCCAACCGGATCCTGGGCAGGCACCCCGGCTCGGCGCTGTCTCTCCCCCTCGGCTCGGAGAGGCCCTTCGGCCTGAGGGAGCCCCGCCGCCCGTCCCCGGCGCACGCGCAGCCCCGGCCTCTCGGCCTCTGCCGGAGAAACAGGTGAAGGGGGTGCAGGGTGGGGCCGTCGGGGAGGCCTGGGAACCCGGGGGCTCCGCAGCGGCAGGGGGCCTCTGGAACCTTGGGGATGTTGTGATGGACGCTGCGGTGGGGCGGGGAGAGATGAAGAGACGCGGAGGGTCGCCCTGAGGGAAGACTCTTCGGGATGACAGGAGCGGGCCTCGGAAGGGACTTGGGGCACCGGAGGGAAGTTTCGTTATTCGGAGAAACAGTGAGAACGCGCTCGAGGGGGCACCATGGGGCGAGGGCGCACTCGGTTGCGGCGGCAGGAGTGAGGGACAGTCCCCCGATTTCCTGCTCCCTGGGGCCCTGGGGACGTTCCGGCCACCGGAGCGACTGTCACGCCGACGGGGATCACCGGCGCGAGTGGGGGGTCGGAAAGCGCCTCCTCCCCGCCCGGCCGGCGGCTCCCGCTGAGCCACTTCCTCCGCTTGCCCTGTTCCCGCTCCTTCAGGAGCCAGCTGTGCCCTTCTGGAGGCAGGAATAGGTGTGTCTGTCCCCTGCAGCCTTACGGGCTGGCTGGTCGTGGGTAGGCTTTATTGCATAAGAATCAAGTTTCCTGTAGGGAAATTGATAGACCGGTACTCTTTCTAAATTCCCTCCCATCTTTTTCTAGGTTAAACTCCCCCCACGTCCCCGCCTTGTAAAAAAGAGAGAGAAAAAAAGACAAAATAAAATCCCCATCAACCCGTCAAGCCAGCTCTAGAGAGAGAAATAAACCTCTTGACATTGTCCTTTTCCAAATACCTGGTAAAGTCGGCCAGAAGATAAATAATTGAGCCATTGCGTTTACTGGATTGTGGTGTTGCTTAATTGCATAGGACAGAATGAACCAATCGAGAGTGGGAGTTTTCTGTCTCAGAGCCAAGATCTTGGGTAAATGCAGAGGAGAGGGAAACAAAGGCTGGCCTTGAAAAAACCATGTGCAAACTTTACCTGCATTTGGGGGGTGTGGTTGCACTGAAGTTAACAAGATTCAAACCGTCGCCCAAGTTGGTATTTCCATGTTTGGTACACATCACTCTGTGCCATATCAGGTCATTGTTAAGTGTGGTGACAAAATCACTGGTTAGTCATTTTTTTTAATTAAAAATGTGTATAGTGTGTACCTGCTGGTCTTACTGTATGTGCAACTAAAGGTTTACGTAGTCTGTGTATGGGTTGTAAATTTTTGGCTGGCTGTGCTGATAAAGCATTGGGCTTGAATAAAGCAAAGCAGAAAATCATCTCAATCTTTTATATGTGGATTTATTTAGACTGCGTTATGACTTGGTTCAGCCAGTTTTCTATTTTATTTTATATTAAATATGTCTGTGTTCTCTGAGTCAGCACATTTATTTCCTTATTACATGTTCCAGACAGGAGTGCTAGCCCAGTTTTTGTTCAGTTTGCACAGCGGGATGGGGAAACAAGTCTGGAATTTAAAAAAAAAATGTTTTAGAGGTTGGAGCCTTGATTTTAGTCTCTATATTAGCACATCCATCACAAAGAACCATTAGTAAATTCATGAATCTTTTGTTTTTTATGTAGTTCATTTGGGAAGAATAATCACTTAGAAATATCCACAGCGCCAGGCATGGTGGTGCACACCTCTCATCCCAGCTACTTGAAGGCTGAGGCGGGAGGATTCCTTGAGTCCAGGAGTTGAGTCTGGTCTGGGCAACATGGTGAGAGGCCAGGAATTGGGTCTAGAGTCTAGTCTAAGCACCATAATGAGAACCCATCTTTAAGAAAGAAAGAAAGGAAAGGAGGAAGAAAGAAAAAAAAAGAAATACCCACAGCACAGTTATGAATTGACCCACAAAGGACTTGTGAGGTCGATAGTTCACGTAACAATTACCCTAATATCGTAGATAAGAAAATTGAAGCCAAAGGATCAAGACACTTGGCCAAGGCAGCAGAGTGCCATAGTGGTGGAATTTGTGCCTCCTTCTGTATATTTTGTGAAAAGTATCAGTAAAATTCTTTTTTTTTTTTTTTTTGAGTCGGAGTCTTGCTCTGTTGCCCAAGCTAGATAGAGTGCAGTGGCGCGAGCTTGGCTCACTGCAACCTCTGCCTCCTGGGTTCAAGCAATTCTTCTGCCTCAGCCTCCCAAGTAGCTGGGACTACAGGCACATGCCACCACGCCTGGCTAATTTTTGTATTTTTAGTAGAGACTGGGGTTTTACCATATTGGCCAGGCTGGTCTTGAACTCCTGACCTCATGATCTGCCCACCTCTATCTCCCAAAGTACTGGGATTACAGGTGTGAGCCACTGCGCCCAGTATCAGTGAAATTCTAACATATATCTGAACAGTAAAATACCACCAATAGGCTGAAAGACTTCATGGGAGGTAAATATTCAATAAACAGGTGAAAAAAGAAATACAAATGGAGCTTGCTTAGATTATTTTTCTATTTAATTGCTATGTCTAACTTGGGAAGTGAGGAACTGTTTTTGGTCAGCATAATTTACCATCAGAATTTAGCTATTTACTAATGAAATACTAATCTAGGTTTGTTTTAGATTAAGGACAGTCATGACCTAAATGTCATTTAAACTGGAGTGCATTGTGGCTTGATCAGTGGTCATTTCTGTCTCTAGAAAGTTGCTTTAACTTCCCTGCCTCTACGTGTCTCTTGACATTCAGATGTGAAATGGGGTAGAGGTGGTGACCAACTTTCCAGACACCTGAGTCCACACCTTTTTAGCTTATGGTTATCTTATGTGATGTGCAAATCAACAAATACATACTTTTTTCTTTTTGAGTTGGAGTTGCATTTTGTCACCCAGGCTGGAGTGCAGTGGCGCGATCTTGGCTCACTGCAACCTCCTCCTCCTGGGTTCAAGTGATTCTCGCACCGCAGCCTCATGAGTAGCTGGGATTACAGGTGCCCGCCACTACGCCCGGCTAATTTTTGTATTTTTAGTAGAGATGGGGTTTCTATGTTGACCAGGCTGGTCTCATTTCCTGACCTCAAGAGATCTGCCCACCTCAGCCTCCCAAAGTGCTGGGATTACAGGCGTGAGCCACCTTGCCTGGCCAACAAATATATACCTTTTGCAACTTTGTCAGAGTTGCTATGAAGAGTAAGTTGTATCTTGTTCACAGAAATTGCAGTCTACTGGGGAGGCTGATAAATGTTTTAACCATCCAGTGCAACATGCTGTCATCAAAGAGATGGTGAGACTTTACACTTGTGCTAACAAGGTAGCCGTTCTACATAAAAGAACATACAGTTCAGATGTAGAACATTTCTGTTATCATAGAACGTTCTATTGGACAGTGCTACGCTGAATGCTGCAGATCTTCAGAGAAAGGAGAGGTTATGAGGCCTGGAGTTGTCTAGAAAGTCTTTTTGCCAAAGAGGGATTTCACGATTTCACCTGTGTCCCAAATAATGGGTGGAATTTGATAGTGTAAAGAATTTGCGGTGGCTTATGCCTGTAATCCCAGCACTTTGGGAGGCTGAGGCAGGAGGATTGCTTGAGCCCAGGAATTTGCGACCAGCTTGGGCAACATGGTGAAACCCCCTCTCCCCTAAAAATAAAAAAAAAAATTAGCCAGGCCTGGTGGCATGGGCCTGTAGTTCCAGCTACCGGTGAGACTAAGGTGGGAGGATCACCCGAGCCCAGGGGGTTGAGGCTGCAGTGAGCCGTGATCCCACCACCGCACTCCAGCGTGGGTGAGAGAGTGAGAACTTGTCTCCCAAAAAAAAAAAATTCCTGGTAGCCCGGCAGACTAGGAGAGTAAGTAGGGGAGAAGTGATTACTTACACAAGACATTGAATACAAGACCAAGGAATTTCAGTTCTGTTATTTTGTAGGGGAAGCTTTTAAAACTTTGGGGGCGGCCGGGCACGGTGGCTCACGCCTGTAATCCCAGCACTTTGGGAGGCCCAGGCGGGCGGATCACGAGGTCAGGAGATCGAGACCATCCTGGCTAACACGGTGAAACCCCGTCTCTACTAAAAATACAAAAAAATTAGCCGGGCATTGTGGCGGGCGCCTGTAGTCCCAGCTACTCGGGAGGCTGAGGCAGGATAATAGCGGGAACCCCAGGAGGCGGAGCTTGCAGTGAGCCGAGATTGCACCACTGCACTCCAGCCTGGGCGACAGAGTGAGACTCTGTCTCAAAAAATAAATAAATAAATAAATAAATAAATAAAACTTGGGAGGCGAAGCACTTGTTTAATCATAGAGTGCCTACTGTGTGTTAGGCACACGCCTGATTGCCTGATGCTGGTTAATTTGTACAAAGTAAATCAGTGCATATGCCCTCTGCCCTAGTGGAGTTACTAACTGGAGTCTGACATTGTACAAAGGTAGGTATCCTGACTAATTTGATTTGGTACTTTGGGTGAAAAAAGCATAGTGTGCTTAAATGCAGAAGTGTTTTTTGAGGATTTTTGATTGAATACAAACCACCACTCATATTTTATGTCTTTCGCACTTAAAAATTTCACCATAACTTTTGAGTCATTTATAAAAACCACTGAAAGAGTACTTGAGGGACATCCCCGAATCCTGAAGAACTTCCGGTGTTCTGGAGCAGCCTCAGTGAGATCCAGGAGGATGACATTGCTGGGCTGGCCCAGTCCTTATTGATTATGGTGTAAAGAATTAATATGGTGGTTATATACTCTTTGTTAGACACCTTGGCTTACAAGATGTAAGCGTAAAGTGTAGTGCACTTTAGTCAGTATGGCCACATGGTCCTTTGGTGGTAAATTGTTTGAGATGCCTCCAGTTTTTAAAAGGAATGGCATATCGGGCCAGGAGCAGTGGCTCATGCCTATAATCCCAGCACTTTGGAAGGCCGAGGCAAGAGGATTGCTTGAGCCCAGGAGTTCAAGACCAGCCTGGGCAACATAGTGAGACCACTTTGTTTCTTAAAAAAAAAAAAAAAAGGCAAAAACAGGCTGGGCATGGTGGCTGATGCCTGTAATCCCAGCGCTTTGTGAGGCAGAGGTGAGCGGATGACTTGAGGTCAGGAGTTTGAGACCAGCCTGGCCAACATGGTGAAACCCCGTCTCTACTAAAAATACAAAAATTAGCCAGGTGTGGTGGCATACACCTGTAGTTCCAGCTACTCTGGAGGCTGAGCCAGGAGAATTGCTTGAACCTGGGAGGTGGAGGCTGCAGTGAGTCGAGATCCTGCCACTGCACTCCAGCCTGGGGGACAGAGTGAGACATTCTGACAGTGCTACCCTGAATGCTACATGTCTTCAGAGGAAGGAGAGGTTATGAGGCCTGGGAATAACATATGGAAGAATGAATTTCTATTATGGTCAGTTCTCATTTGTCATGTTAGGATTACTGCAACTCTTCCCCGGCTGGGTGCGGTGGCTCATGCCTGTAATTCCAGCACTTTGGGAGGCTGAGGTGGGCGGATCATGAGGTCAGGAGATCGAGACCATCCTGGCTAACACAGTGAAACCCCGCCTCTACTAAAAATACAAAAAATTAGCTGGGCGTGGTGGCAGGCGCCTGTAGTCCCAGCTACTCAGGAGGCTGAGGCAGGAGAATGGCATGAATCCGAGAGGCGGAGCTTGCAGTGAGCCAAGATCGCGCCACTGCACTCCAGCCTGGGCAACAGAGCGAGACTCCATCTCAAAAAAAAAAGAAAAAAAAAAAAGGATTACCGCAACTCTTTAATTCAAATCAGCAAACATATTGAGAGCCAGGTATTGCGTCAGGCAGGATCCAAGGATAATGAAATATTGTCCGTTTTCATGAAACTGGAGATGTTGTAGGGACCAAGGTGTGTGCCATGCCAGTATGGAAGTAGGACAGGGGAGACGACAGGGCAGTGAGTGATTCAAGACTCAGGCTCTGAAGTCAAACAGATCTGGGACTGAATCCTGAATCTGCCACTTCCTAGTCAGAATCTGAGCCTCTGTTTTCTTATCTGTAAAAGAAGATGATAACAGTACTTATCTTGTAGGTACCGTTGACAATTCAATAAGATAATGTGGATAAAATGCTTAGCATAGTGCCTGGCACATAGTAAGAGCTCTGTAAATCTAAGTTCTTATTAAATATCCAAGAAAAGAGAATAATTCTCTATAGGAGTGAGAGAAAGTCATCATTATTGAGGGGCTTTATCAGATGGGAACACCTGAATAGGGTTTTGTAGGATGAATAGGAATTCTTTCCACAAAGTTGCGTTATAAACAGTTGCATTCGAGGCTTAAGGAACATGAGTGTGCAAAGGCTTAAAACAGCCTTGTGTGTTCAGGGAGCTATAAGTAGAAGTTCTTAATTTAGGAGAACTAAACCAAGGGGAAAGGAGGCCAAGGAACCACAGTTCTTATCCTTTTCTGTTAATAATTGGGTTTAAATGTCATTAAAATAAGTTATTTTGTCCTTTTTAGAAGAGTAGTAACATGCTATTATAAAAAAATAAAGACTTGTAGAAATATAAAATGTGTGTTTTACATGTATCCTGTTAATTGACTTGGTTTTATTCTCCAGATTTTTTGCAGCCCTTTCTGTTTACCAGGTTATCTTGGACATATTTATTCCAATTCCTTTTTTTTTTTTGAGACGGAGTCTCGCTCTGTCACCCATGCTAGAGTGCAGTGGCGCGATCTCAGATCATTGCAAGCTCCGCCTCCCGGGTTCACGCCATTCTCCTGCCTCAGCCTCCCTAGTAGCTGGGACTACAGGCGCCTGCCACCACGCCCGGCTAATTTTTTTTTTTTTATATATTTTTAGTAGAGACAGGGTTTCACCGTGTTAGCCAGGACAGTCTCAATCTCTTGACTTTGTGATCTGCCTGCCTCAGCCTCCCAAAATGCTGGGATTGCAGGCGTGAGCCACCGCGCCCGGCCTTCCAAATTCCTTCTAACAGCCTAGCAAAAGAATAATAAGGAAGGTAAATCTGCTCCTACAAGAAAATAATGTTTGGACGATCCGGCTTTCCTTCCTGCTACCCCCAGCCATAAGAATAAATGACCTTGCTCATCACTGAAATTTTACCTGACCTTTGAATTTTTAACTGTGTCAGCCAAAGAACTTATATTTTGAGTCTTCCTAAGGTGATTGCTACTGTAGTTTTGAAACACTTGGTTGGTATGTTTGAGGGTTTCATGGTCCAAAGTTACTACAGCAGTTAAAAGAGTGGACTATCAGGTCAGACCTCTTGGGCTTTAATCCCACCCAGTTCTGCCTTCTCTTAGACCTTGGGCCTGTTGCTTTCACTTCTCTGGGTTTCAGTTTCTCTGTCCACAATTGTGGAAACGAGGTCCACTTATAGGTAGTTTAGAGGATGAAGCAAGATGATGCATATCAAGTACTTTGCATAGTGCTGGGCAGACAGGTAACATTCAAGTTCTAATAATTATTATTATTAGGGCAGGCGCGGTGGCTCACGCCTGTAATCCCAGCACTTTGGGAGGCCGAGGGCAGATCACGAGGTCAGGAGATCGAGACCATCCTGGCTAACATGGTGAAACCCCATCTCTACTAAAAATACAAAAATATTAGCCGGGCGTGGTGGCGGAGCTTGCAGTGAGCCGAGATCGCACCACTGCACTCCAGCCTGGGCGACAGAGCGAGACTCTGTCTCAAAAAAAAAAAAAAAAAAATTACTATTATTACTATTTATTTTTTGAGACAGGTTCTCACTCTGTCACCTTGGCTGGAGTGCAGCGGCGAGATCACAGCTCATGGCAGCCTTGACCTCCCAGGCTCAAGTGATCCTCCTTCCTCAGCCTTTGGGGTAGCTGGGGCTACAGGTGTGTGCTACCACCCTCAGCTAATTTTTTAATTTTTTTGAGTCAGGATCTCGTCATGTTGCCCAGGCTGAATTACTCTTATTAAAAACTGTAATATCAGGCCGGGTGCGGTGGCTCACGCCTGTAATCCCAGCACTTTGGGAGGCCTAGGTGGGTGGATCACCTGAGGTCAGGAGTTCAAGACCAGCCTGCCCAACAGAGTGAGACCCCCGTCTCTACTAAAAATATAAAAATTAGCCAGTTGTGGTGGTGGGCACGTGTAATCCCAGCTACTCGGGAGGCTGAGGCAGGATAATTGCTTGAACCTGGGAGGCAGAGGTTGCAGTGAGCCGAGATCGTGCCACTGCACTCCAGCCTGGGTGACAGGGTGAGACTCTGTCTCAAAAAAAATGAAAAACAAAAAGCATAATTAGGGTGGTAACGCTTATACATAGGGGCAGGTGGAATAAAACATAATTAGGAGGTCGGGCACGGTGGCTCACGCCTGTAATTTCAGCACTTTGGGAGGCCGAGGAGGGTGGATCACCTGAGGTCAGGAGTTCAAGACTAGCCTGCCCAACATAGTGAGACCCCGTCTCTACTAAAAATATAAAATTTAGCCGGTTGTGGTGGCGGGTGCCTGTAGTCCCAGCTACCAGGGAGGCTGAGGCAGGAGAATCGCTTTTGAACCCAGGAGGTGGGGGTTGCAGTGAGCTGAGATCGCGCCGCTGCACTCCAGCCTGGGAGACAGAGCAAGACTCCGTCTCAAAAACAAAAAACAAAAACCAAAAAACTGTCATATCAAAAACTAAACTAAAATGGTAATATCTGTTAGATTTTACAAAGTCAGGCAAATTATGATTCATGGCAGCCACTAATGACCCAAAGGAGAGAAAGAATAATTAGCAGATTCTAACCTAATGGGAAAAAAACTAAATGAATAGGGATGGGGGATTTACATTCTGTTAGAGGAAATTAAGGCTGTCATATAAAAGGAATAGGTAAGGCAAGCTGTAAATTCCTGTTTATACAAATGCCCTTCTGATAAATCTCTGCATTGCCCACAGTCCATGATTACCTCTCACTTATTTTAAGTAATATTTAACACATTAAAATTGGATTACCACCCAAGGAATTGCTTCTGACCCAGAAAGTGCAGGTAGTGTTGAAGGTTTGAGGGGAAGAGGAATGATTAGAGTTGGTTGTGTCTCAGGAAGAAGCCAACAGGAGGAATCTTATTTTGAGTCAGGTAAAGAAGGTGGGAGTGAGGAGGCATCCCAGTGGCCAGGTATGAAGCTGGGAGCTGATTGCTGCACATTACTCAGCTGAATTAAATGTGCCCTCACATCACTCAGCTGAATTAAATGTGCCCTCACATCTGTGTGTGTGCGTACATGCAAATGTACATGTGTATGAATTAGTTGGAGGGGTAGACCTTTATTTTCCTGTCCTGTAACTTTCCTTTGCAAAATAATCTGTATTCAGAATAGTGTTGCAGTTAAGAACCACCCAGCTTGTCCATGAAACAGGTTCTCTCACCCCATCTCCCCAGTTTTAGAGAAGGCAGGAAAGAAAAGGCAGTGCTTTTCTTTTTTCCTGGCCGTATGCAGGGCAGGAAGAAGCCAGCAGAGCTTGAAAGAGAAAGTAAACCTTCTGGGAAATAAACGGCTTGGCTTCCCTATTGTGGAGGAGGAGTGCAAATTATTAGGGGGATGTTTGGGTAGTTTTTGTAGAAGCCATTTCTGAAAACTGATTTGGATTAGTGAAGGTAAGCCCAATTTAGGAAAACCCTGCCCAGTCTGGTGTCAGCCACCTGTTTCCCGCTTTCTTTGATTGATTTGATTAGTTTGTGGTATTCTGACCTCTCATTCTTATTACGAGAGTTGGAAGATTTGAGTCTGAACTTGAGCACCTGCTACAGTGAAAGCTTCCTAAAATGCAAGTTTTTTTCACATTTTTTCTCATGTTCATTTTGTTTTGATTTTTAGCAAACACTTTTTCTGACAGAATCTAAAAGCATTAGACTTTTCTTGTTTTCCCCTTCTCTCCCCACAATGTAATCTTGAAAACCCAGATGTTAGCCGTGTAATTATCTCTCCCATAAACCAAACAAAGTGCAATATTGCATTGAGTTAGCATTAAAATAGTCGGCCTTTGGGTTTTTTTCTACTTGTGGTTTAGACATAATAAATATTTCATCTCAGACTGACTTTCTCTGACAAATCAGTTTTGCATTTGGGCCTCTTTTCATCAGTATGTTTAGGGAAAGCACATTTATTGAAACATTAACCAAAATGAAACATAATTAGGAGGCCGGGAGCGATGGCTCATGCCTGTAATCCCAGCACTTTGGGAGACCAAGGCATGTGGATCGCTTGAGGTCAGGAGTTCAAGACCAGCCCTGCCAACATGGCGAAATCCTGTCTCTACTGAAAATACAAAAAACTAGCTGGGCGTGGTAACGTGTGCCTGTAATCCCAGCTACTCTGGAGGCTAAAGCACAAGAATCGCTTGAACCTGGGAGGCAGAGGTTGCAGTGAGTCGAGATTGTGCCACTGTACTCCAGCCTGGGCAACAGAGACTCTGTCTCAAACAACCAAAAAACAAAAACAAGCATAATTAGGGTGGTAACGCTTATACATAGGGGCAGGTGGAATAATTGAAGCATTCTGGAGCCAGAAATAATCAATTGATTAAGAATAATCTGGCCGGGTGCGGTGGCTCATGCCTGTAATCCCAGTACTTTGGGAGGCCAAGGCGGGTCGATCACCTGGTCAGGAGTTCAAGACCAGCCTGACCAACCTAGTGAAACCCCATTTCTACTAAAAATACAAAAATTAGCCAGGTGTGGTGGCAGGTGCCTGTAATCCCAGCTACTTGGGAGGCCGAGGCAGGAGAATCACTTGAACCCGGGAGGCGGAGGTTGCAGTAAGCAGAGATCTTGTCATTGCACTCCGGCCTGGGAAATGAGTGAAACTCCATCTCAAAAAAAAAAAAAAAAAAGGAATAATTAATACTCATTCTTAATCCCATGTGTTATTTTCCATTTCTATTCCAATGAATAAATGAGTAGACTGCGTATAACTAAAAGCATATGAGACTCTTGAGAGTCCTAATTACTGTATTGAAGAGTCCTAGGTTTATAGAACCATCTAAAATTTCTGTTTCTCAAATGTGGTGCAGGATTTTGATAGTGGGGGAGGTTGTGTGTGTGATGGCTACAGGAGGTGTATGGGAATCTCTGTACTTTCTACTCAATTTTGCTGTGGACCTAAAACTGCTCTAAGAAGGAAAGTTTATTGTCCGGGCGTGGTGGCTCATGCCTGTAATCCCAGCACTTTGGGAGGCCAAGGCAGGCGGATCACGAGGTCAGGAGATGGAGGCCATCCAGCTAACACGGTGAAACCCCGTCTCTACTAAAAATATAAAAAATTAGCTGGGCGTTGTGGTGGGTACCTGTAGTCCCAGCTACTCGGGAGGCTGAGGCAGGAGAATGGTGTGAACCCGGGTGGCAGAGCTTGGCAGTGAACTGAGATCGTGCCACTGCACTCCAGCTTGGGAGACAGAGCGAGACTCCATCTCAGAAAAAAAAAAAGAAACTTTATTAATAAAAAAAAAACACATTTCTGGCTGGGCATGGTGGCTCACGCCTGTAATCCCAGCACTTTGGGAGGCCCGAGGCGGGCAGATCACCTGAGTGAGGTCAGGAGTTCGAAACCAGCCTGGCCGACATGGTGAAAACCCATCTCTACTAAAAATACAAAAATTAGCCGGGTGTGGTGGCACACGCCTGTAATCCCAGCTACTCGGGAGGCTGAGGCAGCAGAATTGCTTGAACCTGGGAGGTGGAGGTTGCAGTGAGCCGAGATCGCGCCACTGCACTCCAGCCTGGGCTATAGAGCAAGACTCCATCTCAAAAAAAAAAAAAAAATCCTGTTTCTGCAGAAATATCCCAGGTGTCCTGGGTCAGCAGTGCCCCATAGATTCCATGGACGTTTACCCTAAGTTTTCCAATGGGAGTACATACCTCTATACCCAGTGAGTATATTTTTTTTTTTTTTTTTTTGAACTGGTAATAGAATTTATTCAAATGTGCCTTAATATAGGCGCTGGGGCTTGCCCATGGTGCTCTTGATATATAAGGCCCGGACATTCTGCCAGTTTTTCTTGAGCAATGACACCAAGAAGTTGGCAGCCAGGTGAATGTTATACACAAGCTCATCGTCTGTCATCTTCACGTGACCAACAGCTACAGCCAGACATAACAGCTTCTTCATTTGGAACTTGATTGTGGACTTCACCTCATTCACTTTGGCCACCATGTTTTCGTTGTGTGTGAGCAGGGAAGGGAACTTTCCTGCCTTATTTAGACCTGGGCCGAGGATTTGTGGAATCTGCTTGATCAGAGACTCTGAGGCCAAAAACGCATCATACTTCTTGGCCAGCTTCTTGACCAGTTTTTCATTCTTGTTGAGTTTTTTCAGCGCCTCGATGTCCATGTGGGGGATATCCACGGCCTTAGCCTCGTCACAGTGCTGCTGGTCCCCCAGGACACACACAGAGAACTTGGGGCAGGGAGTGGACTTAAGCCTGACGGTGCCTGAGAAGCGCTTGTCCTTCTGGGGGTCATAGTTCTTCAAGCTGATCTGCAACTCCACCGTCTCCAGGAACTTGCGGCGCTTGCGCTGGTTCCCGTGCAGGACTTCCCGCACCGCCTCGTACGGGGTGTCGCGAGAGACTTTGCTGCTCATGGCTTCTCCCGCCGCACTAACCGCAAAAGAGCGAGAATATTTTCTGAGTAATGGGAATGAGACTGGAGACGGAGGGTAGAGAAGATCCATACAGTCTTTGGGTTAAACTTTTTCCCCTTTGCCTAGGAAAGATTAATGTTAATCTTAACCACAGATTTGTAGTAAGAATGTTATCAGTTTTGTCATTCAGTTCTAGACTCCAGTTTTCTTTATTGTAATACCAATATTTTAGAGTAAATTTTGAAATGAATCAGTACAAAAGATATGTAGTAAGTGGAAAGTTAGTCTGCCCCTTATCCTTGGGACTCTTTCCCAGGGACAGCTAGTTACCTACTATTTATCTCTCCTGAGTTACTTCATGTGTATGCATGCAAACATGTTATTCTCTGGGTGTTTTTCCTTCTATAGATCGCAGCAAATACACCAAACTCTGTATTTTGCTTTTTGTCACTTTATCTTAGAGAACACTTAATGCAAATACATGTGTATATGCCTCATGTTTAAAAAATCTACATAGTAAAATTAGCCAGGCATGGTAGTGTGTGCCTGTAATCCCAGCTACTCGAGAGGCTGTGGTGGGAGAATCACTTGAACCCTGAGATCACACCACTGCACTCCAGCCTGGGTGACAGAGCAAGATTCTGTCTCAAAAAAACAAAAAAACTACATAGTAGTATTGTAGGCTATGCATATCATAAATTTGATTTCCTAATGATAGGCATAGATGATTTGCCTGGGCAGCAAATTAGCATTGGCTGTGTCTCAGGAAGAAGCCAACAGGAGGAACCTTGAGTCAAGTTCCAAAGACAGAAACATTGCTGCAATGAATATTCTGACATTTGTTTTTGGGCTTCTGTGAATAAATCTGTACACGTATATTTTTAATGTTTTAATCATAATATGTATACTATTTGGAAATGTGGCTTTTTAGTTAACAGAGTGCATGTTAAACATTAACTTGGGGATAATTAAATGGGTCTGTCACTTGGACAGGCAGGAATTGTACCCCCTACAAATCCACAAACCCCCGATTTTTTTTTTTGAGATGGAGTCTCACTCTGTCGCCCAGGCTGGAGTGCAGTGGTGCGATCTGGGCTCACTGTAAGCTCAGCCTCCCAGGTTCACGCCATTCCCCTGCCTCAGCCTCCCAAGTAGCTGGGACTACAGGCACCCGTCACAACGCCCGGCTAATTTTTTGTATTTTTAGTAGAGGCAGGGCTTTACTGTGTTAGCCAGGATGGTTTCGATCTCCTGACCTTGTGATCCGCCCGACTTGGCCTCCCAAAGTGCTGGAATTATAGGTGTGAGCCACCACGCCCGGCCTGTTTTTTTTTTGTTTGTTTGTTTTTTTGTTTTTTGAGATGGAGTCTTGCTCTGTCGCCAGGCTGGAGTGCAATGGTGCGATCTCTGCTCACTGCAACCTCCGCCTCCCGGGTTCAAGTGATTCTCCTGCCTCAGCCTCCCGAGTAGCTGGGATGGCTACAGGTGTGCGCCACCATGCACAGCTAATTTTTGTAATTTTAGTAGAGATGGGGTTTCATTAATATTCATTAATATTAGAAAACTGTCAGACTCACAATGGTGGATACAAACTTTCTCAAATTCTGATTTATACTCTAAAGCTCAAATTTTATCATTGGCAACAAATATTGTCAGTTGCTTTCCCTGAACAGACAGCTTCCCTTCTTTCATTTTTGAGAAAATATCTGCCAATATCTCAGTTGGTTTTTCAGTCATTCTTTCTTTTTTTTTTTTTTTTGAGACAGAGTCTCACTCTGTCACCCAGGCTGGAGTGCAGTGGCATGATCTCGGCTCACTGTAACCTCCACCTCCCAGGTTCCAGCAATTCTCCTGCCTCAGCCTCCTGAGTAGCTGGGATTACAGGGGCTAGCCGCCACACCTGGCTAATTTTTGCATTTTTAGTAGAGACAGGGTTTTACCATGTTGGCCAGGCTGATCTTGAACTCCTGACCTCGTGATCTGCCAACCTCGGCCTCCCAAAGTGCTGGGATTACAGGTGTGAGCCATTGCACCCGGCTCTATTATTTCTTTTCTTTTCTTTTTGTTTGTTTGTTTCTTTCTTTCTTTCTTTTTGAGATGGAGTTTCGCTCTTGTTGCCCGGGCTGGAGTGCAATGGTGTGATCTCGGCTTGCCACAACCCCCGCCTCCCGAGTTCAAGTGATTCTCTTGCCTCAGCCTCCCGAGTAGCTAGGATTACAGGCATGTGCCACCACACCCATCTATTTTTGTATTTTTAGTAGAGACAGGGGTTTCTCCATGTTGGTCAGGCTGGTCTCGAACTCCCAACCTCAGGTGATCTGCCTGCCTCGGCCTCCCAAAGTGCTGGGATTACAGGTGTGAGCCACCTGACCCGGCTTGCTTATTATTTCTTCTAAACTTAAAAAAATAATAAATAAAGGGGCCATGAGAGCAAAGAGTTTGAGAAAGGTTGGTCCAAAGATTTTAACATAGGAATCCCTGGGTTATTTGCTTAAAAAGGAGAAAGAATCTATGGATCTGCCCAAGAGAGTCTGATTTAGTTTATCTGGGGTCATCCTCACAGGCATAGCAGATATTCTGATTCAGATGGTCCTTGGTCCTTAGTTTGAGAAACGTGGCTTTACAAGGACCATAGAATATAAAGTCTTCTTTGGATTAGTGAAGTCATATCCACAGGGTTTAGAAAATGTTTTTGTTTTAGAGATAAAGGTAAGTGGAAGAGTAGACATGTAGTGAATGAAAAATGCTTTAGAGTTTTTTTATTCTGTTTACTCTTCTTGGTATGCATGTACCTGAATATTAAGGATATTTTATGAAGTCATGACATTACCAGATTAATGTTGGTTTTGTTTTAAGGTACTTTCCGACTGCTTGTGTTAATTTCTACAGACGATTCTGGTAAAGAATAGCCTTTAAGTTTTATAAGTGTTGATTTATTTCAGATGTCTTAGTAAAGTTAACTTCCAGTTATTACATGTAATGTATATAAAGCTCTCATTTTCCTTTATTCTCGTAATTGTTTGCATAACAAATTCAAAGGGAAATTTGCTTGGCAGAGATCAGATAGCAGAGATGAGATTTAAAAACAGGTAATTTGGCTACTAGCCTGGGAGTTTGAAGACTCCAAGTTTGCATCCATGTGTAGTCACTTAACATTTCTGTCCTTATCTGTAAATGGGAATAACATCTACTTGATAGGGTTGTTAAATTATCTTGGCCACCTCAGGGTTCTCTTTGGCTGAGTGATTGACTGGAAAACATAATGTGAATTCATGCTTCAGACTGGGTTCTTTTTTTTTTTTTTTTTTTTTTGAGATGCAGTTTCACTCTTATTGCCCAGGCTGGAGTGCAATGGCACGATCTCAGCTCACTGCAACCTCTGCCTCCCAGGTTCAAGCAATTCTCCTGCCTCAGGCTCCCGAGTAGCTGGGATTACAGGCATGCACCGCCACGCCTGGCTAATTTTTTTGTATTTTTAGTAGAGACGGGGGTTTCACTATGTTGGTCAGGCTGGTTTCGAACTCCTGACCTCAGGTGATCCACCCGCCTCAGCCTCCCAAAGTGCTGGGATTACAGGCATGAGCCACCGTGCCCAGCCCAGACTAGTTTCTATATGGGTTTGCTTTTTAGAATTTAGATCATGAGCTATCCCCAACAAACTGGATATTGTTTCTTTCTAGATTCTCTCTAAGCGTGTTTTCTCTTTCTTTCCCAGGCATGGCCACCACTTCACTTACATTGTGGGACTATAGTTTCATGCCTAGTGGAATTTCCTTAACCTTCTCTTGTGTGGGAGCTAATGGACAAAATGAGATATTCTCTGAAGAGTGGTTACATCATGCAAAACTATGATGCGTAATGAGGTCACTTAGTTTTCTAAGTGCATTGTACATTTTGATAAGATTTTCATAGAAAAGCTTGTCTCCTTGGGGAGATCACTCATCTTCTATCTTGACTATTATTTAAACTTTATGGGTCAGATTTATCTTTTTAAAAACTTAACCATAAAGCTCAATTAATGTATTTTAAAAATTAATAGACTTTATTATTTTTATTTTATTTTACTTTTGAGGCAGAGTCTCGCTGTCACTCAGGCTGAGTGCAGTGGAGTGATCTTGGCTCACTGCAAACTCCACCTCCCGGGTTCAAGTGATTCTCCTGCCTCAGCCTCCCAAGTAGCTGGGATTACAGGCACCTGCCACCATACCCGGCTAGTTTTTGTGTTTTTAGTAGAGATGGGGTTTCTTTTCTTTTCCTTTTTTTTTTTTTGAGATGGAGTTTCACTCTTTTTGCCCAGGCTGGAGTGCAATGGCAGGATCTCGGCTCACTGCAACCTCTGCCTCCTGGGTTCAATGATTCTGCTGCCTCAGCCTCCCAAGTAGCTGAGATTACAGTTGCCTGCCACCAGGCCTGGCTAATTTTTTGTATTTTTAATAGAGACAGGGTTTCACTCTGTTAGCCAGGATGGTCTTGATCGCTTGACCTTGTGATCCGCCTCCCTCGGCCTCCCAAAGTGCTGGGATTACAGGCGTGAGCCACTACGCCCAGTCTAGACTTCATTTTTTAGGGCAGTGTTAGTTTTACAGAAAAATTATGTGGAAAGTACAGAGAGTTTCCATATATACCTTACTTTCTCTCAAAACTTCTATTATTAACATCTTGCATTAGTATAGTACGTCCCTTACAACTGATGAACCAACTTGATACATTATTACTAACCAAATTCCTGAGTTTATTTTATTTCTATTTTTATTTTATTATTATTATTTTTTAGAGGTAGGGTCTCACTGTGTTGCCCAGGCCGGGATGCAGTGGCATCATCGTAGCTTGCTATAGCCTGAAACTCCTGGGCTCAAGCAATCCTCCTGCCTCAGTCTCCCAAAGTGTTGCAATTACAGGTGTGAGCCACTCTGTCCGGCCTAAAGTCCGTAGTTTACATTACATTTCACTCTGTTGAGCATTCTATGGCTTTTGAAAAATGTGTGATGATGTATATTTGCCAGTATACAATTATATAAAATAGTTTCACTGCCCTAGAAACCCCCTGTGCTCCACCTGTTCATTCCTCTGCTGAACCACTGGCAACCACTGATCTTTTATACTATCTCCATAGTTTTGTCTTTTCCAGAATGTCATATAGTTGGATGTACAGTATGTAGCCTTTTCAGATTGGCTTCTTTCACTAAATGATATGCATTTCAGGTTTCTTCATGTCTTTTTGTGGCTTGATAGGTTGTTTCTTTTCATTAGTAATACTCTATTGTATGGATATACCACATGTTGTTTATCAAACATTCACCTGAAGGATAGACATCTTGGTTGCTTCCAAGTTTGAGCAGTTATGAATAAAGCTGCTATAAACATTCCAGTGCAGGACTTTTCACCTCCTCTGGATAAATATCAAGGAGTGCAATTGCTAGATCATATGGTAAGAGTATGTTTAGTTTTGTAAGAAACTATCAAACTATATTCAAAACAACTGTACCATTTTACATTCCCATCAGCAGTGAGTGAGAGTTCCTGTTACTCCACATCTTCACCAGCATTTAGTGGTGTCAGTGTTTTGGATTTTAGCCATCTTAATGGGTGTATAGTGGTATACCTATTAAAATTGTTTTTTTTTTTTGGAGACAGAGTTTCGCAGTTTCACTCTTGTTGCCCTGGCTGGAGTGCAATGGTGCGATCTCAGCTCACTGCAGCCTCCGCCTCCCAGGTTCAAGTGATTCTCCTGTCTCAGCCTCCCAAGTAGTTGGGATTACAGGCGCACGCTGCCATGTTCTGCTAATTTTTTTGTATTTTAGTAGAGATGGGGTTTCACCGTGTCACCCAGGCTGGTCTTGAACTCCTGAGCTCAGGCAATCCACCTGCCTCAGCCTCCCAAAGTGTTAGGATTACAGGCGTGAGCCACCATGCCTGGCCTCAATTTTTTTTTTTTTTTTTTTGAGACAGAGTTTTGCTCCTGTTGACCAGTCTGGAGTGCAGTGGCACGATCTCAGCTCACTGCAACCTCCACCTCCCGAGTTCAAGAGATTCTCCTGCCACAGCCTCCCAAGTAGCTGGGATTATAGCCACCACGCCCGGCTAATTTTTTTTTTTTTTTTTTTTTTTTTTTAATTAGAGACGGGGTTTCTCCATGTTGGTCAGGCTGGTCTCGAACTCCCTGTCCTCAGGTGATCCACCCGCCTCAGCCTCCCAGAGTGCTGGGATTGCAGGCGTGAGCCACCGTGCCTGGCCCAGCCTCAATTTAAAAAAAAAAATTTTTTTTTTCACATCAGATAGTAACGTTCCAATGTCATAACAAGGTTTGAAGGGGGGAGATCTCACATGTGAGTGTGGACGCTTATGAACTAGGTGTTTATGAACTACAAAAGGATCCTTGCCCAGTTTTTAAATTGGGTTGTTCTCTAATTGTTGAGAGTTTTAAGAGTTCTTTGTATATTTTGGATATATTTAATTTCTCCCCTTTAAAGCTTTTTAGCTAGCATAAAATTTTTCTTGTAGAATTCAAGCCCATGTGTAATGGAGACAAGGATATGAAGTACTTGCATTCCTCCTCCCAGTCCCCTCCTCTGTAATTTTAACCTTCGGATTCCCTAGTGTCTACATAAGACTGGCCATTGGGCCACAGTGTGGAAGACAGATACTGATCTTTCTTTTCTTTTTGGACAGGGTCTTGCTCTGTTGTCTAGGCTGGAGTGCAGTGATACGATCATGGCTCACTGCAGCCTTGATGTCCCAGGCTCAAGCAGTCCTCCTGCCCTCAGCCTCCTGAGTAGCTGGGACTACAAGCACGTGCCACCACGCTTGGCTAATTATTTCTGTTTTTTGTAGAGATGGGGTCTCACTATGTTGCCCAGGCTGGTTTCCAACTCTTGGGCTCACGGATACTGATACTGATCTTTATGTTTAGAGTAATCTCCCTGCCCTTATACATTATATTCTGGAGAGAGTAATATATACATTATGTTCTGATTCCTCCTTAAGATCTGAACATTTCTGAACCTAGGTGGAATTAAAACAGTGGAGAAATAATATTTTGAGGGAGGAGAATCACTGTTTGTAGAGGTCATTCTTCTTGGACTCTTTTCAATTACTTTTTTTGCGGCAGGGGAGGGGATCAGATTAAAGGACAAAATTGAGAAGATAATCTCCCAAGGGGGTACTGGGAGACATTAAGGCAGTCAGTCCTAAGAATAAAAGTAATGAGAGTGGCTTGAGTGCCATCCTGCACTTCTTGGTGGATTTGTCTTGGAGTTCAGAAGCATTAACCTAATTGAAGGAAGGGGTGGGATGTGTCAAGGGTGAACTCTGTATTACCAAATTGAATGGACACTGCTCTGTCGCTATGCTGCTCCGCCTTTCAGTGGTATTAGACATAGTTGAACTGTTTTTTTTTTCTCGAAACACAGTCCTTGGCTTCTGTGACAACAAATTCCCCAGGTTTTCCATCAGTCTTACTGGTCCTTCCAAGTTAACTTTCCTGGTCAAACTTCTCTACTTGAACTTGAACGTTGATGTGCTCTAGGCCTCTGTCTGGGGCTCTCTTTTCTTTCTGTATTCTCTCTATGGGTTATCTAATCCATTATTTTGGCTTTTTTTTTTTTTTTTTTTTTTTGAGACGGAATTTCACTCTTGTTGCCCAGAGTGGAGTGCAATGGCACAATCTCGGCTCACCACAACCTCCACCTCCCAGGTTCAAGTGATTCTCCTGCCTCAGCCTCCCGAGTAGCTGGGATTACAAGCATGCGCCACCATGCTTGGCTAATTGTGTGTTTTTAATAGAGAAGGGGTTTCTCCATGTTGGTCAGGTTGGTCTCGAACTCTCAGCCTCAGATGATCCGCCCGCCTCAGCCACCCAAAGTGCTGGGATTACAGGCGTGAGCCACTGGGCCCTGCCTATTTTGGCTTTTACTGTGAAGATGCATTAGCCACTGTGATGACTACCAAGTGTGGCCCTCCACCCAGTCACTGGGCTCCCAGCTCCTGCATCCTGCTGCAGACTTGACATCTTCCCTCAGGTAACTTGTAGTTGTCTCCTGTCTATCTTGCCCGAAATATAACTCTTAAACTTTTCTCTTCACAAGTTTGTGCCTCTCTCCCTGTCTGACTTCCCATCTAAATAAATGGTAGACCACCATCTACTCCTTTGTGCAAGCCAGAAATCTAGGAATCATTCTTAAATTCCCTGTTCTGTCTTATCTCTGCTTTCCTTCAAAGCATTAGCAAATCTTGTTGGTTCTACCTCTAAAGTTTTCTCAAATACTGTTACTTGACTCATCCTGACTTCTGTTTCTGCTCTATGTTAGGCTAGATGCCCTGAAAACTCTTTTGTGCAAAACACCTAGAAATACTGGATAAACTGGGCTTAACAGGGAGGCCTGGTGCGGTGGCTCACGCCTGTAATCCCAGGACTTTGGGAGGCTGAGGTGGGCAGATCACCTGAGGTCAAGAGTTCGAGACCAGCCTGGCCAATACACAGTGAAACCCTGCCTCTACTAAAAAATAAAAAATAAAAAAAATTAGCTGGGTGTGGTGGTGCACACCTGTAGGTGGTGCATGCTTGAACTTGGGAGGCGGAGGTTGCAGTAAGCTGAGATTGCGCCACTGCACTCCAGCCTGGGCGACAGAGCAAGATTCTGTCTCTCAAAAAAAACCAAAAAAAAGAAAAACAGGGAAATCTTCAGAAGCAAAAACCAAACATAATCTCACCAAAGAAATGAGAAGATGGCCGGGTGGGGTGGCTCACGCCTGTAATCCCAGCACTTTGGGAGGCCGAGGCGGGCAGGTCACCCGAGGTCAGGAATTCGAGACCAGCCTGGCCAATATGGTAAAACCCCGTCTCTGCTAGAAATACAAAAATTAGCTAGGTGTGGTGGCAGGCGCCTGTAATCCCAGCTACTCGGGAGGCTGAGGCAAGAGAATCGCTTGAACCTGGGAGGCGGAGGTTGCAGTGAGCCGAGATCATGCCACTGTACTCTAGCCTGGGCGACAGCAAGACTCCGTCTCAAAAAAAAAAAAAAAGGCCGGGTGTGGTGGCTCATGCCTGTAATCCCAGCACTTTGGGAGGCCAAGGTGGGCGGATCACTTGAGGCCAGGTGAACATGGCAAAACCCCATCTCTACTAAAAATACTAAAGTTAGCTGGGCATGGTGGTGGGCGCCTATAATCCCAGCTACTCAGGAGGCTGAGGCAGGAGAATCACTTGAACCAGGAGGTGGAGGTTACAGTGAGCTGAGATTGCACCACCGCACTCTAGTCTGGGAGACAGAGCAAGACTCGTTCTCAAAAAAAAGAAAAAAAACAACAACAACAAGTCAGTACATGGCCAAGGTGCAGTGACTTACATCTGTATAATCCCAGTGTTTTGGGAGGCTGAGGCAGGAGGATCGCTTGAGTCCAGGAATTTGAGACCAGCCTGGGCAACATAGACCTCATCACTAAAAAAAAGTTTTTTTTTAATTAGCTGGGTTTGGCGGCATGTACCTGTAGTCCTAGCTACTCAGGAGGCTGAGGTGGGAGGATCACTTAGGCCCAGGAGTTTGATCGTTCGAGGTTATAGTGAGCTATGATCCTGCCACTGCACTCCAGCCTGGGCCACAGAGTGAGACCTTGTCTCTTAGAAACAAAACAAAACAAAACTGAATTAAAAACAATAACAACAAAAATGCTGCTTTTTGTTATTGAGTTGTAGCCCAAGTTTCTTGAGGGTAAAGCATTGAAAAGCAGGCAGTAGATTTGCTAAAGAGATTTACTTGCAGCACTATTCACAATAGCAAAGACATGGAATCAACCTAAATTCCCATCAGTGACAAATTGGATAAAGAAAATGTGGTACATACACTGTGGAATATTATGCAGCTATAAAAAACAATGAGATCATGTTTTTGTTTGTTTGTTTTTGAGACAGAGTCTTGCTCTATTGCCCAGGCTGGAATGCAGGTGGCACGATTTCGGCTCACTGCAACCTCCGCCTCCCGGGTTCAAGCAGTTCTCTGCCTCCGCCTCCCAAGTAGCTGGGATTACAGGTGCCCTCCACCATGCCTGGCTAATTTTTGTATTTTTAGTAGAGACGGGGTTTCACCGTGTTGGGCAGGCTGTTCTTGAACTCCTGACCTTGTGATCCTCCCACCTCGGCCTCCCAAAGTGCTGGGATTACTGGTGTGAGCCACCACGCCCGGCTGAGATCATGTTTTTGCAGGAACATGGATAGAGCTGGAGGCTATTATCCTTAGCAAAGTAATGCAGGAACAGAAAACCGAAGACCACATGTTCTCACTTATAAGTGGGAGCTAAATGATAAGGACTTATGAACACAAAGAAGGAAACCACAGATACCGGGCTTTACTTGAGGGTGGAGAGTGGGAGGAGGGAGAGGAACAGAAAAGATAACTATTGGGTATTGGGCTTAATACTTAATATTTTATGAAAATAAGCTGTACAACAAACCCCTCTGACACGAGTTTACCTATATAACAAACCTGCACGTGTAACCCCAAACCTAAAATAAAAGTTTAAAAAAAAAAAAAAAAAGGCTGGTTGCAATGGGAGCCTGAGGCAGGCAGAGCACTTGAGGCCAGGAATTCGAGACAAGCTTGGCTAACGTGGAGAAACCCCGTCTCTACTAAAATTTCAAAAATTAGCCAGGTGTGGTGGTGCATGCCTGCAGTCCCAGCTACCAGGGAGGCTGAGGCAGGAGAATTGCTTGAACTCAGGAGGCAGAGGTTGCAGTGAGCTGAGATTGCACCACTGCATTCCAGCCTGGGTGATAGGGCGAGACCTTGTCTCAAAAAACAAAACAAAACAAAACAAAAACCTGTCACTTTGGGAATATCTCAAATCTAGTCATCCAAGTGGTTGTATGATTTTAGTGTCTGCATATCAATATTTAGTGTGATCTACTTTCTTAGATTCTCAAATACTACCAATGGGCACATGTCATGAAATAATGTCTTTTAGAGGACAAGAGAGTGCTAAAGTCTCATTATTGCAGTTTAAGAAAAACAATTCTGTAACAGTTTAACTTTATAGGAAATGCCTTTTGTTTATTTTTTTTTCTTTTGAGGCTTAGATTTTTATTTTTATGTTTTTAGATATAGGGTCTTCCTATGTCACCCAGGCTGGCCTCGAATTCCTGGGCTCAAGTGATCTTCCTGCTTCAGCCTCCTGAGTAGCTGGGACTACAGACGTCCACTACTGCTCCTGGCTGGAAGTTTAGATTTTAATTTAAACTCTTCTATTGGGAAACTTTGTATGTTTGCTTTACCACTTACATTTGCATGCATTATTGTACCTATTGTCTCCTACTTAAGGAAGGGCAGTTTATGCTGCTATATGAAGTGAATTAGCCTCCTATGGTACTTCAGTTTTCTCTATGCTAAAAGTGTGTTCCAGATTTTTGAAAAACTTATTTAATTTTCATTCATTTATTCAAATATTTGAGCATTCTGTAGTTGCTGGGGAAATAGCAGTGAACTGAAGAATGTCTTTGTTCTTATGGGGCTTAAGTTCCTAGTTGATCATATTGGAAGGAGATATATGAAAAAAATATATATGAACAATGGAGGGTGAAGAGTACTGTAAAGGAGAATTCAGCAGGGGAGATGTTGCTGTTTTAGATAGAGGGGTGTCAAGGGACATTGTGCAGAGACCTGAACGAAGTGAGGGAGCAAGCCATGGAGATATCTAGGGAAAGAGCCTATCAGGTGGAGAGAAGAGTCCTAGGGCAGAAATGGGCAAGGTGTGTTCCAGGAGCAGAGAGGGGACAGCTGTGAGCAAGGGGAGAGCTGTAGGGTAGGAGGCAAAGAGGGACATCTGGGCAAAATGGATTGACCCATGGGCCGTGGTAGGACTTTGGATTTTTTCCTGAGTGGGTTTTGAGCAGGGGAATGAAATGATCTGACTCTGGTTTTTTGTTTTTTTTTTGAGACAAAATCTTGCTCTGTCGCCGAGGCTGAAGTGCAGTGGTGCAATCTCGGCTCATTGCAACATCTACTTCCTGAGTTCAAGCTATGCTCCTGCTTCAGCCTCCCTAGTAGCTGGGATTACAGGCTTGGGCCACCGTGCCGGCGAATTTTTGTTTTTATTTTTATTTTATTTTTTATTTATTTTTATTTTTATGTTTTTTGAGACGGAGTCTCGCTGTGTCACCCAGGCTGGAGTGCAGTGGCGCGATCTCAGCTCACTGCAACCTCCACCTCCTCAGTTCAAGCGACTTCTCCTGCCTCAGCCTCCCGAGTAGCTGAGATTACAGGTGCCCGCCACTACGCCTGGCTAATTTTTATATTTTTAGTAGAAACGGGATTTCATCTTGTTGGCCAGGCTGGTCTCGAACCCCGACCTCAATTTATCTGCCCGCCTCAGCCTCCCAAAGTGCTGGGATGACAGGTTTGAGCCACCGTGCCAGCCAGGACTCTTATTTTGAAAGGATCTGTAATGTGGAGAATAGAAGGTAGAGGGACAAGGATGAAAGCATCCAGGCCAGTTAGCCTAGTCCAGCTGTCTAGGTAAGAGATGCTGGTGGCCTGGATTAAGGCTGCGTCAGTGGGAGGTTGTGAGAAGGGCTCACCTTCCTTTTTTTTTTTTTTTGAGACAGGATCTCACTCTGTCGCCCAGGCTGGAGTGCAGTGGTGCAATCTCAGCTTACTGCAAACTCCGCCTCCTGGGCTCAAGCAATACCCCCACCTCAGCCTCCCAAGTAGCTGGGATCACAGGCTTGCGCCACTATACACAGCTAATTTTTGTATATTTCGTAGAGACAGGGTTTTGCCATGTTGCCTAGGCTGGTCTCAAACTCCTGAGCTCAAGTGATCCACCCGCCTCAGCCTCCTAAAGTGCTGGGATTATAGGCCTGAGCCATTGTGCCTGGTCACCTCCAGATATATTTTGAAGATAGAGCCAACAGGATTTGTTAATGGAATAGGTGTGGCAGAAGGAAGGGAAGGAGGAGGGGGAGGAAGAGAGAGAGAGACTGGAGTTGAAGTTAAGGCTCATTTCAAGGTTTTTAGCCTAAGCATGTGCAGGAATGGAGATGTCACTTGCTAGAATGGGGGAGACTGGAGGAGAAGCCGGCTGCAAGAAGTTTTTAATGAAGGGGTTGGCTTTGGATACATTAAGTTTGACATGCATTTTAGACATCCAGGTGGAGATATTGAAGAAGCAGTTGGCTATAGGTGTCTGATGTTCATATTAGCGGATGGGGCTAGAGACATAAATTTGAGAATTGTCAGTGTATAAACGTTGTTTTGAAAGAAAGTGGGGCTGAATAATTTAGAAAGGAGTGCATGGAGAAAATAAATTTACTATTAAAATAGCTTTAACAGGCCGGGCGCAGTGGCTCATGCCTGTAATCCCAGCACTTTGGGAGGCTGAGGTGGGCAGATAAAAAGGTCAGGAGTTCGAGACCAGCCTGGCCAATATGGTGAAACCCTGTCTCTACTAAAAATACAAAAATTAGCCAGGTGTTGTAGCGGGTGCCTGTAGTCCCAGCTACTTGGGAGGTTGAGGCAGGAGAAACACTTCAACCCAGGAGGTGGAGTTTGCAGTGAGCCAAGATCATGCCACTGCACTCCAGCCTGGGCGACAGAGCAAGACTCCGTCTCAAAAAAAAAAAAAAAAAAAAAACTTTAACAGCAAAGCCTTTTCCTTTAAAATTATGAATTTTTTTCTTATGGAAGTTGGACTCTTTCATTATTAAGTCTACATTCAATCACTATGTTAGTAAAAATGTTGTTCTAGTCACCGAATGCAATAAACCAGCTCAGACTTAGTGGCCTAAAGCAGCAATCATTTGACTATGTTCAAAGATGGAATTTAGATAACAGCAGGGATGGCTTGTCTTTGCTCTGCGATGTCTGAGGTCTCCCTGAGAAGACTCAAGCGGCTGGGGGCAATAATCATCTGGAATTTTCGTTACTCCTGTATCTGATGTCTGGGCTGCGATGATTCAAAGGCTGATTTCAGCTGAGACTGTAGACCACGTGCCTACTTGTGGCCTCCCCTTCTGCGTTGGGTTTCTCACAGAATGTGGCTGGTTCTGGAGAACGAGCCTTCCAATGAAATCAGGTGGAAATGACATCTCGCCACTTTCAGCATACTCTGTTGGTTGGAGCAGTTATGGACTTAGCTAGATTCAAAGGAAGGGAACAAAGACCCCCTCCTCTCAGAGAGTGGAGCATAATGAGAGAATTTAGGGCCATGTTATCCAACCACCACAAATGCCTTCCGAATTTGAGGTTCTGCCTCAAAAGTTCATACTTTCTTTTACTGAAGGACTTCTATATATCCAAGCATCGTCAGCCCCAGGTATATTGTTCCATGTAAGTGACCAGGACTACCTTAGTATCTCTTATAGGGAAAGTGACCTGAATAAATTTGAGAAAAGAATCTTCCTTCTCTCCAGTAAGCACTGCGGTAAGCATTGAGCCATATTATAGGTTTATGACTTTGAGACTCAGAAATTTAAATTCTTGGCCAGGCACAGTGGCTCACGCCTTTAATCCCAACACTTTGGGAGGCCAAGGCAGGCAGATCACTTGAGGTCAGGAGTTTGAGACCAACCTGGCCAAAATGGTGAAACCCTATCTCTGCAAAAAATACAAAAATTAGCCAGGTGTGGTGGCGGGCATCTGTAATCCCAGCTACTTGGGAGGCTGAGGTAGGAGAATGGCTTAAGTTCTCTTTATCTGCTTTATTTCAGTTGCCTCTCTTAGATGAATATTAATGACTTACATAGCATTTTAGATCAGTGGATGTTTTTGTGATTCTTTTAGTTGAGCTTTGGCCAAAGATAACAGTACCCACAGGTTTTTTCCAGCTACTTGCCCTTCTGCCTTCAGTGGCCCTTGAGCCTGGAAAATCTGACATGACAATGTGCTTGCTCAACCTACCGTTTTTCTTTTGAAAAGTTTGGCAGCCTGTTTCTGACTCCTATGAAGGTGAATTCCTCAGCATTCACAGTTTATTAGAAAAATACTTTGCTTCTCTCCAAACTCGAAATTCAAGATAACCAAACCTATAGGCTAGAGCTGATCTTTCAGGATGCAGTTGTCATGTTGATGCCATGCTTTTCAGTATCGTGGCCATCATCTGTTCAGTAGGGGAGGTGTACTTCTGTAATGGGAGGTGGTGTTTACATGTGTGTGCAAGTGTTTATTTGGTGTCTTAAGTTAGCCTGTGGGAAGTTCTAAATCAGGATGGTACGTGGTTGCCAGCAGAGAGCTGCTCGTCAAGTGAAGGAGGTAGAATCAAAGCCAATAGGAAAGGGCCTCAGATGCTTATATATATACTGTGGGGATTCAGAGTGAAAGCAGTCATTGGACTAGGGGTGAGGTTAGGGAGAACCTGTCTGACAGACACACGAAAGGGACGGATAATGCCACCCAGAGAAAAAAGCATTTTAGGCAAGAACAAATGTGAAAAAGGAACAAAGTCTGTGGGTGGGGGGCAAGGAGGAGATAAGTTGACTTGAAGGAAGACAACACTTATGAAAGTCAACTGGAGGCTGGGTGCCATGGCTCATGCCTATAATCTCAGCACTTTGGGAGGCCGAGGTAGGAGGACAACTTGAACCCAGGAGTTTGAGACCATCCTGGGCAACATGGTGAGACTGAGTCTCTACCAAGAAAAAAAGAAAATTATCCAGACATGGTGGCATGTGCCTGTAATCCCAGTTACTCAGGAGGCTGAGGTGGGAGGATTGCTTGAGCCCAGGAGGTTGAGGCTGCAGTGAGCTGTGATGGTACTATTGCACTCCAGCCTGGGTAACAGAGCAAGACCCTGTCTCAAAAAAAGGAAGTCATCTGTAGGCCGGAGAGAGGAACTGGAAGGGGCTAAAGTTGGCTGAGTAGTTAGAGAGCCTAAGATAAGGGTAAAGATTTTGCACTGGACAATGAGATGTTAGTGTGTGTTTTTGAGCTGGGGAGTGCTGTGATTTTACTCTTATTGAAGAGTCACTGAAGGATTATTCTTGAATCAGTAATTCTTGATCATTCTTGAATTTTTCGAACAGCAAAACTGGAAGAGTTGGCCTATTCCTCAGAATATTTTCTAATTGGGCGCATTGTCCTCACTTGGGAGAACCTGGCTACACAGTTTAGTTGTAATTCACTCCAGTGGTTCATTCATTCAATACCTATTTTTTCAGCACCTATTATGAGCCAGACACTATGCTGGATGCCAGGGTTCAGGGTAGGACATGATAGTGAGCAAAAGCCAAGACTCTTCTTGTCTTCATGGGGCTTTCAGTCCGGCATAGTGGTTATGAGTCCAAGTTATGGAGTCACAGTACTTGGGTGCAAGTCATGGTGATGGTGATAGAAGGAAGGCATGTGTGAGGGCCAGTGGCAGGCAGGAGCCTGGTGTTTTTGAGGACCTGAAGAAGGAGCAGAGTGAGGGCCAGGAACTTAGCCACCAGCTGGTACCAGCCATATGAGAGGGGCAGAGCCAGCCAGGATGTCGGTCATGCTAGTAATGAGTACAAACACTTACATGCTGTACGCTATTGGGCTCCTGAGTGCTACGTGTTCATTAGCTCGATGAATTTGTACAGCAACCCTGTGAGGTAAGCACTGTTTTCTCCCCTTTCTATAGATGAGGAAATTAAGGCACAAAGAGGATAAATAACTGGCACTAGCTACACGCTAAGTGATCTAAGTGGTGGAACCAGGATTCAAATCCATGCTATTCTGCCTTAAGATAACAAATCTTGTTTTTTAGCCTAAGAACAGAGCAGTCATCAGGAGGGTTTTAAGTAGGGGAGTGGCAAGATCAAGTTTGTGTCTTGAAAAGGTCTCTCTACCCACAGTGTGGAAAATGGCCTGGAGGCGAGCACACAGATTTTGGGACAGTTAACAGCTCTTGCCATGGCCCCCTAGGCATTTTGGCTCTGATGTTTCTGCCTGATTTTTCTCTTGCCTCTCCCTCTTTTCCTGAGGGGATGGCAGGTTTTACCAGTCAGGAGTACAAACCCTGAACCCTTTTTGGTTAAATATCTGCTTTCTTTTCCTACAGCATTATTTTGAGTTGCTGCGGCTGTAATGTCTTGAGGGAATCAAGCCTGACAGTAATTTATAGAACAAACAGTGTTTAGAGACCGTGTGGCCCAATTGCCCTCTCAATGTTGGCACTCCTGCCATGACATTTACCATGCTGAGCATGTGACCTCCATCTGAACACCAAATGCCACGGGAACCTGGGAGGTTGTCACTTACTCCTCCCTTTCTCTGAGTCACCTTTGCCCTTCAATCAGCCACCAAGTCCCATCACATGTAGCTCTTTAATGTCACAGAAGATGGATGTCCGCCTCAAAACACTTATAATGCTGCTACCTAAATTGAGCCACCACCGCCTCCCACCAGGATTATTGCAGCCTGAGGGATCTTTTTGAAATGTAAATCAAACTATCACTTGTCTGTTTAAAGCTTTTCAAAGACTTACCCCATTGCCCTTGGAAGAAAGTTCAGATATCTTGACAGGAGAGCCTTCTCCAGCCTCCTCTTCTGCCGTGGTGTCCTTGTACAGACTACAGTGTACCGCTTCATTAGAACCCTGGAGATTACTATTTGCTAGTTCTGGGCTAAGAACTGGCATCTGGCTTTGTAGAGCTCCTCAGGTGATTCTGAGGCGTATTCAGAGTTGAGCCCAGATCTCTGCTCTGATTTCGAGGTTCTTGTTATATTTATTTATGATCATGAATAAATTTATTATTATTCTTTGGCCTCATATTAGCATCATCTGAGGAGTGTTTTTTTTTTTTTTTTTTGACAGAGTTTTGCTCTTGTTGCCCAGGCTGGAGTGCAATGGCGTGATCTCAGCTCACTGCAACCTCTGCTTCCCGGGTTCAAGAGATTCTCCTGCCTCAGCCTCCAAAGTAGCTGGAATTACAGGCATCCACCATCATGCCTGGCTAATTTTTTTTTTTTTTTTTTTTTTTTTTTTTTGAGAGTTGTTGTGCCAGGTGGAGTGGGGGCGATCTTGGCTCACCCGCTCGGTTCACGCCCCTGCCTCAGCCTCTCGAGTAGCTGGATACAGGCGCCCCCACCCCGGCTATTTTTTTTTTTTTAGTAGAGACAGGTTCACTGGTCTGATCTCCTGACCGTGATCCGCCGCCTCCAAGGCTGGATTCAGCTGACCACCCCGGCTTATTTTTTTTTTTTTTAGTGTTTCACGTTGGCCAGGGTCGACTCTGACGTCACTACCCCGCCTAGGCCTCCCAGAGTGCTGGGCGTGAGCCACAGTGCCCAGCCGTAGCTTTTGAAATTTGAAACCTGGTCCCAGTCTCAGAGGTTCCAATTTGGCACTGGTTTCGTTCCCAAGCATCTTTCTTGCTGTATATATTTTTTAGTATCAGCCAGGGTGGAGACCTCTGTATTACTTCATGGGGAAGAATTTGGGAGAAGATGTTATGAGGAGACAGGTTCTAGTCCTGGAGTGATTTATCCTTTCTTGTACAGATTTCCAGGTATTTGAGGGGCCACTCTTCTGTAATTCACGTTTTTCTCTCCTAACCTCACTCCTGTTGCCTGCATCTTCTTGCTGGGCAAAATGTTCAAGGTCTTCGACTCCTCACACCCTGGTTGTCCCTCCCTGGATGTGTTTGGTTTTTTTAGTGTTCCATTTCAATTTTGATACACAGAATTAGAATAGCATCCAGATGTGGGTCTGTTACAGCTAGACTACTAGATCCTTCAAAATCCAAGTACTAGTATGTCTATTAAAATACCGTAAGATCACATTGGCTAGTTACAATGGTTGGTTTGTGGGTTACTTAAAAATCAACTAAAATTCCTTTTTTTTTTTTTTTTGAGATGGAGTTTTGCTCTTGTTGCCTAGGCTGGAATGCAATGATGCAGTCTCGGCTCACTGCAACCTCTGCCTCCCAGGTTCAAGTGATTCTCCCGCCATAGCTTCCTGAGTAGCTGGGATTGCATGCATGTGCCACCATGGCTGGCTAATAATTTTGTATTTTTAGTAGAGATGGGGTTTTTCCATGTTGGTCAGGCTGGTCTCGAACCCCCGACCTCAGATGATCCGCCTGCCTCAGCCTCCCAAAGTGCTGGGATTACAGGCGTGAGCCACTGAGCCTGGCCAAAATTCCCACTTTCTAATACTCTTGTAGTAGCTGGGTATGGTGGCTCACATCCGTAATCCCAGCACTTTCGGAGGCTGAGGCTGGAGGATCGCTTGAGCCTCGGAGTTTGAGACCAGCCTGGGCAAGATGGCCAGACGCCATCTCTAGTTTAAAAAAAAGAAAAAACAAGACTACTATAGTGTGAAGAACAGACATTCTGAAAACAGACTGTGCATTATGATTCCAGTTCCATGCCTTTACTACCTGTGTTGTGACTGTGACTTTGGATAAATCACTTAAAAATCTTTTTTTTTTTTTTGAGACGGAGTCTTGTTTTGCCACCCAGGCTGGAGTGCAGTGGCGTGATCTTGGCTCACTGCAAGCTCTGCCTCCTGAGTTCACACCATTCTCCTGCCTCAGCCTCCCGAGTAGCTGGGACTACAGGCGCCCGCCACCATGCCCGGCTAATTTTTTGTATTTTTAGTAGAGACGGGGTTTCACCATGTTAGCTAGGATGGTCTGGATCTCCTGTCCTCGTGATCCACCCGCCTTGGCCTCTCAAAGTGTTGGGATTACAGGCATGAGCCACCGCGTCTGGCCAAATCACTTAAAATTCTGTGCCTCAGTTTCTCCTCTGTAAAGTGGGATAAAAATAGTACCTATCTGATAGGCTTGTTACAATTATGAAGTGAGCAAATAAATATATCAAGTGTTTAAAACAGCATCTGGCCTCTCATAAAAAGTGCTATATAAATTTTAGCTGTAATCATTACTTATTTCGACTGCTCTTTAACCAAGGTTCTTATTTTTCATCTTTTTCTTTTGTTTTGAATATCACCTAGTGTTTTCACCTTTTACTCCTTTTAGGACCTAGAGCCATCCTAGGTGAAATATGTATGGAGATATTTGATCAGGTCACCACCCAGCTCTCCTGACCTCCCTTCTCTCCTTAAATTAACATGCCAAATCACAGCATCACTAACTCTTTCCCTCCAGATATGATAAGAGTGTGCATTGAAATGCATGTATTTTACTTAGCAGGGAAAGCTGATTGGTGATTATCACACTTAACCCCTAGTGAATCTGACGGATTAACCTGCTTTCCAGGGCACTAAGGAAATGGGTTTAAGATAAGAAATGTCTGGCTGGGCGCGGTGGCTCACGCCTGTAATCCCAGCACGTTGGGAGGCTGAGGCGGGCAGATCACGAGGTCAGGTGATTGAGACCATCCTGGCTAACACGGTGAAACCCTGTCTCTACTAAAAATACAAAAAATTAGCCGGGCGTGGTGGCGGGCGCCTAGAGTCCCAGCTACTCGGGAGGCTGAGGCAGGAGAATGGCGTGAACCCGGAAGGCAGAGGGCAGAGCTTGCAGTGAGCTGAGATTGCGCCACTGCATTCCAGCCTGGGCAACAGAGCGAGACTCCATCTCAAAAAAAAAAAAAAAAAAAAAAAAAAAAGGTAAGAAATGTCCATGAAAGGGAGACCCTGGGGGAAAGGAACAATAACTGCAGCTCTGAGGATCTGGCACTAGCAGCACCAGCACGGAGCGATACTGTACAACCACTATTGATTTTAACTTTACAACAGTTCTTCAAAGGAGAGAGAGTTCCCTGTTTTACTAAAGAGAAAGCCCATTCGGTAGTCAAATACCATTCCCAAAGACAAATAGCTAATAAATGTCAGGCAGGGTTTTGCACCCAGGCCCATCCAGCTCCCGTCTCTACTGTCCTTTCCCTTACACCACACTGATACAGAGGAATGTGTCTGGTTGGGGAAGTGGAAGTGTTCCCAAGTGGGGAAGTCATCTGATGCACAAATTTGGTCTGTTTTGTGGGTTTTCTTGTTTTAGTTTTTGTAGGGCTCAGACCTGTTCTTAGGCAGCTTTAACAATCAACTGTGCACTCAGTAATTGACAAATCATGTTTGTTACTTTGAATTTAGAGGGAATTAGGTTTGTTAAGCTCTTGCTCCTTCTTTAGAGATGGGGTCTAGCTCTGTCACCCAGGCTGGAGTACAGTGGTATGATCACAGCTGACTGCAGCCTCAATCTGCTCAAGTGATCCTCCCGCCTCAGCATCCATGAAACTGCTGGGACTGCAAGCATGCGCCACCATGCCAGGCTAATTTTTAAAAAAATTTTTTGTAGAGGCAAGGTCTTACTGTGTTATCCAAGCCAGTCTTGAACTCCTGAGCTCAAGCGATCCCTCTTCCACCTTAGCCTCTCAAAGTGCTAGGATTATAGGCATGAGCCACCATGCCTGGCCTTTACTTCTTTCATATATTCAAATTTTGTTGTATTAGCAGGGAACTATAATTCAAGTTTTCTTATAGCTTGATGTTCATTTTTACAAGCTTGATCATTGGTTTTTAACTTTAAAGCAAATCCTGTTATATGTAATTGAACATTACAGTAATTATAGTAATTTGTTTCAGATTGGGCACGGAAGTGTTTTGTCTGTTTAGGAAATCAAAACTAGATTTATATATAGACTTCTTATTGCAAGTATCTAGTCTTAAATCTTATAAAGGTACTATTTGGACTTAAAACTATGAAATTGTGTGCTTACTATATAAGTGTACTTATTTTGAGTTATCTTTTAAACTTGAAATTACATTCTTAATGTCTAGAGTAATTATGAATGGTTAAATTATGAATGACTCTAATAGTTTAAAGCTACAGTATTTATTAATTTATTTAATTAATTTATTTTTTGAGATGGAGTTTCGCTCTTGTTGCCCAGGCTGGAGTGTAGTGGCACCATCTCGGTTCACCGCAACCTCTGCCTTGCGGGTTCAAGTGATTCTCCTGCCTCAGCCTCCCAAGTAGCTGGGATTACAGGTGTATTTCACCATGCCTGGCTAATTTTTGTATTTTTAGTAGAGACAGGCTTTCGCCATGTTGGCCTGGCTGGTCTCGAACTCCTGACCTACCCTCCTCAGCCTCCCAAGGATTACAATCGTGAGCCACCACACCTGGCCTACGGTATTTTAATGTGGACTCTCTGTCATCCATTATGCTGTTTATCCTATGGTGAAAATTTTATGAAGATTGAATGTTTTTCTCTAGCATGAATTGCTTTCTCTTACTTTTCTCATTTTTTTTCCTTCCTAATCTACTTGCAGATACTTCAGATTATTTTTAGAACGTGGTATGGTGAGAACAAATAAATTGGGGTTTGCAAATCTAAATAAATGATGTGGCCCTCAGTGGGATTAGCAGGGTTGTATTGAAAACACTAATAGAAACAAAATAGTTCTTTTGTGTGCTTTAAATAAAAGTTTCTTTTCAGGCCAGGTGCAGTGGCTCAAACCTGTAATCCCAGCACTTTGGGAGGCTGAGGCAGGCAGATCACCTGAGGTCAGGAGTTTGAGAGAAGCCTGGCCAACATGGTGAAGCGCCGTCTCTACTAAAAATACAAAAATTAGCCAGATATGGTGGTGCACGCCTCTAATCCCAGCTACTCCAGAGGCTGAGGCATGAGAATCACTTGAACTCAGGAGATGGAGGTTGCAGTGAGCTGAGATGGTGCCACTGCACTCTAGCCTGGGCAACAGAGTGAGATTCTGTCTCAAACAATGACAACAGCAACAACAAAATATCTCCTTTCAGGCTAGGTACTGTGGCTCACGCCTGTAATCCCAGCACTTTGGGAGGCCAAAACAGGAGGGTTGCTTGAGACCAGGAGTTTGAGACCAGCTTGGGCAGCATAACGAGACCTCCGCTCTATTTACAAACAAACAAACACACACAATACTCTTTTCATAGAAAAATGTTTACTACACAGTAAACTGTAAAAGAATATGCAGCTGTATTAATGCTATGACTCCAATGTAAAAAAAAAATATATATATATATATATATATATACACACACACACACACATTCTGAAATAGATTTAAAGGAATTACATCAACATGTCAATTTTTTTTTTTCAGAGACAGGATCTCGCTGTGTCACCCAAGCTGGAGTACAGTGGTGCAATCACAGCTCACTGCAGCCTTGACTTCCTGGCCTCAAGTAATCCTCCCCCCTCAGCCTCCCAAAGTGCTGGGGTCACAGGCCACTACACCTGGCAACATGTCAGTTTTTGTTCTGGATAGTGGGACGGTGGGATATGGATGTTTTTATCTTTTATTTTCTTTTTTATATTTTTCTAAATTTTCCACAGTGAACGTTATTTTATAATCTTTCAAACATCTCTCTTAAAAGGACTGGTTCCTATAGAATTCAGTGCAAGAAATCTTCTGTGTTACTTTGTACTTTGGTTGCCTTTATCACTGGGCCTTTCCTGACGGCAAAGAAGAGGTTAGTGTAGGCAGCAGATAAAACACAGGTATGCTCTATTTAAAATGCATGTATTTATAATAAAAGTATAGGTGGTACCCAAAGGAAAATGTCATGACACATTGCAAAGTGGAACAGAAATTATCTGTAGATCACTTTCTGTTCTGGATTATTGTATGAGCCAGATTTTCATCTCTCTTTCCACCTTCCCTCACCCTCGTTGTAAATCCGCTAGTGCATGGATGTGAAGTACAAGTCTTAATTTTAAAAAGTTTTATGAAGCTGTGTAGTAAATCCCTTTTGTAAGTGGTCTTGACTGCATTATCTTTTGGTTTCATTAGATTCAAGTATATAAATGAGAACCGTAACTTTGGACAGACTTTTTCAGTCATCTTTACAGTAATAAGTTCCCCATTAGACAATAGTTGTTTGTTTTATGACTTGCTGTTGGTAGGTTATCCCCAAGGGGCTGAGAAATTCCTGTTTTGAAAAGTCCAAAAAGTCTTTGATGACTTGCTGTTTCATTTTTTTCTTTTCTCTTCAGTTATAGAAAACAGGATTACACCCACCTTGCCTTTGTACAGTAGCATCTACTATCTGCTGACTTAACCCGAGTAAATCCTTTGAATTGAGCCCTATATAATGTCCTAAGGCAGCCTATATGGAGTAATGAATTGTCTTCTCTCTTGTGCACCCAGAATGGTACTTGGCACTCAAGTTGTTCCTCAGATAACTTTGTGTGTTCTGGGGCTCAGTGAAGTAGTTATTAAATCACAGGCTTGGGGGAGAACATTCACTCTATGGCATTGAATGAAGTGTTGCCCAATTCTAGAACATCTAATAAAATTTTTTTAAAAACCCACAGGCTTAGAATTATTCCGTAGATATGAAGTAATGTAGTTAGAACTTAGTGGAGTTCTTTAGATTAACTTGTAATTTGAAAAACCAAAATTGAAATTGTGAAATAACATGGGCTCTTTGAGGTCTTTTCCAGTAAAACAGTTACAGTAAAGCTGCTTGGCAGTGCTTTTCCTAGACACTTTGGCTAGTCATCTCCTGTGACTGCTGTTAATTAAATATGGTTTGTAGCTAAGCAGCCTATAAGGATAAGACTATGGAAGTATTTGCATATTATCTCCTTGAAAATACTACCTGGTCTTTGGCTTTAAGTTATACTTTTTTTTTCCCATGTAGAATAGCTATTAAAGTATTACCTATGGTGATTAGACTAAGAAGTAAAACATAAAATCAGTCATTCTTGGTGCCCTGGTGCCTTTTCTTTTTTTTTTTTTTGAGACAGAGTCTCACTCTGTTGCCCAGGCTGGAGTGCAATGGCACGATCTCGGTCCACTGCAACCTCTGCCTCCCGGGTTCAAGCAATTCTCCTGCCTCAGCCTCCTGAGTAGCTGGGACTACAGGCATGTGCCACCACACCCAGCTAATTTTTGTATTTTTAGTAGAGATGCAGCTTTGCCACGTTGGCCAGTCTGGTCTCAAACTCCTGACCTCGGGTGATCCACATGCCTCGGCCTCCCTAAGTGCTGGGATTATAGGCATGAGCCACCATGCCCTACCAGTGTTAAGTTTTCTAGTAGCCATATTAAAAGAAGTGAAAAGAAATGGGTGAAGTTAATTTTAATAATATATTTTATTTAACCCAATATATCTAAAATATTATCATTTCAACATGAACAAGATACTTTACATTCTTTTGTTTTTCACTAAGTCCTCAAAATCCAGTGTGTATTTTATATTGATAGCATATTTCAGTTTGTTTTTTTTTTTGTTTTTTTTTGAGACGGAGTCTTGCTCTGTCACCCAGGCTGGAGTGCAGTGGCGCGATCTCGGCTCACTGCAAGCTCCGCCTCCCGGGTTCACGCCATTCTCCTGCCTCAGCCTCCCGAGTAGCTGGGACTACAGGCGCCCGCCACCACGCCCGGCTAATTTTTTTTTGTATTTTTAGTAGAGACGGGGTTTCACCGTGGTCTCGATCTCCTGACCTCGTGATCCGCCCGCCTCGGCCTCCCAAAGTGCTGGGATTACAAGCGTGAGCCACCGCGCCCGGCCAGCATATTTCAGTTTGAAGCAGCCACATTTCAAGTGCTCAGTAGCCACATGTGGCTAGTGACTCCATAGTGGACTGTGTAGGTTTAGAGTTTCAGTAAATTTGTATGCAATAGAATCTACATAAATTGGCACATTATGCAGATTTCTTTGTATGCACGTCAGTTCTTGCAAAGCATAAGTCAAGTCATGATGCTTTTAGTCTATGAGGTAGATTTTTTTTTTTTTTTTTTGAGACGGAGTCTCACTCTGTCACCCAGGCTGGAGTGCAGAGGCACAATATTGGCTCACTGCAACCTCCATGTGAGGCAGATTTTAACTTGGCCCTAATGCAAATATTGTAAGAGAGATCTAATGGCCTTTGACTTCTTATGGAGGGCAATCAGTACATGCCATGGTTGCAATGCTTCAGCATATAGCATGCACGTCAGCCACGGCTTTTACTCCGGCTAGTTCTTAGTGTACCTGTACCACTGCCCAGGCAGCATCTGTCCTGTGGCAGGTGAATCTTAGGGTGGAAGGTGGCAAGTAATATTGCTTTTTTTTTTTTTTTTTGAGACGGAGTCTTGCTCTGTTGCCCAGGCTGGAGTGCAGTGGTGCGATCTCAGCCCACTACAACCTCTGCCTCCCAGGTTCAAGTAATTCTCCTGCCTCAGCCTCCCGAGTAGCTGGGATTACAGGTGGCCACCACCATGCCCGGCTAATTTTTGTATTTTTAGTAGAGACGTGGTTTCGCTATGTTGGCCAGGCTGGTCTTGAACTCCTGACCTCGTGATCCACCTGCCTCGGCTTCCCAAAGTTCTGGGATTACAGGTGTGCACCACCGTGTCCAGCCTACATTTTTAAATTAATTAATTATAAGCAGGATCTCACTGTGTTGGCCAGACTGGTCTTGAACTGATAAGAGTTCGAGACCAGCCTAGGCAACATGGTGAAACCCTGTCTCTACTAAAAATACAAAAAAAAAAATTAGCTGGGTGTGGTGGTGCATGCCTATAATCCCAGCTACTTGGGAGGCTGAGGCAGGAAAATCACTTGAACCCGGGAGACGGAGGTTGCAGTGAGTTGAGATTGCACCACTGCACTCCAGCCTAGGCAACTCCATCTCAAAAACAACAACAAAAAAGTAACATTGTTGGAATATTTAGTTAATTTATAGAAGCATATTGGCCTAATTGGGGCAAATACCTTATTCTGACATTCTCTCTATTTGCTTTACTGAGCTTTTTCACCAGTGGAATTTAAGCCCTTGATACATGAGGAGGGAAAATACCTTGGAGCTGTGCTGCATGTGTAAAGTACACAGGAGATTAGAAAACTTCGTAGCAAAAAAAACAGTGTAAAGTATCTCATTAATAATTTTTGTGGGCTGGACATGGTGGCTCAAGCCTATACTCTCAGCACATTGGGAGGCTGAGATGCATGAGTCTAGGAGTTCGAGACCAGCCTGGGCAACATAGTGGGACCCCGTCTCTACAAAAATAAGTAGCCAAATGTGGCGTGCATCTATAGATATGAAATAATGTAGTTAGAACTTAGTGGAGGCTGAGGTGAGAGGATCGTTTGAGCCGGGAAGTTGAGGCTACAGTGAGCTGTGATTGAGCCACTGCACTCCAGCCTGGGTGACAGAGTGCCTGTCTCCAAAAAATAAATAAATAAATAAATAATAATATGTTTTGTATGATCATATGTTGAAATAACGTTTTGGATATATTAAATAAAATACATTAAAATTAATTTCACCTGTTTCTTTTATTTTTTTTTTGAGACGGAATCTCGCTATGTCATCAGGCTGGAGTGCAGTGGCACGATCTTGGCTCATCGCAACCTCCACCTCCCGGGTTCAAGCGATTCTCCTGCCTCAGCCTCCCTAGTAGCTGGGATTAAAGGCATGCGCCACCACACCCGTCTGATTTTTGTATTTTTATTAGAGACGGGATTTCACCATATTGGCCAGGATGGTCTCGGTCTCCTGACCTCATGATCCGCCCGCCTTGGCCTCCCAAAGTGCTGGGATTACAGGCATGAACCACTACACCCAGCCTCTTTCAACTTTTTAAGTATGGCTACCAGAAAATTTAAAATGCATATGTGGCTTGTATTCTATTTCTGTTGGATGCTGCTACCTTAGATTATTAATTATTCAATGTAAAGACTGCTGGGAGGTACTACCTGCACTTCCCTGAATATATGCTTGAGAGCTCCACCAGCCGTCTTCACAGTAGCAAGAGGGGTATTCTGAGTCTGTCTCCCGAAGAGGAAGGGAGAAGTGCAGCCCTCTCAGGTTCTGTCAGAAAACCTGATCCCAGGCCAGGCGTGGTGGCTCACGCCTGTAATCCCAGCACTTTGGGAGGTTGAGGCAGGGGGATTGCTTAAGCCCAGGAGTTCGAGACCAGCCTGGGCAACACAGTGAGACCCTGTCTCTACAAAAAATTTTAAAAAAAAATTAGCCAGGTGCAGCAATGCTGCCTGTACTCCCAGCTGCTTGGGAGGCTGAGGTAGGAGGATTGCCTGAGCCCAGCAGTTAGAGGTTGCAGGAGTTAGAGGTTCCATGATCACACCTTTCATTCCATTACATTTGCTGCCTTGAGAACAGAAGACCTGCTGGTTTTATTGCCAGTTTGCTCAGTCATTTTTATGAAAGAGCCAGTGCTAACTAGGTGCTTCTTCGTGCCTTCTCTGAAAATCAAGAACTCTAGTATATTTGCGTGTTTTCAGTCTCTCATTAAATGTTCTCACTATCCCAGAGAACCATCTCATTAGACCTTGGTCTGTACATACCTTCATCTTTGGCTCTGACTTGTAATTATTTTTTAGAACTTCTCCTTATTATTATTATTTTTTTTTAATTTTTTGAGACAGAGTTTTGCTCTTGTTGCCCAGACTGGAATGCAGTGGCGCGATCTCAGCTCACCTCAACCTCCGCCTTCCGGGTTCAAGCAATTCTCCTGCCTCAACCTCTTGAGTATCTGTAATTACAGGCATGCGCCACCACGCCTGGCTAATTTTGTGTTTTTAGTAGAGACAGGGTTTCTCCAAGTTGGTCAGGCTGGTCTCGAACTCCCAACCTCAGGTGATCTGCCCGCCTTGGCCTCCCAAAGTGCTGGGATTACAGGCGTAAGCCACTGCACCCGGCCTAATTTTAGAACTTCTTAAAACGACTTGGCCTCTATTGGTATTTCCATGACCCATACTATTCAGAAAGAGGATTACAGGTAATTAGCTGGCTCGGTTTCTCATACCAGAGCATTTCACTGGGATATCCCTGAACCTGGGACAACTTTTATGCCTGGCATTTTTCTTTCCTTCTCTGTTGTCCCACACTAAGCAATTTTAAAAATAGTTACTATTTGTTGAGTAGGAGAATCTCAGGCAGATCTTCCTGGATCCTCATTTATAATTTTAAACCTGTAGTCTTGGAATTAGCTCTCTGTTCCCCCACCCCAAACATCCAATTTCTACATTTTGGTCACAGTACAGGTTTACTGTGTATAACTAAAAGGGCTGTGGAGTAGAAAGAAAGGAACTGACATTTGTTGGGCATCTGTCATGTGCCATGCACTGAGCTGGATGCTATAGGAATATCTCAATACCCCTGAGGAGTGGGAATTATTATCTCTATTTTATAGATAAGGGAATAGAAATCTGGGAGTTAAGTAATTTTTTAATTTCACACACCTCTGGTAGATAATGGATTCTAGAACCTGGCATAATAGCCACTTGTCATCCCAGTGTAAAAGAGATGTGTGGCCAGATGGGGTGGCTCACATATGTAATCCCAGCACTTTGGGTAGCTGAGGCAGGAGGATGACTTGAGCCCAGGAGTTCAAGACCAGCCTGGGCATGTTTTGTTTGTCTTACAAAACATTTTTTGAAAAATGAGTGTGCCTATAGTCCCAGCTCCTCAGGAGGCTGAGGTGGGAGGATCTCTTGAGCCCATGATCATGCCATTGCACTCTAGCCTGGGCCACAGAGCAAGACTCTGTCTTTAAAAAATAATAAAAATAAAAGAGCTGTGATTATCCCAAGGTGGGGATTGTGAATGTGTTTGTATTGTTCTAAACTGGGAGAAACAGGCTGGGTGTGTTGGCTTAATGCCTGTAATCTCAGCACTTTGGGAGGCCAAGGTGGGAGGATCACTTGAGTCCAGGAGTTCAAGGCCACCCTGGGCAACAGGCAAAAAATAGAGACCCCATCTCTATTTTTTAAAAATAAAATAAACTAGGAGAAAGAAGCAGGGTCCTCCCCAGAGCATCTTTATCCCTAGTCACAGACCTGACACCTGTGTTGGGCAATGGCTACTTCTAGATTGTTTACCCCTACTGGGACTTGTGGTGACCATATGCACACTTTGGTTTACAGTTGGGACCCCTGATTTTAGCAGGATGGCCCAATGGAATCAGCTACAGCAGCTTGACACACGGTACTTGGAGCAGCTCCATCAGCTCTACAGTGACAGCTTCCCAATGGAGCTGCGGCAGTTTCTGGCCCCTTGGATTGAGAGTCAAGATTGGTAAGTCCTTCTTAAGAGACTCTCCAAATTGTTAGGTTTCAATTTGAGTCAAGAGACACGAACTCTTAATGTCATGCTTTGCTGTTTCATTAAAAAATGTATGGGTACAGGTGATGGGGAAAATGAGATCAGGAGATAAAGTGGCACCCTTTGGTCTTGTAAAGCCTTTTTTATATTAGAAGGGCATGTGGGCAACTGTCTTTGACACATTGAAACCGCCTGTATGGTGGTGGATGTCTTGAAGGTTGATTTGGACCTCATTTACTTGGGCAGATCCTCTATATATTCTGATAATCCAGTGATGCGGTAGACATATTTTTTCTCTGAATATGAATTCTGTCTTAGCTAGAACTTTGGGTTGATACTTGTAATTCCCCTTTAGTTAAAGGAAGGAGACACAGGGGTGTATTAGTCTGTTCTCAATTTGCTATAAAGAAATACCTGAGACTGGGTAATTTATAAGAGGTTTAATCGGCTCATAGTTCTGCAGGCTGTATAGGAAGCATAGCAGCATCCGCTGCCAGGGAGGCCTCAGCAAGCTTCCAATCATGGCGGAAGGCAGAGGGGGAGCAGGCAGGTCACATGGCCAGAGCAAGAGCAAGAGAGTAAGAGGGAGGCGCCACACACTTTTAAACGGTCAGATCTGACAAGAACTCACTGTCTCGAGGACAGTATCAACAGGGATGGTGTTAAACCATTCATGAGAAACTCACCCCCATGATCCAGTCACCTTCCACCAGGACCCACCTCCAACAGTGGGGGTTACATTTCAGTATGAGATTTGGGCAGGGATGTAGATCCAAACTATCCAAACTAGATCACAGGATAAGGGAAATAGATTCCATTCATAGAGGAGATAATGGCACAGACGTCCAGCAACTATTTCCTTCACTTTAATATGCTCAGGCTCACCTACTGATTTTGGTTTAATTCAGGCCAGTGTTAATATGACCTGGTTTTTCCAGAATGCGTACTCTGATTTGGTGAAGGGCCAGAAGGTGATTCACAGATGTTGGAGATAGGCCATCCCAGCCTGGGATTACTTATTTGTACTAATAAATCTGACCAGAGTTAATTGAGAGTTTAAAGCAAAACAGTGTATCTGTCTACTTTGTTCAAATATTTTACAAATACAACAGATTATGAGAGTGGGTAATAATATGTGGAATAATTTGTTTTTGTTTTGTGGGTTTTGTTTTTTTTTGAAACGGAGTCTGGCTGTAGCTCAGGCTGGAGTGCAGTGGTGCGATCTCGGCTCACTGCACCTCTGCCTCTTGGGTTCAAGCGATTCTCCTGCCTCAGCCTCCTGAGTAGCTGGGATTACAGGTGCCCACCACCACACCCGGCTAATTTTTTGTTTTTAGTAGAGACAGAGTTTCACCACGTTGGCCAGTTTGGTTTGGAACTCCTGACCTCAGGTGATCCACCCGCCTCGGCCTCCCAAAGTGCTGGGATTACAGGCGTAAGCCACCGTGCCTGGCCTGGTATAATCGTTAATAATTATTAAATTGATGGCATTTTATTGCTGAGCAAGAAGAATCTAAAATGATGAATGGGTTATAGCAACAGGTTTGCTTTGTTTTTTTTTTTTCATCTTTCTTGATGGTGATTTCTGTGTTTGTGTGTATGCGTCGGCTTCAGAGTCATTCTTTATCATTCTTCCTTTTCCTAGGGCATATGCGGCCAGCAAAGAATCACATGCCACTTTGGTGTTTCATAATCTCCTGGGAGAGATTGACCAGCAGTATAGCCGCTTCCTGCAAGAGTCGAATGTTCTCTATCAGCACAATCTACGAAGAATCAAGCAGTTTCTTCAGGTATGATGAGAAACTGGGGACAAGGAGAAACAGGACCCATAGAGTCGGGTGTTAGCATTCTTTCCTGGAAGCATTTATTTTCTCATTTGGCTAAGTAATGAGAATCTATCTTGTATTTTCAATCACAGGAGAAGTAATTAGCCCTTTCTCAAAGCTCTGTATGCTTACCCGTGAGCATCATTACCTGAGAATCACTTCTCTCGTCATAGTTGAAGTAATAAAGTGATTGTATGTTAATCATACCTGTTAGCATGTTGACCCGGTCCACTGTTAGCATGTTGACCCGGTCCACTGATAGGAAGATGACTCTCACTGTTACATGTTAAAGGTTTGACCATAATGGGATACTGCTTGACTAAGTCAGTAGCTTCCCTGCAAGACCAGGATAGCATACTGTGTAAAGACTCAGACAAGGCCAGGCATGGTGGCTCACGCCTGTAATCCCAACACCTTAGGAGGTTGAGGTGGGAGGATTGCTTGAGCCCGGGAGTTTTGAGACCAGCTTGGGCAGCATAACAAGACACCATCTCTACAGAAATTTTTTAAAAAAACTAGCTGGCTGTGGTGGCATGCACCTGTAGTCCCAGCTACTCAGAAGGCTGAGGTGAGAAAATTGCTTGAGCCCGGGAGGTCGAAGCTGCAATAAGCCGTGATTGCGCCACTGCACTCCAGCCTAGCGGACAGAGCGAGAGCCAGTCTCCAAAAAAAAAGAGACTCAGGCTAATGTGCCTTCTGTTACAGAAATAGTAACGACCTCCCGTTCGACCCCACGACAGAGAGCCTTCACCCAGGTTCTGAAGCCTTTGTTCCGTTGTTTCCTAGAGTAAATGCTTTCCTTGATGAATACATTCGTTTTAAGGTGCCACAGTTCAATCCATATCTCCATGGTCTGCTGCTGATTTTCACTCTCTTTCTCTCCTACTTATAGAGCAGGTATCTTGAGAAGCCAATGGAGATTGCCCGGATTGTGGCCCGGTGCCTGTGGGAAGAATCACGCCTCCTACAGACTGCAGCCACTGCGGCCCAGGTGAGACCTGAGACAAAACAAATCCCTGGTCTGGGAGGAATGGAAAATCAAACAACTTTATAATAAGATAAATTATTAGATCTACTAAAAAAGAAGGAAAAGAAATTAAGTAGATCAATAATCATAAAAATACATTGAAAAACTCTAAAAAAAAGAAAGTTCCACCCCCCAAAATACATTGAAAAACTCTAATAAAAAGAAAGTTCCACCAAAAGAGTCCAACAGACGTAATGGTTTAAAAGTTTTGTTCTGACAAACTTTCTTTCTTTTTTTTTTTTTTTTGAGACAGAGTTTTGCTCTTGTTACCCAGGCTAGAGTGCAATGGCACGATCTTGGCTCACTGCAACCTCCACCTCCAGGGTTCAAGTGATTCTTCTGCCTCAGCCTCACGAGTAGCTGGGATTATAGGCGTGCGCCACCACTCCCAGCTAATTTTGTATTTTTAGTAGAGATGGGGTTTCTTCATGTTGCAGGCTGGTCTTGAACTCCTTGACCTCAGGTGATCTGCCTGCCTCGGCCTCCCAAAGTGCTGGGATTACAGGCGTGAGCCACCGTGCCCGGCCTGTTCTGACAAACTTTCATAGTACAGATTATTCCAATATCATTCAAACTTTTCCAAAGTATAGGAAAACAGGAGATGTTTTTAGCTTATTTTATGAGGCTGGAAAAATCCTCATATCAAAACCTAAGAAACAGCCAGGTGTAGTGGCTCACGCCTGTAATCCCAGTACCTTGGGAGGCTGAGACGGGCAGATTGTCTGAGCCTCAGGAGTTTGAGACCAGCTGGGGCAACATAGCGAGACCTCATCTCTTTTTTTTTTTGAGACAGAGTCTCTCTCTGTCGTCCAGGCTGGAGTGCAGTGGCGCCATCTTGGCTCACTGCAACCTCCGCCTCCCAGGTTCAAGTGATTCTCTTGCCTCAGCCTCCTGAGTAGCTGAGACTACAGGTGTGTGCCACCATGCCCGGCTAATTTTTGGCATTTTTTTTTAGTAGAGATGGGGTTTCACCTTGTTAGGCAGGATGGTCTTGATCTCCTGACCTCATGATCCACCCACCACAGCCTCCCAAAGTGCTGGGATTATAGGCGTGAGCCACCATGCCCGGCCTTTTTTTTTTTTTTTTTGAGACGGCGTCTTGCTCTGTTGCCAGGCTGGAGTGCAGTGGCATGATCTCGGCTCACTGCAACTTCTGCCTCCGAGGTTCAAGCGATTCCCCTGCCCCAGCCTCCCAAGTAGCTGGGACTACAGGCGCGCACCCCCACACCCAGCTAATTTTTTGTATTTTTAGTAGAGATGGGGTTTCACCGTGTTAGCCAGGATGGTCTCGATCTCTTGACCTCGTGATCTGCCCGCCTCGGCCTCCCAAAGTGCTGGGATTACAGGCGTGAGCAACCGCACCCGGCTTAATTAAGGATCTTTCTAAACAAAAGAAAGAATATTTATCAGAAACCAAAGGGAGCATGATGCACAGTGGTGAAACACTAAAGTATTCTCAGTAAAAACAGCAAAAGATAAGGATGTCTTTTACCATTGATACTTTTCTGAGGGATCCAGCCTATGCAAAAAGAAAAAGAAATGAGGGTACAAATATTGGAAAGCAAGGGACAGAACTCTTATTATTTACAGATAGATAGGTCTTCCTCGAAGATCCAAGAGAAACAAAACTAACAATAACAATTGGAACTAGCAAGGTTTAGAAAGGCCATTGTATACAAGATAAATATTTTTAGAATCTGCAGTTCCCCTATTCAGTAGCAGCAGTAACCTGTTAGAAGATGTAACAAAAGTAAAGATCTGGGCCAGGCACGATGTCTCAGGCCTGTAATCCCAGCACTTTGGGAGGCCGAGGTGGGCGGATCACGAGGTCAAGAGATTGAGACCATCCTGGCCAACGTGATGAAACCCCATCTCTACAAAAAATACAAAAATTAGCTGGGCATGGTGGTGCGCACCTGTAGTCCCAGTTACTTGGGAAGCTGAGGCAGGAGAATCGCTTGAACCTGGGAGGTGGAGGTTGCAGTGAACCAAGATTGCACCACTGCACTCCAGCCTGGGTGACCGAGTGAGACTCTGTCTGAAAAAAAAAAAAAAAAAAAAAAAAAAAGAAAGTAAAGATCTGATTCATAGTAGTAAAACTAAATGTATGCAATTTGCATATACTATTGGTATGTATGGGAAAATATCTGGAAACATATATACTAAATCATTAAAGTAGTTGGTCATAGGAGACTTTTTTACTTTCTGTGAGGGGTTTTACCTTCTTTAATATCCTATAATCAGGGACATTTTTTCTTTTTCTCCCTGACCCCCTGCTTTTTAAAAAATTGTGGTGAAATACACATAACATTTCAAATTTACCATTGTAACCTTTTTTTTTTTTTTTTGAGACAGTCTCACTCTGTCACCCAGGCTGGAGTGCAGTGGTGTGATCACAGCTCACTGCAGCTTCAACCACCTGGGCCCTAGTGATCCTCCTGCCTCAGCCTTATGAGTAGCTGGGACTATAGGCACTTGCCACCATGCCCAGCTAATTTTTTTTTTTTTGGTAGAGATGGGCTCTTGCCATGTTTCCCAGGCTGGTGTTGAACTCCTGGGCTCATCAACTGATGAGAAAGAGCTCTCCAGGCAGAAAGAAGATCACGTTCAAATACAGAAACAGAAACATGTGTCTTCTTGGGAGAAGTGTAGAAAGTTCAGCATCTGATTGGGTCGGGGAAGATGAGCTAGTCAAGGCCATATGATGTTTTAATTAGTCATGCCTAACAGTGGGGCCCTGGAAGAGCAGTTTACCACAAGGGGCCAACTGCTTCGATTTGAACCCACAGCCCTGCCACTTGCTCTGTAACCTTAAGTAAACAATTTTTACTCTCTGTTCCTCCAATGGGAGTGATAATAATACCTTCTTCATAGAATTAATTCATACATGTAAAATGCTTAGAACAGTATCTGACACATAAATGCGAAATAATTTAACTGCTTTCTGCTGCTGCTGACATCACTGTCATCACCCTCACCATTACTGTAGGAAATGGGGACCCAGTGAAGAATTTTTTTTTTCTTTTGAGACAGAGTCTCACTCTGTTATGCAGGCTGGAGTGCAGTGGCGCGATTTCGGCTCACTGCAACCTCTGCCTCCCAGGTTCAAGCGATTCTCATGTCTCAGCTTCCCAAGTAGCTGGGATTACAGGCATGAGCCATCATACTGGGCTAATTTTTTGTATTTTTAGTAGAGACAGGGTTTCACCATGTTGGCCAGGCTGGTCTCGAACTCCTGACCTCAGGTGATCCGGCCTCCTCGGCCTCCCAAAGTGCTGGGATTACAGGCATGAGCCACTGTGCCCGGCCCCAGTGAGGAATTTTAAGCAGAAAACTGATATGCTCAGGTGTGAGTGAGGTGGTAGATAACACTTACTGTGCATTGCCCTGCAGCCCAAGAGGTTAGCACACAGGCACTTGCCCAGGCAGCACTAGGATTTTCTGTTGCGAAAAAACTTTGTATTTTATCCTGCTCCACAAGATAAAAATAAGTGGTTTAAGTCAATTTGGATAGAGGCTCCAACTTACCATGGGAGGTAGGAAAGCCAAAGGTATCCCAAGGATGTTTTCAATCATATGGATTAGGGGTCTGCAAACTGTGAGCGTGGCCCAAATCCAGCCTGCTGCTTGTTTTTGTAAATGAGGTTTTTTCGGAACCCAGCCACACTCATTTATTTATGCATTATCTGTGGCTGCTTTTGTGCTGCAGTGGCAGGGCTATTTGTGGCAGGGACTGTATGACCCAGGAAGCCAAAAATATTTACCCTCTGTCCCTTAGAGAAAAAGTTTGCAACCCCTGATATAAAGCTATAAGTTGGATATTTGTGGCCTCAACCCAGGCCTCACTGCTATTTTTTTCTGTTTAAATTACCTGGCGTGCTCTTAAGTGTCTAGAATGGGTTAAAGATAGAAGAATGGATGTAATCCCTGCTACCAGGGGCTGTCAGGCTAGTTGGGATTATAAGTACACAAACACTCAAAGTGAGAAAAACACAGAAGAGGATGTGTGTCATTTTGTCTAAGGAAGTTGAATAAGATTTCGCAGGAAAAGAAACATTTGAACTGAATTTGAAGGTGAGTGAGTTCAGATGTGTTTGGGCTGAAGCCCAGGCCAGGCTGAGTGGATAGCGGGTGGGGAGGGAGTGTGGAAACACACTGCATGCAATGTTGTCACCTGTGTAGTGACAGCACCACTGCCTCTGTTTCCCTTCCTCTCGTGATGGCAGCAGCGTCGCAAGCCAAACAAGAAGGGTAGTTAGGGTGTAGGGTCTCACCACAACCTCCACCTCCCAGGGAAGAGTGGGGAGTTTGGGGCAACCGAGGCACAGGAAGGGAAAGTTTAAGTAATCAATTGTGTGAAAGCTTTCTGTGTTGGCCTGAGATGTTTATAGCTGGAAGCAGTGGGGAGCCAATAAAGTTTTTTACGAAGGTATTAGAGATGGGTTTCTGTGGGTGATCATTAATCACATGTTTTCCCCCTGTAAGTGTAGTCCTACTTGAGAAATAGACATGAGAGTGGAATGAAGGTTAAAACATCAGCTGTATTGTTGGTAAAACTAGAATGGAAAGTGTGGCTTGAGCTGGTAACCATAGGGGCTTTCCAATGCCTGTGCCCTGAGTTAGATCTTGGGGTGGGGAGACTGGGTGTGCAGAGCAGCACCCCCACCCCACCCCCGCCATCCATATGGAGCTTCAGCCACCATAGACCAACACTCACTGAAGGCAGAGGGATAGCCCTCTAGACCTGCTTCTAGAAACCAGGCTGCTGCTCTTGCTTGTGGTGGGCTCTAGGAAGGCAAGAGTGAGAAGAGGGAGGCACCAGCTTAGGTGCTGGGTTCTTTGAAGATCTATGTGTGCATAGAGTCTTTCTCTCCATCTTACCAATCAGATGAGTCACTGTCACTGTGGGAAGAAGAAGTAGGGGCATGGGTCACCTTCCCAAAACTTCTAAGAAGTTTGTATTCTGTGGGCTTGGATAGGGACCATGGGAAAGGAAGAGAATGGTTGCCCATAAAACTGGCTGTAGTATAGCCTCAAACTTCAGGACTTAAATGATCCTCCCACCTCAGCCTCCCAAGTAGCTAGAACTACAGGTATATGCCACCACGCCCAGCTGGTTAAAAAAAAATTTTTTTTTTTTTTTTGGTTGAGATGAGGTCTCTATGTTCCCTGGGCCGGTCTCAAACTCCCAGCCTCAAGTGATCCTCCTGCCTTGGTTTCCCAAAGTGCTAGGATTATAGGTGGGAGCTACCATGCCCAGCCCAAGCCTGTAATTTTTTTTTTTTTTTTTTTAGATGGAGTTTCACTCTTGTTGCTCAGGCTGGAGTGCAGTGGTGCAGTCTTGGCTCACCACAACCTCCGCCTCCCAGGTTCAGGTGATTCTCCTGCCTCAGCCTCCTGAGTAGCTGGGATTACAGGCATGCACCACCAAGCTCAGCTAACTTTGTATTTTTAGTAGAGGTGGGGTTTCTCCGTGTCGGTCAGGCTGGTCTCAAACTCCTGACCTCAGGTAATCTGCCCGCCTTAGCCTCCCAAAGTGCTGGGATTACAGGCATGAGCCACTGTGCCTGGCGCAAACCTGTAATTTTTATTTCATATGCTATTTATTTTTTGTTATTTCTTTGATTCATTCATTCACTTATTAATTCGAGATGGGGCCTCACTATGTTGACTAGGCTAGTTTTGAACTCCTGGCCTCAAGCAGTCCTCCCACTTCAGCCTTCCCAAGTGCTGAGATTATAGGTGTGAGCTGCTACATCCAGCCTTCTTTCTTCTTTTTCTTTTTCCATGTGCTATTTGACCTTTTCCAAGGTACCAGCCTCCCCTTCTCCCTGAGATAATATCTTTTGATATGGAATTTCATCCCTAGGGCAGGACCTTTTTTTATTATCCCTCAGAAATATACTGGACACCACGTTTAAGTAGACATCCAATATCTGCTGTCATAAATTGTTTTGAATTTTTTGACATACTTGCCCATGAGCTTTTCAAAGGCATATACCATGTCTTAGCTGAACATGTGGTCTCTTAGTGCCATAGAGGGGATTTATGGTATGACCTGTGTAGTGTCACCTGTGTAGTGACAGCACCACTGCCTCTGTTTCCCTTCCTCTCGTGATGGCAGCAGCTTCTCAAGCCAAACAAGAAGGGTAATTAGGGTGGGATGGAAGCTGGGTAGAGGTATTCCTCTCCCCATATTTCTGTGTTCACATGTGCATTGACCTCCTTTTTGGCAGCAAGGGGGCCAGGCCAACCACCCCACAGCAGCTGTGGTGACGGAGAAGCAGCAGATGCTGGAACAGCACCTTCAGGATGTCCGGAAGAGAGTGCAGGTGATGCAAGTTACAAGCCTCGGGCAGGGAGCTTTTATTAATTTTTTTTTTTTTTTTTTGAGACAGGGTCTTGCTTTGCCACTCATGCTGGGCTGCAGTGGCATGATCACAGCTCACTGCAGCCTCGACCTCTCAGGCCCAAGCCATCCTCCCACCTCATCCTCCCAAGTAGCCGGGACCACAGGCGTGCACCACCACGCCCAGCTAATTAAAAAAAAAAAAATTTGTAGAGATGGGGGTCTCCCTGTGTTGCCCAGGCCGATCTCGAACTCCTGGGCTCAAGTGATCCTCCCAACTCAGCCTCTCAAAGTGCTGGGATTACAGGTGTGAGCCACTGCGCCTGGCCACCAGGGAGCCTTCTCTTGGGGATACTGCCTGCAGGTCCTGCATGTATCTTTTTTGAGGTTTTGGCTTCATTTGAATTTTCCTCAGAAACTTTATTTTTTCTGTTCCCAAGGAAATCTTTTTTTACTTCTGTTTTTTTGTTTGCTTATTTTAAACAGGATCTAGAACAGAAAATGAAAGTGGTAGAGAATCTCCAGGATGACTTTGATTTCAACTATAAAACCCTCAAGAGTCAAGGAGGCAAGTGAATATTAGAGATGTTAAAATCTCTAGAAAGTGAGTTTGTGTTGTTGAGTTGAAAGACTCATTTGTCTTAACTCTGTTTAGATCTTAAGGCGGGCGGGGCACAAGGGAGTTACGGGTGCTCAAAGGAGCCTGGTCATTAAGGACAGGAGTATTCCCTCAGGTCAAGGAGTATTCCCGCAGGTCAAGGAGTTTTTTCTTCCTTCGCAGACATGCAAGATCTGAATGGAAACAACCAGTCAGTGACCAGGCAGAAGATGCAGCAGCTGGAACAGATGCTCACTGCACTGGACCAGATGCGGAGAGTAAGGGCATCGGTCGGACCACTTCCCCCATGTGTCTCACTCACTTGCGGGATTTCAGCGTCTTGTGGCAGAACTTGCCTGGTTTCTAAGAAGTTCCTGCTCTGGAGTTGACTAAAGAATGTGGTTAGAGACGGTCTGAGGAAATGTTTTCTGACTTTGTTTTGGTTTCCAACCAGAGCATCGTGAGTGAGCTGGCGGGGCTTTTGTCAGCGATGGAGTACGTGCAGAAAACTCTCACGGACGAGGAGCTGGCTGACTGGAAGAGGCGGCAACAGATTGCCTGCATTGGAGGCCCGCCCAACATCTGCCTAGATCGGCTAGAAAACTGGTAAAGGATGAAAGAAGCTTTTCCTTTCTTTCTCGAAAGCTAGATTGAATTCTGATCTTAACTGCAGGCCCACAGAATTGGTGCTGTATCTCCAACGTGGGGACTTTTCCATATTCAAATTTAGCCCAAGAATTAAAGTTTTTACTTTATTTTGGCCAAGCGCTGTGGCTCACACCTGTAATCCCAGAACTTTGGGAGGCCAAGATGGGCGGATCACTTGAGGTCAGGAGTTTGAGACCAGCCTGGCCAACATGGTGAAAACACATCTCTACTAAAAACATAAAAATTAGCCAGGCATGGTGGTGCGCACCTGTAGTCCCAGCTACTCTGGGCGGCTGAGGCAGGAGAATCACTTGAACCTGGGATACGGAGGTTGCAGTGAGCCAAGATCTTACTACCGCACACCAACCAGCCTGGGCGACAGAGTGAGACTCCATCTCAAAAAAATAAAAATAAAATAAAGTTTTTACTTTATTTGGAGAAACTTCGTTTTAAAAAATGTATTTTTATTATTGTATTTTAAGTATATTTTACTTAATAATTCAATTAAGGCTTTTGGTTTAACTATTTAACAGATAGACAAACCTTTCAATTTTAGTTATTTTAGTAATCTAAAACGACACATGCCCTTTTTAAGGGAAAAAATTCAAATACAGAAAATTAATCAAGAGAAGAAAACATTTTTAAATCAAATCATCAGCAGTACTAGTAGTTAAAATTTTAGTTGACGCTCAATCTAGACATCTGTCATTATGTATATACACATTATGTATATACACATAAAGATAGAAATTTATACAGTTTATATTAGCAAGATCATTTTTTTTTTCTTTTTTTGGAGTCAAGGTCTCACTGTGTTACCCAGTCTAGAGTACAGTTATGCAATCATGGCTCACTGGAGCCTTGACCTCCTGGGCTCAGGCAGTCTTCCCACCTTAGCCTTCTCAGTAGCTGGGACTACAGGCATGTACCACCACACCTGGCTAATTTTTAAATTTTTTATAGAGACAGGGTGTTACTTTGTTGCCTGGGCTGGTCTCAAACTCCTGGGCTCAAGGGATCATCCCACTTCGGCCTCTCAAAAGCTCTGGAATTATAGATGTGAGCTGCCGTGCCCAGCCCAGGATCTTTCTTTATATGCTTTTCTGTAATCTGCACTTTTACCGTCATCCAGCAAATCTTACTGCACACCCTTCATGTGCAAGGCCCTGTAGTGAGCATGTTGCACCAGCTTGCCTTAGGAGAAACTTGAGATACAGAGCCTACACTGGAAATTTAGGGTAACTCTACATGAGAATGCCTGTCTATTCATATCCTCACTAACCCCGAGTGTTGTTAATTTACTGAAAGCAGTTTTAAATGCTTCCTGAACAGGGAACGAAGAAGCTTAAGTTCTGGGAATGGGAGGATAGAAGTGCCAGAAAAGAGTTGGGGAGTTCAGAAATCCCTGCAGCAGTCCCCCTCCCTCTCCTTTCACTTTCTGTCTTTCTGGTCTTTTGGTCTTTGTTACACTAGTGATAAACCATCAAAGAATGATGGAATGATGCTAAACTTCTCTATTTTTTTTTTTTTTTTTGAGACAGAGTCTCACTCTGTCACCCAGTAGAGTGCAGTGGCATGATCTTGGCTTACTGCAACCTCCTCCTCCCAGGTTCAAGCAATTCTCAGTCACAACCTTCCAAGTAGCTGGGATTACAGGCCCATGCCACCATGCCTGGCTATTTTTTTGTATTTTAGTAGATCCACCTGCCTCGGCCTCTCAAATTTTTGGGATTACAGGTGTGAGCCACTGCACCTGGCCTAATATTCTCTATTCCTGGAGATAGATTTAATGAGCTTTTTCTCCCTTTCTATTCACTTATTCCTTGTGCATGTTATCAATATTTTGAAACATAATGTCATGTCCTCTGATCAGTTGAAGGCTGACATTGAAAAGGCTTATGGGGATTGGGTGTCGTGGCTCAGGCCTGTAAATCCCAATGCTTTGGGAGGCAGAGTCAGGAGGATCACTTGAACCCAGGAGTTTGAGACCAGCCTGGGCAACAAAGTGAGATCCCATCCCTACAAAAATTTAAAAAACTAGACATGTGCCATTACACTTCAGCCTGGGTAACAGAGTGAGACTCCATCTCAAAAAACTAAACTAAACTAAACAGGCATGGTGGCACACACCTGTAGTTCTAGCTACTCAGGAAGCTGAGATGGGAGGATCACTTGTGTCCAGGAGTTGGAGGAGGCAGTGAGCTATGATCATGCCGTTGCACTGCACTAGGCCACAGGGTGGGGACCCTGTCTCAAAAAAAAAAGAAAGAAAAGAAAGGGCTCATGTAGTTCAATCCCTTCTCTTCATGCAAGGGGATGCTAAGGCCCATGATGGTGAAGGGCCTGGCAAAGCTTGCACAGATAGTGTGTGACAGAGCTGGCTCAAACCCATCTTTGGGAGCTGTCTAATCTCTTTTTCTGAGTCTTTATATTCATAGACAAGTTAGGATGAGTAAAGTAAGTGCTAAATTCCATATTTCATGTTCTGCATATCTGGGCTCAGATGCTTGTCATTTTCCAGTGATAACTACATCAATGCCTCCTAGTGGTATAAATTTTAATACTTCTTGTATGCCCGGCTCCCTCTTAGAAATTTGAGATTTTAGGAAGGGACTAGTAATAAAAGGTAAAATAAATTATTTTCTGGCCAGGCACGGTGGCTCACACCTGTAATCCCAGTACTTCGGGAGGTCAAGGTGGATGGATCACCTGAGGTCAGGAGTTCAAGACCAGCCTGGCCAACAAGGCAAAATCCCATCTCTACTAAAAATACAAAAATTATCCAGGAGTGGTGGTGGGTGCCTGTAATCCCAGCTACTTGGGAGGCTGAGGCAGGAGAATCACTTGAACCTGGGAGGTGGAGGTTGCAGTGAGCTGAGATTGTGCCACTGCACTCCAGCCTGGGCAACAGAGTGTGACTCTATCTCAAAAATAAATAAATAAATAGGCCAGGTGCAGTGGCTTACACCTGTAATCCCTCAGGAGGCTCAGGCAGGAGAATCACTTGAACCCGGGAAATGGAGTTTGCAGTGAGCCGAGATTGCACCACTGCACTCCAGCTCAAAACGTAAATAAGTAAATAATAAATTATCTTCTTTTTTAATTTATTTTTTCAGCATCCACCGAACATGGTGAAAAATTCCTCTTTACTTAATGTCACTGAACTGTAAACTTAAGATGAAAAATTGTAAATTTCATGCTATGTATATTTCACCACAATAAAAAAATTCCTTGTTCTTATTGTAGTGGTCTCCATGTCTTCAGTATTTCCTTCCCCTTCTCCATCTCACCTGTATACATTCACTTTGGTAATTAGCACCTTTCTTAATTTATTGGCAGGATAACGTCATTAGCAGAATCTCAACTTCAGACCCGTCAACAAATTAAGAAACTGGAGGAGTTGCAGCAAAAAGTTTCCTACAAAGGGGACCCCATTGTACAGCACCGGCCGATGCTGGAGGAGAGAATCGTGGAGCTGTTTAGAAACTTAATGAAAAGGTAACTTAGCATCCTTGTCCCTTTCCCTCATCTAAAAAATACCTAAAGACTCATGTGGTAGAGTGAGAGGCAGGCTGACTTCTGGTCGCGGCCGTGGCGCGTGAGCCCATCTTCTCTTTCCTCAGTGCCTTTGTGGTGGAGCGGCAGCCCTGCATGCCCATGCATCCTGACCGGCCCCTCGTCATCAAAACTGGCGTTCAGTTCACTACCAAAGTCAGGTAGGCCACACCACTTCCGTTTTCAGTAGAGATTTTACTGAGGGACACTGTTAGGGCGAGGGTAGAGTTGGTGGCCAGGGTCGTTCTTTCCAGGTGTGGTGTCACAGGCAGTACACTGTTGCGGGGATGACATTTGTTGCCATACTATCTGCTTGCTTTCTGATTCTGATGTCAAAAGCAAAAGAGCAGTCATCTTTTTGAAGGTACCTGGGCATATTCCTATGATTGTAGACCTAGAGTCTCAGGCCACAGCTTCTCCTTCTGCCCAAGGGACAAAGTAATGTCGTCTATTTTCTGTTCTTTAAGGCTACTCTTCCCTGTGGATTTTAAGGGAGAGTAAGGCTTAGTGATGGGGAAGCTGAGAGGCCCCAGGGCAGGTGGGTGGTGGGCCTGTAGGGTGAGGTGTTACTTTCACACTCAAGTCAGAACAGGTGTGCTGGCGTTTTGACCTTCTGCAGTGAAATTTCCCTCAGAAACTTAGTATGGTGTTGGGTTTCAGGATTAATAGAACAAAATGCCAGCTGCACAGCATGTGTTCCTGTAATATTTTTCATTATATGGCTTTGATTATCCTTTTGTGAATCTCTCACAACTTCAAGTTGTTAGTTCTTAGATGTTTTCTCAGTACCTTTGGCTTGAAGGGGTGATACTCATCTTTTGTTTTTGTTTGAGACAGGGTCTCACTCTCACCCAGGCTGGTGTGCAGTGGCATGATCTCAGCTCACTGCAACCTCTGCCTCCCAGGTTCAAGTGATTCTTGTGCCTCAGCCTCCTGAGTAGCTGAGACTAGAGGTGCGCACCACCACACCCGGCTAATTTGTTTTTGTTTTTGTTTTTGTTTTTTTTTGAGACAGAGTCTCACTCTTTCGGCCAGGCCGGAGTGCAGTGGTGCGATCTCAACTCACTGCAACCTCCACCTCCTAGGTTCAAGCGATTCTTCTGCCTCAGCCTCCCTGAGTAGCTAGACCGGCACACTCCACCATGCCCGGCTAATTTTTGTATTTTTAGTAGAGACAGGGTTTCTCCATGTTGGCCAGGCTGGTCTCAAACTCCTGACCTCGGTGATCCACCCACCCTGGCCTCCAAAAGTGCTGGGATTACAGGTGTGAGCCACTGTGCTCAGCCTATTTTTTTTTTTTTTTTTTTTTTTTTGAGATGGAGTCTTTCTCGATCACCCAGGCTAGAGTGCTGAGATGTGATCTCGGATCACTGCAGCCTCCGCCTCCTGGGTTCAAGTGATTCTCCTGCCTCAGCCTCCCAAGTAGCTGGGATTACAGGCACCTGCCACCACGCCTGGCTGATTTTTGTATTTTTAGTAGAGATGGGGTTTCACCATCTTGGCCAGGCTGGTCTCGAACTCCTGACCTCGTGATCCACCTGCCTCGGCCTCCCAAAGTGCTGGGATTACAGGCGTGAGTCACTGCGCCTGGCCCTATTTTAATTTTTTTAAAGAGAGAGATAGGGGCCGGGCACAGTGGCTCTCGCCTGTAATCCCAGCACTTTGGGAGGCCAAGGTGGGTGGATCACCTGAGGTCGGGAGTTCGAGACCATCCTGACCAACATGGAGAAACTCCATCTCTACTAAAAATACAAAATTAGCTGGGCGTGGTGGCGCACGCCTGTAATCCCAGCTACTTGAGAGGCTGAGGCAGGAGAATCACTTGAACCCAGGAGGCGGAGGTTGCAGTGAACGGAGATCGCGCCATTGCACTCCAGCCCAGGTAACAAGAGCGAAACTCTGTCTCAAAAAAAAAAAGAGAGAAAGGGAGAGAGATAGGATCTCACTCTGTCACCTAGGCTAGAGTGCAGTGGCATGATCATAGGTCACTGTAGCCTTGAACTCCTGGGCACAAGTGATCCTCTTGCCTCAGCCTCCTGAGTAACTGCAACTACAGGTACATGCTACCACACCCCGCTAATTTTTAAATTTTTTATAGATGTGGGCTGTCACTTTGTTGCCCAGACTGTTATGGAACTCCTGGGCTCAAGTGATCCTCCCAGCTTGGCCTCCCACAATGCTGAGATTATAGATGTGAGCCTATAATTATAGACAGCTTGGCCTATTTACCTGTTGGAAATGAAGAATTATGAATTTTACATTTCTTCAAGAAAAGCTTATGGGAGAGTTTACTGACTTTTTTTCCTTGGATTTTTTCTTTTTAAATAGGTTGCTGGTCAAATTCCCTGAGTTGAATTATCAGCTTAAAATTAAAGTGTGCATTGACAAGTAAGTACTCCTATCTTAGTTCTTTTTTTCAAATGAGGAATAGAAAAATGAGAACTTTGACAGACATCATTTGAACTAGAGACTCTATCTTTATTCAGAGATCTTATTTTGTGGACAAAAGTTTTCAAAAGGCTTGGGGTGCGTTGTCATTTACATGTCTGAACAAAGCCACAAAGCTGGGGGCACAGATTTGATTTGTGGTTGCTATTGTGACAACCAGTCCCTCTTTTTCTTTGTTTAGTTTTTTACTTGTACGTGTCATTCATGCATATTATATATAAGACTGAGATCATGTGTTAATTAATGACTGGGATACATTCTGCAAAATGTATCATTAGGCAATTTTGTTGTGCAAACATTGTGGAGTATATAGTCCTTACACAAACCTGGGTGGCAGAACCTACCGCACACCTACGCTATGTGGCAGAGCCTACTGGTGGTAGGCTGTAAACCTGTAGAGTATGTTACTGTGCTGAATACCGTAGGCAATTGTAACACATCTCAATGAAGTAGGAATTTTTCAGCTCCATTATAATCTTATGGGACCACCTTCATATATGCAGTTTGTTGTTGACCGAAACGTTGTTATATATTCTTTCCATACATAGCATGTGGAAAGAATAGATCTCTTTTTTTTAATTGTTCCACACTTTACCATATAATGGAACACTCAAAATTTCATAATACCTTGCAGGATGTAAAATACATATACCCTTTGACGACATTAGAAAAGAGAAAATGTGGGCCGGGCGCGGTGGCTCACGCCTGTAATCCCAGCACTTTGGGAGGCCGAGGCGGGCGGATCACGAGGTCATGAGATCGAGACCATCCTGGCTAACACAGTGAAACCCCGTCTCTACTAAAAATACAAAAAAACTAGCTGGGCGTGGTGGCGGTCACCTGTAGTCCCAGCTACTCAGGAGAGGCAGGAGAATGGCATGAACCCGGGAGGTGGAGTTTGCAGTGAGCTGAGATCACACCACTGCACTCCAGCCTGGGCGACAGAGACTCCGTCTCAAAAAAGAAAAGAGAAAATGTGGCTGGGCGCAGTGGCTCACGCCTGTAATCTCAGCACTTTGGGAGGCTGAGGCGGGCAGATGACCTGAGGTCGAGAGTTTGAAACCAGCCTGACCAACATGGAGAAACCTCGTCTCTACTAAAAATACAAAATTAGTCAGGTGTGTTGGCGCATGCCTGTAATCCCAGCTACACGGGAAGCTGAGGCAGGAGAATCACTTGAACTCAGGAGGTGGAGGTTGTGGTGAGCCGAGATCGCACCATTGCACTCCAGCCTAAGCAACAAGAGTGAAACTCTGTCTCAAAAAAAAAAAAGAAAAGATAAAATGCATACTTATTTTTAGTTGATGTGATTATGTGGAAATGTCATGAGAATGCACTGGAAAATAATGAAATAAGGGAGTTGACAAAGGTGGTAGGCAATCAACTGTGCCTGCTACGCAAAGGTGTTATGTTGCGCTCATCACCTGTAACTGAATAGTTTAAAGAAATGCCCAGGAACACAGAGGTTTTTTCATGAGAGTAAATAGCAGGTGGTCAAAGTAGGCTTTTTGAAGAAACACAGAGCCTATTTTATTAACAACGGTCTGTGTTCTTACAGAGACTCTGGGGACGTTGCAGCTCTCAGAGGGTAAGTTCAGCCTAGAGGCTTCCTTTTGTTCTGTTTAACCTAACTTCATCCTCCGGCTACTCAGTCACCTACATAGTTGATTGTTCCCCTGTGATTCAGATCCCGGAAATTTAACATTCTGGGCACAAACACAAAAGTGATGAACATGGAAGAATCCAACAATGGCAGCCTCTCTGCAGAATTCAAACACTTGGTATGTGGGGGGAGCTCCCCTTCACAAAGGGCCTCTGGCTGAGGGAGAGGGCTGGGGAGAGCCTCACAGGACACCTGCCTTTTTCTTTTCTTACAGACCCTGAGGGAGCAGAGATGTGGGAATGGGGGCCGAGCCAATTGTGATGTAAGTTTTCTTGGGGATGAAAGACAACTGGGGTGTTTTCCTTGAGGGAGAGAGGGGGTAAAGATCCTTCTTAATCCCCAGAATTAGAAACATCAACCTGTTCTTTCAGCTGTAGTTATTCCAAAAAGTCACTTCAGGCCAAAGTGACATGAACAGAAGTTCCATGTGCCATGGAGCTCTCTGGCTTGGAATATTTCCGTGAATATCTGGGAGTTGGCTCCTACTTAAGGAGCAGTGGAAAGTCCCTTGGTGAGCGGTTCTCCACACCCATGTGGTACAAAGCAGCTTTCCACCTTGCCTGGGGCTTTCCAAATTGCCCATCCAGCTCCTGCGGCTGACGCTGCTTGGCTCCATTTTTAGTGCCCTGTTTTTCTCTCCCACTGAGGTGGGATCGAGGGTGTAAAAACAACAGATCTGAGTTAAACTTTAAAATAAATGACCACCTTGTGTTAGCTTGCTTAGGAAAAGAGTAAATAAAACGAACAAACAACAACCCATCTTGTTCTTTATCCCCCTTATTTTCTGCTTTTCATTGATTCAGATTATTGGATTCTTATTGTCAAGAATGAACTTTAAACAAACAAACAAAAAAAGGTACATGTGACCGAAAGCTAGTTTTTAGTCATTTTTAAAAATTGTGATGCCGTGTTCTTTTTCTCACGTTTGTCCCCCGAACAGTTCTTCCTCTTTAAAATGTAGCAGCCCTAGCTGGGCGTGCTGGCTCACACCCAGCACCTTGGGATGCCAAGGCAGGCTGGTCACTTGAGGTCAGGAGTTCAAGACCAGCCTGGCCAACATGGTGAAAGCTCGTCTCTACTAAAGATACAAAACTTAGCTGCGTATGGTGGTGCACGCCTGTAGTCCTAGCTACTGGGGAGGCTGAGGCATGAGAATCCCTTGAACCTGAGAGGTGGAGCTTGCAGTGAGCCGAGATTTTGCCACTGCACTCTAGCCTGGGCAACAGAGTGAAACTCTGTCTCAAAAAAATAAATAAAATAAAATAAAATGTAGCCGTCCTTTTAAAAAACGTGGAATTTTACTTGACAGTAGAGTGAAGTAGCTTGTATGCAATGATATGGGAAAATGTACATGACATATTTAGAAAAAGCAAAATGTAAAATAATTTGAATAGTATATTAGTATATGTGTTTTAAAAATACACTACACTCTTATGTGTATTCATATGTATATTAAGAAATTCTGGAGGAATATACCAGCAGTGCTATGTGTATTAGTGCTGCTGTTGGTATCCATGGCTATTCTAGACTGTCTCTGTGATATTTGCATTTTAAACTCTGAATATATTACTTTTATAATCAGAAAAAGAGTATTAAAAATGAATTAGAATTCAATTTCTTTTTTCTTTTTTTTTTTTGAGTCAGAGTCTCGTTCTATCAGAGTGCAGTGGTGCCATCTCAGCTCACTGCAACCTCTGCTCCTGGGTTCAGGCGATTCTCCTGCCTCAGCCTCCTGAGTAGCTGGGACTACAGGTGCCCACTACCATGCCCAGCTAATTTTTGTATTTTTAGTAGAAATGGGGTTTCACCAAATTATTGGCCAGGCTGGTCTCAAACTCCTGACCACGTGATCCATCTGCCTCGGCCTCCCAAAGTGCTGGGATTGTAGGTGTGAGCCATCACGTTCAGCCTTTTAATTTTTTTTTTAACACAGGGTCTCACTCTGTCACCCCAGCTAGAGTGCAGTGGCACAATCATAGCTCACTGCAGCCTCCATCTCCTAGGCTCAAGCCATCCCCCCACCTCAGCCTCTTGAGTAGCTGGGGCTATAGGTGTGCACCACCACACCCAGCTAATTTTTTGTATTTTTTGCAGAGACGGAATTTTGCTGTGCTGCTTAGGCTGGTCCCGAACTCCTGGGCTCAGGCAATCCTCCTGCCTTGGCCTCCCGAAGTGCTGGGATTACAGGCATGAGCCACCACACCTGGCCTAAGAGTGTCCTTCTCGTTACTGTAGGCTTCCCTGATTGTGACTGAGGAGCTGCACCTGATCACCTTTGAGACCGAGGTGTATCACCAAGGCCTCAAGATTGACCTAGAGGTAAGTTCTGCAGCAGAATTGGTGAGAGGCTACATGCAGGGGTGACTCAGGACAAAAACTTCCACTGGGATTTTTACAAGAGAAGGTGGAATGATTACTGTTTGCGTAACACTGTGTTTATTTTTGCTTAATTTTCTCCAAAAAAATCCTTGGCATCCCATCTGGCAATAAAGTCTTGCTTGAGTGCTTAGAAGATGTGTGTATATTCAGCTTTCAGCAAACTTGATATGAAAATCTCTATTTAGAAATTGATTGGCCGGGCACGGTGGCTCATGCCTGTAATCCCAGCACTTTGGGAGGCTGAGGCGGGTGGATCATGAGGTCAGGAGTTCCAGACCAGCCTGGCCAACATGACGAAACCCTGTCTCTACTAAAAATACAAAAATTAGCTGGGCGTGGTGGCGGGCGCCTATAATCCCAGCTACTTGGGAGGCTGAGGCAGGAGAATCACTTGAACCCAGGAGGCAGAGGTTGCAGTGAGCTGAGATTGTGCCATTGCATTCCAGCCTGGGTGACAGAGTGAGACTCCATCTCAAAAAAAAAAAAAAAAAAAAAAAGAAATTAGAACTGACTTTATAAAGTTTGGGCATAAGAGTCTTAGCAGCCAGTGTGTTTAGTATACAGAAAATCGTGGCAATGACATTCTCCTTTCCCAACTTTCTTGATTTTTAAATTAAGATACACCTAGAAAAGGCCGGGCGCGGTGGCTCACGCTTGTAATCCTAGCACTTTGGGAGGCCGAGGCGGGCGGATCATGAGGTCAGGAGATCGAGACCACGGTGAAACCCCGTCTCTACTAAAAATACAAAAAAATTAGCCGGGCGTGGTGGCGGGCGCCTGTAGTCCCAGCTACTCGGAGAGGCTGAGGCAGGAGAATGGCGTGAACCCGGGAGGCAGAGCTTGCAGTGAGCCGGGATCGCGCCACTGCACTCCAGCCTGGGCGACAGAGCGAGACTCCGTCTCAAAAAAAAAAAAAAAAAAAAAAAAAAAGATACACCTAGAAAAGCAGGAATGCTGGTCTTTGATTCCTGAGACCTCCCTGTTTCATGTGAAGATATAGCTTCAAGTCTTGGAGAATGCCTCCAAGGTCTTAAAAATGGGGAATCTGTGGACTGTGAGTCAAGCTCTGAGCAAAGTCAGGTTTTACAAGGGACCGGTGTGTTCCAACAGCAGCCCGAGTTGTGTGGTCACGCTGGGCATTCTTTCCACTCTGAGGGCCGACTGAGCTGACTCACACTCCTCGCCTAGAGTTGGCAGCGGGTGTGGTTTATGGCATGTCCTTTCATTCTGAGCCCCATGAGATGCGGGTGAAGAGGTTTCCGAGGCTGTGAGAGCCCCTCTGCCTCCCCAGCTCAGTCCCCACTTCCTCCGCAGACCCACTCCTTGCCAGTTGTGGTGATCTCCAACATCTGTCAGATGCCAAATGCCTGGGCGTCCATCCTGTGGTACAACATGCTGACCAACAATCCCAAGGTTAGTGCCGCCTCCTTTTAGTTGGTGCCCCGGGATCTCTTGCGACTTAGGGGTACCTAGTATAGACAATGAGCACCATCCCTCATCTAAACAAGCAAATGTGTTCTTTCCAATAGAACGTAAACTTTTTTACCAAGCCCCCAATTGGAACCTGGGATCAGGTGGCTGAGGTCCTGAGCTGGCAATTCTCCTCCACCACCAAGCGAGGACTGAGCATCGAGCAGCTGACTACACTGGCAGAGAAACTCTTGGGTCCGCATTTCACCCCTTCTCTCTCCCGCCCGCCCAGAAAAGGGATCCGGCCCATAGGGCTGTTCATCTGGGCCATGTCTACTGAGCATTAGGCCATGTTTCTTTCCTGAGCAAGGCGCTGTGCTGGTGCCAGGAAACAGGGGCTTCATCAAATTGGGGAGTTCGGGTGCACAGACAGTTTGAAGTTTTCAGTCGAGGTGATCATTTTTGAGGTGGGAGGTAGATTTCTTTTCTCCTGGTTGCTGTCTCATTCACCCACTCTATCTAACCTTAGAAGATCTTTTTTTTTTTTTTTGAGATGGAGTCTCGCTCCGTCACCAGGCTGGAGTGCAGTGGCGCGATCTCGGCTCACTGCAACCTCCGCTTCCTAGGTTCAAGCAATTCTCCTGCCTCAGCCTCCCGAGTAGCTGGGATTACAGGCTCGTGCCACCACGCCCAGCTAATTTTTCTATTTTTAGTAGAGACGGGGGTTTCACCATGTTGGTCAGGCTGGTCTCGATCTCGTGACCTCATGATGCACCCGCCTCGGCCTCCCAAAGTGCTGGGATTACAAGCATGAGCTACCGTGCCCGGCCAGAAGATCTTTTAAGTGTGTGTTGGAAGGTGGCGCTAAAGGCTTGACATTCCCTGTCCATTTTTTTTAATAAACTACAGGCTAGTTGTTTTTTTTGTTTGTGTATTTATTTATTTATTTTTTTGAGACGAGTCTTGCTCTGTTGCCCAGGCTGGAGTGCAGTAGTGTGATTTCGGCTTACTGAAACCTCCGCCTCCTGGGTTCAAGCAATTCTCCTGCCTCGGCCTCCAGAGTAGCTGAGACTACAGGTGCCCACCACCACGCCCAGCTAATTTTTGTATTTTTAGTAGAGACAGGGTTTTACCATGTTGGCCAGGATGGTCTCCGTCTCTTCACCTCGTGATCCGCCCACCTCGGCCTCCCAAAGTGCTGGGATTACACGCGTAAGCCACTGTGCCCAGCCTAGGCTAGTTTTTTAAAAAGAATTAGTGGAATATTTTATGTGCTACCTGGGCTAGAAGTAGCTTTGTCCTAATAAAGCTGTTGCCACCAAATACACTTGTCTGACACCCGATGTCAGCTTGTTAGTGAGTGCTGCTGTTGGTTCCCAGCCCGCCACCTGAGACTGGGAAGAGCAGGGGAACTTGTTACGTCACCCTCCATCCTTGCTGGGCTACCCGGCAACAAAAGTGGGTCAAATGATGGGGTGGTGTTTGTCCTCATGCACACACACACCCAACAGTGGCCACCTTCAAAGATGTGAAAGCCAATTATTTTGTGGCCCATTGTGGGACGAATGTGTGTGTGTTCTGTTTTAAGAAATAACCTCTTGATCCCAAGCTGAAAATGTACTACTTGACTCTTTTTCTTTTCCCTCAGGACCTGGTGTGAATTATTCAGGGTGTCAGATCACATGGGCTAAATTTTGCAAAGTAAGCAATCTTGTTAAATTCTCTTGGGAATGGGAATGCTCACCTGCACGGCTGCCGTTGAGGGCTCTGGCTTGAAGGCCCTGAACTCTTGGTCCAGTGGCCAGTTGGACCTGCCTGAGGGTAGACGGGCCTGAGGATTTGGGTGATGCACTGCACCCCTAGGAAGGGAAAGGCTGGGATGGCAGTAGACTTGGCTTTCCCATTGCTCTTTTCTCCAGGAAAACATGGCTGGCAAGGGCTTCTCCTTCTGGGTCTGGCTGGACAATATCATTGACCTTGTGAAAAAGTACATCCTGGCCCTTTGGAACGAAGGGTAGGTTGGACAGAGTGTGCACAGATGTAACCAAGTCCCCTGCTCTCAGCAAGCCAGTGGCAGGGGATGGATGCCCTGTTAGCAATAACAACACTGTTCCTCCTCCTTGGCTCCAGGTACATCATGGGCTTTATCAGTAAGGAGCGGGAGCGGGCCATCTTGAGCACTAAGCCTCCAGGCACCTTCCTGCTAAGATTCAGTGAAAGCAGCAAAGAAGGCGGCGTCACTTTCACTTGGGTGGAGAAGGACATCAGTGGTAAGCGAGGCTCCCACCCACCCCACCTCCTGGCAGCTGCTGAGGCCTCATCACCGCTTCTAGTTCCAAGCGCCTACTGCCCCCTGGTGGGTGGAGATGGCCTCGACTCCCTGTCTCACGCAGACTCGCAAAACACATTTGGGTGACTTCTAAATCCTTCCAGCAGAAGGATTGGTTTGCCTTTGTTTTGCTTGCTCCAGTGACTATTTGTTGAGAATTTTGCAACTTAAATTGTATTCTTCATCTCTTTTTCTACTTAACCCTGTTAGTAAATCTTACGCAAGTAGTTATATTCAAGTTTATTTTCTATGACCCAACTGGTGGCCTCTTCTTAATTAGAAGCCAGCCTGAATATTTCCACAGTGCCAGGCCACTGAACAGGGTGTTCAGGGTCTCAACACTAGGGTGGCTTAAGTCTTTTCCCCTTCGAGGAAAGAAAAAATGGGCAGTTTTCTCTGAGATGACCTAGCTGTAGGTTCCATGATCTTTCCTTCCCATGTCCTGTGACAGGTAAGACCCAGATCCAGTCCGTGGAACCATACACCAAGCAGCAGCTGAACAACATGTCATTTGCTGAAATCATCATGGGCTATAAGATCATGGATGCTACCAATATCCTGGTGTCTCCGCTGGTCTATCTCTACCCTGACATTCCCAAGGAGGAGGCATTCGGAAAGTATTGTCGGCCAGAGAGCCAGGAGCATCCTGAAGCTGACCCAGGTAGTTGTTGATTTTCCATGTTCCTGGCATTTAATTTTTGGGAAAAGTTGGAAATTTTGGGATCCTTGGAGGATAGATAGGCAAATGCCTGAATAACCTGGGGGATCATTATTTCTCCTTATGGGAAAGAATTGTAGTGAGTGCTTTTGTTGGGGTGACCGATGGGATCTGTGAGGAGAATCAGAATCACTTAGAGTAGTGCAGTTCCTGCTCCATGCATGAGTCTAAAGAGGGGATACAGCCTGGGCAACATGGTGAAACCTCATCTCTACAAAAAATATAAAAAAATTACCCGATGTGGTGGCGCGCATTTGTAGTCGTAGCTACTTGGGATGCTGAGGTGGGAGGATCACCTGAGCCAAGGAATTCAAGGCTGTAGTGAGCGGTGATCGTACCACTGCACTCCAGCCTGGCTGATAAGAGTGAGACACTGTGTCAAAAAATAAAAATAAAGAGGGGATTAATACACATACGTCCACCAAAACATGCCTAAAACACAAGAAGGGAAAGTGAGGGCAGTTAACAGGATGCCCTGCTGGCACAGTGCTTCTTAGTAGATGCTAGAAGGTTTGAGGCCCAGATTTCAGCCCAGCATATGGCTTTTTGCCTGTAACTGAACCATGTCAGCGTGCTAGATGGTCTGAAGAAAGGGTTTCTGGTGGAAATTAGTATTAGCTGCATGGGAGTATGGTTTACACCAGAGTAGAAGAGCTGGGAGCATCATGTTTGAAGGGGAAGACAGTGACTGGGTGGAGGGGCAAGGGATTGGTATTTAGAATGTGCAACTATTGAAAATAAGGTATATTTTAATGTGTAAGAGGATATGTACTTATATGTTATGTATAAATTATTTTAGCTGGGCGCAGTGGCTCATGCCTGTAGTCCTAGCACTTTGGGAGGCCCAGGCGGGAGGATCACTTGAGCCTGGGAGTTTGAGACCAGCCTAGACAACATAGTGAGACCCTATTTATACAAAAAAAATTTTTTTTAAATTAGCCAGGTGTGGTGGTTTGTGCCTGTCGTCCTAGCTACTTGGGAGGCTGAGGTGGGAGGATTGCTTGAGCCCAGGAGGTTGAGGCTGCAGTGAGCCGTGATTGTACCACTGCGCTCCAGCCTGGGTGACAGAGCAAGACCTTGTCTCACAAAAAAAAAAAAAGAGAAATTAAAAATACTGTAATCTCAGCTGGGCATGGGGATTCACACCTGCAGTCCTAGCACTTTGGGAGGCTGAAGCAGGAGGATCACTTGAGGCCAGGAGCTCAAGACCAGCCTGGCAACATAGCAAGACCCCACTACACACACACACACACACACACACACACAAGAAAAGAAAGAAAAAAACGAAACAAAACTGTAGTCTCTGAAGCTGTCCTCAGTGTGGAGGGGCGGCCCTGTCTGTTCCCATTCAGCACTTGCTGTTCTGGCTCTCTGGGTTCTCTGTGCAGGCCTTGATGGGGAGTCTCTGATTTGTCATTCTTTGTTTTATTTAACTTTCTGTAATCATTAAGCCAATGATGGGCTTTTTTTTTTTTTTTTTTTTTTTTTTTTTTTTTTTGAGACTGAGTCTTGCTCTATCACCCAAGCTGGAGTGCAGTGGCGCCATCTTGGCTCACTGCAACCTCCACCTCCCGGTTCAAGCAATTCTCCTGCCTCAGCCTCCCAAGTAGCTGGGATTATAGGCTTGCGCCACCATCCCAGCTGATTTTTGTATTTTTTGTAGAGAAAGGGTTTCTCCATGTTGGCCAAGCTGGCCTCGAACTCCTGACCTCGGGTGATCCGCCCACTTCAGCCTCCCAAAGTGCTGGGATTACAGGCGTGAACCACTGTGCCTGGCCTAATGATGGGCTCTTTAATGTGATCCTTTAGGGTTGGCGCCTTGCCCCAGTTGCTGTTGAAAAAACTGTTTTTGTCCAAATAGCACACACACAGAAACCTACCAACTTCCCTCCCACTTTTTCCTAGGAATTCCTTTTGAGGGATTTCTTGGGATGGGGCAGAATGGGGCTTGGAAGAGGGAGCTGGAGCTAATTGACTGTTGCCTTTCTCCTTTGTTGGGGTCCTGAGTCTTGTTCCCGCTGTAAGAGTTACTCACTTCCTGTCTGCCACCTATCTCTCTTTGCACGTGTGCTTCAGTTGGGAGATCTGTTTATCAGCCCCTGCCACACGGCTCTTTGTTCCTTCTGCAGAGGACGTTGGGGTCCCACGGCTGGTCCTTTTGACTCATTTTGCTTTCAAGGTCCCACCTCCCAGTCTGAGGCTGCATCCTCCATTACCATCACCCTTCCTGTGGGCTGGGAGGCCAGGTCTTTTCCTGCCCAGCGATGTCAGCGTTTCCTCAGGGGCCAGGCACTCATCAGGATAAAGGAACTAATTACTTGAGTAGTTTGCCTTGCCTTGCTGAGAGGAGTGTGCCCTAAGGGACTCCATGTAATGAAGGGTATGGGGGTGTCCCTATGTTATTATAAAATTGGTGCCTTAAGGATGATGAGCATGTGACCATTTCCTCTCTATTTCCATCACAACAGTATTATGGTATGAGGCTCTAAGGGTTAGATTATCCTCCCAAGACTCTTCTCTCTTCCTTCTCTACTGGAAGCCCACATAGCATTTCCTTATGGCTTGAGGGAGAGGTTCGGAGCTACTTACAAATTAGATAAAGTACGTTTACAATCTTGTACAAAGCCACACATTTTTTTTTTTTTTTTTTTTTGAGACTGAGTCTCATTCTATCGCCCAGGTTGGAGTGCAGCGGCGCGATCTTGCTTCACTGAAACCTCTGCCTGCCGGGTTCAAGAGATTCTCATACCTCAGCCTCCTGTGTAGCTGGGATTACAGACATGTGCCACTATGCCCGGCTAATTTTTGGATTTTTAGTAGAGACCGGGTTTCACCCTGTTGGCCAGGCTGTTCTCGAACTCCTGACCTCAAGTGATCTTCCCGCCTGGGCCTCCCAAAGTGCTGGGATTATAGGCGTGAGCCACAGTGCTCGGCCTTGTTTCTGTTTTGTTTTGACAGTCTGTCACTCTGTTGCCCAGGCTAGAGTGCAGTGGTGCGATCTCACCTCACTGCAGCCTCTGCCTCCCAGGTTCAAGTGATTCTCCTGCCTCAGCCTCCTGAGTAGCTGGGATTACAGGCGTGCCACCATGCCCAGCTATTTTTGTATTTTCATTAAAGACAGGGTTTCCCCATGTTGGTGAGGCTGGTCTTGATTGAACTCCTGGCCTCAAGTGATCCACCTGCTTCAGCCTCCCAAAGTGCAGGGATTACAGGCATGAGCCACTGTGCCTGCCCTCAGCTATCTTGATTGCTGGAGAATTAAATCCTTTTCTGTCTAGGGTGTCAGCTCCCTAAGGGCTGGGCCAAAATGGTTGGATTTATAAGACACTGGAGCCCTGCCTCAGTAGCTCCTTTGAATTCTGCACTGAATTGATCAGTTTCTTGGCCCAAAGTAAACTCAGATGGCGGGCCAAGAGCCACTCTGCAGTGCCTTCTTTCACATGGTCATCATGCTCTCTGATCCCTCAGGTTCTGTCTAAGCCTCATGTTTTATGACCGTGCTGTTCTCAGCCCACCCCACCCCACCCCATGCCTTCTCAATGGTTTGTTCACCTGAATTCCCCAGATTTCATGCCAGTATCCCCAAGGTTCCTTGACCTCTTGGTGTAAGCATTCAGCATCTAAAATTCATTTTATTCCCGTCATCGCATTTCTAACTGTAGAACAAGAATTATAAATGACAAAGCTCATAGAAAATTGGCACCTTGTCTTCCCCCTCCCTCTTATTTTATACATAAATGAGAACATGGGCTGGGCATTGTGGCCAAGGCTGGGCATGATAGCTCATACTTGTAATCCTAGCACTTTGGGAGGGTGAGGCAGACGGATCACCTGAGGTCAGGAGTTCAAGACCAGCCTGGCCAACATGGTGAAACCTCGTCTCTACTAAAATTACAAAAAAAAAAAAAAATTAGCTAGGCACGGTGGCGGATGCCTGTAATTCCAGCTACTCAGGAGGCTGATGAAGGAGAATCACTTGAACCCTGGAGGCAGAGGTTGTAGAGAGCCAAGATGGCGCTACTGCACTCTAGCCTCAGCATGAGAGCAAGACTCCATCTCAAAAGAAAAAAAAAGACAAAAATTAGCCAGGCATGGTGGTGCCACCTGTAGTCCCAGCTGCTTGGGAGCCTAAGGCAGGAGAATCGTTTTGACCCGGGAGCAGGAGGTTGTGGTAAGCCGAGATTGTGCCACTGCACTTGAGCCTGGGCAACAGAGTGAGACTCTGTCTCAAGACGACAACAACAACAATAGCAACAGAAGAGAGAGACCATGCCTTGCTCCAGGTCTCTTAGCTATTGAAGATGTACCTGGACCCAGGTCTCCGGTCCTCTAGTTGAAGCAATTGTACTGCCTTACAAAGTCACATTCTCTTTGGTGCTTTTTGATTGATGTATTTATCCAACTAGAAAGTTACTCATGCCCTCATCCAAAAATGTGGTAGAGGCCAGATTAGTGCTGGTAGGAATAAGAGATATAGCCTTTGGCTTTGGAACCACAAGCATTAGCAGTCTCCATGTTCTTTAAAGACTCGGTGATGTTGGTATTTAGGCTGGACACCATGCAAAGACTACACAGGCTCGGTTCCTGCACGCAGAGAAGTTATCTAAGAGATATGACCAGGCCGGAATAGAATCCTCAGACCACGTGGAGGCTGTTAAACTTTTACATAATCTAGGGAAAGAAGGGACACAAGGTTGGCATTAGTCTAGGCTCAGGTGGGAAAAGGTTATGCTGAAAAGTCTCTCTGCAGCTCAGGACAGCTTTGTGCGAAGAACTGAAGTTCAAAGCTGCTAGTGCCTAGGAGATCAAATAGTATAGATGAGGGCGGACAACGCTGAGGGGCAGATGGAGCTTTCCAGACAATCTTGGCATGAGGATGGAGTGAGTTTCAAATCAGTCCTGCCGAGGCAGATGGCTTCCTCCGGCTCTGCTTACTGAAAGCGAAGTCACAGTCAGTGAGAAAACTGGTTTTCTTCTTCCCAGGCGCTGCCCCATACCTGAAGACCAAGTTTATCTGTGTGACACCGTAAGTGGCTTCCTTTCCCGATTTTGCCTTCATTTCTAATACCCTGAGTTATCCCTGGGAATAGGACACTGGGTGAGAGTTAATCTGCCAAGGGTTGGAAGCCCCTGGGCTATGTTTAGTACTCAAAGTGACCTTGTGTGTTTCAAAAGCTTGAGCTTTTATTTTTCTGTTGGAAACCAGAGTTTGATGGCTTGTGTGTGTGTGTTTTGTTCTTTTTTTTTTTCCATTGTGTCTTGTCAACCCCCCGTTTCCCCTCCTGCTGCCCCCCATTTCCTACAGAACGACCTGCAGCAATACCATTGACCTGCCGATGTCCCCCCGCACTTTAGATTCATTGATGCAGTTTGGAAATAATGGTGAAGGTGCTGAACCCTCAGCAGGAGGGCAGTTTGGTGAGTATTTGGTTGACAGACTTTGTCCCTATAAGGGAAGTTGGTCCTCTTTGTGTGATGCTCTCACATGTACACACCGAGAGCTGGTCACTCGGAATGGTAGGAGGTTCTAGAGGTTTGCTCTCCAAAAGAAATGGTATGAATGCCACATGTATGAGTATAAATCTAGCGGCCACACTGGAAATAGACGAAGTTAATTTTTACAATATATTTTATTTAACCCACTAAATCCAACATCCTCTCAATTTAACATTTCAGAAAAAGTTGAGGCTGGGTGGGTGGCTCATGCCTGTAATCCCAGCACTTTGGGAGGCCGAGGTGGGTGGATCACTTGAGGTCAGGAGTTCGAGACCAGCCTGACCAAAATCTCTAAAATATAAAAATTAGCTGGGCATGGTGGTGCATGCCTGTAATCCCAGCTGCTCAGGAAGCTGAGGTGGGAGGGTCGCTTGAGCCTGGGAGGTGGAGGTTGCAGTGAGCAGAGATCGTGCCACTGCACTCCAGCCTGGGCGACAGAGTGAGACTCCATCTCAAATAAACAAAACTAAACTAAAAGAAAATAAAAAGTTGAGACCTTTTTTTATTCTTTTTTTTTCATACTAAGCCTTTAAAATCCAGTGGGCTTTTGACAGCCACAGCACAGCTCAGTTTGGACAAACCAAATCCCAAATGCTTGGTGGCCACGTGTGTCTTGGGGCTCCTGAATTAAACAGTAGATCAAGGGCAGAAGATCGAAGGACAGCCTTAGATCTTCTGTAAACATGGAGATCTGGGAATCAGTTAAGGTGGGAAGGAGAAAGGACCCTTCCAGAGGCAGGGTCCTCTAGGGAGGAGAGTAAATCTGGCTTTTCTGACCATCCCTGGGCCTTAAGGGGCAGGAGATTGGATAGCAGTGGTAGCCTGGGCCCTGTCCTCTGAAGGGCTGGGGGCGTGGCCTGCCAGTTGCAGAGCGTGGACAACTGAACTAGTTTTCCCTGTCTGTCCCTCCAGAGTCCCTCACCTTTGACATGGAGTTGACCTCGGAGTGCGCTACCTCCCCCATGTGAGGAGCTGAGAACGGAAGCTGCAGAAAGATACGACTGAGGCGCCTACCTGCGTTCCGCCACCCCTCACACAGCCAAACCCCAGATCATCTGAAACTACTAACTTTGTGGTTCCAGATTTTTTTTTTAATCTCCTACTTCTGGTATCTTTGAGCAATCTGGGCACTTTTAAAAATAGAGAAATGAGTGAATGTGGGTGATCTGCTTTTATCTAAATGCAAATAAGGATGTGTTCTCTGAGACCCATGATCAGGGGATGTGGCGGGGGGGTGGCTAGAGGGAGAAAAAGGAAATGTCTTGTGTTGTTTTGTTCCCCTGCCCTCCTTTCTCAGCAGCTTTTTGTTATTGTTGTTGTTGTTCTTAGACAAGTGCCTCCTGGTGCCTGCGGCATCCTTCTGCCTGTTTCTGCAAGCAAATGCCACAGGCCACCTGTAGCTACATACTCCTGGCATTGCACTTTTTAACCTTGCTGACATCCAGATAGAAGATAGGACTATCTAAGCCCTAGGTTTCTTTTTAAATTAAGAAATAATAACAATTAAAGGGCAAAAAACACTGTATCAGCATAGCCTTTCTGTATTTGAGAAACTTCAGCAGCCAGGCGCGGTGGCTCACGCCTGTAATCCCAGCACTTTGGGAGGCCGAGGCAGGTGGATCATGAGGTCAGGAGATCGAGACCAGCCTGGCTAACACGGTGAAACCCCGTCTCTACTAAAAGTACAAAAAATTAGCTGGGTGTGGTGGCGGGCGCCTGTAGTCCCAGCTACTCGGGAGGCTGAGGCAGGAGAATCGCTTGAACCCGAGAGGCGGAGGTTGCAGTGAGCCAAAATTGCACCACTGCACTCTAGCCCAGGTGACGGTGTGAGACTCTCTGTCTCAAAAACAAACAAACAAAAAACCAAAACAAAACAAAAAAAGAAACTTCAGTTAACAGCCTCCTTGGTGCTTTAAGCATTCAGCTTCCTTCAGGCTGGTAATTTATATAATCCCTGAAACGGGCTTCAGGTCAAACCCTTAAGACATCTGAAGCTGCAGCCTGGCCTTTGGTGTTGAAATAGGAAGGTTTAAGGAGAATCTAAGCATTTTAGACTTTTTTTTATAAATAGACTTATTTTCCTTTGCAATGTATTGGCCTTTTAGTGGGTGAGGCTGGGCAGAGGGTGCCTGCAACCTTGACTCCCTTTCTGCCTGGACTTGATCTGCTGTTTCAGAGGCTAGGTTGTTTCTGTGGGTGCCTTATCAGGGCTGGGATACTTCTGATTCTGGCTTCCTTCCTGCCCCGCCTTCCCGACCCCAGTCCCCCTGACAATGCTAGTGGCATGTCTCCTCGCATGTCTAAAGGTCCCTCGTCCTGTTTGTTTTAGGAATCCTGGTCTCAGGACCTCACAGAAGAAGAGGGGGAGAGACACAGGTTGGACATGATGCAGACTATGGGGCCCCAGCGACGTGTCTGGTTGAGCTCAGGGAATATGGTTCTTAGCCAGTTTCTTGGTGATATCCAGCGGCACTTGTAATGGAGTCTCCATTCAGTTCATGCAGGGCAAAGGCTTACTGATAAACTTGAGTCTGCCCTCGTATGAGGGTGTATACCTGGCCTCCGAGGCTGGTGACTCCTCCCTGCTGGGGCCCCACAGGTGAGGCAGAACAGCTAGAGGGCCTCCCCACCTGCCCGCCTTGGCCAGCTAGCTCGCCTCTCCTGTGTGTATGGGAACACCTAGCACGTGCTGGGTGGGCTGCCTCTGACCCAGAGGCATGGCCGGATTTGGCGACTGAAAACCACCTTGCCTCAGCTGATCAGAGTTTCTGTAGAATTCTGTTTGTTAGATCAAATTAGCTGGTCTCTGAATTAAGGGGGAGAGGACCTTCTCTAAGATGAACAGGTTCGCCCCAGTCCTCCTGCCTGGAGACAGTTGATGTGTCATGCAGAGCTCTTGCTTCTCCAGCAATACTCTTCAGTACATAATAAGCTTAACTGATAAACAGAGAGAATATTTAGAAAGGTGAGACTTGGGCTTACCATTGGGTTTAAATCATAGGGACCTAGGGCGAGGGTTCGGGCTTCTCTGGAGCAGATATTGTCAAGTTCATGGCCTTAGGTAGCATGTATATCTGGTCTTAACTCTGATTGTAGCAAAAGTTCTGAGAGGAGCTGAGCCTTATTCTGGCCCCTTAAAGAACAGGGTCCTCAGGCCCTGCCTGCTTCCTGTCCACTGCCCCTTCCCCGTCCCCAGCCCAGCCGAGGGAATCCCGTGGGTTGCTTACCTACCTATAAGGTGGTTTATAAGCTGCTGTCCTGGCCACTGCATTCAAATTCCAATGTGTACTTCATAGTGTAAAAATTTATATTATTGTGAGGTTTTTTGTCTTTTTTTTTTTTTGGTATATTGCTGTATCTACTTTAACTTCCAGAAATAAACGTTATATAGGAACCGTCTGATAGCATGGCAGCTCTGTTTGGCTGGTGGAGGCTTCCTTTTCCCCTGTATAAGTTCTGAGGGGGCCTCACACACGGGTGGGGCCTGGGATAGGGGCCGGAAAGGGTCTTGAGAGGAGGTGGTTGCCTTAGTCCCCCCAACCAACCCCCTTATGTTAGCCACCAGCCCGGAGGTAAGGGGTGCCTGGAGGAGCAGGAGGTCAATAGTCCAACGGCAGAAAGTTGTCAGAGTGGAGGCCTCCCTCCCCGGCCCCCTCCTACCCCCCCGAGTGGCCTCGTCCTGCCTGGGGTCAGATAAGCCACCTAAGCGGGGTGGGGGGTAGATATTCCCACCGCACCAAGGCCTCCCCTTCCACAGTTGGCTCCTTTATCACTTTCCCTTCAGTTCACCCAGCGGGGACAACACGCAGACACCCGGTGGTGGCTGCAGGGCCCCCGGCAGCCAGTGGTGATAATTCAGGGAAAGGCGCCCCGACCTCAGCTACACAGGCGCCCACAGGGCTTCTCTCCACCCCTGCACGTGCCCCAGCGCCCTGGAGACCGCGCCTGGGAGCTACCAGCCAGCACCTTCCCTCGCAGAGATGGAGCAGATTAGCCCCGTGGGGCGGTGGCACCTGCCCGTCCCCTTCCCTCCTCTCTTCTCCCACCCCCGCCTGCCCCCTGCTCTGGGCCCCCTGCGCCTCCCTCCTGGGGCCCACGAGCCGCCCCTCTCCCTCGCTTGAGCTCTGAGCTCAGAAGGAACCTGCCCGCAAACCTGGCTCCCAGCCCCGCCCAGGGAGCGCGCGTTCCTGAGCCCAAGGGCCCCAGCGACAGCAGGGACTGGCTGCAGCCGGCGGTGCGGGGGTCCAGCCGGGGCGAGCCGGTCCCCCTTGCTGCACCTCCGCCTCGCACAGTCGCCGGCAGCCAGCTGAAAACAGCGCAGCCGCGTGGTGCCACCTGCTGGTCTCTGGGAAGGAGGAGGATGGGACGGCTGTTGTGGCTCTGGGACTGCCCCTGGCCCCGAGGGTTGAGAAGCATCTTGGCGCCGGGCCCTCAGCCGCCAGCTTCGAGGCTGCTGGGAGCAGCAGCTGCTAAGGAGAAGCCTGGGTCAGAGTTCTGCCCACCCGCGCCCATCTCCATCTTTTCCCCAAACCTCGTGTCCCCTGCTTTTTAGGGAATCTGTGCCCCCTAGACTGGCTCCTTAGCCTTCTGAGAAGCATTGACAGTATTCCAGGGGTGGCCAGCACCCTGAAAACCATAGCAAAGCGGGCAGTTAAAATTTAAGACTAAAAGTGACAGCATCAGGCATGCACGGGGGAAGGAACAGAACAACCGGCTCCAGGGGTTCCCATCACCCAGGGAGGCCACCAACGCCCCAATCAGGAGCCATAGCAGCAACTTTACGAAAAAAAATATTTTATTCCAAAACACTGTTTACACAAATGTGTGGTCTTTGTACAAAGTACAAAAAAATCCCTCTTCTCATCCCCACCTCCCTTCAGAGATGTTTAAACCTTGGGCTCCCAATCTTCCATGGTCAGCTGCACCTGACTGCGAGTCCTACAGCCTCAGAGGGAGGAGCGTGTGGGGTTGGGAGCAAGGCCTTCTCAGACCACAGCCAGTTACGCAACAGCGCAAGGCCTGCTCCAGGCCCCACCTCGCAGCGGAGCCAAACCAGATCAGCTTTTACCCCTGACTCCAGATTCCACAGGCACGCAGCACATGGCTGATTTGCAGCTTGTCTTTCACTGCAGTTTTTTTTTTTTTTTTTTCCAGGAGATAAGAGGACCAACCCTCCAAGTCCTGGGGCCCCTGTCCACCCACCATATCCTAGACCCAATCTTTTCTTCCTCTTTGTCGACAAGGTTACAAACAGAGAGGCAAGGAAAGAAGGCTGGGGCCCGACGGAGGGGAGAGAATATATATCCCGGGGAATGTGGGCAACAGCATCATAGACTTGAATGAAGCCCAAGGCCAAGCAGCCAAGCAAGGACTAATTCAGAGCAGCTCAGAAACCCTCACTCAAACCGGTGGCCCCGCTGTGCTAACGACATGGCCAGGCCCAGACACGCTCTCAGAGGGTTCAGTCTGGAGTCCACATTCACTAAAGTATAAAATACTACTCGAAAATGAACCTCAGCCTCCCTTCTGAGAGATGAATCGGTTACATCAACACATGAGGACAGATGCATTTACATAGACCCACACACGTACTTTCTCTCTCTCTCTGTCTGTCTCTGTCTCTGTCTCTCTCTTAGGACGGCAAAGCTTCTCACTCCAGAGTGAAACTTCAGCTTAGAGATGTTACCCGTCTCCCCTCCCCTTCTCAATTATCTCATTCAAATAGCTGCTGAGCAGATGAAGGGCACAGGAGGAATAGGTCTGGCTGCATTGAGTGCCTGCAGTGACAGAGGCTCGGTCTCTACCACGACAGAGATAGACTCGGCGCACTCTTGGATGCCATGATCTGAAAAGAGGCCACCGCTGCTGCAGCCACATCCCAGGACTGCACAGGGGAGGCAGGCGTAGCTCATGCACAAGGACACACACACACACACGAACATTCATGCCTGCAAAGGTGTCAGTGTACACAGCCTTACTAAACTCACAACACGAAGGCTTCACATTGAATATTGTTTCCAAAGAGAAGTGTGGGATTCAAACATTCATGAGAGGGAGCCTCTGGCAGAGGTGAAAAGACCGGCAGGGGGCGAGAGGCGGGAGTCAAGACTGTCCATTGGTCGGCGTAAGAGTTCCTCCACGTGCCTGGCCACATCCATGGTCTCATCCAGGTCGAATTCTCCATCCTGATCGAGGACATGGTCAGGGCTGGTGAAGACAGGGAGATGTCAGAGGGAGCTGGCATGTCTCACAGCCTCAGGCCCCCTGGGGACAGCCTCCAGCCTGCTCTCCACTCAAACCCCCGTCTCATGAGAACAGGACCAGTTCTGGCTGGATGCCCCCACCCCACCCCAAGCTGGGTAGCAGTCAGCCCACTGGCTTCTGCAGACCCCCACTCTATTCACATCTCTTGCTAACTCACTGGATAATCTTAGGGAATTCATTTCCCCTCTACTATCCTCTTCTTAAAACCAGGTGGCTGACACAGTGGGCTCTGCCCACCTGCAATGATGCTCAGCTGCATGGTAGGCACCGCCCTGTTCACTGAGCACCTAGAACGGCTGAATCTTTTCACTGACCACCTAGAACAGCTGAGCCTATTGAGCACATGACTCCAATTTTTACAGCCACCTGGAGAGTGGGTATTGACCCCGTTTTATAGACGAGAAAACCAAGGCCATGTCAGGAAGCTTGCTCTGGGCCACCTGGCTGGGAGGTGGCGGAGTCCGGATTGGAACCTGGGATCTTCAGTGGTCCCACTGGAAGGTGGTACCTCCCAGACATCCAGCCCTGGCTATCCAGTGAGGAAGGGAATTAATTCTCTACCTTGTTCCCACCAGACTCAAGAACAACCACCCCATTCATAGCTACCCTGTAACAAGCCCTTCCAAGCCCCTCTCTGTGGAAATGCTTCACCCACACTGTCTCATTTTAATGCTCATCCCGTTATGAGGCAAGCATTCTTGCCTCTGTTTTACACGTAAGGCAACTTGAGCATCAGAGAGGCTCAATCATTTTCCCAAGATTGCACAGTTAGTACTGGAGTGAGGACTGGACCCTGCTATGTCTAGCTTCAAAACGCTCTGTTTTTCTGGCTGATCTCACTCCTCCTGGACCTGGGCCTAACCAGAGCTCTGGATTCCTTTGCCCACCAGCCCTCCGGGGGTCCAGCCTGGGGCCAAGTCCCCAGTCCTTCCCCTGCGGACCCCCATGAGAACACCACCTACTTCTGTGGGTACATGTTATAGTGAGCCTGGGGGCACACAGCTGGGGAGGGGGCCTGGTCCATGTACGTGGCGCTGCCACCCCCAGCATCTGCAGACGCATTCACAAACCTGCAGAAAGAAGAAAACAGAGCTTCAGCTGCCAGGGAGGCTGGGGCAGCTGACTTGGGGAGGGGACCAAAGGGCATGTTTGTCTTTCTCGGGGTGTAGAAGGACAAAGTGCCCCACTCGGCCCTGGGGCTCCAGCTATAGGAGTGGGGACTCCCTCCCCAGGGCTGAGACAGGTTTCCTGGGGGAGCGGAAAGCTGGGCCAGGATAAGGATGGGAGGCAGGGTCTGGGGGAGGAGGAAAGAGGCAGAAGGAGAGCCAGAGCCACCTGGACACTTACTCAGGGACCACTTGCTTGATCTGTGGCTTCACGTATCCATCAACGGCTTTAGCTGCCAAGGGAGAACAGTGGTGAGAACCAAAGTCTCTGGGAATTCCCAAGTGGGGTGGAAGCCCACGCCCCATGCAGTCTCCCTCCTGCTCACATCACCTTGTGATCTCAGCTGGGATGAGATTTCCCAAGGACCCCCAATAAACACCAGCTGATGAATCCTGCCTGAGGGTCACTGAGACCCCTGGCTTGAATTCCATTCCTTCTCCTGGTTCTTTTTCTGGCCATTTGCTTTCCCTCTCCCTGCTCCCACCCCTGTCAAAGAATGAGAATCAACAAGCAAACCCAACCAATGGATTGGGAAGAAGAGAGACTTCTCCCTTTTGCTGCCTGCACTCCACTCGGGGGAAGGTTTGTGAGCAGGGTGTGGAGAGAGCAGCTGGTGAGGTGGGGAGCGGAGCACTATCTGTGGGCTCGAATGATCCCGGCCACTCCCTACAGTGCTGCCACCCCTTCCTCCAAGGGTGCAGAAGTGAGAATCCATGCAGCTTTCACTTTGCAGAGAAGAGAGCTGGGACGGGTTTCTCGTTCCCTCTCCTCATTCGTGAGCCCCTGAAATCCTCTCCATCACCCCATGGGCCAAAACCCACAGGGGACATGGCCCCTGGGCTCCTCCTGGGGAAGTCCCCACGGCGCAGCCCAAGGCTTTGTCTATGGGCTGGGGAAGAGCCTGGGGGAGTCAGCCGGCAGGGTCCTGGGGCAGTACCCACCCAGCACAGGAGTGTAGTACTTGGAGAAGACCTCATCTTTGGGGCGGTCAGGAAACACATAGATGAGATAGCTCAGGTCCCCCAGCCGGTCAGCCAGGGACCTGATGGAGAAGTCCCGCGTGGTGAATGGTTTCAGGTTCCACAGGTTGCGTTCCGCTGTGAAAAGAACAGCCTCATTCCCATAATCCACCGGCAGCAGGAGGATCAAGGTTTTGGGGCTTTAGGGCAGGCTTGCAAGAGAAATCTGGGCTTTTATAGAGTAGCTTGTGCTGCAACCCCAGCCTGTAGGGAAGAAAGCCGACGCGGGATGTTCTACTCAGCAAACCAGGTGAGCAGATACCAACAAGGCTGGGTCGTGGCAGAGAGGGGAGAGCGTGAAACTGCAGGAGGACTCGCCCAGCCGTCCTGGAGTCTATGGGGCTGGGGACTTCAGGTTCTCCAAAATGGAAAATGATAGAAAGAGAATGCATTTCCAAGCCACAGCCCTCTCATACTAAGCTTCCCGCTGGGTACCTTCTAAGGACACAGGCCCGATGGAGGGTGGGGGAAGGGGGGCAAGGGAACAGGAGACCGGGCTTGGGGCTGGAGTGTGGGCAAAATGGGCACTCACGGGAGTCAAACTTCCAGGCAATGGTGATGCCCCCAATTTCTGAGTCACTAAAGCGCAACAAGAAGGTCCCGTCAGGCTTGTTGATGAGCAGGTCGTGGGCCTGTTGCTTATTCACAAAACCTAGGATGGCCCTGGGTGCATGGAGCATTGAGCGTCACCACTGGGCCACAGCCACAGTCCCTCTGCGCCCACAGCTGGCCCCTGACCCTGCGGCCCCCGTTCCTTACCCATCATTCCAGTGGGGCTTGTGGTGCTTCTTCAACACCTCCATCACCCCATCAAACCACTGCCAGAAGGTGTAGTTCCAGCCCGGCAAGTTCTCCTGAGGACCCAGGAACCCCCAAGTCAGGGCTGCTGCCCCAGGTCACAGGTGGCCCAGGAAAGTCAGGGCCCTCCTGCCCCCACCCAGTCTTCTCCCAGTTCTTCACCCCTGCTTGCCACCACAGTCCAGCAGACCATAAAGTGACACAGCCCCCAACTTGTACCCTAGGGATCCAGAGAGGAAACTTACTTCTAAGACACAGGGGTCCAAGACCAGCCCGTGGGTGGGAATAAAAGGTGTAGAGAATAATCCAGGCTGGATGGGGCCTCCAAAGTCATCCCCTCATTTTACAGGTGGGGAAACTGAAGCACAGAGAATGGATGGGTCTTCAAAAATTATCGAGGAGACAGGCAGAAGGAGAGCCACAGCCACAGGTGTGGTGGCTCATGCCTATAATCCCAGCACTTTGGGAGGCCGAGGTGGGCGGATCACCTGAGGTCAGGAGTTCGAGACCAGCCTGACCAACATGGTGAAACCCCATCTCTACTAAAAATACAAAAATTAGCCCAGCATGGTGGCGGGCACTTATAATTCCAGCTACTCAGGAGGCTGAGGCACGATAATCACTTGAACCCGGGAGGCAGAGGTTACAGTAAGCTGAAATCACGCCACTGCACTCCAGCCTGGGTGACAGAGTGAGACTCTGTCTTTAAAAAAAAAAGAAAGAAAGAAAGAAAGAAAATTAGCAAACACATCTAGGCCCAGAACCCAAGGATCCTGACTCCCAGCCCTGGGGCCCTCCATCATCTTGCTCTTGGCTTCACAACTGAGCACAACTCCTACAGCCCCTGCCTGCATTTCTTGAGGCTAGGGGCCCCCATCTCTCCTGGTTGTAGGAGAGGGTGGCTGGGGGTGGAGAGTGGGGTGCTAGCCCCAGGCAGTAACCTGTCTGTGAGGCGGAGGAGCGACAGACCCCGGTGGGCCCTGGTGGGTGGCTGGCAGCCGGGCCCCTCACCCTGTTGAACTGGGACCAGGACACAGACAGGCCGCTGTAATCCTCCAGGTGGCTGCTGCTGTTGTTGAACAGTTTCTGCGCCAGGAACACGAGGTTCTCCTTGGTCAGGCCCCGATTGCTCTGCACTTCGGCCTTGAATTTCGTGTTGAGCGCCTCACACAGCTGCGGCCACAGCACTTTGTCAGGTACAGCAAATGGCACCCTGCCCTGAGAGGGAGACAAGAGAGGGGAAAAGGTAGATTGAGGGAGTTGGAAATATTCACACACACACAAGATACACGACACCCAGAGACAGGGGAGGCTGAGACAGATCCAGAAAGGTGACACAAATGCAAGGGCAGGAAATGTGGCAGCTTTTATATACTAGCTTGCGCTTTTTTTCCCAGCCTGCAGGGAAGAAAACCGATGCAGGGGGTGGGGGCATGCAGGGACAGAGACGCAGACCAGGGAACAGAAAACAGAGAGCAAGGACCCAAGCCATCTGCCAAAGGAGGATCCCAGACCAAGATCCAAAGACCAAGCTCACAGACCTCACAGACCCCAGTCCAGGAACCTGGAACCCAGACAGAGTGCCAAGGCCATGGCAGAAGGCAGGCGCCCAGCACCCCAGCCCTTCTGGCCTCACCTCACCTCTGGGCTGGCCCTGGGGTGAGGAAGGACCACTCAGCAGGGGCCCAAGGGGTGGGGCTGACCCCAGGTGAGTCCTAGCGCCTGGGGATGCTGGGGTAGGGCTCCCACGGGGACTCACCGGCTCAGCAAAGGCGTTGTCCCACAGCACGGTGGCCGTGGCATTGTGGTCCTGGCTGCCGTGGACGATGACAACCACAGGTAGGGACAGAGTCTACAGGAGTCAAAGGAACCCAAGTTGATGGGGCGTGACCACCACGTGCCCTCTGCTTAGGCAACGTGCCCAATCTGCCTTTTTTTTTTTTTTTAATGTATTTTTTTTTTGTATATGGAGTTTCACTCTTGTTGCCCAGGCTGGAGTGCAATGGTGCAATCTCGGCTCACCACGACCTCTGCCTCCTGGGTTCAAGCGATTCTCCTGCCTCAGCTTCCCAAGTAGCTGGGATTACAGGCATGTGTCACCACACCTGGCTAATTTTGTATTTTTAGTAGAGATGGGGTTTATCCATGTTGGTCAGGCTGCTCTCGAACCCCCGACCTCAGGTGATCCACCCTCCTTGGCCTCCCAAAGTGCTGGGATTACAGGCATGAGCCACCACGCATGGCCGCAATCTGCTTTATTTTTTTCGAGACAGGGTCTCGTTCTGTCGCCCAGACTGGAGGGCAGTGGTGCAATCACAGCTCACTGCAGCCTTGACCTCCTGGGCTCAAGTGATCCTCCTGCCTCAGCCTCCAGAATAGCTGGGACTACATGTGTGTGCCACCATGCCCAACTCTTTTTTTTTTTTTTTTTTGTAGACACAGGTTCTCACTATGCTGCCCAGGCTAGTCTTGAACTCCTGGACTCAAGCAATCCTCCCTCTTCTGCCTCCCAAAATGCTGGAATTACAGGTGAGAGGCACCACACCTGGTTCCAACCCACTTTCCTCACTCACCCACAGCTCCAAACACAAGCCCCTCCCAACAAAACATAGGCACAAGCAAACAAACAAAAACTACAACCAATTTTTTCTTAGCCCATTGCCTAAATTGTCTGGGTTAGTCCCAGATTATAACCTACAAAACAGGTACCTACAGAGTCAAAGCAGGCTGTCTGATGGCATTGCTGCCAGGAGTCCCGAGGCAGGCTCCTCCACCTCTTGGGTGACCTGAAGCAGTGGGGGCAGGAGGGCTAGGGGCCTCACCTTCACCTGGAACACAAGCTCATTGCTGCCAACACTGAACTGGGACTCAAACAGGACAGTGAACTTCTCCTCTGTCACGGACTCTGCACCCCGCCGGTCAGCACGCTTGATCCTCTTCAGTGACTGCAGGGTGGGAGGTGACAGGGGAACAGGGAGACGGCGGCTGCTTACAAGGACTCGGCTCTGGGCAGACCTGCCTTCCAAGGGTGGGCCCTGTCCTCACCATGTTCCTGAAGTGGGCACTGAGGGTGCCTGTGGCTTGGTGGTACTCCATCACGCAGCAGTTGTTCAGGATCTCACCACTACACTCGCTGCAAAGAAGAGGGGGGTCCCAGCTCCACACGGGCCCCAGGCCAGGAGTATGGTCCTGTCCACACCTTGGGCTGGGGTCTTCGCTCAGGTCAGCCCTGCCAGCAGCCCCTGCCCCCCATCCCCTAAGAGTGTTTCTTGGCGTCTTTCTGGGTTACTGACTTCTCCGTCAACCTGGTGCCCAGCACCCAAGGCAAGGTCTCCAATGGTGAGGTCTGGATCTATCATTAGAAATTCCTCGATACCAAGATTGATGTGAGGGGCTTTGGGGACTTCTAGTAGCTTCTAATGCACTTAAGATAAAAACCACAACCACAGTTTCTGAGGATCCCTATGGTCAACACCTACCCACCTCCCTGGCCTCACTGAATTCCTCTCCCCTCACTCAGGACAGGCAAGCCCCACTGGCCCTGGCTGTCTGCTGAACACGCCAGGCTTGGACATTGGCCCTTGCTCTTCCTGTCACCCCAAACACTCTTAGCCTTCTCCTCCTTCAGGTGTCAGCCCAGATAGCTCCCCAGAAAGGCCTTCCTGGACCACTTATCTGGTGAAGCTTACCAGGCTGACCTTTCCTCACCCCCGCCTTAAACACATCTGCAACACTAGCAGATTGCTCTTTTTTCTTTTTTTTGAGACAGAACTTTGCTCTTTTTGCCCAGGCTGGAGTGCAATAGTGCAATCTCGGCTCACTGCAACCTCCACCTCCCGGGTTCAAGTGATTCCACTGCCTCAGCCTCCCAAGTAGCTGGGACTACAGACGCACGCAACCATACCTGGCTAATTTTTGTATTTTTAGTAGATATTGGATTTTGCCATGTTACCCAGGCTGGTTTCGAACTCCTGATCTCAAACGACTCTCCCACCTCAGCCTCCCAAAGTGCTGGGATTACAGGTGTGAGCCACCGCGCCCAGCCTAGATTGCTCTGTCTTAACTTCTTTTCCAGTGTCTATCACCGCTTGGCCCTGCCTGATCTTTTAAAGTGTATTATCATCAGTCTCCCCAGCTGCAATGCAAGCTCAAAGGCAGTGAGAAGATCATTTGTTTTCATCTTCACCCCAGATCACATGGTAGGAAATCAGTAAACTTTTTTTTTTTTTTTTTGGAGACAGAGTCTTGCTCTTGTTGCCCAGGCTGGAGTGCAATGGCACGATCTCGGCTCACTGCAACCTCCACCTCCTGGGTTCGAGCAATTCTCCTGCCTCAGCCTCCCGAGTAGCTGGGATTACAGGAGTCCGCCACCACGCCCGGCTAATTTTTGTATTTTTAGTAGAGATGGGGTTTCACCATGTTGGCCAGGCTGGTCTCGAACTCCTGACCTCATGATCCACCCGCTTCGGCCTCCCAAAGTGCTGGAATTACAGGCGTGAGCCACTGCGCCTGGCCTTTTTTTTTTTTGAAACAGTCTTGCTCTGTCACTCAGGCTGGAGTGCAGTGGCACAATCTTGGCTCACTCCCACGTCCACCTCCCAGGTTCAAGTGATTTTCTTGCCTCAGAGTAGTTGGTAGTTGGGACTAGAGGTCCAAGTAGCTGGAGCTACAGGTGTACGTCACCAAGCCCGGCTAATTTTTGTATTTTTAGTAGAGACAGGGTTTCACCATGTTAGCCACGCTGGTCTCGAACTCCTGGCCTCAAATGATCTGCCCGCCTCTACCTCCCAAAGTGCTGGGATTACAGGCGTGAGCCACCTCGCCCAGCCTCAGTAAACATTTTTTATTGGATGACAAGGGATGGGGCCATGTCTTCCACATCACTCATTCACTCATTCATTCAGCCCCTGCGTACGCTGTGGGTGGTCTGCCCTGACACTGGACACTACCTCTCCACTCTCTGCCACACAGTCTCTGTACTCTTCCCTCAGGATGTGGCACATAGGTTCTGCCTGAAAGTCCTCCCTCTCTGCTACTTCCCTCCCTATCACTAGCTACCTCCAATTCCACCAGGAACCCAAGACTGTCATTTTTTTGCATCAAGACCCCCTTTCTCCGTGCCCTACACGTCCCCCTGCCACATGGCTACACCATCTCAGGCATTTCCCAGCATCTGCTGCCTGCTCTGCTGGTCAAGGGGCTGGGCGAGGAGACAGCCCAGTTCTGCTGGGATCACAGTTTCATCGTCAGTGTGTAGCACAGGTTCTAGAACACAGCTGCAACACCATACTTTGTGTGATTTTTTTGGAAACAGGGTCTCACTCTGTTGCCCAGGGTAGAGTGCCATGGCGCAATCATACCTCACTGTAGTATCAAACTCCTAGGCTCAAACAATCCTACCACGTCAGCTTCCCGAGTAGCTGGGACTACAGGTGCGTGCACCACCATGCCCAGCTAATTTTAAAATTTTCTGTAGAGATGAGGGTCTCCCTATATTGTCCAACTCAAACTGTTGGGCTCATGTGATCTTCCCACCGTGGCCTCCCAAAGTGCTGGGGTTACAGGGGTAAGCCACCGCACCTAGCCTAGCACCATGCTTGTTGCAGGGACAGGGAAGGCCTCTGAGTAGGGGGAGGGCAGTGCACCATCTGTCCCAGATTTAATGATGGTTTGACATGATTGTTCGAATTTACAATGGTGTGAAGCAATACACTTTCAGGAGAAAGTGGTGTGATAGTCTCTCACAATGCTGGGCAGTGGCAGTGAGCCTCAGCTCTCCGCAGCCACACCATCCCCAGGGTAAAGAATGGATACTCAGCTGGGTGTGGTGGCTCACGCCTGTCAACTTAGCACTTTGGGAAGCTGAGGTGGGAAGACTGCATGAGTCCAGGAGTTCGAGACCAGCCTGGGCAACACGGTGAACTAGGGGACAAGACATAGCTGGATGCAAGGACAAAGAGAGGGGGTGCAGGTCCCCCATACCTAAGCATGGGCAGGGGAAGGGAGAGGCACAATTACTTGCGGGTGTTCTCGTTCTTGAGCAGAGACTTGGCCTGCTGCTCACTGATGATGGTGGCCTTCACCTGGGGGGGGTTCATGTGCACGTTCAGCTTCCCGCCCACCAGCAGGCGCACGGTGGCTGCAAACTTGGTCTGGGTCTTCAGGACCTGAGGAGGCTGCTTCTCAATGATGAATGTGCTGCAGGGAACACAGGGACAGACGCACGATGAGGGGCTGGCGCAGGGGAAAGGGCTCTCAGTCCCTCTGTGGTGGGGGTGGGGCGCCTCCCGAGGGGCTCAGGAGGTGAAGAGCTCGGGCACAGCCTCTGTTCCTGGGGAAGCCGTGAGAGTCCAGGGAGAGGATGGAGAGGGGAGTGAGATAACACAGCAGGTGGCATGGGCTGCGGCCCAAGGGCATCTCTTGCAGTGTCCACAGGAGAAACTGGGCAAGGGCGGCACCCAGCAGCCACAGCAACTGGAGATGGAGTGGGGAGGGATGAGAGGCAGGAAGCGGATCTGCTGGTCTGGAAGGCACCTGTGGCCCCCCACACGCAGGTAGGAGCTGCTCCAAGCTCCTGGGCATGGCCAACAGGCAGCAGTCACCTGGTCACCAGGGCTGAGATGATGTCCGTGATGGTGGCGTTGACCTCGGCCAGCATCTCCTCCACTGGGCCGGGGATGGGCAGCTGCTGGCAGAGGTGCTCGGCCCTGCGGATCTGCTGCCGGTTCTGCCAGATGATCTCGGCCAACTTCTCACACCTGCACGAGAGCCCCAAGGCCGACAGGAGGACAATGGCTTCTCTGCACAGACGCCAGGCCCCAAGACACAGCTCCCGCTCCCCCAGGAAGGCTCTGTGCTTTTGCCACACTTCCCACCCATGGGAAGAGCAGAGCTCCCTGCCTCCCAGAATTAGAGACGTACACAGGAGGGGCGACCCTGACTAGGCCCAAACAGCCCGAGCATCACCCCACACACCCCAGCCCTGTCCCATCCCCAGGACAGCAGCCCCCTTCCTGAGGGAGGTGCACAGGATGGGGGACCAAAGTCTGATTCAGGAACCAGGCCGCCTGGAGAAACAAGAGCTGTCCCAGGATGGAGGGGGCCTGCTGCAGGAGCCAGCACAGGAGGTAGAAGCAGCCGGGTCCCCACCAGCCCCTCCTGCCCTGCCTGCTGGCCCCCCCACACCATTACCAGGACTGTAGCACGTCCAGGCTGCCCTCAGGGGGCCCCCCGTTCCCGGCCAGCTGCTGCCGCCGCTTCCACTGGATCAGCTCGTCATCCAGGATGATGGTCTGCTGCTTCCGCAGCAGCTGCAGGGTCTTCTGGTGCTTCTCGGCCAGCTCCTGAGGGAAGGGAGGAGAGCAGCCCCTTCTGGGCTCCCAGAGAATGCCGCAGGGCCTCGCTGGGAAATGGCAGGGCAGGGCCCAGGCCGCTCCCTCTCCCCGAGCTGCTCTGCCTCGCAAGGCCCCCAGGAAAAAAGGCCTCCTGCCCTCCCAGGTTCTGCTCTCATCCTGGTCCCAGCCCTCCCTCAGGTCCCCAAAGACTGACTTCATGGCACCTATGCCCAGGAGAGGCCCAGGACCCCACTCACCACGCGGTACTGCTGCAGTGTCTGTGCCTCACGCTGCAACCAGGCCTCCAGAGACACCTGCTTCTGCTGGAGGGCCGTCTCCCGGCTCAGACGCTCCTGGGGGCTCAGCTGGGCCAGCTGGGCAAACTGAGCTACAAGAAGGGATAGGAAACCATGACCATCACCTCCCAGTGTCCAACAGGAGGCCCAGAGAAGCCCACTCACCTGTTCTGGAGCGAGACCCTCCCAGGCTCAGATACTGCATCAAGAGCAAGTCGGGGTTCCTGACAGCCAGGGGGGCCAAGATGAATGGGCGCCTCAGGAGGTGCCTCTGGGCCCTGCTCACCAGCCTCCTGACGCTGAGCATCCCCTCTGGGGGCACACGGGTGCTGGGGCAGCTGGGGAGGAGGCCTGCCTGTCTCCTGCCCGCCTGCCCCACAGGGCTGCTAGCCCTTTTCTCTAGGCCTGGCGTGGGTCCAGGCTGTCTGGGGTACAAGTGTGCCCATGCCCTTGACTGCAGGTGAACCTGGGCAAATCGCTTTCCTTTCCTGTGCCTTGGCTTCCCCACGTGTAAAACGGAAGATTCTCGGCACCTCAGTGGGGTTCTTGAAGATTAAATACATGAAGACATGGAAGATGCCAGAAAGCTGCCTGGCATGGGTGCGCTCTGTGTGAGGTTTGTCCTTCTTGGTTAACGGGAAACAGGACAGAGAGAAGAGGTGACAGAGACAAGCAGCTGCTCGGCCCCATCCCTCCCGCAGCAATGCCTCCCTCAGAGACCCCCGGCCCCAGTGGCTCTGTCTCGTCCCTGAGCACAGCAGTCCCTCCTCAGGGGAGGATGAGATTCTTGAGGGGCTGGAAGGGGCCCAGCATGTTTGTCCAGGTGAGCTCACTGTGAGCCCAGCCGACCAACCAGGGGAGACAGACAGACAGACAGACAGCAGAGGGAGAGCATGTCCAGGACCACTGGGGATGCAGAGCCACCAAGATTCTCTCAGGAAAGGGAGGCCGGAGGGAGGCGGCTTCCCTCCACACCACCTGTGAGGAGTCTCACTGATGGCAGAACAGGGAGTAAGTCAGGCCTCACTACCTTTTAAGAAGTATCCATCATGGGGCTGGGCGCAGTGGCTCACACCTGTAATCCCAGCACTTTGGGAGACCATCCTGGCTAAAGCGGTGAAACCCCGTCTCTACTAAAAATACAAAAAATTAGCCGGGCATGGTGGCGGGCGCCTATAGTCCCAGCTACTAGGGAGGCTGAGGCAGGAGAATGGCATGAACCCAGGAGGTGGAGCTTGCAGTGAGCCGAGATCGGGCCACTGTACTCCAGCCTGGGCGACAGGGCTAGACTCTGTCTCAAAAAAAAAAAAAAAAAAAAAGTATCCATCATGTGCCAGGCGCGGTGGCTTACGCCTGTAATCCCAGCACTTCGGGAGGCTGAGACAGGCAGATCACTTGAGGTCAAGAGTTCAAGACCAGCCTGGCCAACGTGGCGAGACCCTGTCTCTACTAAAAACACAAAAATTAGCTGGGCATGGTGGTGCATGCCTGTAATCCCAGCTATTTAGGAGGCTGAGGCAGGAGAATTGCTTGAATCCAGGGGGTGAAGGTTACAGTGAGCCGAGAGCACCACTGCACTCCAGCCAAGGCTACAAGCAAGACTCCACCTCAAAAAAAAAAAAAAAAAAAGTACCCATTATGAAATACGTAAGACATAGGGAACATGGAACACAAGGGCGCCTGTGTATCAATAACCCAGCCTGAGAAACTAAATATGTCCACTGTTACAGCCACCACCGCAGGCCCACCCCACCCTCCCAACGACAGCCCCTCTCCACCACGCTGGGACTATTAATCCCTTCCCGTCACCTTCTCAACAGCCCAGCGTCCTTGCTTGAGCTGAGTCAGAAGATGCGCGCATCAGCATGTCTCGGTCGAGCTCCTGGCTGGCCCCTGAGGGCCATGTCACCCTGACCCCAGCACTGCCCCATGGAATGCACAAGCTGGGACAGACGAAAGGAACTCTATGTAGCCAGGAACAGCCCACAGCTAGAACTCAGAAATATGGCTCCAATCTCACTGCAGGTATGGAGCAGGAAGAGGATCATCCAGGCACGGACAGATCCGAGGCATCTGCACGGCTACCTCGGGAATCCTGCCCAGCCACAGGGAGGGTGGTGGTGATCCCTACACCTGGGTCCAGCCTTCCTATGCAAGGGACCCACTTAGGGCTCTCCTGAAAATTTGCAGAAGCTTTTGGGAAGGAGGCCAGAGAGACGGGAAGCAATTTCCCTACTCCACTGGAGGCAGCTGAGCATTCCCTGGCAAAAGCAGATCGATAGTCTGTGTTTCTGCTGAGTGAACTTGACAAATGGGACTGAGAAGACACTGCATGATAGATCCAAACCCGACCTGAATCCAAACCTAATCCGCCACCATGCACAGCAAACAGAAAAGCCAGGCACGGGATCAGAAATACTGTCGACAGTCTAAGGACTTGGGTAGGAATAACAGCCTGAAATCTTCCATTTCCATTCTCAGAAGGAGCTGCCCTTCTTCTAGGGCCAGTCTGGGACAGATTCAGATGAGGGGAAGTTCTCTTAGAATTATCCTGTCAGTATTGGCTGGGCGCAGTGGCTCACGCCTATAATCCTAGCACTTTGGGAGGCCAAGGCAGGCAGATCACTCGAGGCCAGAGGTTGCAACCAGCCTGGCCAACATGGCAAAACCCTGTATCTACTAAAACTACAAAAAAAAAAAAAAATTAGCCAGGCGTGGTGGTGCATGTCTGTAGTCCCAGCTACTCAGGAGGCTGAGGCATGAGAATAGTTTGAACCTGAGAGGCAGAGGTCGCAGTGAGCCGAGATCGTGCCATTGCACTCCAGCCTGGGCAATAAAAAATAAATAAATAAATAAGCAAACAAACAAACATTTAGAATTATCCTGCAAGTATTTACATAATAGCTGCAATATTCAGGCATTGTGTTGGTCTCAGTGTACACAAAGCACTGACAGTGCAGGGTTAGGAAGAGAGCTTACACGGCTACAATAGAATTCTAAAAAAATTAGCCGGGCGTGGTGGCCTGCACCTGTAGTCCCAGCTACGCGGGAGACTGAGGCACGAGAATTTCTTGAAGCTGGGAAGCAGAGGCTGCAGTGAGCCGAAATCATGCCACTGTGCTCCAGCCTGGGCGACAGAGCAAGATTGTCTCAAAAAAAAAAAAAAAAAAAAAAAGAAAGAAAAAGAAAGAAAAGAAAAGAAGAAAGGTTTAAAATCAATGACCTAAGGTCTACCTTAAGAAACCAGATTAGAAAGAGTAAAGGAAAAAGTATTTTGATACCCCTTGTTCTCACTAAGATGGGATGTTACATTTCTGGGGTCAGTCTGGAATGGGACATATTAATAGATGGGCCATGTCCCATGACTCCTCAAATTGTACCTGGGGTTAATTCCTTTCAAGCTAATTTGATTTTTTTATTTCCCCACATCTTTATCATGGGAACCATTGGTGAACTACAGACCTAGGATACAGGAGAATTTTCTACTGTCACCCCTTCCCCCAGGCCCACGTCCTATCTGTGAGGCTCAAGAAGGCCCACTTTGGAAGTTCCACCTTTCCCAGCCTGGTTCAACCAGAAGACTTCCAATCCAAGTCCTCCCTCTGGTTAGGGAGCACTGTTCATATTTATCTATTTGTGTAGATATTTACAGAATATACACCATTAAGGAGAGAATACTGGTTAATAAAGTACAGGAATTTTATGATATATCTCTAGTTGAGATCCAGTTCTGTAACTTACAGGCAACCTAGGCCAAGCTACTTTGAACCTCACTTTTACCATCTGCAAAAGAGGGGATAACACAACTGTTCACTTCATAGGCTTGTTGAGAGGGTTGAATTAAATAATATGTGCCAAGTGTGACCTACAGCAGGGACTCAATCATCGGGAGCCATTGCTTCTACCAGGCTTCGGGCAAAGTGCTGAGGAGATGGACACTGACCCAGCTCTACCCTCTAGGAGTCCATAGAATGTTCCTCACTCCCACCCTCAGGATGCACACTGTGCCTCCACCGCGCCTCACCTTGGATCCTCAGGCTCTCCTGGTACTGGATGATGAAGTACTCCTGAGTCTGCTGCAGCTTCTTCAGCTCATTCTCTGTGTCCTGCGTGACCAGTCGCAGCTCCTCAAATGTCTGGTTGATCTGAAGGTGTTTCTGGGACATGGCGTCAACCAGGATCCCAGCCGGAGAGCTGCACTGGAGACAGATGGAGTGGAAATAACTCGGGGAAGAGAGGATGGGAGAAGACCACAGGCATTAGGAAACACCAATACTACAGACTCCAAATCCCAAACCCCAAACTAGGGTAAGAAGGGAAACTAGGGCAAGAAGGGAGGGTCATTTGCCTCAGAAGGAGTCATTTGCCAGAATTGGGATAGAAAAGGGAAAGAGAAAGGAGAAACAGGTGACCCGGCAGATAATGGCAGATAATGGCACCTTCAAAGTGCAAATGTCTATGTCAGAGCTGACCTCCACTAGAGTATTCCAAACAGGGTCCATCTAATTTCCCTCCCAGGGACTACAACTCAACATGTCCCAGGTGTCACCTGGGTTTTCCCACAAATGATGATGACCCCTCGCTCTACATTTATTTGCTGACTCAATGCCGTGGACTGCAGTAGATCCTAGGGACATAGGGAGGAACAGGGCTGTGTGAACACACATCATCTCACTTAAGACCCCCTTGTGATTGAAGGAAGAGGGAAGAGGCTGAACCTCTCACAGGCATCCTGGAGACCCCGAAATGAAGTTAGGGGGGAGGCATCCACAAGCTCTCCTGGGATCCAGCCATTCCTTCAGCACATTCAGGCGAATCGCTTGAACCCAGGAGGGAGATGTTGCAGTGAGCCGAGATTGCACCACTGCACTCCAGCCTCGGCAACACAGCGAGACTCCATTTCAAAAAAAAAAAAAGAGAGAGAGGGGGTAGAAACCAGGTCACAAAGGGAGGGAGCACATGGCTGAAGGAGAGCAAGTCCTCAGAGCCTTTCCAATGAACTGTTCTCAGAATAAAATCCAAACCCCTTCCCATGGTGTCTGCTGGCCATAGCCCTGCCTACCTCCAGCCCCAGCTCACTGGGAATGTGTGCTTTCTGTTTCTGTTCCTTGAACACACAGGCATGTTCCTGCCCTGGGGCCCTTGCACTTATTGTTCCAACAGTCTGGAACATTCTGGCATCAGATCCTCCTGAGGCAAAGCACTTTAACTGGTACCGTTGCAGAGGGGTCATCTCTGACAAGCCAATTCACAGTAGTGCTGCTTCTGTCTAAAAGTGTGTTGTTCTTGTATTTGCTTACACGTTTCTGTCTGTCTCCCTGCACAAGGATGTGAGGTTCCCAAGGGCTAGGACCTTGCCTTTCCTGTGTACTACAGAATCCCCAAGACCTAGAATGCCAGCGGTGTTCAGGAACGGCTTTATGGTTGGAGGAAGGAATGAGCTCCCAGACCATGACAGCACCAGCACCATGGACATGGATTTGTCAATGAGGCTGAAGTCATTTTTAGGTTTGCAGATACCTCTGTGATGGCAACAAGTCAGGGACACAGGGGCTGTGCTGGAAGACCCTTTGTGACCTGGTTTCTAACCCCTCTTTTTTTTTTTTTTTTTATATACAGAGTCTCATTCTGTTGCCCAGGCTAGAGTGCAGTGGTGCAATCTCGGCTCACTGCAACGTCCCCCTCCTGGGTTCAAGCGATTCTCCTACCTCAGCCTCCCAAGTAGCTGGGATTACAGGCGCCCGCCACCATGCCTAGCTAATTTTTGTATTTTTTAGTAGAGACCGGGTTTCACCATGTTGGCCAGGCTGGTCTCGAACTTCTGACCTCAGGTGATCCACCCACCTTGGCCTCCCAAAGTGTTGGGATTACAGGCGTGAGCCACCGTGCCCGGCCTGTTCCTACTCTTGTAAAATGGAGATAGCAATCATACCTATCTGCGTCAGAAGAACTAACACAGGCAGGCTCAGAGAAGTAAGGCCCAGGGAGGGGTAACGGTGACACATCTCCCCAGTTCTGAAATAATAAAGGCACTGGGTATCTGCATGGACAATGACACAGTGCTCTACTATCTGCAATAGAGCAAAATGAATTTCACAACATGACATAACAGTTAGAAATCTTAGAACAGTGACCGGAGCACAGGTCATATTTATTATTTATTTGTTTATTTATTTATTTATTTTTGAGACTGAGTCTCACTCTGTCATTCAGGCTGGAGTGCAGTGGCGTGATCTTGGCTCACTGCAACCTCCGCCCCTTGGGTTCAAGAGATTCTCCTGCCTCAGCCTTCCGAGTAGCTAGGATTACAGGGGCCCACCACCATGCCCAGCTAATTTTTGTATTGTTAGTAGAGACAGGGTTTCACCCTGTTGGCCAGGCTGCTCTCGAATTCCTGACTTCAAGTGATCCACCTGCCTCGGCCTCCCGAAGTGCTGGGATTACAGGCATGAGCCACCACGCTCAGCCTATTATTTATTTATTGTTGTGGACACGGATTTCAGGATTTACTCAGCAGACATTTATTGAAGTCTCACTGTGTGTCTGATGCTGAGCTATCATCAGAGAAACACATAAAGGCCTGGTGTTTTTTATCCATGGCAACTCCCCACTTGGTTCCTTCTCCCCAGTTACACTGACCACTTACAAGTCTTCCAACATGATAAGAAGATTCATGCTCTCCTGCTCTCGCAGCTGCTGTCTTTTCACTAGAAAATTCATCCCTCCTCTCCTGCCTTTCTCCACTGTAGTTCAGACATGCCTGTCCTCAGGATGATCCCCTGCCAGCCAGCCCCAATCTGAGCTACTCGGGAGGCTGAGGCAAGAGAATTGCTTGAACCTAGGAGGCAGAGGTTGCAGTGAGCAGAGATCGCGTCACTGCACTCCAGCCTGGGCAACAGAGCAAGACTGCGTCTCAGGGGAAAAAAAAACAGTAGGGGCCGGGCGAGGTGGCTCATGCCTGTAATCCCAGCACTTTGGGAGGCTGAGGCGGGCGGATCACGAGGTCAGGTCGAGACCATCCTGGCTAACACGGTGAAACCCCGTCTCTGCTAAAAATACAAAAAATTAACCGGGCATGGTGGTGGCGCCTGTAGCCCTAGCTACTCGGGAGGCTGAGGCAGGAGAATGGTGTGAACCTGGAAGGCGGAGCTTGCAGTGAGCCGAGATCGTGCCACTGCACTCCAGCCTGGGTGACAGAGCAAGACTCTGTCTCAAAAAAAAAAGAAAAAAGAAAAAGAAAAACAGTAGGAACAGAGGCTCAGAGAGATTAAGCAACTTGCTCAAGTCACAGCTAGTAAGTGGTAGAGCCAGGGACTGGACCCAGGGGGTCACTCCATCCCGGCGTGCAATGCTGCCACCTCTTACACTTGCCCACCTCCCTCATCTTCTTGTTGCTCTCCTCGTGCTGCTGTTTTATATAAACACAGTTGTTTCTGGAGAGAAAGGCATATGGAAGGACTTCTCAACAACCCTCCCCATCCCCAAGGGACACTCACATTGTTGGCTTCTCTGACCAGCCTCTGTTCATTGTACAGAATGTGCCGGATGCAGCGGACCAGCTCCATGGGGCAGCGGTCATACGTTTTCTGAAAGAATCCAACAGCAGCCTCCAGCGCCACCCTCTGCTCCAGCCACGCCAGCCCCATGCCATGCCCAGCCCTTCCTCTCCTTCAGCCTCTGCCTCAGCTTTTCCCAGGGAGCCTCGGGAACTATCCCCAGACACCTCTATATCTCTGTTCCTCATCCTCATCTTCCCCTCCAAGATCTTCATATCTGGTTTGGAGCGAATTAAAAACCCACAGTTTATGAAGCACTTTCTCTTTTTTTTTTTTTTTTGAGATGGAGTTTTGCTCTTGTTGCCTAGGCTAAAGGTGCAATGGCATGATCTCAGCTCACTGCAACCTCCGCCTCCCGGGTTCAAGTGATTCTCCTGCCTCAGCCTCCCGAGTAGCTGGGATTACAGGCATGTGCCATCATGCCCAGCTAATTTTGTATTTTTAGTAGAGGTGGGGTTTCTCCATGTTGGTCAGGCTGGTCTCGAACTCCCGACCTCAGGTGATCCACCCGCCTCAGCCTCCCAAAGTGCTGTGATTACAGGTGTGAGCCACCATGCCCAGTCTTATGAAGCACTTTCAATCTACCATATCTTTTGACTCTAACACAGGGGTCCCCAACCCCTGGGCCATGGAATGGTACAGGTCCATGGCCTGTTAGGAACTGGACCACACAGCAGGAGGTGCGCAGCGGTGAGCAAGCAAGTGACGCTTCATCTGTATTTACAGCTGCTGTCTATTGCTCGCATTACAGCCTGAACTCTGCTTCCTGTCAGATCAGCAGTGGCACTGGATTCCCATAGGAATGCTAACCCTATTGTGAACTGCACATGTGAGGGATCTAGGTTATGCACTTCTTAAAAGAATCTAATGCCTGATGATCTGTCACTGTCTCCCATTACCCCCAGATGGGACTGTCTAGTTGCAGGAAAACAAGCTCAGGGCTCCCACTGATCCTACATTGTGGTGAGTTGTATAATCATTTCATTACATAGTACAATGTAATAATAATAGAAATAAAGTGCACAATAAATGTGATGCTCTTGAATCATCCAGAAACCACCTCCCTGCCCAATCCCGGTCCGTGGAAAAATTGTCTTCCATGAAACCAGTCCCTGGTGCCAAAAAGTGGTGGGGGACCACTGCACTAACAGCATGGAAACCCTAGGACATAAGCAGAAACTATAATCCCCATTTCACAGATGAGAAAACTGATGCTCAGAGACACTATGTATTTGTCCCGATGCAACCAAGTGAGAGAGCAGATGACTCCAGACTCAGGGCATCTGACGCCAGGGTCAAGGTACTTCCCACCATCCCGCCCCTGGCCTCCTATATTGCTTCCCCTCAGGCTTCTCCTGTTTTCCCCCTCTTCTGGGATGGACTTGTATTTCCCAGGCACCCTGCTGTCTGTATTGAAGGGCTCTCTGGGAAACATAAGTGAGTTCCAATAAGTGCTTGACTGTAATCACTACCCACACCCCTTTCCTGCTTCCACAAAAACTCCCTCTCTTCCTCCATACCCCCTCCTCTCAAGTAAAGAAGAAGCTACATCTTATTTCTAAACCCTCAATTCAAAGCCCTTGTGTCCAGCTCTTGTCTCTGGGATGGCTCCTCTCTCACCTTTAAAAGACCCCAGGAGGGAGGTCTGGTGGCCTAATTTCTAGAGTCTGCTGGTCTTCCCTTCTCCAACATAGGAATCCTGACTCAGTCTCCCTCCATCCCTTCTGCTGCTTCCATAAGGCCAGTTCACCCATCTCCCTCTGTTGGCAACAAACACCTCCCACCCTTGCTTTGCAATATGCTAAAGAAATCCGACAGGTCGAATTTAGAAAGAGGGGGTGGGGGAAATCGAAGAAAAGTTCCCAATAAGTTCGTGGTCACATGGTGAGTCAGTGGCCAGGCCAGGAAAAAACCCAGGGGTTCTGATGCTGGAACAAGATGATGCTGCCTCCCCGTAGGTGGCCCAGAGCCTACACCCACCTGGAGCTGCGTGGCGTAGTGCCCCAGCTTGATCTTCAGTAAAAACCCATCTTCCCCCACCTGGTGCTCCGCCTTCTTCTGTAGCTCCTGCACCAGGCCCTCCAGGAGCTGGGTGGCTTGGGCTCTGTCCTGGGGATTGTCCAAGTCAATGGCATCCCTTGGGGCGGGGCAGGAGAGAAAAACCTACTGTGGCACCTCCTTGGGCAAGGAGGTCAGGGACCCGGAATAAAGTGGAAACCCCAGGCTCATGACCGAGGGCACTCCAGGGCCCACAAGACTTGTTCCTAGCAGCTCCACAGACATCCGAGTCTAAAAACATTCTCTGTCCTCCCAGGCTTCCCCTTTCCCAGGGACACCACCCCTTCCGCACAGAGAAGGACAGGCAGGACCAGAGTCACACCAAACCACCATGAGTAGAACTAGAGGCCAAAGGGCCTGGATGGTAGGGACCCTCTGAGGAGGGGCAGGGCGGGACGTGCCTACCATGGCTGGCTCTCAATCCACTGGGCCAAGTAGTGCCGGACCTCGATGGGGAAGTGCTGGCCGTACAGCACCTGCATCTGGCGCAGCGCATCTCCCTGCAGCTGCTGGGCCTGGATCCAGCCCGCCATGGCCGTTCACCTAGGGCGAGCCAAGCGCTGAAGCGCTCTCCTCTGCAGAGGCCAAGGAACCGGGCCTGCCCCTGGCCCTGCCATGCCTACCTATCCCTGGACCGCGGTCAGGCCAGGCCCCTCCCCTCCCACAGATAGCTTTCCTGGGCAGGAACAGAGATGGTGAGGAGTGGAGGGTGGCCCATCCCCTGCAACAAGGAACCCGCTGAAGGGGAGGGGAAGGTGCTCTGTAGAGGCAGGTGCCCTCCCCGTCTTCCTCTCCCCTTGCCCCACCGGAGCTTCTCCAGTGGGGGGGACGGCTAGAAACTGAAAGAGAAACTTGACGGCAGGAGGCCCACAGGCCCTCTGGAGAGGGCTGCAAAGATCCCCCCAGCCCGCCTCGGGCCGGGTTTCTGGGAAGGGGAGATATTCCAACCCGAAGTTAGGCCAGCGCCGCGACGGCTCCCACTCGACGGCTAGGGCTTTTCGGGCACATGGCTGGGGCTGTTCAGGAGACAGGGCTGAGGACTTGGGCGCTCCCCTCTTCGGCTGCTCCCCTCTTCGGCTGCTCCCTCAGCTGTGCACTAGTGTCTCCCCGGGTCCAGCCCGACAGTGCTTCCTCTCCAAGGTGTGCCAGGACGGCGCCCTCCCTGGCCTCTGCCTTTCATCCCCGACCCCTGTCCCCACGTCCCCCCGTCCCTCGTCCCTTGTCTGCGCTGCGCCAACTCCCTCGCAGTGCCGGGGACTGAACCCCGCGCTGCGCCCGGCCGTCGAGCTCCGGGTGCCGGAGGTGCTGGGGCGACAGTAGAGTGTCCCCTCTCCGCGCGCCGCCGAGGACGCGCCACCGGGCCACCCACCTGGTGGGGCCGCGCCGTCCGGCAGCCGGGCCGGCTCTGCGCCCCGCAGCTCTCGCTCCCGGCCGAGGCTCCTGGCGGCGGCGGCAGCGGCGGCTGTTACTACAGGAAGGAGCGGAGAGCAGCGATTTCCTCCTCAAAGGTCAGCTGCCTGCGATAGACCATACACAGCGCGCGAGCCCGCGCCAGCACCCCTCCCAGCCCCGCTTGCTCCCTCCCTGCCTCCGCCCTCAGTCGCCGGCTCCCCTGCGAGTGCGCAACAGCGGCGGCCGTTCCCGGCGGGCGGCAAGGCGGGGCGGCGCCGGGCGTGGGGGCTGCCCCGACGGCGGGGTCCCCCCGGGAGTCCCAGCCGGCCCTCGGCTGCGGCTCCGAGGGAGCGTCCCGGAACCAGGGCGGGTCAGAATAGCCGGGGGAATGTGGTTGTCGGGGGGTGCCGGGAAATCCCGGGCTCTGGAAATCCCAAACCTGGGCCTCAGTTTTCTCATCCGCAAAAAGGGAGGAGGGAAGGGTGGATCAATTGGCAACGCCTTCCAGCTCTGGAGCCTGTCATCTTTTGAGCCCCTAGATTAAAAAATAAATGTGTGGGGTGTGTGTGTGCACGCGCGTGTGTGCGCATGTGTGTCTTGGGGGCCACAGGTTTTGTGACCTCAGAGGCAAAACTGTAGGGAGGGGAAGGACTGGGGAGTCTAGTGAAGCCAAGGTCACCCCCACCACCGCAGCACCTCCCTCCTTCTTTTACTCCCGCCATCTAAACTCAACCCTGACGGAGGAACTGGAAAGAACCTTGGCAGTCATGTGTTTCAGCCCTCCCCCTCTCCACAATTTTGCAGGTAAGAAATGGAAGTCCTGAGAGGGAAAGGGGCTTGCCCGGGGCCACCCAGGGCCACACAGTGGGCACGTGGCCTCACCCCGACTGTGATCCATAAACTAGCCAGCGCCCCCGTTCACCCAGCCTAGTTACTTATGAGGCTTCAGAAAAGTCCAGGGAGGGACCGTCTTGAGTCCTCCCAACTTCGAAACTGCCTACAGGCCTTGCCACAGCAGTGAACATCCTGTCTAGAGCCTCAGTCCCCCTCTCCAAGAGGCCCCTTCCCACGAGGCCCAAGGGGTTTGGTAAGGTCGGGCTGGACGCCTTCCATCCCCTTTGCCCAGCTTCCCTCTCCTCTGGGCCTCCCCTCTGCCTGGCAGCGGGTTGGCAGCACCAGAGGAGGGGCCAGCCCAGCTGCCCACTCACAGCACAGCTGGGCCAAGACTGCATGTCCTGGTGGGGGGCGGTGTGCATTCTCATCTGCCTCCCTCCCCAGCTGCTTCTCAGAGCTGCCCTTTTCTCTCCATTCCCACTCTCCCTTCTTGCCCCTTACTACCTCTCCCAGTTTCATTCTTTTAACTTCAGAGGAAAAAAAAAAAAGAACTTCAAAGCTACAGAAGCCAAAATGTCTGGGTTCTCCCCACCTTCCCTGTGTGGTCACAGTGTCTTAGTTGGCAGGATCACAAGGGAAGGAATTGAAAACTCTAAGGGGGTGCATGGAGGATGTAGGGAAGCCTTGCTTCCCAGATGCTCTGTAGGGGGCCCCAGGGAGGAGGAAGTATAGCCCCTCTCCTCTCCTTTCCCACTCTGAGCAATGGATTTGGCAGGGGAGGGTCAGGCATAGAGCTAGGGGGTCACCTGGAATGAAAGCCAAGTGCCACAGCTGGAAGTGACCATAAAGATGATTTTACAAGTGGAAAAACAAAGGCCAGAGAGGGGAAGTGACTTTGCCACTGTCATGCAGCCTGTCGGTGGCTGGATACAAACCCATTGCCACATTTGGGTGGGTCCCACTTGGCACCTGTGCCCTCCAGCAGTTCCCTTCAGGCAGGTGTGGAAGTCAGTTGATGGGAGCAGATTCCTCAGGTTTTCAAGTCCTCTCACCCAGGTCTGGAGGGGAGAGGGCCACCCTTGCCATGCACTGACATCTGGACACCTGATGGAGAGGGGGTCCTGCCTGCTCTCTTCCAGGCAGCCACCTCTCTAGACTCCTCCTCCAGGGCCAGCAGAGGCCTGTTGTTCCAGCAGGCAGCCCCACCCACCAAACATCTTTCTTGGTTGAGCTGGGCTTGGCTTTAGTGTGGGTAGTCCTAAGTCCTAAAAAGCTAGCACTGAGGTGCTAGAGAACAGAATGGGAAGGATAGGCCTAAAAGGGTGTCTGTGTGGCTGTGTTTTCAGAGCCCTCCCGTGCCTCCCACCCTGACCCTGTGCCGGGTCTGTGCCAAGTGGCTATGCCCTTGGTTGACCATCTCCTCATTTGGTCTCTGACTGTAAGGCCCCGAATATCTGTGTCTTTCATTGCACATTTCCCCTTCTGGGTTTTTTGTTTTTTGTTTTGTTTTGTTTTGTTTTTGAGATGGAGTTTCGCTCTTGTTGCCCAGGCTGGAGCAATGAGATAGCTCAATGGCGCGATCTTGGCTCACAGCAACCTCCACCTCCAAGGTTCAAGCGATTCTCCTGCCTCAGCCTCCTGAGTAGCTGGGATTACAGGCATGTGCCACCACTCCTGGCTAATTTTGTATTTTTAGTAGAGGCGGGGTTTCTTCATGTTGGTCAGGCTGGTCTCGAACTCCTGACCTCAGGTGATCCACCCGCCTCGGCCTCCCAAAGTGCTGGGATTACAGGCATCAGCTACCGTGCCCGGCCCCCACTCTGGTTTTTATTCTCTCTGTGTCTCTCCCTTGTCTCATTAGGTCTCCATCTGGTTCTCTGATTCTGTGTGGGTTTCTCTCCATTTCTTTGTGCCTGTTCTCCCTTTGAGATGCAGTGGGGAGGAGGAGGAGCTATGGAACTTTCCCAGGATGGGCAAAGGGCACCCAAGGGAGTAGAGGGAAGGGTGTCTGTGTTGGGTTGGGAAGAGGTGACTGTAGTCATGGCTCCAGATAACACAACTACCTGGAAATGTCAAATTTGGGGTTTCTTTTTGCTTTCAGTCCCCTGGTTTGGCCTCTGCGATTTCCCACCACAAAGCACCCTGGTGATTTTGGGGAACCAGTCTGTGGGGGAGAAAACTGAGGCCACAGGATGGGGGTTCAGGAAGATCAGAAACTGTCAAGGTTCTGACTGAGCTGTGGTCCGAGGCTGGCCTCCTTGCCCCTAACTGCTCTTCACCCCCAAATCCAAGTCACAACATTAGACGGGGAATGAGGAAGGATTTTAGAAATCTTACAGAAATACATTCCCTAGGCTAGGTGCAGTGGCTCACACCTGTAATCCCAGCACTTTGGGAGGCTGAGGTGGGAGGATCACTTGAGGCCAGGAGTTTGAGACCAGTCTGATCAACATGGTGAAACCTCGTCTCTACTAAAAATACAAAACAGTTAGCCGGGCATGCTGTCACGTACCTGTAATCCCAGCTACTCAGGATGCTGAGGCACAAGAATCTCTTGAACACAGGAGGCAGAGGTTGCAGTGAGCCGAGATCATACCACTGCACTCCAGCCTGGGCAACAGAGTGAGACTGTCTCAAAAAAAAAGAAAAGAAAAAAAATATATATTCTCCAAAAGAAGACCTCCTATATTTTATTAGGAATAATAATAGTCTGCAGCCTAGGCTTCAGTTGGCACACTATATTCGTATCCTGAACTACATCAAGGCACATTTGTGTACAAACACGGTTGTGCTCTTCAACTCAACGGATCCTTTCAATAACCTTGAAGGCAGTCAGGGCCAGAATCACACCCTTTGATTAGTCCATGAAAGAAACCTGCACAAAGCTGTCTGGCCAGTAAGTACACAGACGGCACCAGGATCCACGTTGCTGGGCCTTGTGGGCAAGGTCTCAGTATAACCTTTCTAAGGTTCCCCAAGCCCAGCACACACCAGCAGAGTGAAGAGGCCTCCCTGGGCTGGGCTAGCTCACCATTTTTCTGCAGTGCAGAGCATGGCACCTCTATTCTCACCCAGCCTACACCCCTGCTCTATTGAATGGGACAGTGTGCTCTGTGCACACTTACATGAAGGTGGGTTTGAGTTTATGGATTAAGAGAATTATCCCAAAGGGCCAGGCACGGTGGCTCACACCTGTAGTCCCAGCACTTTGGGAGGCCGAGGCGGGTGCATCACCTGAGGTCAAGAGTTCAAGACCAGCCTGGCCAACATAGTGAAACCCCGTCTCTACTAGAAATCCAAAAATTAGCTGGGCGTGGTGGCGCATGCCTGTAATCCCAGCTACTCAGGAGGCTGAGGCAGGAGAATCGCTTGAACCAGGGAGGTGGAGGTTGCAGTTAGCTGAAATCACGCCATTGCACTCCAGCCTGGGCAACAAAAGCAAAACTCCATCTCAAAAAGATAAAAAAAAAAAAAAAAAAAAAAGAGAGAGAGAAAGAATTATCCTAGGTCCCCTTTCTGCCTTGCCCTTGGCGATCAGATCTGCCCATGCCCCTACCCTGGGGAGAACAGATTGAGGTCACCTTGACCTGACCTTCCTTGGGGGGTGGAGGGAGATGGTACAGAGATGCCTTTGTTTCCTGTGCTCCAAGTCCCTTCTTCAAGGAGAGTTCCTGTTACATGGGAGCCAGAGGGGAGGTGGGGTAGGGGTGAAGAGCCTTCCCAAGAAAGCTGGAGGCTTTCTAGGAAGTATCTTTTCGCCCTGTGGCAAAGGGGAGAAGCCCTGGAGCACTTAAACATCCTGTTTCACCCCCGCCTTGCCTCTGCTTGGACAGTCTACCTGCACTCCAGCCCCCACCAGAGAAGGCTTCTAGAAGTGGGGCCATGGGGCCATGCTCAGAGTACATCCCGCCTCTGAGGCCAGGCCCTGGTACCTCCCTGTAGAAATGCCACCCCCATTCTTGTCCAAGAAGACAGAGCAGGACCTAGGGAGGGTGTGTGTTTATATGCACAGGGTGCGGAATTCTGTGCAAATCTGGGGGAAGGGAAGGAGCTGCTGGAGCTTGGGTGAAGCCCATTCCTGCCGCTGTCCCTTATCCACCACTCTTCAGGGAAGTCACTTTACAGTGAAGTCACCAAGAGAACACAAGGCCATCCTGCCTGAGGCATAGTGACTGTCCTCTGTTTCTGGGAATAGCGTGAGGGGAAGGGTGTGGGGCTGGACAGGGTGGGTAGGAGGGGAGTCCTGCCTCCTCTGCCCAGCTGCCCAGCCTGCCTGCCCTGGGGGAGAGGCTTGTAGGCCTGTTTCTTTCTGGACGAAGAGAAGAGGATGCAGAATCTGTGCCAGGTTCACATTTCCCAGCCAGTCAGGTGGGCAGGAGGAGCCCACCCTTTGCAGCCCCCTCATTGCAGGGCCAGGCCCAGGAGGCTGGAGAGAGGAGAGAGGGCACACAGAGCCAGGCAGCTGAGTGGAATTGGCACTGTCCTGGGCGGCCCTGGGTCAAGCCTGGCTTCTCATCCTCATCCATGATGACTATCAGGCCTCTCTTCCCGCTGAGCTAGTTTCTCCTCCTTCCAGCCCAACAAGAAATCTTTTGTGCTTTGGCCTAGCCCAGTACCCGACCTCAAGCCTTCTGGGGGTTGTGTGCGAGGGGGCTGAGCATCTTCCACGACACCTCCCAGTACTCTGCCACTTTCCTTTGTTATGACTGGAGGGGGTTCCTTTCTGTAGAATCTGTTTCTCATTGTTTCTTCGTATCTTAAGTCTCAGATCTACCCACATCTTCCTTGCTCCAAGCCTCAAAAAAGTGCTTCGGCCAGGCCTTTCCCCTTGCACTGGCCTCTTAACTCCAAGCATGAGCCCCTTTCATTCCATCTACCTGGAATGTCATTCCTCCCTTGGCCACCTGGTGAAATTGGCCTCATCTTTCCTAGGGTTAGTGTGGCCTAGAGGAAAACACAAAGGCTTTGGAGTCATAAGGTCCTGGTGCAGACCCTGGCTCTGCTGTAGGATCTTGAGTGAGTGAGTCTGCCTCTTGGATCTAAGCGTCCTCACTTGTAAAGAAATAGCAAGACCCACTGCTGGGATTTCTGTTAAGACCCAGTCACAGGCCTGGTGCCGTGGCTCACGCCTGTAATCCTAGCACTTTGGGAGGCTGAGGCGGGTGGATCACCTGAGGTCAGGAGTTTGAGGCCAGCCTGAACAAGCCAGCACAGACTCTGCATGGTGAAACCTTGCCTCTATTAAAAATAAAAAAAAATTAGCCAGGTGTGGTGGCAGATGCCTGTAATCCCAGCTATTTGGGAGGCTGAGGCAGGAGAATCACTTGAACGTGGGAGGTGGAGGTGGCAGTGAGCTGAGATCGCACCACTGCACTCCAGCCTGGGTGACAGAGTGAGACTCTGTCTAAAAAAAAAGACTCAGTCACAGTGACTGGTGCATTGTAGGTGCTCAGAAGCCTTGGCCAGTAGAGTTGGGTGTTTTTTCCTCTACCCTTCAATCCCATCTGTATTACAGGCCCCTTCTTATGGCCCTAACACATTGCCTAAAGGGCTACGTCCCACTGCTTGTCCACAATAGAGGCTTCATAAATATTTGTTGGATTAATGAAGGCCCCTAAAACAGCATAGAACTTCCGGAGCTTTGACACTTCAGGGCAGACCCCTGTTCACTGACCACCCCCACCATGGTTCCCAGAAGGCTCTCCCCCTGCTGCCCTGGCCTCTGCCTGCTCTGGTCCCACTGAGCTGCTTTTCCACGCACAGTGGCGGCAGCAGCCTCATCTTTGCCTGGTGCTGGGCTGAATTTTGAGTTCTTAACCTGCCCGGCAAGCCAGCAAGATACTGGCTGCAGTGGCACTCTGCTCCCTCCTCTGCGTCCGCCCCACCCTCCCTGGATAATGCTGCATCCCCCAGGACTCTGGGTAGAGAGAGCCCAGTGACCCTGTCCCAAGAGGCGGGGTCGGGGGATACTTGGCCTTTCCAGAGAGCCCACCCTTTAGCCTTTAGCTCTGGCTGGAAGGGAGTCCAGATTGGTGAGGCACACAGGAGCAAGACTGAGAGCGGGTGTGTGAGACTCTCCAGGTGCTGAGTCCTCCATGCACATGCACATCCATCGCTCCCGTCCTCTCCCCTCCCCTCCATGTGACAAAGCACCAGTTCTCTCCTGGCCAGCACACTGGCTGGGATGGGGCTGAGGGAAAGAAAGAGAGAAAATGCTTTTTTATCAAGTGCCAGGCACAGTGCTTAGTTGCCTTCACAAATACTCTCTTTTTTCCTTTAAAAAAACTGTCCCTAATGTTTTAATAGGGAGCACCTGCACATGGTATACGTATTTTGCAACAAAAGATTCAAAAGGGTATGTGGTGAAAAGTTAGTCTCTGCCCTTTCCTGTCTTCCTGTCCCCCAGGGCCCTTCTGGAGGGGCAACAACAGTTGCTAGGGTCTTTTGTGCATTTAAATGCACAGAAGGATTCTGTGGATTTAAAACATATATTACACTTTACCTCCTAACTGTGACTTACACATGATGGGAAATTGAGGTCCTCAGAGACATTAAGTACCCAGACCAAAGTCACACAGCTAGTTTTTTTTTTTTTTTTTTTGAGACGGAGTCTCGCTCTGTCGCCCAGGCTGAAGTGCAGTGGTGCGATTTCAGCTCACTGCAACCTCAGCCTCCCAGGTTCACACCATTCTCCTGCCTCAGCCTCCCGAGTAGCTGGGACTACAGGTGCCTGCCACCATTCCCGGCTAATTTTTAGTATTTTTAGTAGAGTCAGGGTTTTGCCGTGTTAGCCAGGATGGTCTCAATCTCCTGACCTCCTGATCAGCCCACCTCGGCCTCCCAAAGTGCTGGGAATACACGCATGAGCCACCGTGCCTGGCCAACAGCTAGTAAGTTGGCAGAGCTGGGATTTAGAACCATATCTAACTTTTCACCACCAATGATCTGGCAGAAGTAAGCAGGGGCCCTGACAGAGCCCTCCGAAACTGCAGAGCCCATTCCAAACCGAGGCCACGCCATTCTGAGGCCTTGGAGATCTGGGGTCCCCACCTTCTTTTCTGTTGAGCATCCTATACCTTCTCCACATGGCTCCAGGGTCCTGTACTGACCTATCCCCCTACGGAAGGATTCATCCCCACAGGGAAAAAGGGACATTCCCACAGTGCCTTTTCTTAGCAAATATGTGGCCGGTGGTCGCCCAGGATCAGCCTGACTCCTGGGATGCAGGAGGGAAGCCACAATAACGAAGGTCTCTGGTTTCTGGCCAGAGGGGATCGTGGTTGTGGCTTCAATGACGTTCCCAGAAAATGGCCTCATGATCTCTGGGGCAGGAGTGAGGGAGGATGTGAAGCAGGGAAGCTGCCCCCTCTGAGAGCCATGTGTTCATCTATGAGAGAGAGAGGGGAGGAGGCTGTAGGATGGGAGCAGGGGCATGCATGGACAAGGGCTGTGGACTAGACCCCCAGGTTCTTCCCCCAAGCCTCTCTCCTGGGTCAGGCCAGTGCACTAAGGGATGAGACCATCCAGTCGACATTGCTGCATCTCCAGGTAACTTCTTGGGTCATTCCTTCTGGGTTGGACTGTGGGGTCTTTCAGGATCCTAGCTTCCTGTTCAGTTTCTTTCTTTCTGTCATGTCTTAAGTCTGGTGTCCCCTCAATTTAAGGGAATACGTCCCCGAGGCCTAGAAGAAGAGGGTCTTACCCCATCAGAACTGTCAAGCAGAGAAGCAGGTGTCAGGCCTTCCCATCCCAGGATGACAACATTCTGTTTTGCTGAGGTAGTCACCCAGAACATTCTGTCTTCGGCGTCTGTGTACACACCCAGCCAGGTCTAGCTTGGTGCCTGGTGACCATCAGTCAGAGATGTGCCTAGAGCTGCAAGAATCAAGAGGCATTCTCACCCACCCTTCAGGACATTTTTTTTTTTTTTTTTTTCTGAGATGGAGCTTCGCTCTTGTTGCCCAGGCTGGAGTGCAATGGTGTGATCTTGGCTCACCGAAACCTCCGCCTCCCAGTTTCAAGTGATTCTCCTGCCTCAGCCTCCCAAGTAGCTGAGATTACAGGCATATAATCCTCTAATGGTGCCACCATGCCCAGCTAATTTTGCATTTTTAGTAGAGACGGGATTTCTGCATGTTGGTTAGGCTGGTCTCAAACTCCCGATCTCAGGTGATCCACCCGCCTCAGCCTCCTAAAGTGCTAGGATTACAGGCGTGAGCCACCGCGCCTGGCCCCCTTCAGGACATTTAAACTAGCGCCCTGTGGCTGCCATAAACCAGCTGGCTTGAGTCCTAGACCTTGGCCGGTCTTGGGAAGAGGAGTATTCACCTTAGCTGCTGCTAAACACCACAGCAATAGTTAACCACTATATAGTGCTTTCCAGTGAAGCACTTTACATGTAGTGAACGCTTATTTCCCGCAACCCGATGAGGTAGGTACTGTCTCTATCACCACATTACAAACGAGAAGATAGAGGAAAACACACTCATGATTACCTGGCTCAAGGAATTGACAGAGTCTGGTTTGAGAACCTGCACTTTTTTTTTTTTGAGACAGGTCTCAGTCTGTCTGTCGCCCAGGCTGGAGAGCAGTGGCACAATCATGGTTCACTACAGCTTCAGGCTGGGCACAGCGGCTCACAAATGTAATTCCAGCACTTTGGGAGGCTGAGCGGGGAGGGTTGCTTGAGCCATAAGTTCTTGAACAGCCCAGGCAATATAGTGAGACCCTGTCTTTAAAAATAATTTTTTTTTTTTCTGAGATGGAGTTTCACTCTGTCTCCCCAGGCTGGAGTGCAGTTTTGTGATCTCGGCTCACTGCAACCTCTGCCTTTCGGGTTCAAGCAATTCTCCTGCCTCAGCCTCCCAAGTAGCTGGGACTACAGGCATGTGCCACCATGTCCAGCTAATTTTTGTATTTTTAGTAGAGACAGGGTTTCACCATATTGGCCAGGCTGGTCTGGAACACCTGACCTCATGATCCGCCCACCTTGGCTTCCCAAAGTGCTGGGACTACAGGCGTAAGCCACTGTGCCTGGCCTACAAATAATTTTAAAAAATTATCTGGGAGTAGTGGTGCATGTCTGTGGTCCCAGCTACTCATGAGGCTGAGGCAGGAGGATTGCTTGAGCCCAGGAGGTTGCCTTGAGCTGTGATTGTGCCATCACACCATGAGACCTTTTTTTGTGAGACTCTGTCTCCAAAAAAAAAAAAAAAAAAAATCACACCCTTGACCTCCCAGGCTCAAGTGATCCTCCCACCTTAGCCTCCTCAGTAGCTGGGACCACAGGTGTGTGTCACCACACCAGGCTAGACCCTGTACTCTTAATGACTGCATAGTCCTTGTAACCTCCATTTCCATTCCTAGAGCATAGGATTTGTTCCAAAAATATTTATTGAGGGTCTGTTCCGGGCTTGAACAGGAGTAGGGGGATTTAAAAGTGAATAAGGATATTGTGTCTGCCCTTGGGGATAGAGACAGAAACATGAAAACATGAAATTGTCCTTCAACACAAGAAGTGCTTTAATAGAGGCATGAACAACGCGGTGGGAAACAAGGAGGGAGGTCATGCTGCCTGAAGCAAATGTCACCGAAGGGCAGGCATCAAGAAGGCAGGACATTCCAGGCAGAGGGAACAGCATGTGTGCAGGGATGAAAGCTCACAAGAAAGAGAAACATGGGTCAGGTGCGGTGGCTGATGCCCGTAATCCCAGCACTTTGGGAGGCTGAGGCGGGCAGATCACGAGGTCAGGAGTTCGAGACCAGCCTGGCCAACATGGTGAAACCCCGTCTCTACTAAAAAAATACAACAATTAGCCGGATGTGGTGGCGTGCGCCTGTAATTCCAGCTACTCAGGAGGCTGAGGAAGGAGAATCACTTGAACCCAGGAGGTGGAGGTTGCCGTGAACTGAGACCACACCATTGCACTCCAGCCTGGGCAACAGAGAGAGACTCCGTCTCAAAAAAAAAAAAAAAAAAAAAAAAAAAAGAAAAGAAAAAAAGAGAAATATGGAGAACATGGAGCACCTGAGTGTCAAAACATCATGGGCAGTGACTGTCAGGGAGGTTGCCAGAGAGCTCGGGGTTGGTTGGCGCATCCATCCTGCTTCCTGCTTCCTTCTCCGGCCTCCAAGCTCCCTGAATCTACTCTGTGCAAAGCACTGTGCCAGGTGTTGGCCCAGAGTGTGGGACTGGAGCAGTGGCCTGGGTAGGGGAGAAGGGTTTTTTGACCAGCTGGAGACTTTTGTGGCTGGTGTCATTCTGGAGGTGAAGAGAAGGCCGCTGGAAAGAGCTGCCCAGTGAGGACTATGGGCGAACTTGCAGCTCTGGGCCATCTCTGGACGTGAACGTTTTGCATACACACAGGGGAGCTCTGTGTGTCTGAGTGGGGCCGGGAGGGGTCCTTCTCTCTCTTTTGGCCCCTGCAGCTTGGCTTCTGGAGCTTTCCTATGTCTTGCTTTAGTGCTAGCCCTTGGAGGGTTGCCAGGGAAACCGCTGGCCAGCTCCAGGAGAGAGACGTAGCAGAGGAAAGGAGAGTGGGTGACTCAGGCTAGCTTCCCACACACCGCAACCCCCTCCCCAGCACGTGGAAAGGATCTGGGGGACCCCCTTCCCCTGGATCCTACAGATGACCCTGTTTATTCTTTCTTCTCTGGAGAGAGCAGTCCCTCCCGCAGCTCTGACTGGTGGGAGCCAGCCAGATTTTCCCAGGAAGGGAACCGGCCCCAGGCGCCCCGTCCCCCGTAGGTTCACCCTGGAACACGGACAGGTGAATTCGGCCTAGGCGAATGTGAACTGCTGTGCCCATGCAGGCGGCAGGAGCCCTGGCTGAGACGCCCTCCCGGGGGCAAACCCAGGATAATTATTGATCGGGGCCGCTGTGGACTTCTGACCTCGGCCTCGGAGGGAGAGGACCCGGAACGCGGGCCTGGGCTCCCAGGGAGGGAGGTGGGCGGGCCGCGGAGGGGGCCAACCAAAACGACCACGACAGTGCGCCCTAGCCCTGCTAGTGGTGGTCGACCCAACCCAAACAAAGCAGCATGTGCTTGCGGTGCGGGGTCGGCTAGGGAGCCGAGCCGGGAAGACACCCCACCGCCGCAGAAAGAGGGTGCGCGCGTCGCCGGCACGGGCCCCGCCAAGCGCGCCGCCACCTCGGGTGCGCCGAGGGGGTCCGGGTCCTTCAGGGGCGGCCGCGGAGGGGGCGCGAGGGACTGAGGGATGGCGAGCGCGCGCCGGGCGGAACCAGGAAGCGGGGCGCGCTCCGGCCTGCCAGCGGCGCGCGTCCCTGGGCCTCCGCGCGTGAGCGGCGCGCGCGCCCCCGCGGGCCCCGGCGGGAGGAGAGTCGGCGGCCGGAGCCGTCACCCCGGGCGGGGACCCAAAGCAGGCGACTCCGCGCGGCGGCCCGGCGGAGGGAGAGAGCGAGCGAGCGGGCGGGCGGGTGGGCAAGCCAGACAGCGGGGCCGGAGCAGCCGCGGGCGCCCGAGGGACCGAGCGAGGTAGGAGCTGCGGGGCGAGCCCTGGGCCCGGGGCCGGGGGAGCCAGGCCGGGGAGCCAGCCCGGGCGGGGCCCGCGCTCCAGCCGCTCAGCCGCCCGTCAGGGCCGCGCCGCCGCCATCGCTCCGGGGCCGCGGTGGCTGGGCGCTGGGCGAGGGGCGCGCACGGGGAGAGGGGGTCCGGGCGGGCTGCCGGGGAGGCTGAGGGCAATGCGGGGCGCGCGAGGGTGACTTGCGAACGCCGCGGCGCCGCGGGGGGCGTGCGCTTTAAAGGCTGCGTGCGCGTGTGCCGAGTGGGTGTGTGGGGACCCCGCGCTGACCCCCTAGGAGCTCAGGGGGCTGCTGTCAGCCGCCTCACACCTTCGCGTTGCAATTCCGAATAGCCCCAGCCGTCTTCCTTGCTTTAACTTCTTTCTTTCAAAAGAGGTGCCCGGGACTCCGGGGATGTGATGAGCCTGAGGGGGTGCCTGGTGCGGTGGGGGGTATTAGCAAAGCTTCAAGAAACAGGGCCTTAGAAGGAGTCAAGACAACAAATACGAACGTTTCGATAAGACTCTGGGGGGCGGGATCCCACATCAGGACCCGCCAGGCCTGGGCTCGTGCGTGTGGCCGTGGGATGCAGTGTGCTTTTTCTTTCTAGTCAGGGATAAAGGGTTAAAAGTGCTCCTGGTGTCGGGGGTAGATATGGAGAGTCGGAAGGGGAGTTGTATCACAAAAGCTGGTCTGAGGCTAAAGGAATCTGGCAAGATGGTCGGGGTGATCAAAGAGGAAAGAACTCACACGGAGCAAGAGGCGGTTGCAAACACTTGTAGCCAGCAGTGATGGAAAAGGCAAAGAAGAAAAACAAGTGCCAGCTTTTAGAAAGACGGGATTATTGAAAACCACAAGAATTTTAAAGGCTGAAAAGAGATACCGATTCTCTCTTTGCCAAAGAGCCAGAGTCAGTTCTTTTCGTCTTGGTCCCTGTGATCCCGCCATACCTTGTATCAAATAAATAGTGCCAGAAGTGGGTCAAAGAATGTTAGAGCTGGAAAGGAACCCAGCGATGATGCCACATTCTTTTACTGTACAAATGAGGAAACTGAGGCCCAGATAGGTGGAGTAAGTGGCCTGCTCAGGTGACATGGCTGTTTGTTGAGTATCCAGGGATTGAAACTTGAAGGACTCTGAGATTCGTGCTCTTCCCAAAGCACCATGCATTATATAGATCTTTGCCTAGATACAATTCCACACATTTTCTCTGCAGTGTCCTCAGGGAATGCCCTTTGAAAGGGCCAGCGTGACACCGAATATCGTACTTGGGCTTATGTCATTTTTTTCAGTCTTCAAGTGGTGTTTATGGTCTGCTTGGATCTTAGGTTTCCAACGTTGTTGGATAGCCGCCTGGGCCATAATAAGCTTTCAGCTGTTGGGTCTACATTATTTCAAATAATTTTGTTATCGTTCAATTAAGATGATAGAACTGTGCCTCTCTCCCCAACATTCTGTTATTGTCCATTTGCTTATGTTATATTGCGTTATGTTCATTGCCTGTCAGTTCCTAGGTGAGGATGTATTTTATTGAGTGTGCCTTTCATGTTTTAAAATTTCATTTTGTAACACTAAATATTGGAGTGGTTTGGATCACTTCAAATGGGGAGAATCTTATTGATTGATTTTATTTTAAGGCTTTGGGTTGTTTTGTTTATTCATTTGGGTACCAGTTTCCATCTAATGGAAGATCACAGTTGTTAGAATGGACATGGCTAAATAAGAGAAGGGGCTGCTGATTTTAAGAAAAACTTCCTATGTGACAATTTGTGGAATCTGTTACGTTTAATTCAAACAACACTACACCTTGGGTCAGGTAAGTGCGTTATCTAGGAGATGACTTGTTTGCTACTGTAGCCTCTGGAAGATGAAATTTCAAGCTCCAGATTGAGACACAGGGAAGGAATGGAGAGTTTTTTTTTTGTTTGTTTTTTTTTTTGTAAAGCAAACCATCAGAAAAAAAAAAGTTGATTTCTATCACCAGCAGTTTGGTTATTGCATAACTTGAAGCTAAACTCTGCATAAAATCTTTGCTGTATACCCAACTAAGTAAACTATCCCACCTTCTCATCAGTTCTCACCTTTTCAGTGCTTGTGTTTTTTGCCCACGGGATATTAATATGGATTGTGTTAAGAAATTTAAGGTGTGTACTTCATAATATGTATGATAGTAGGAGAAAAATGTGCTATCATCGTTTGGAGTGTTACAACATAAATATTTTGGTCAACACTTCCTATCCTGCTCTGACTTTTCATCTCATCTCCATTTTCTTCCTCTCTTGATTGTTTTTATGTCATTTACATATGTAAAAGCCACATCAAGACTAAAGTTGCCATTTATTACTTTTTGATACTTAAGTCGAGTTTTTTCAAATCATAGTATTGTTGGTATTCAAATTGTCTGTAATTTTTGTTAGGCTTATATATTATGAATCCATTTGTTGTGGTTTATTTGACTTGTTGTTATGTAGGTAGATGACACAGGTAGTCTTACTGTAAAAGGAAGACGTTATAGATAGGTAAATAACATGCTCAAGATTAGATGCAGGTTACAGGTGGAATCAAAGGAAGCCTAACTATTTTCGTGCCCTACAAACATGTCTGTATCTCATAAAGTTATTCACAGATTTCTGGACATTCTATCTGTGACACATTTTTTCCCTTTCTGTTAAGAGTGTAGATTACTGCATTATTCCTACAAAAGGAAGCAAAATAACCCTAGTTTGTATGATTTTTCTGATAATTTGAAACTTATTCTTTTAAAAAGCTATCTGGCAATTGCAGGTTACTGGACTCTTCGGAAGAATATCCTTTTATTTTGATACTATAAAGTATCAAAATACTTTAACTGTGCAACTTAATAAAAATAATGCTTCAAAGTTAGCTCTACACTATCGCTGTCCTCAAATGTGTGGTATTTAAAGGAAGAAAATGTTTTTAATTCTGAGCTTTGTGAATAGAACTCTTCTAAAATCAGAAGTTTTTTTTTTTCCCCTGCAGTGTTGGAAACACAACAGTTTTATGCTTATTTCTGGGAATAAGAAAGTCAAACTTAACGATCTAGTTTCCATTGATCAGACAGTTTTTGTACTTAAATTTAAATTCTAAGCATCAGAGTGATAAATATTTTTTAAAATTGTATTCACTCTTAATTATAGTGGCCTTATTTGAAGTAAAATCTTGACATTGGGTGTTTTATTAATGATGATCCTCTGTTACTGAAAAGCCTATGTCAGTTTGGAGAAGATTTTGCACATCTAAATCTATGCTGTTTTTACTAATCAAAAGAGAAGAGTAATTTACAGGTGTTAGATTTTTAGTTGGTTGAATGAGACCCTCACTTTTGATGGTTTCAGAGTTGAAATGATGTTTTATTACTTTTGTTAGTTTGGGTCACACCCATCACTTCCTTGGAAGGTATCTTTGAGGTTTGGTTTCCTTTTTTTTTTAAATGGTAATATTGGGGTGGGGGTGCTTCCTGTTTGTATTTTCAAAATTAGGTCCAAATGTTAAGCTTCTTGTAGTGTCACATTTTTATTTTAAACTTATACAGACAAACATCAGATGCCATGTGGTTTGTCTCTGACCCTTTGCGCTACTTCATGACAGCTTTACTGAGTGAAGCCTGAATACCCAATCGGGAAGGCAAGATGTTCTTGTCTTTTCCCAACTCTTTTCAAAGTTTAACAGCCTTGGAAGGAGTCTTAGAACAGCAACAAAAGCACGATTAACAGAAAAATGGAGGTGCTGCTATCTGTTTCCTCGCAGGTACTTGGAAAATGTACAGCACTAAGATAGAGTTGAAACGTTATGTAGAGCCTTGAATGTCGGTGCTTCAAAGAGAAGTTGCTCTGGGTTTATATGATACAGAACCCCATGGTATATATTAGGTAGTAATGATAGCCGTTTTTCTGGACTCGCTTAAAAGCCATACACAGTGTCATGGAAAAGAGTTAAGAACGAGGTGAAATTTAGGGTATGGTATTAGAGCTCAGGAGGAATCACCTTCAGCCTTAAAACTCTTCCTTTACTCTCCTGGGTCACTTAAGTGATAGGTCACTTTTAATATAAATGTTGCAGGATGAGTTAAGTGGAGCCTTGAGAAATATGTGTAGATTGTTTCAGTGATTAAAGCAAGTGTTCTTTTCCTGGCCTTTAACTCGCTTTATTCTAAGAAGTGTAATAACTAAATAGACTCCTAATTGAATTGACATTCAGATGTGTTTGCAGTTTAGGGGGAGTTTACCTCTTCTAAATTTTCATTTGGATCCCATTACTAAAAGCAATATTGCATTAGCATGGTGCACAATTATGTACAATTCAATTTGCAAATGAAGTTAATTCTTGGAGTATCTTGACTTCCTATTCCCCTGCTGCCCCAATATTCAAGAAAGGAGAAGTTATAATTTGTCACATACAAGATAGTTTCTTCTTTAGGTTTATTCCTAATAACTATGTCTATTTTCACATGGATGACACCATTGAGATGATGAATACCTGTATTGATTGATTGATGAAGAACATTTATCTTTTTCTACCTACTTTTGGAAGCCAGCTTGCAAAATCTACTGCAACATTCACTCTTCATGTATTCTTCTATTACCTTTGGTACCCTGAATAACCTTTTTAAAAATTTTTGCACTTTTCTATTATGAAGAGAAATAGCTTCATATTCTATGCTAGTTTTTTGAGGTGCTTGTGCTGACTCATTTTTTAAATTATACTAAGATATAGAGCACGGTTTGAGAGCAGTAATGAGATTCTCAGAAAATATGAAAACTTTCCTTTCTGACTAGTTAGAGAAAGGTTGGGGAAGACAAGGGGAAATACATCAATGAGCCAATCAATTATTGTTATTTGTTGGGATTAGTTTGGTGACTAATATTTTTAATGCCCATCAGGCTACTAAATGTGAATTTGGCTTTACCCTGTAATGATAACAGGACAAACCCAACAGGTTTCTAACATTGCTTGTTTTCCCCTGTTAGGGGATTTCTTTGCATATGGGAAATCAGGCCGAAGTTGCCAGTAACAGCCACATCCATGGTTTGTATTAAAAATAACTATTCATCATTCTGGGCTAGAGCTCTGCTTACCTCGGCTCACCTGGGAAGATATTCTGATTATGTATCTAATCATTATGATGCCACCTTTCAAGAGGTGAGCAGACAATTAACAAGTCCTTCAAATTATGTTCAAAACCCAGAGTTTGAGAAAATGTTCCAATGCCTTCAAGTATGAAGATAATAAAAATATTACCTAATGCTTACTGTTCACTGACAGTGTGTTGGGCAGACATTGTTTTTAGCTCTGGCCTTGTGTTAACTCGTGATTCTCAGAGGAGTGGGTATTATTCCCAGATGGAAGATGAAGAAATGGCCACAGAGAAGTTAAGTAATTTGTCCAAGGTCACATTACTGTTCTTGGCGGGGCTGATTCCAGAGGCTGCATCTCTAACTAGTGTACAGCAAAAGCGAACCGGCCACTGCCACTTTGTTATAAGACATTTTGTTTCTTTGAGACTTGTACTTCTTTGTGTTCCCAAATGGAGTCTTGTTGGCTTTTGAATAGAAAATATTTTTATATGTTTAGGATTTTTTAAAATGTTGATGGAGATGGTGATAAATATTTTTCCAATTAAAGTATGTACTTCTGGTGGAAATTATATTAAAGCAGAGAAAGTCTTAATTTTTATTATAAGTTGTCTTTCGTTCTTCTTCCCCTAGCATTACCGTATACATCATAGAAGAAGAGCTGTAGGCTGTCTCCTTGGCCTCTGTTTACAAACAAAGGGATCATTTGTGCCAGTGTAGTGGGTTTGTGTTGACATGCACGTCTGTACTGAGAACTCAACAGTCCCACTCATTTTATTTACAACTTTATTTTGAGGGGATTTCTGGTCCTATTCTTGTTGCATTAAAGCTTTTTAGAGCATTAGTCATGATTTCTGAGACAGATTTAAGAATTTTACTTATTTGGGCTAATTTATTATTATTATTTTTTGAGACAGCCTTGCTCTGTCACCCAGGCTGGAATGCAGTGGCGCGATCTCGGCTCACTGCAACCTCCGTCTCCTGGGTTCAAGAGATTCTCCTGCCTCAGCCTCCCGAGTAGCTAGGACTACAGGCATGTGCCACCACGCCTGGCTAATTTTTGTATTTTTAGTAGAGACAGGGTTTCGCCATGTTGGCCAGACTGGTCTCGAACTCCTGACCTCAGGTGATCCTCCCGCCTTGGCCTTCTGAAGTGCTGGGATTACAGGCATGAGCCACTGCGTCAGGCCTATTTGGGCGAATTTTTAAGGCAACTGAACTATTGTATGTCTAGAGCCCTGCAAAGGCCATTAGAAAATAGTCTCAGATTTTTTTTTTTTTCACTTATGATGCTTACTTTCTCTCAGCACTTTTCTTTGGGAGTGGATTGTGAAGTTAAGTCTTGGAAACAGAATTCACAACCCTAAAGCATAGTGCTTTAACTTTGGGAGATCAAGTCACAGACAAGAAGAACTTCAGTTCCCTGTGCAGAGTATAAACTTGTTCAAATAAACAGAGGATGTTAGCTTCCAGGATTGTCAACTGTCACCTTTGACCAGGGTTGAATTTTCTTTGAATGTTGACAGAAGTTACAATGTCAGTGGAAAAAGCTTAATGTGAGGTATCTATAACTCAGAATTTCCTTATGTTTGTGTCAGTGAGATCCTACAATTAAAGCTGTTTCTTTTTTTCTATGTCTGATGAGTTTTAAAAGACTTCACTGGGGCTTTCCAGCCTTTAAGTGAGAGTACGTTAAAAAGTTTGTGAAAAACTATTTTTTGTTGTCTAAAATTCAGAGCCTAGGTCGGGCCCAGTGGCTCACGCCTATAATCCTAACACTTTGGGAGGCCAAGGCAGGCGGATCACGTGAGGTCAGGAGTTGAAGACCAGCCTGGCCAACATGACGAAACCCTGTCTCTACTGAAAATACAAAAATTAGCTGGGTGTGGTGGTGCGCACCTGTAATGCCAGCTACTTGGGAGGCTGAGGCAGAAGAATCACTTGAACCCGGGAGGCAGAGGTTATAGTGAGCTGAGATCGTGCTACTGCGCTCCAGCCTGGGAGACAGAGCGAGACTCCATCTGAAAAAAATAAATTAATTAAATAAATTCAGAGCCTATAGCTGGTGGCAAGTCACTGTTTTTGGAGGAGTGGGATTTTAAAAAATCTGACCTGGGCTAAATGTTAAGCTACATTCATACATGTCATTGTAGCCTATATAAAAAGAAACTTGAACATTTAATCTCTTAAAGTACTGAAAATTGGAATTCATCAGCTTTGAAATATAGCATTCGTTCTACAGTATATTTAAATAGGTAAAATGTTCTGTTAGAAATAATGCTAATTCTGTTTTTTTGTTTAATGTTTCTAAAAATCTTTTGGTCATCTTTTATTTAGGTTTAGGAAAAGTAGCAAATTAGAGATCTACAGAAATCTACAGCTCTTTAAAAATGAAACAGTTCACCCTGTGAATTTGTTTGCAGGATTGGTGATCTGTTTCTGATGCCAGGAAGGTGGGACTCCTATCTCATTTCTGATAGAAAGTGAGGGAAAGCTATGTATAGTGAGAACTGGATACTAGATTCTTACCCCAAAGGTATGGAAGGTTTAATATGTAAGGATACAATGTAAATAGTCCCTCTTTTTGTATTTTTCTTTGGTTATTGTTATGTAACTATAGTCGTGTGTCACTTGATACATGGTGACAAAGTTGTAAGAAATGCATTAGGCGATTTTGTCATTGTGGTACCATCATAGAGTGTACTTACACAAATGTAGATGGTAAGCCCTACTGCACACCTAGGCTGTATGATAGATAAAGCCTATTGCTCCTAGACTACAAACCTGTATAACATGTTACTGTATTGAGTACTGTAGGCAATTGTAACACAAGGGTAAGTATTTGTGTATCTAAACATATCTAAATATAGAAAAGTTACAGTAAAAACATGGCATAAAGGATAAAAAAATGGTACATCTGTATAGGGTACTTAGCAGGAATGGAGCTTGCAAGACTGGAAGTTGCTCTGGGCAACTCAGTGGGTGAATGGTGAGTGAATGTGAAGGCCTAGGACATTACTGTAGATTTTAAAAATACTGTCTGGTTAGGCTACATTAAATTTTGAAAATTGTTTCTTTCTTCCATAATAAATTAACCTTAGCCTACTGTAATACTTTTATTTTGTAAACTTTTTACTTTTTTTTTTTTTGAGTTGGAGTCTTGCTCCTGTCGCACAGGCTGGAGTGCAGTGGCGTGATCTCGGATCACTGCAACCTCTACCTCGCGGTTCAAGCGATTCTCCTTCCTAAGCCTCCCGAATAGCTGGGATTACAGGCGTGTGCCACCATGCCTGGCTAATTTTTGTATTTTTAGTAGAGACGGGGTTTCACCATGTTGGCCAGGCTGGTCTCAAACTTCTGACCTCAGGTGATCCACCCACCTCGGTGCTCGGATTATAGGTGTGAGCCACCGTGCCCGGCCAACTGTTTACTTTTTTACACTTTTAAACTCTTTTGTAATAACACTTAGCTTAATGCATAAACATGTACAGCTGTACAACAATATTTTCTTTATGTTTTTCTTCTTTTACTTTTTCTCTTTTTAAAAAATTTTTAATTTTTCAAAACTTTAAAACTTTTTCTTGAAAGTGAAGACATAAACACACACATTAGTCTAGGCCTACACAGGGTCAGGGTCATCAGTATCACTGTCTTGCACCTCCACATCTTGTTCCACTGAAAGGTCTTCAGGGGCAGTAACACATATGGAGCTGTCATCTCCTATGATAACAATGCCTCCTGAAGGACCTGCCTGAGGCTGTTTTACAGTTAACTTTTTTTTATAAGTAGAAGGAGTACACTCTAAAATAAACGATAAAAAGTATGGTAAATACATAAACCAGTAACATAGGCATTTATTATCATTATCAAGTATTATGTACTGCACGCAATTGTATGTGCAGACTTTCACATGACTGGCAGTGCAGTGGGTTTGTTTACACCAGTATTGCCACAAACATGTGAGTCATGCATTGCATTACAACATTATGATGGCTACAGCGTCACTAGAGGATAGGAATTTTTCAGCTACATTTTATTATCTTATGGGACCACAGTCATATATGTGGTCTGTCATTGACTGAAACGTCATTATGTGGTGCCTGACTACATATATGGAAACCCTGAGTGTAGTCATGTTTTACAAATAAGTTTATCTTGCAATGAGTTTAAATATCAAGTAAAAATACTAATTTCATTGTAATGTATGAAGAGATTGGCCTTTCTCCTCATGTTGAAGGTATCAAAACAAAATAGAAAATATTTGGCTTCGTGAGTGGCATGGCTACAATTCACATGCTGAGTTGGTGATGAAGCAAGATCCCTTGACTTTGCAATACCAGAAAAATGCATATAGTTAAAAAAAAATAGAGACAGGGGTCTTGCTATGTCTCCAGGCGATCCCTCCCACCTCCACCTCCACACCTCCCACCTCAACCTCCCACAGTATTGGGATTACAGGATTGAGTCCCTGCACCGGGCCAAAAAGCATATAATTTTAAAGGAATTAGTTTTTTTTTATTTTTTATTTTTTGAGACAGGGTCTTGCTCTGTTGCCCAGGATGAGTGAAGTGTGCCAGGAATGGGTCCTTAAGTAAGAAAACTTACTACTTTAGACACACATTTAAAATTTTGTCCAAAAATATGATATTCTCAAAATTTATGGTTTTGAATTTTATTAATTATTTTAATTTATTATTATTATTTTTTAAAGAGTGGGATCTCAGTATGTTGCCCGGGCTGGTCTCAAAGTCCTGAGCTCAAATGATCCTCCCACCTCAGCCTCCAGAGTAGATGGGACTGCAGGTGTGAGCCACTGAGCCTGGCTAGTTTTGAATTTTTATTACCCAAATGTGAAGAGGTCTAGTTTGCACAGAACTTAATATTACATTCCAGTTTTATTGGTAAATTTGAACAGGATATACGTGGCTTTAATAAATAACTAATAAAAGAAGATACATCTTCTTATAGATATACATACATCTTTTTATATATATACATAAATATTTAAAACTTCTTTATGCCAAAAAATGCCAGAAACCAAAGCTAAGTGACAAAATAAGAAAAATATTTCTAACATATATGACAAAGGATTATGGGTAAATATTCATAATATATAAGTAATCTATATAAGTAGTAAGAAAAAGATGATTCCCATAATAGAAAATGAACAAAAGAAGAACTACAAATAGCCAATAATCATATGAAACAGTGTTCACTCATACTGGAAATCAAGAAATGCAAATAAAAATGACAAGTTTTTTCAGTTAACAGATTTACGAAGACTAAAAATATTGAAAAATAAGAGGACTGTTGCTTGGGAATGTGGGGAACTGGCACTTTCATACTCATTGGTTGAAATGTAAATGGGTGCTTTTTTTGGATGGCAGTTTGATACATGTATTGAGAGCCTTAAAAGAGTGCATACTCAAGCTGGGCATGGGAGCTCATGCCTGTAATCCCAGCACTTTGGGAAGCTGAGGCAGGCGGATCACGAGGTCAGGAGTTCAAGACCATCCTGGCCAACATGGTGAAACCCCGTCTCTACTAAAAATAACAAAAATTAGCTGGGCATGGTGGCACGTGCCTGTAATCCCAGCTACTTGGGAGGCTGAGGCAGGGAGTCAGAGGTTGCCGTGAGCCAAGATCACACCACTGCACTCCAGCCTGCTGACAGAGCGAGACTTCATCTCAAAAAAAAAAAAAAAAAAAAAAAAGAAGAGTACATACCCTTTGACTTAGCAGTTTCATTTAGATGAATTTCATTCTAGGACATCTGAAATATGTTTAAAGATTTGTACAAAAGGAGTGTTACTTAAAATAGCAATAAATTGGAAAAATCTTGGTGTTTCCATTAGAGGTTTAATAAACTAAATCATTTATTACACCTGTGTATAGCTGTCCAATGGAATACTGTCCAGCTATTTAAAGTATGTTATAAAACAATATTTAATGACCTACACAAAATTCGCTATATATTACCAAATGAAAAATGAAATTACAAACAATCATATACAATTGTGCCTGGAAAAAAGAACGGGCGCTGAAAAAAGATTTCTTCTGGGTCGTGGAGTTCCGTGTGTGTGTGTGTGTGTGTGTGTGTGTGCGCGTGCGCGTGCACACATGCTTTCTAGTATCTTTCCATTTTTCTATAATAAACAGATTATGGCTGGGCACAGTGGCTCATGCCTATATTTCCAGCACTTTGGGAGGCTGAGGTGGGAGGATCACTTGAGTCCAAGAGTTCAAGATCAGCCTGGGCAACATAGCAAGACCCCATCTCTACAAAAAATTTAAAAAATAGCTGGGCCTGGTGGCACATGCCTGTGGTCTCAGCTACTTGGGAAGATGAGGTAGGAGGATCACTTGAGCCTGGGAGTTCGAGGCTGCAATGAGCTGTGATTGAGCCACTGCATTCATCCTGGGTGACAGAGTGAGACCTTGTCTCAAAAACAACAAATAAAAACAAACAAAAAAACAGATGATAATACAGGGAATCCTTTTGTAATCAGGAAAAAAAGTTATCTTTAAAATGGCTGTGTGTATTGATTTGTCTTAGAATGTAGAATTTGTTTTTTGTTTTCAATGTTTTCTTTTTAGAAGCAGAAAAAGTTGTTTGTGATGTTTTTGTTAATTATTTGGTATAGTATCCCGTTTTTTGACATCTTTTGTCGAACTATGTTAAAATCATCATAATTTCATTTAACATTTTTAGAGTTTAAATAATTTGAACTTCAGGATTGTGTTGTTTCCTATGCTTGGTGGTAGCCTGTGTATTTTTACACAGAAGCTTATGGAGAATTGTATTGTTATATAATATAATAAATTGTTAGGGAGACAGAGGCGAAAGGATTGCTTGAACCTGGGAAGTGGAGGCTGCAGTGAGCTATAATGGTGCCATTGCACTCCCAAGCCTGGGCAATAGAGAGAGACCCTGTCTCTCTTAAAAAAAAAAAAAATTGTTGTTTTTAGTTATATATATATATATATATGCTCTGCTAAGTTATTCATTTCATATTGAAGATGTTTTGAAAAAAAAGGTCGAGTTTGTTTTAACCCTGAACTTTGTATTATTTCAATATATTTTCTGCATTGTTTTTTCTCCTTCATGGTGATACCTATGAAGGCTGCTAGGCTATGGATTTCTTTTTCGTATAATTCCATTAGTCACACTTAATGACTTCTCTAAATGTTTATTATGGTACTCATTTGGGAATATCTGGTAAAGGAAATCTCTAGTGAAAGATATTTTCTCTTGGGTATAAGTCATTGCTAATACCAGAGATTTATGTTCTGCCTTAATTAAATTTACATTAAATAGTTTCTTTGTAACTAGAATTAGTGGTTAAAAGAATTTTCCTGCATGGACAACATAGCAAGACCTACAAAAAATAAAAATATTAGCACGGGGCACTGGTGTACGCCTATAGTCCAGCTACTCAGGAGGCTGAGGTTGGAGGATTGCTTGGGCCTGGGAGGTAGAGGCTACAGTGAGCTGTGATTGCTCCACTGTACTCTAGCCTGGGTGACAGATAAAGACCCTGTCTCAAAATAAAAATAAAAGAATTTTAACACTTGACAGAGTTTAAAGAAGAGGAATGAAATTAAATTATGAGTTGATATTTTAAGAGAATTTAAATAAAATTACAACCTTGAAAATAGACATTTTTGAGCCCAGTAGACTTACTTATTTCATGTAAAATTTAATTAAGTAAAAATATATTTTAGGCCAGGTGAGATGGCTCACACCTGTAATCCTGGCACTTTGGGAGGCCGAGGGGGAAGGATTGCTTGAGGCCGGGAGTTCAAGACTAGCCTGGATAACATAATGAGATCCCATCTTTATTTTTATACTAAAAAAAAATCTGGCTGGGCATGGTGGCCCATGCCTTTAATCCCAGCGCTTTGGAAGGCTGAGGTGGGCTCATCGCTTGAGCCCAGGGGTTCAAAAGTAGCCTGGGCAACATGGTGAAACCTCATCTCTATAAAAATACAAAAATTATCTAGATGTGGTGGTGTGTGCCTGTAGTCCCAGCTACTTGGGAGCCTGAGGTGGGAGAATGGCTTGAGCCCAGGAGGCAGAGGTTACAGTGAGCTGAGATTGCACCACTGCACTCCAGCCTGGGTGACAGAGTGAGACCCTGTCTCAAAAATAAATAAATAAATAAAATGTAAAATAAAAAATCTATCTTAAGTTGGATTGTGCGTTGTAATTTATTATAGTGAAATTGCTATAACAGAATTTTATTTTAAGCCAGTTTGGGGAATATCGAAACATTTTTAAAAATCACGTAGTACTTTTTAGTGCTTTTAAAACTTAAATCCATAAAGTAGTTAATTAAAATGCATGAAGTAAATAAGTGTTTTTCTGTATTAAAGATAAAACTATAAACATACATTGTTCAATATGCCTACATAAATAAATCATTCTCTTCTTTTTGGTTCTTTTTTGCTTATCACCTCTTACCTCCTCTGCTTCCTAAAAACGTGATAATCTCGTTTAATTCAAAATTATGTTTTCTGGCCATACATGGTGGGTTATGCCTGTAATCCTAGCACTTTGGGAGGCCGAGGTGGGTGGACCACTTGAGTCAGGAGGTTGAGACCAGCCTGGCCCACTTGGTGAGACCCTGTCTCTACTAAAAATACAAAAATTAGCCAGGCGTGGTGGCGCATGTCTGTAGTCTCAGGAGGCTGAGGCAGGAGAATCACTTGAACACAGGAGGCAGATGTTGCAGTGAGCTGAGATTGCACCACTGCACTTCAGCCTCGGCGACAAAATGAGACTCCATCTCAAGAAAAAAAAAAAAAAGGTAAGACATATAAACTAGGAAACTAAGCAATAATTGTGTACAGTATGTGAAATATTTATGTTATAGACCAGCACTGTTCAATACAAATATAATGTGAGCTCCAATTATAATTTTCTTAGTCTGTATCACAATAAAAAGTAAAAATAAACATTAAATTAACAATATACTTTAATATATAAAAATTATTTCAACGTGTGATCAATATAAAAATTATTGATTAATGAGGTATCTTGGGCCAGTTTGGGGAGCCAAAGCAGGAGGATCACTTGAGTCCAGGAGTTCGAGACTAGCCTGGGCAACATAGTGAGACCCAGTCTATGGCAAAAAAAAAAAAATTAGCTGGGCATGGTGATGTGCACCTGTAGTCCCAGCTACTTGGGAGGCCAAAGTGGGAGGATCACTTGAGCCGAGGAGGTTAAGGCTGCAGTGAGTCGTGTTCATGAGGAGGTTAAGGCTGCAGTGAGTCGTGTTCATGCCACTGCATTCCAGCCTGGGCAACAGAGTGAGACCCTGTTTCAAAAAAAAAAAAAAAACCAACCAACCAACCCCAAAACCCACAAAAACACTGAGATATTTTACATTCCTTTTTTTGTACGAATGCTTCAAAATCTGGTGTGTATCTTACAGTTATAAAATCTCTCAATTTAGCCATCAAATTTTCACCAGAAATGCGTGAACTGTGTTCAGATTTCATAAAACTTTCAGTTGATAAAGTCGATTCACATACTCAAGGTGTTCCAAACGTACTGAAAGGTTTTCCAAGTATTAAATTGAACACGTTTCCAGGTTTACATTTAAGTTAATTAAACTGAGATAAAATTTGCAATTCAGTTCCCCAGTTGCACTAGCTACGTTTCAAGTGCTTAGGTAGCACATGCTGCTAGAGGCTACCATAATAGACAGTGTGGTTATAGGCCTTCTAACGAAGGGAAATGAAATATAGGCTGTCTCCTCCTTTACAACATCTGGCTTACAATCAACAAATACAAATAGGGTCGCTTGGTGCAGCAACCACCATGGCACATGTTTACCTGTGTAACAAATCTGCACATCCTGCACATGTATCCTGGAACTTAAAATAAAACAAAACAAATAGGGTCTCTTGCTCTGGGGGAACTGAAGCCACTGCTCTGTAGGGAACAGAAGTGTCTTTTTTGTTTTTATTTTGAGACAGAATCTCGCTATTTTGCCGAGTGAAGTGGCATGATCTTGGCTCACTGCAGCCTCCCCACACAGGTTCAAGCAATTCTCCTGCCTCAGTCTCCCAAGTAGCTGGGATTACAGGCACCTGCCACCCACGCCCGGCTAATTTTTGTATTTTTAGTAGATACGGGGTTTCGCTGTGTTGGCCAGGCTGGTCTCAAACTCCTGACCTCAGGTGATCCACCCACCTCGGCCTTCCAAACTGCTAGGATTACAGGCGTGAGCCACTGCGCCCAGCACAAAAGTGTCTCTTACCCAAAGAAAGTGATGCCCTTAAAGCTTCCTACCAGACCCTCACCCCCAAGACACACGCAGACATCCACAGATGCACCCTCTTGTTTGAAAACTGCTGCATCCTTGCATGGCTGAAGCATTACCCACGTCCTTGAAGCTCCTGCTTTCAGAGGACCTCTCATTTCTTGGGAGTAGAAAAGCCCTCTCTGGCCAGGTGCAGTGGCTCATGCCTGTAATCCCAACACTTTGGGAAGCCAAGGTGGGAGGATCACTTGAGCCCAAGAGTTTCAAGTCAGCCTGGGCAACATAGTGAGGTTCCATCTCTGAAAACAAAATTCTGAATAAAAATAAACAGCCCACCCTGTTTTAGGTATACCTCAACTGTCAAATCACTTTTAGGCAGAGTGTTTTGTTATTTTTGTTTTGTTTCAGAGTGTTGTTTAACTTTATTTTTGAAATTGAATTTGTCTAGAAAAGAATCATACTCACCTTTTGGTCTTAGCTACTCTTCATTTTTATGAAATACATGAAGTTGATGCTTAAAATTGGGGATCTGGTTACAGATGAAATTTTTCCTTTCGAAAGAGAGTTCCCCCCAGTGTTGCTGTAGTCTCAGGAGATACTTAAGGGAGAGGAATCATTTTTAGTTCCCCCTAGGTGAGGCAGTAGCCTCCCTAAACTGCCAAGTTCCCACCATGACTGGTAACACCACTGTGTGAGGAATACTGAACAAACGGAGCTTCAGAAGGGAGACTTGTAGAGAGATTCTGGAATCTAGGTAATGCCACTTCCTACTTAGTTTATCTTATTGGTTTTTTTTTTTTTTTTGAGACGGAGTTTCGCTCTGTCACCCAGGCTGGAGTGCAGTGGCCTGATCTCGGATCACTGCAACCTCCATCTCCCGGGTTCAAGTGATTCTCATGTCTCAGCCTCCCAAATAGCTGGGATTACAGGCACGTTCCACCACGCCCAGCTAATTTTTGTATTTTTAGTAGAGACGGGGTTTCACCATGTTCGTCAGGCTGGTCTCAAACTCCTGACCTCAGGTGATCCTTCCGCCTCAGCCTCCCAAAGTGCTGGGATTACAGGCATGAACTACCACGCCCAGCCTTAATGGTCTTTTTAAAGGATACCTGATTTCAGAAGGAACCTTTGAAGAAATGGCTAGAACGTCTGTGTTTCTTCGGATATTGCCTGACATCTAAGCCAAATTAGTTGACCTTTTAATGTTAAATAAAATATTCAATAACTTTTACTAATGGGCGGGCTTTAGGGACCCCTTTATTTTACTATGTTGTCAAAAGTAGGTTCATTATAACATTGAAAACATCCTGATGTAATTTATTGAATGTAAAATTATTCCTCAATAAATTTGAGGATAATTTCCATAAAGGGAAACAAATTCCTTTCTTCCAAATATACTGTGACAGCCTATTTTGAAATATTTAAAATATGTCCCTAAAGATGAAAATTAAAGAGCGGACACAAAGTTCTTATGCTCTAAGGAGTCATTCTTTTGATTTAAAATTCATTATAATTCCCTGGTTGTCTAGTGGTTAGGATTCAGCGCTCTCATAAAATTCATTATATTGATTCTATAAAAGTATATTGTGTTGAATTAAGAAACACATGGGCATTTTTAAGTGTTTCAAAATATTTTTGTTATACCTAGGTTTTTACTGTGATGGTATTTGTTGTTTTAGTAGAATTTGACTTATATTTTATTCTATGGGAAAAAGAAGAAAGTCAACATTGGCTAGCCATCTACCACCCTGTACTGCTATTTGTGTGTGGTCCCATTGTGAATTTTTAACTCCATGCTCTATATTTTTAGAGCTTTGTGAAGATTGAATCTGCAAATCATCTTTGAAAGATAAAGGATTTGATTTGATTGTGGCAATCATGAAAGTTATCCTCTAAATAAAACTGTATGTCCTGGACCAAAGCTGGAATAATGCCACACTGAAATGATCTTAACTGTGGAATCCTTGATTGGACCCGATTTGTTTTGCACATACAATAGCTCCATAAAGATGATCGGCTTTCAGGAGAGATGAGCAGATGTTCTGATTTTATCAGAAATTGCTTTTGCATCACCAAGAATTCACAAAAGCCAGTAATCCCCCTGTTAGTCTGATGTTGTGGAGATGCTTTTAAAACTTTTTTCCAGATACTGGTTTGAATGCACAGACTTTGTCATTGACCTGTAAGATTCAATTGTCAGGTGGTATCTGTTTTCTCCCAACAGAAATAAAGAGAAGAAGAATAAAAACAAAAACTAGAAAGTATAGCAGGGGCACAATTATTTATTTAAACTTTAAAGTATTTAATATTACATACCAGAATCTAAGTTCCATAAAGCATGTCTGTTTTGTTCACTGCCACATTCTTAGTACCTAGAACAGAGCCTGACATGTAATAGTTACTCAATAAGTATCTGTTAAATAAGTATAGTAGTCCTGCCTTATCCCCAAGGGATGCCTGAAACCTCAGGTAATACTGAACCCTATATATATATATATATATTGTTTTTTCCTATGCATATATAATTATGATAAAGTTCAATTTATAAATTAGGCACAGTAAGAGATTAAGAACAATGATAATAAAATAGAACAAGTATGTAGTCTTTTTTTTTTTTTTTTTTTTTTGAGACAGAGTCTCGCTCTGTTGCCCAGGCTGGAATGCAGTGGCGCAATCTCCGCTCACTGCAAGCTCTGCTTCCTGGGTTCACGCCATTCTCCTGCCTCAGCCTCCCCAGTAGCTGGGACTACAGGCGCCTGCCACCACGCCTGGCTAATTTTTTGTATTTTGTTTAGTAGAGACGGGGTTTCACCATGTTAGCCAGAATGGTCTCGATCTCCTAACCTCGTGATCTGCCCGCCTCGGCCTCCCAAAATCCTGGGATTACAGGTGTGAGCCATCGCGCCTGGCCGAATGTAGTCTATCTTAAAATACTGTATCTTACTATGCTGTACTGTGGGTAACAGAAACCATAGAAAACAAAATCTCAGATAAGGAAAGACTACTGTATTCCCCTTTAATCTCAATATAGCAGGTGTATCCAGAGAGCTTCAACTCTCAGAAGGACTGAAAGTGTGCCTTTTACTGTGGAAGAAAGAAAAGAGAGGGGGCTGGGTGCAGTGGCTCATGCCTATAATCCCAGTACTATGGGAGGCTGAGCCAGGAGGATCACTTGAGCCCATGAGTTAGAGACCAGCCTGGGCCACAGAGTGAGACGCTGTCTCAAAAAAAGTTTGGGGGATGGGGGAGAAGAGAGAGGAGACAGCAAATATCTCTTTGTTTCCTTTGGATTTCAGCATTAAAGATGGAAAAAATGTGAGTTTATTAGGCAAAAACTTTTTTTAACCCCATTTTAAAGATTGTGGAGTTATATATGTATATCATAAAATTTATCATTTTTAACCTTTTATTTTGAGATGGAGTCTCCTGTGTCACCCAGGCTGGAGTGCAGTGGCATTAGCTCATTGCAACCTCCACCTCCTGGATTCAAGCGATTCTCCTGCCTCAGCCTTCTGAGTAGCTGAGATTACAGGTGCACGCCACCATGCCTGGCTAATTTTGGTATTTTTAGTAGAGGTGGGGTTTCACCATGTTGACCAGGGTGGTCTGGAACTCCTGACCTTAGGTGAACCACCCTCGGCCTCCCAAAGTGCTGGGATTACAGGCGCGAGCCACCGTGCCCTGCCATTTTCACTATTCTAAAGTACAGTTCAGTGGCATTAAGCACATTCACATTGTTGTGTGACCGTCAGCACCTGGTCCATCTCCAGAATTTTTTCACCCTAAACTAAAATCCTGTATTCATTAAACAGTAATGAGAATAAAACTCTCCATTTGCCCCTCCCTGCAGGCTCTGACAACCCGCCGTTCATTCTTTCTGTCTCTATGAGTTTGACTACTCCAGGCATCTCATATCAGTGGAATCATACACTATCTGCCCCTTTGTGTTTATTCCTTTTTTTCAACATGATTCTTTTGGTTGGAGACTTCACAGTTTTTCTTTCCTTTGATTGTTTAGTTTTTGCTTTGTACCTAGACCTGGCTAGTGATGCATATGCAATGAGTATGCAAAGACAAGTTAATTCAGCAGCTTGCTGCATACCACTAGGGAGTTATTAAAGCTTTGAAAATGTGATTCCTCATCTGTATGCCTGTGGCTTATCTACTCCAAGTCTTGCTGATAAACCTGCACTGACAGTAATAGCAAAGATTAGTCTTTCTCCATGTCTCATAAAACAAATTGTTCTCATTCTTACAGCCTGATTATGAACTGGAAAATTACAGGTACATTGTTGTAATTGTTTATACAGACAATGAGACATACTCTCCACAGGGGACCTCAGCTGCAGGGGAGGTTCTGATTGCGTGTCATTAAGAAATGACAGTTAAGAAACTTTTTTTTTTTTTAGACAGAATCTCACTCCGTTTCCAGGCTGGAGTGCAGTGGCACGATCTCGGCTCCCTGCAACCTCTGCCCCTGGGTTCAAGCGATTCTCCTGCCTCAGCCTCCCGAGTAGCTGGGACTACAGGCGCATGCCACCACGCCCAGCTAATTTTTGTATTTTTTGTAGAGACGGGGTTTCACCATGTTGGCCAGGATGGTCTCAATCTCCTGACCTCGTGATCCGCCTGCCTAGGCCTCCCAAAGTGCTGGGATTACAGGCATGAGCCACCGCACTGGCCTTCTTTTTTTTTTTTTTTTTTTTTTTTTTTCATTTTTAAAAATTTTCTATTCTCATTACATCTTCCTTTCTCCCTACTTTTCCTTCACTTCCCTTCCAGTTTGTCCCTCCCTCTCTCTCTTTCTTCCTTTCTTCTTTCTTTTTCATTCTCATTTTTCTGAGTAGTTGCTAAAGACACAGCCTGACCCTAGGGGTCCAAATATAGGTGAAACAATCATAGCTCTCTAGCAGTTCACCTGAAGGGAGAGAGAAAAAGAGAGTGAGAGAACCAAAATGAAGGGAAAATATTCTTAGTTTTTTTTTTTTAAGGACAGAAACTAACTTTTGAGGAAAAAGAGAAATATACTGGGAGTTCTGACTGGGTAGGAACAAAGAGAAAGAGGAGAGCTTCGAAGAATGATTTGAAAAGTAATCTATGGAATTTAGCTTTAAAGCAGGATCTTGGGCTGTAGACTACTTTATTATTATTATTTTTTAAGAGACAGAGTGCAGTGGTGCAATCATGGCTCACTGTAGCCTCAAACTCCTGGGCTCAAGCCATCCTCCTACCTCAGCCTTCTGAGTAGCTAGGATTACAAGTACATACCACCACACCTGGCTAATTTTTTAATTTTTATTTTGTAGAGGTGAAGTCTTGCTGTGTTGCCCAGGCTGGTCTTGAACTCCTGGCCTCGAGTGATCCTCCTGCCTCAGCATCCCAAAGTGCTGGGATGTTGTGGACTCCTTTAGAGCCTCTTGAAATAGGGCTAGTAAAGTGATTTTCTACTACTGTATCTGTGCTCATTTACATTGGGCAGATCACTTCTGCTTGACTTCATAGTTTCAACCTATAACATGAAGGGTCAACAGGTAGATTCGGAACCATCAGAGTTTAGGCCGAAGCCCATAGAATATGAAAGTTATTTTTAAAATTTATTTGTACAATGTCTACAAATGCAGGTGTTAAAATGCCAGAGACAGAAGTATTGACAATGAGAAATTATCCAAAACCAGGCCAGGCGCTGTGACTCACGCCTGTAATCCCAGCACTTTGGGAGGCAAAGGTGGCAAGATCACTTGAGGCCAGGAATCAGAGGCTGCAATGAGTTGTGTTCATGCCACTGCTCTCCAGTCTGGGCCACAGAACAAGACCCTGTCTCCAAAAATAATCATCATCATCCAAAACCAAGACTGGCTCCTATTGGAAAGGTGGAAATGGTTGTGATGGAATTCAGCAACACCAATACCTTGATATTTATGACTTTCAGGATGTTAGGAGACTCTTTCAGTCCTTCCTGTTTAAATATGAATGGACATGTATTGCCATTATTTCCCTGCCCCTACTTCTCCCAAAGTTAGATTGTTAGTGTTTATGTAAGTTTGCTAGTCACAAATAGATTCTTGCATTTCCCATTTCTTGTCACAGGGCCCTCTTTGAGTTCAATATGCTTTTATTGGCACTTACTTTGGTTTTCTTTACAGCAGCAGCTGCTAATTAGTGACAGCTTTTGAGTAAGCAGCTTGTCATTTTTGGCAGAGATAGGGGACATCCATAGCAAGTCAAGACTATATTTTCATTTGCTAAATTTACTTTGCTACATGGAAATACGTCTTGGATAAAAAATAGTCTGTAGTCAAAGGTGGCTGTGTTTATTGAATTATCTTTCTGAGTTGGCATTCTGTCCTGTAGTTGAAGAACTCACAGAGATGAAAAAAAAAAAAAAAAGAAAGAGGTTCAATGTCTATCAGACTGATGCCATAAGTCCTGAGTCATCCTTCTAACATTAATCTACATTCTGGGTATAGAACCTCATCATCTTGTTTTGGCACAATCATAAATCTTTCTGGATTGTAGTTAGTGGCATACATGGTAACTGAATGAGCGAATTGTTGACAAATGTGCTTTTCGTTTATACTCAGCTTCTTTCTTGAGATATAATTAAAAGAAAGGTTAGTTTGCTTAGAGAAGATGCTTTCTTTGGAATTTTAGCTCATCTTAGCATCATCATATTTCATGTAATTCTTCTCTTTGAAATTGCTGCAATAAAGTGTTAGCTCTATTTTACAAACTTGTCACGATGTTTATGAGGGTGGCACAACTTGCTATTATGTTTACCTTGATTAGCACCAATGATGAGTCAAAACCTCCGTCATGGTTTCTATAAAGTGTGATTCACTCCCATTATTCCTGTAATAGGGATTCAAGTTAATGACCTCCACAGTGTTAAAAATATCCTGAAGGAAATAACTGACCTACCATCCATTTCCCCCAATTTAGGTCCTTTTTGTAACATGGAGGTCTGTAAAAATTGTATTCAATACACAACTACTGAATACCAACCATGTGTATCAAGTACTATATTAGGGAAATCAAAATGAATCGGAGAGACATGGTCCTCGCTCCAGGATGGCTTACAGTCTATTAGTCGGCCAGCAGATAACTTAGTTGCTTTGGTTCTTATGCCCAGAGTGTAGGGTAAATTCTAATTCTAGAGGAGGAAAACATCCCATCTTTTAAAAATAGGGTGATCAAAATGATCAAAGACATTGGATACAAATATTGTATTGATTCTATTTCTAGCTAAAGGTGTTAAAGATTGTTTGAGGCACCTTTCCTAGGCTTGTGGAACTGCCAGGCGTCCTTGTCCCAAATTTCCCCTTGATATATCGCACAGCACTGTTAAATTCAGAGTTGCCTTCTGTATCAAAGTGTCTATTTCTTGATGGCATAGCTTGGAGAACCCAGATTATCTCCTAGCATTCAACTCATATTTAATGTACATCGACAGTAACATAGTTATTTGTATATTTTCTTTTCTTTTTTTTCTTTTTTCTTTTTTTTTGAGACAGAGCCTTGCTCTGTCACCCAGGCTGGAGTGCAGTGGCATGATCTCGGCTCACTGCAACCTCCACCTCCTGGGTTCAAGCCATTCTCCTGCCTCAGCCTCCCCAGTAGCTGGGATTACAGGCACGCATCACCACGCCCAGCTAATTTTTTGTATTTTTAGTAGAGACAGGGTTTCACCATGTTGGCCAGGCTGGTCTTGAGCTCTTGACCTTGTGATTCGCCTACCTTGGCCTCCCAAAGTGCTGAGATTACAGGTGTGAGCCACCGCACCCAATCTATTTGTATATTTTTCATTTGAACATTTATTAATTATAGTAGGAATTTATCATGTATACCTTGTCTCCAACCCAATGCACAGTAGTATCAGGTAAGTTGCTGTTTAGTTATTGGTATCATGTGAACAGGTATCCAGATGGCAGCTAACTTCAGTATCCTTTGTTATCCTGTCTTACACACTGGAGTGTTTTACAAGTTGCTTTCTCATTTCTATTAATGATATTGCCCCCTGTATGTAAAATGTTTTGTGCCATTAGAAAGCCTGAGTTTCAGATGTTCTATGATAAATATTGGTGATGGATAATAATGTAACTAATGAAAACCCCTTAAGGAATTTGCGAACAAGTTTAACAGAGTTAACAACTCAGCTTCTTATAGGAAATGTTGCATTGCTAATTCTGACCACAAGTGGTCAGGATCTAGGTTTTGGCCTTATGGGAAAGTTACCCAAGCCCAGGACAGTTCTCGTTATTCTCCTCTCACTCACTTTTACAATCTAAAGCTTTTGGCTAATTTCTGATTGATTTAAAAGAATGAAGGTGAACCCCCACTCCCCAAATATGGTGTCCTTTGGTTGTGTTTGAAAGTTTGTCTTCTTAGTGCTAACCCTCAGGGAAGGGAGTCTTATTTAAAGCCTTTTTTTTGGATTGTCAAATAATCTTTTTGTATCCATTTGTGAATTGCATTTTGTGATAATTCATTTTGTGGCTCGTGTTATAAAGGAGTCTTAAACTGCAGGTATCACTGTCAGGAAAAACTCATTTGACTAGCTGATGATTTTTTTTTTTTGAGACAGAATTTCGCTCTATCACCCAGACTAGAGTGCAGTGGCGCGATCTCCGCTCACTGCAACCGCCGCCTCCCGGGTTCAAGTGATTCTCCTGCCTCAGCCTCCAGAGTAGCTGGGACTACAGGTGCTTGCCACCAAGCCTGGCTAATTTTTTGTATTTTTAGTAGAGGTGGGCTTTCACCATGCTAGCCAGGATGGTCTTGATCTCCTGACCTCATGATCTGCCCACCTCGGCCTCCTAAAGTGCTGGGATTACAGGCATGAGCCACCGCGCCCGGCCTGGTGATGATTTTCAATAAAAGCACTGTGGTTCACAGCCTGAGCTCCAAAGGTGGACGAAACTCCTTGAATATTTATTACTACTACTGTTATTATAATTCTATTACTACTGCTGCTAGTACTTTATTTTTCTCATTTCCCATGCTTATTCCTTTGCTATTATTTAAGGTTTGGTGGTGAGGTATAGGAAGGGCTTGGAAATGAAGTCATTTATTTTGTTTCCAACACAAAACAGTTTCTAGTGTGGGTGTGTGGGTAGCTTAATTTGACATAACAAACTAATACGTTTTTCCTTGAACTCCATGCTATCTTCATTTCAAACTAGGTATTCTCAGAGTGGGGTTAAAATACTCTCCATCATCAAAGCCCAGACTTTTTAGAACAAGAGCTTGTCTCACAAAAAGCCTGGTGTCTCTGTTGCCACCACAACCTGAAACTAACGAGTTAGAAACCACATAGAGCCGACGACATGGGGTAGGAGCCCATAACATTTTCTCGCAAGTTTTGTGTAGATAGTTAAGCCGGGAACTGATCTGGTTGAGAAAACGTTTAAAATCATCATTTTCCCTTCCTTCTCCTTCACTTTTATACTCAAAAGGGTCTAATTTTGCTCCTCTAGGAAGATTGAATGCATAGGCTTTCATGTAGTTTAACGCTCTCTTAATTTAAAGAAGTCTGGGTTTGGCGCAGTGGCTCACGCCTGTCATCCCAGCACTTTGGAAGGCCAAGGTGGATGGAGCGCTTGAGTTCAAGAGTTCGAGACCAGCCTGGGCAACATATTGAAGCCCCATTTCTACCAAAAATATAAAAAATTAGCCAGGCATAGGGGCACACACCTGTGGTCCCAGCTACTCAGGAGACTGAGACAAGAGGATTGCTAGAGCCTGGGAGGCGGAGGTTGCAGTGAGCTGAGATCATGCCACTGCACTCCAGCATGGGTGACAGGGTGAGACCCCGTCTCAAAAAAAAAAAAAATTATGTTTTCTATCCTCTTCCCCTTTTTGTTATGTGTTTTACAGTCTTTTCTCCATGTCTAATCTAAGAAACTTATATATTCATTGTATATATACCTACTGGTTGTCAGCATTGAGCCCTGCCTGTGCCCTAGCATGTTGTACAATGACTGACTTGACTTTATTTTGAGAATAAGAAAATTCAAAATTTATTCTTTTATCAGTTGACTAGGGACCTTATCTGTTGTTGCATTTATTATCTCTAAAATACCATCTTCTTTTTCTTTTTTTTTTGAGATAGAGTCTCACTCTGTTGCCCAGGCTGGAGTGCAGTGGTGCAATCTTGGCTCACTGCTACCTCCGCCTCCCAGGTTCAAGTAGTTCTCGTGCCTCAGCCTCCCGAGTAGCTGGGATTACAGTCACGCACCACCACACCCAGCTAATTTTGTATATTTTTGGTAGAGACGGGGTTTCACCGTGCTAGCCAGACTGGTCTCAAACTCCTGACCTCAAGTGATCCACTGGCCTTGGTCTCCCAAAGTGCTGGGATTACAGGCCTGAGCCACCGCACCCAGCCTACCATCTTATTTTTAGATGGAGACTTCTGGACATTGGTATAAAATCTAGATGGTTCCAGTCCTGACCTTTTCTTCATGTTTTATCTCACCTTCCTAACACTTCCACCACTGTTGAAAAAGTGTAGCTCCATATGATCTTACTGCCCTTCATTCAGTCAAGCAAGACACTGACATTGCGTAGATTCTGGGTCTCACATTTGCTTTGTTTTTATCTGGAGCTTTACTGGAAACTAAATGCTATTGCGTACTAGCTGCAGAAGCAGGAGGGGAAGTTGGCAAGAATTTGCTGCTTTCTGTTTGGTCTGTCTGAGGCAGCTGACCTTTTGGAAGGAAATCGCTGCTCTTTGCTTCTTCCGGTAACAGTGCCGCCTGTGAAAGAACACACACACAGAAGGCTTCTGCCGTTATCCTGGCTGATGCCTTGCAGCATAAGCTGTTAGTTAAGAGGTGGGAGCCTTTCAGTGCATCTGTTGTGTGCTGTAGGAGCATGCACTCAAGTTCCTACACCATGCTAAGTTGTGTGTAGATATACTATTAGAGGTATAGTGAGAGACAGTCTGTTACCAGAAAAAGTAGGTTGCTTTAGCAAAAGTAATTGCCTTTTATTTACTCCCACTATGAGTGCTGTAGTAAATGTGGACAAGTATTTTGTGCACAATTTTAGTTCATCTTAATGTTAAATGTCCTGGTAATTGCTTTTTATACCTGGATAACTGGTTTTTTTGTTTTTTTTTCCCAGCAGGACAAACATTTTGATTTTCTAAGATATGAGCTCTTATTAAATGTCATTTCTTCTCAGAATTAGAATAAGCTTCTTTTTTTTTTTTTTTTTTGGACAAGATCTCACAATGTCACCCAGGCTGGAGTGCAGCGACACAATCATGGCTCACAGCAGCCTCAAACTCCTGGGCTTAAGCAATTATTCTGCCTGTCTCCTGAGTAGCTAGAACTACAGGCATGCGCTACCACACTGGGCTAATTTTTAAATTTTTTGTAGAGATGGAGTCTCACTATGTTGCCTAGGCTTGTCTCAAACTCCTGGCCTAATCAATCTTCCCATCTCGGCCTCCCAGAGTGCTGGGTTTACAGGCATGAGCCACTGTGCCTGGCCCAGAATTAGCTGCTTCTTTTTTTCATACTTTTTTTTTTTTTTTTTTTTTAGAGAATGAGTCTGGCTCTGTCGTCCATCTGGCATGCAGTGGCGCAATCAGAGTTCACTGCAGCTGCTAACTCCTGGGCTCAAGTGATTCTCCCACCTCATCCTCCTAAGTAACTAAGACTACAGGTGTGTGCCACCACATGCTACTACTTTTTGTTTTGCTTTCTTTGTAAAGACAGAGCCTTGATATGTTGCCCAAGCTAGTCTTGAACTCCTGAGCTCAGGTGATCCTCCTGCCTCGGCCTCCCAAAGTGCTGAGATTACAGGTGTGAGCCACTACACCTGGCCAAGATTTAGCTTCTTAACAAACCTGCTACTCGTTGGATCCACTGTTTCTGCAGGACTTGTTTTACTTAAACACAGGTAGTAGGACACCCCACAACTTGGGATTATTTTCGGAAAGCTGTAGTTGGGTTTCATATCACCCAGTAAGCAAACAAGGGAACTAACCAGCTGATGAGGCATTTCTCTCTTAAAAGAGGAGATTTCAGTTTTATATTGTTTTAACTAAAACATATTCAGTTCAGTTTTTATTTTGTTATTTGAAATGACATATTCAAATTATGTCTAAGTAAAAATGAAACATTTTAATTCATGGCAAATTAAGAGAACATAGCTACCTGGAAAACGGGGCGAACTGCCATATCTTTCTGCGTTTAGTTTTGGTTCGGTGGATAGGTGTGCTTTTCTAAGATATTATTGGTCTCTTCCCTAGATTTGCTGTTGATGGCACAGATGGTTGGGTGAAGGTTTGTGTTGATGTACATAGAAGACATAGAGATTAGTACAGAGAGAAACATCTCAGGGCCTCCTTAGCAAGATTGCCCTGCAGTGCTTCTGTTCTTGGAAACTGGTCTGATCTGTTCCACTTTCCTGGGGTAATGAAGAATCCAGGGGGAATACAAACCCTGCGTTGGTTTTAGGTATAGGTTCTTGGCACAGAATAAATTGATATCAACAAAACAGGAAGATTTCTCCCCAGTTCTGTTGGCCTTTGAGTAGGAGCGAAGTTAGGAACCAACAGCTGAGGTTTCCTGTGATCTGCTCTTGTAATGATAGCTTTCTAGACACCTTGAATTGTTACTCTTGAACTGTCAATGGCCTTCACGTAAGCCAGTTGTGTTCAGGTATGTGATTAGAGGTAAGAGATATGTTTGTTTGTGTTTAGAAATGGGGTCTTGCTTTGTGGCTCAGGCTTGAGCACAGCGGCGTGATCATAGCTCACTGCAGCCTTGACCTCCTGGGAGCGCTCCCATCTCAGCCTCCTGAGTAGCTTGGCCTGCAGAAGTGAGTCACCATGCCCAGCTAGAAAGTTTTTTATTTTAAAGAAATTCTGGTACCATTGTGAGTGGCTTTCTGTGTATTTCATTCTATTTACAGTTGGTACAAGTTTACTTAGTCATATCAAAGATGAAAGAGGGCCACTAATGTATATAAATATATGTCAGAATTACAAATTAATGTTATTAACAGTCTTAAATCACTACTTGAAAACACAGTTAAGGCACTATGTATTTGAAAGTGAAAGAATTGCATTTCTTTAAAAAATTTTTTATAATTCTGAATTTTTACTTTATAATTCTGAATGTTCTACTTAAAATTTTTTTATAATTCTGAATTTTTATTTTATAATTCTGAATGTTCTACTTAAATCAAGGCTGCCCAGGTAAGACAGTGTCATAACCTGGATATTATCATGTTAGGAAATATTTCTTCCTGTGTTTTATGTATCTTTAAACTTGGTTCCTGTGGGATAGTCAGTAGTACCAATTCCCCATTGATTATTAAATTTATATCTCAAGTTTTACATTTTAAACACAATTTAATCAAAAACTTTTCAAAAATTCTACCAAAAAACCCCTTCACCTAAATGTAACAACTGTTTACACTTCTCTTTGACTTTTCTCTATTTGCCCTCTTGCATACGTGTTGTATAGACTTTTCATTTAACATTCTTTTATTTCTACTCTAAAAAAATGTGTCTACGGGCCAGGTGCGATGGCTCACATCTGTAATCCCAGCATTCTGGGAGGCCGAGGCGGGAGGATCACAAGGCCAAGAGTTGGAGACCAGCCTGGCCAGCATGGTGAAACCCCATCTCTACTAAAAATACAAAAATTAGGGCTGGGCGGGGTGGCTCACCCCTGTAATTCCAGCACTTTGGGAGGCTGAGGTGGGCAGATCACCTGAGGTCAGGAGTTCAAAACCAGCCTGGCCAACATGGTGAAAACCCGTCTCTATTAAAAATACAAAAAATTAGCCGGGCATGGTGGTGGGCACCTGTAATCCCAGCTACTCGGGAGGCTGAGGCAGGCGAATTGCTTGAACCTGGGAGGCAGAGGTTGCAGTGAGCCAAGATCGCGCCATTGCACTCCAGCCTGGGCAATAAGAGCAAAACTCCGTCTCAAAAAAATAAAAATAAAAAATTAGCTGGGCATTGGTGGCAGATGCCTATGGTCCCAGCTGCTCAGGAGGCTGAGACAAGAGAATTGCTTGAACATGAGAGGTGGGGGTTGCAGTGAGCCAAGATCATGCCACTGCACTTTAACCCGGTTGAAAGAGCAAGACTCGGCCTGGCGCGGTAGCTCACGCCTGTAATTCCAGCACTTTGGGAGGCCGAGGTAGGCAGATCACGAGGTCATGAGATCGAGACCATCTTGGCCAACATGGTGAAACCCTGTCTCTACTAAAAATACAAAAATTAGCTGGGCATGGTGGCGCGTGCCTGTAGTCCCAGCTATTCGGGAGGCTGAGGCAGGAGAATCACTTGAACCTGGGAGGCGGAGGTTGCAGTGAACCGAGATTGCTCCACTGCACTCCAGCCTGGGCGACAGAGTGAGACTCCATCTAAAAAAAAAAAAAAAAAAATTAGCCGGGCATTGGTGGCAGATGCCTATGGTCCCAGCTGCTCAAGAGGCTGAGGCAAGAGAATTGCTTGAACACGAGAGGTGGGGGTTGCAGTGAGCCAAAATCGTGACACTGCACTTTAACCCGGTTGAAAGAGCAAGACTCTGTCTCAAAAATATAAATAAAGGCCGGGCGCGGTGGCTCACGCTTGTAATCCCAGCACTTTGGGAGGCCGAGGCGGGTGGATCACGAGGTCAGGTGATCGAGACCACGGTGAAACCCCGTCTCTACTAAAAGTACAAAAACAAATTAGCCGGGCATGGTGGCGGGCACCTGTAGTCCCAGCTACTCGGAGAGGCTGAGGCAGGAGAATGGCGTGAACCCGGGAGGTGGAGCTTGCAGTGAGCCGAGATCGCGCCACTGCACTCCAGCCTGGGCGACAGAGCGAGACTCTGTCTCAAAAAAAAAAAAATATAAATAAATAAATAAATAAAATAGAATCAAAATTTAAAAATGCATCTACATGGTTTTTATATTTCAACATAGATTTTATATTTCATTTAACTGGTTGCACCATATCCCATTAGATTAATACGTTATAGTCTAATCATCCCCCTATTTTGGATATTTTGGTTATTTCCGGTTTCTCCTGATGGTATGTATCCCTGGGAATTGGCCTAAATCAAGGCACTCGTCAAAGAAAATTTTGCTAGGTAGAAACTAAATACTGTAATTCTCCATGGTAAGAGGGAGGCCATGAACTTTAATAGGGAAAATATTGGTAACGTGTAGATTTATTAATAAATTGCCTGTTTTGTTTGTTTTTAGCTTTCAAGCAAGAGGAAAGGGATTATATTTTATTTAAGTAGTATAGAAACAGGGTATTGTAGTAGCTGAGGAGTTTTTTTCCTGAACTAAAAGATTTGAATTGTCCAAGAGACACATTCTAAGATGAGTTGATCTTGAATTACAGTACAAATATAAACCTTCACTAGAAATTCTGAGGCTGGCTAGGTGTGGTGGCTCACACTTGTCATCCCAGCACTTTGGGAGGCCGAGGTAAGAGGATCACTTGAGCCCAGGAGTTCATGACCAGCCTGGGCAACACAGCAAGACCCCTATCTCTAAAAAAAAAAAAAAAATTAGCCGGGCATGGTGGCACACACCTGTGGTCCCAGCTACTCAGGAGGCTAAGGGAGGAGGATCACCTGAACCCAGGAGGTTGAGACTGCAGTGGGCAGTGATTACGCCATAGCACTCCAGCCTGAGTGACAGAGTGAGACCCTGTCTCAAAAAAAAAAAAAAAAAAAAAAGGAGAAGAAAGAAAAAAATTCTGAAGCTAAGATAGGACTACATGGCAGCTTCAAATCATTTCTTATTTTTCCATAATGCAGATGGTCATTATTTTTGGGCTACAGCAAGTGCTTTTAGTCATCTGGAAAGTGATACAGATGTAGCTTCTTCCCAAAGGAATCGCTGAAGTTGCTGGCTGGATTTGGACATGGAGATAATGATAACACACGTACACTGTGGGCCACCATGGCATGAGAGAGCCCAACTTGGATGCTGGTGGCCTACAAGCTGCAGCACAACGCCTACGAAATCCAGATTTTTATTTACCACCAGGGACAGTTTCGAAGTGAGAGTCAAACCTCTGCTCTCATTGCTTTGTTTTTCTTTTTTGGAATGTGTGCCCTTAATTTTGATTTTGAAAAAAATGTAAATGACTAAAAAGTGTAAAGAATAGAACAATGAGTACTCACATATACTTCACCTAGGTTGAGCCAGTGTTCACAGCTGTTAGATTTACTTTCCCACACTCCCCACCACTGTCACTCTTCTGTTTCTTCTCCCAAAGTAAGATGCGGACGTCATGGCCATTTACCCTTAAATACTTGACAGTGTGTCTACTCCGAGCAAAGGCATTCTTCTACACAACCTGAATGCCATTGTCACTCTCAAGAAATTTAGCAGTGATAAAATAATATCTAATATATAATGAGGTAATGGCCTTTAGAGCTGTGGGTGTTTTTGTTTGTTTTGAGACAGAATCTCACTCAGTTGCCCAGCCTGGAGTGCAAGTGGCGCAATCTCAGCTCACTACAACCTCTGCCTCCCAGGTTCAAGAGATTCTTGTGCCTCAGCCTTCCGAGTAGCCGCAACTACAGGCGTGTGCCACCACACCCAACTAATTTTTGTATTTTTAGTAGAGACAGGGTTTCACCATGTTGGCCAGGCTGGTCTCAAATGCTTGACCTTGAGTGATCCTCCGGGCTTGGCCTCCCAAAGTGCTGGGATTATAGGCATGAGCCACCGCACCCAGTCGTGTTTTTGTTTTTGAATTACGCTCTTGGTGGTTGTGTCTCTTCAGCCTCCTTTAACCTAGAACAGCTCCACCTGTTTTGGGTGGGGGTGGGATCATTGATTAGAGTCTCACAATTTGGATTTGTCTGACTGTTTCTTCATGATTTAGTTTGTGTATTCTTTTCAGCAAATCATATCTGGAGGCACATAATGTCAGTTTATCCCATGATTGCGGATGTTTGATCACTCGGTTAAGGCATTGTCTGCCAGATTTATCCACGGAAATGCACCTTTCCCCTTTGTGAATAATAAGTAATATGTGAGTAGTACTTTGAGACTAAATGCTGTCCCCCAACAACTGTCACCTAATGGTTTTAGCAGCTGTGATGATCCTTGTCTAAGTCTACTCTCCTTATTTTTGAGATTGTGCATCTTTGGCCAAGACTTTATATCCTATATTTAGATGAGAGTTTTAAATATGTAGTAACCTGCTGATTGAAAGTTGATTTTTATATTTAGTAAGTGGGTCCTTTCCTACCTTCTCCTTTATCCCCTCCCTTACCCTTTCCCCTCCTCCATTCTCTGTTCTTCCTATTGTAATATGTAATGATTTGGCTGTGACATAAAGATTAATGACTGATTGTCTTCCCAGAATATTATCATCTCTATGTTGCCTGGGCACATTTTTCCTTGTTTGCTTCTTTGTGAGCCAAATGCTTTTATTCTTTCTGTTCTCTTCCCATCTGTTTAATAATGTGATTTTTTAAAAAGAGAATTGGCTTCCTGATTGCATATAAGGTAGTATTTAGAAAAAAAAAATTAAAGAGCAGATGGCTCTGGTATTGACCTACTTCTAGATGTGATAGCCTTCTTTACTTGATGTTAGTCCAATTTTAATATGAATGAAGTCTTAATCCTTTATTGCTGCTATTGAATATTTTTCTGTCCCTCAAAATCCCTATACTAGACTGGGCATGGTGGCTCACGCCTGTAATCCCAACACTTTGGGAGGCCGAGGTGGGTGGATCACTTGAGGTCAGGAGTTCAAGACCAGCCTGGCCAACATGGTAAAACCCTGCCTCTACTAAAAATCCAAAAATTAGCCAGACACAGTGGCACATGCCTGTAATTCTAGCTACTCAGGAGGCTGAGGCAGGAGAATCACTTGAACCCGGGAGGCAGAGGTTGCAGTGAGCCGAGATCATGCCACTGCACTCCAGCCTGGGTGACAGAGCGAGATTCTGTCTCAAAAAAAAAACAAAAAAAATCCCTGTACTAGGTGACCACCATCATTTAATATATTTAATAATGTTGGTATCAACAGTAAAGCAGTAAACGTAACTATGGAATTTGCTCTTTTTTTTTTTTTTTTGAGATGGAGTTTCACTCTTGTTGCCAATGCTGGAGTGCAATGGTGCGATCTCAGCTCACCGCAACTTCCACCTTCCAGGTTCAAGCGATTCTCCTGCCTCAGCATCCCAAGTAGCTGGGATTACAGGCATGCACCACCACGCCTGGCTAATTTTTTGTATTTTTAGTAGAGACAGAGTTTCTCCATGTTGGTCAGGCTGGTCTTGAACTCCCAACCTCAGGTGATCTGCCCATCTCTGCCTCACAAAGTACTGGAATTACAAGCATGAGCCACCACGCCTGGCTGGAACTTGCTCTTTATATTCTGTACAGAATCCTTAGTCATTCACTGGAGCTGATAGGTTTAACAGTTTTGAACCCTGGCTCCTTGCCTTGTACTTTTCAGATCAGAAGCAATGTTTATACATCATCTCTTCCATCTGTCACCCAGCCCTAGCCTTTGCCAAAATCAGTGCCCCTCAGTATTAGGTTTCTTACTTTAATTTTTCATTCTTTGCTCTCTTTAAATTATGAAATATAACAAGCAGGCAGAAAAGTACATAGAAAATGGCAAACCACCTTAAGTCCTCAACATGCATGCAGCCTGGTGCAGTGGTGCAAGTAAGTGCAGGTTCTCAGGTAGGTCCAGCCCAGATAGTACCCCTTAGTAGTATGGGACCAACCCTGGAGCAAGTGTTTCACTTCTTTCTCTTTTTAAAAATAGCTTTACTGAGATATAATCACGCACTATAAAATTCACCCTTTGAAGTATATTCTCAGAGTTATACAATTATCACCACTATCTAATTCCAGAACATTTTCATCATCCCTTCAAAAAGCCCATACCTTTTAGCAATCATTCCCCATTTCTCCCTCCCCTCAGCCCTTGGCAACCACCAATCTATTTTCTGTCTCTATAGATTTGCCTATTCCGGATATTTCATAAAAATGGAATTTATAGTATGTTCCCTTGCATGCCTTTCACTTTACATAATGATTTCAAGGTCATCCACACTGTAGCATGCGTCAGTACTTCATTCCTTTTTAACATCTGCATAATATTCCATTTTATTCATTGTATTTATCCATTCCTATCCATATTTATCTGTTTATCCTTTGGTGGACATTTAAGTTGTTTCCACTTTGGGGCGATTATGAGGTGATTATGAATAATGCAGCTGTGAACATTTGTGTACCTGTTTTTTGTTCTGTTTTGTTTTTGAGACAGAGTCTTGCTGTGCTTGCCCTATCATCCAGGCTGGAGTGCAGTGGCACAGATCTCGGCTCACTGCAACCTCCGCCTCCCAGATTCAAGCAATTCCCCTGCCTCAGCCTCCCAAATAGCTGGGATTACAGGCACCCGCCACCGTGCCCAGCTCATTTTTTTTTTTTTTTTTAATTTTTAGTTGAGATGGGGTTTCGCCATGTTGTCCAGGCTGGTCTCGAACTCCTGACCTCAGGTGACCCACCCGCCTCAGCCTCCCAAAGTGCTGGGATTACAGGCGTGAGCCACTGTACCTGGCCTGTGTACCCACTTTCTGGGGACCATGTTTTCACTTCTGTTAGGCATATACCCAGGAGTGGAACTACTGGATAATGTAGTAACTCTATGTTTACCCTTTTGTAGAATTGCCAGATAGTTTTCCAAAACTCTTTCACCACGTTACAATTCTACTTAATCTTGAAGACCCTCAATTTCCTCATCTATAACATGGGGATAATAATAGTGCCTATGTCTGAGGGATTTAGGATTAAGAGTAGATTCATAAAAGCACTTGTTATAAGTAACATAGTAAGTGCTTAGCTAGCTCTTACATCTGGATGGGGGATAATAATAACACTGATAAATGTTATTTATTTCTCATCCTATTTCTGAAGTTTATTTTTATTTATTAGATGAATTGAAATATTTGTTGCTAATAATTCTAAAGCAGTATAATAAATGAAAACTTCAAATTTCATTAGTTGTTTTTTGTACTTTAATTATTAAAAGTCAGATATGTCCTTGGAAGGAATAGGTAAAGCCATGGCTCCCTGCTGGCTTAGTCTTCTCTGTTCAACAACATATTGGAAGGAATGGAATGGGTAGTTTTCTTCTCCTTTTTTTTTTTTTTTTTTTTTGAGACAGAGTCTCACTCTGTCGCCAGCCTGGAGTGCAGTGGCATGATCTTGGCTCACTGCAACCTCTGCCTCCCGGGTTCAAGCAGTTCTTCTGCCTCAGCCTCCTGAGTAGCTGGGACTACAGGAGCATGGCACCATGTCCAGCTAATTTTTGTATTTTTAGTAGAGATGGGTTTTCACCATGTTGGCCAGGATGGTCTCGATCTCTTGACCTCGTGATCCACCCACCTCGGCCTCCCAGAGTGCTGGGATTACAGACATGAGCCACCGCACCCGGCCTCTTCTTTTTTTTTTTTTTTTTTTAAGAGTTTAGTATGCATAGGGCAAAATCAAAGCCTTGCTATTACTCTACCACCCTCACCCTTCACAATTCTCCGTTTTTTCATTCAAAGATAAGAGAACAGACTTCACAGTGCCTTTCCACCACCTCCCAAGAGTTCCTGTCTGTAGAAGTCCTTGTGCCAGGGAAATTGATTAAGAAATAGGAATACCATCTTTTAAAAGGGCCCAGCACAGCCTGTAATCCCAGCACTTTGGGAGGCCGAGGTGGGTGGATCACAAGGTCAGGAGTTCAAGACCAGCCTGGCCAAGATGGTGAAAACCCCGTCTCTACTAAAAATACGAAATTAGCCGGGCGTGGTGGCGGGCGGCTGTAATCCCAGCTACTTGGGAGGCTGAGGCAGATAATTGCTTAAACCTGGGAGGCGGAGGTTGCAGTGAGCCCAGGTCACGCCACTGCACTCCAGCCTGGGTGACAAAACGAGATTCTGCCTAAAAAAAAAAAAAAAAAAAAAAAAGGCCAGGCACAATGGCTCGTGCCTGTAATCCCAGCACTCTTGGGGAGGATCACTTGAGGTGAGGAGTTTGAGACCAGTCTGGGCAACATAGTAAGACCTTGTCTCTACAAAAAAAAAAAAGTTTTTTTCTTTAATTAGCCAGGTGTGATGGCATGTGCCCACAGTCCCAGCTACTTGGGTGGCTGAGGTAGGAGTATCCCTCAAGCCCAGGAGTTTGAGGCTGCAGTGAACCATGATCACACCACTGCACTCCAGCCTGAGTGATGGAGTAAGACCGTGTCTTGGATGGATGGATGGATGGACGGACGGACGGATGGACGGACGGACGGATGGATGGATGGAAAAGTTTACACTGGAGGATATTGGTTAAAGAAAAGGATAGCAAGAGCTATTTGCAGAGGATTGATTTTTGGAAAGTTCATTAAATTGAGTTAAAATTAGAGATGGGAGAAAGAAGCTGGTTTTGTAAGTTTAAGGTAACAGTAAGAACAGTAGTGAGTACTGGCCGGGCGCAGTGGCTCACGCTTGTAATCCCAGCACTTTGGGAGGCCGAGGCAGGCGGATCATGAGGTCAGGAGATCGAGACCACGGTGAAACCCCGTCGCTACTAAAAATACAAAAAATTAGCCGGGCGTGGTGGCGGGCGCCTGTAGTCCCAGCTACTCGGAGAGGCTGAGGCAGGAGAATGGCATGAACCCGGGAGGCGGAGCTTGCAGTGAGCCGAGAGCGCGCCACTGCAGTCCGGCGTGGGTGAAAGAGCGAGACTCCGTCTCAAAAAAAAAAAAAAAAGAACAGTAGTGAGTACTTACAGAGCACCTGCTCTTAGCCAGACACTCTTTTAGGTATGTACATAAAACTAATTCATTCTTACAGCAGCCCCCTAAGGGGCATAAGTATTATTCTCATTGTACAAATAAGAAAACTGAGGCAGAGAGAGGCTTAACGGGCTGTCTTTGGCAGAACCATATTTAGGTGAGTTCAGCGTCATCTCTAAAAGTTTAACAACCCAGTTTAGAGACTTTGGCCCTGGGATGGGGGGGTAGGATGGGGAATCGGAATTACAAAATGCTTTAAATTATACACATGAATCCAGCAGACCGAATCTACTGGATTCATATTATTCATATGATATTCACATTATTCATAATATTATTCATATTAACCCCCTACTCCCACCCCACGCTAGAATTCATTCACTGAGTTGGCAGATACACAGTGGGCCTTCTATTGACAGACACTACTCTCCACTGCAGTTTAGCTAGGGCAAGACCTTGGTCACAGTGTTCTACAAGTCCTCAGAGAGAGTAATGTTTTTCTTTGTTATAGTTTATATTTTACTTTTAGAAAGGAAAAGCATCTGAGAAAAGATATTTATGACTGAGACAAAATTATTCCAAATCCCACTCACTTATATCATTTATTTATGTAGTGGACATTCATTTTTATGGTTTTCAGTAAGCCTGTAACATTATGAGCTGTTAGACTTTGAAACTTTTATTAACAAGTGCCTGAGGGCCCGACTGATTTATTTGGCTCTCCAAGCCCATGGGTATATCCAGATATATAAGGTTGAGGTAGGTGCTTTATGCCTTCAGAAAGTACAGTGTTCTGCATCCAGGGCTGTCTTAAGTTGTTCTGAAATGCTTGTGAACACAGAGTGCAACTCAGCCGAGCTCAAATAGTTCTCATCTTTGGCCTAAAAATAAGATTGTGAATCCATTTCCCAGTCTTTAGAGAATCCCCTGTGATGATTTACCAAAGAACAAACCACTTCCCTTGTCTGAGCATCACACACTGAAATTGGAGCTGCCCGTAAATAAGCAGAAGAGAACGGGTACTGGGGACAGAGGTACAGTCTTTGTGGATGCAGAGTAGCGTTCGATGGCTGGATGAATGCCAATTAGAAGAATGAATGCCGGTTAGATGAATGCTACTCATATCAGGCATGTGGACATAGCCTGATAATGGGGTGAAGAGTTCTGACATGTATGAAGAAAAATACTACTTAGCTGCCAGGCATGCTGGCTCACGCCCGTAATCCCAGCACTTTGGGAGGCTGAGGCGGGCAGGTCACCTGAGGTCAGTAGTTCAAGACCAACCTGGCCAACATGGTGAAACCCCATCTCTACTAAAAAAAATTAGCCAGGCGTGGTGGTGAGTGCCTGTAGTCCCAGCTACTCAGGAGGCTGAGGCAGGAGAATCGCTTGAACTCGGGAGGCAGAGGCTGCAGTAAGCCAAGATCATCCCACTGCACTCCAGCCTAGGCGACACAGTGAGACTCCGTCTCAAAAAACAAACAAACAAAAAACCACTACATAGCTTCTCGGTGTTATTCACGTAACTGGGAAAACAGTTGGTTTTTTCCTAAACTGGGTATTTAGAATTTTATAATGATAATCTCAGTAAGTCATCTCATATTTCACATATAGATAATTTTCAGTTTAACAGTAAAATAAAAATGACTCTGTACTAGTTAGTGTACTTTTATTTTACACTTTTGAATAGCAGTGAGCAGAATCTACTCTCCAGCTCTATCAATAGTGAAACTATATTGTATTTATCAAAATAAGGTGATTGCCACTTGGTATTTACCAGCTATTATCCTTCAAATGGGATGCTATTTTAGAAAATAATTATTATGGCATGTTCATAACTAGAATCATAAAAATATTCTACAAATTCTAAGAGCTCAGCATTCTACTCTTTGATGAAAACTAAGAGATAATCTAAAATTTAAGGCAAAATAGAGTGACATTTTTTAATACCCCTACATGCATGGTATATCACCACAGTATTTCTTTCCTAAAACAGTAATAGGCTCCTAAATATGCTTGACCAGCAGGGCATGTTAAATATTTGTTTGTGTATTTATTCGCTCCGCAAGTATTTTTTGACCACTTTCCATGGGCAAGCCACCGTACTAGACACTGGGGACACAGTCATGAATAAGATGTGCTCCTGGCTGAGCGTGGTGGCTCACGCCTGTAATCCCAGCACTTTGGGAGGCCGAGGAGGGCAGATCACGAGGTCAGGAGACCAAGACCATCCTGGCCAACATGGTGAAACCCCATCTCTACTAAAAATACAAAACTTAGCTGGGCGTGGCGGTGTGTGCCTGTAGTCCCAGCTGCTCGGGAGGCTGAGGCAGGAGAATTGCTTGAACCTGGGAGGCAAAGGCTGCAGTGAGCTGAGATCTCTGCACTCCAGTCTGGGCGACAGAGCGAGACTCCGTCTCAAAAAAAAAAAAAAATTGTAATTGATTATTTAAATGGAAATCTGTTCCGTTTTCATGCCTTGGTATTTCATACTGATATATTGTTCAATTACAACTTTGAGAAGAGCCGATAGAATCAGTCAAATTGTGTGTATACATTTATTTATGCAACAAAAAAATTATGATGCTTATGTGCCAGGTACCGTTCTAGACCCAGGAGAAAGCATGGTGAACAAAACAAAGTCATTGTGTTCATGGTGATTTCACCCTGGTGGGAAGTCAGTAAGCAAATATATGATCAATATCAGGAATTGATAAATGATAAGAAGAAAAATAAAGCAGATTAAGAGGATAGAGAGTGACCAGAATACCATTTTATTTGAGTGGTCTGGGAAGGAGTCTCTGGAGAGATAGAAGTTTTCATAGCTTTCCTTCTTTTGTCTCTTGAGTCAGTTCACCTAATGAATGCAGATGCAAGAGAATTTTTGTATCTGTTAGTATCACTCACATATTCATTGAGAGCTATGCTGAGGTCCTACTTCTTATTCTTTACTACTTAGGAATACTAACACCTGAATTCTTCTCTTCATTCTTTTATCACCCTTCCATATACTTAAGTGCCTAAGCACCTTCATTCATCCATCCCTAATGTGATTTCTTTTCTTGAGACAAAATCTGGCTCTGTTGCCCAGACTGGAGTGCAGTGACGTAATCTCGGCTCACTGCCACCTCCGCCTCCCAGGTTCAAGCGATTCTCCTGCCTCAGCCTCCCAAGTAGCTGGAATTACAGACGCATGCCAACACACCTGGCTAATTGTTTTGTATTTTTAGTAGAGACGGGGTTTCGTCATGTTGGCCAGGCTAGTCCCGAACTCCTGATCTCAGGTGATCCGCCCACCTCAGCCTCCCAAAGTGCTGGGATTACAAGCGTGAGCCACCGTGCCTGGCCATCCATTCCTTATCCTTTACCCAAAAATCATGATTTGGTATCTGTTCTGGTTTTCCAAAATCTTGCGATATGATTTATTTGATTAAAAAATATATTGTGCAGTTAAGTGACTTCCAGTGTTTGATTATAAAGTGGAATTGCTTCTGGAGAGAGCTCTTTTATCTAAGTGTTTTGGTGAACTCACAGCCACTGAAATTTGATGTCTTGGGTCAAATTGGGTCTTACAGTGGTCCCAACCTTAATGCGTAAAAGCCCTAAATAAAATTTCTCAAGTGTTCTATAGCATTGCACAAGTCTAAAATAGATAACTGGCACTCTCCTATACCTCATTGTTGGCTAACTGACTTGTCCCATAAATAGCTCAGTGTTATGTGATCAGACAACTACAACTAACAGAAGAGATTTTTGTTTCCTAACACACTTGTGCAGTCTCTGGTAGTAAACAAAATCCAAGTCCAAGTCACTGGCCCCTAACTGTAACCTGGTTCTTAGAAGAATTGTGCAAATCAGTAGCCAAATCATGTGGGATGGAATTCAAGATAACCCTGCCTTATACCAAACTCTACATTGTGGAAAATAGTGTTAGAGCAAGATTCATTTTCAGTCCTTAGAATTACTTGAAGTCCCTTCCCAGTCTACTCAAATGTTTCTGCCCTAATCTGGTTAAACTCAAAGAGCATCTGCCAAATGAGTTAAAAATTGTCAGGTGAGTCTGAGGGGCATCATGGTAGTTTTATAAAGCCGTTTTTTAAAAAATCAAGAGCGTGTCAAAAAAAGAAACTACCGGCTGGGCACAGTGGCTCATGCCTGTAATTCCAGCACTTTGGGAGGCTGAGGTGGGCGGATCACGAGGTCAGGAGATCGAGACCATCCTGGCTAACACGGTGAAACCCCGTCTCTACTAAAAATACAAAAAATTAGATGGGCGTGGTGGCGGGCGCCTGTAGTCCCAGCTACTCGGGTGGCTGAGGCAGGAGAATGGTGTGAACCCGGGAGGCAGGGCTAGCAGTGAGCCGAGATCGCATCACTGCACTCCAGCCTGGGCGACACAGTAAGACTACGTCTCAAAAAAAAAAAAAAAAAAAGAAAGAAACTACCTGCTATTGGAGTATAATGGTTCATAGTTCCAACTCTTAGGTGGAATGTATTGTTTTTGTGTTTGAAAGATTTGTAAATGCTATAATTTAACAGAATATTGCTTCATAAATTCCTTAGCAGTAACTCAGGAGGTGAACCTTGGGGCATTTTTCCAGATAAATCTGTGCTCTTTGTGTGCAAAGCATTGCTGCTTAGGTAACTAGTGATAACGCATAGGGTTCAATCAACACTTTAGATATTTTCACTTTTCTTTTACTGGGCTTTTTCAAAATGGCATATGTTTATTATATTTCTGAAGTCAAAATACCAAATCTAAAACAAGTGATTTTTTTTTTTAAAAATCTCTCAGCTGGGCGCAGTGGCTCACACCTGTAACCCCAGCCCTTCAGGAGGCTGAGATGGATCACTTGAGGTCAGGAGTTCGAGACCATCCTGGCCAACATGGTGAAACCCCATCTGTACTGAAAATACAAAAATTAGCTGGGTGCGGTGGCGGGCACCTGTAATTTCAGCTACTTGGGAGGCTGAGGCAGTAGAATTGCTTGAACCTGGGAGGCAGAGGTTGCAGTGAGCTGAGATCTTGCCACTGCCCTCCAGCCTGGGCGACAGAGCAAGACTCTGTCTCAAAAAACAAACAAACAAACAAAAAAACTCTCTGCTAATTATTTATTACTGTTGAAATGCTGCTTACTATGGCTGACAATTTTGAACAAAAGTAAAGAATATGTCTACGATGTCAAAGTTAACAATTCCTTCCCTAATAATCCTTTTGTACTTTTGCTTATAAGACCTTAGTACATTTCATAATCAGAGCTTCATAGACCCAGCTGTGTATCTTTCCATGGCCAGGCTGATTGTCTACATTTTGAAAACATTTTAAAGGTAAAATTCAGTTCAAGAATACTGTATTTAGTCTACCAAAAGGGCTAAAAACATTTACTTTGGCCGAGCATGGTGGTTCATGCCTGTAATCCCAGCACTTTAGGAGGCTGAGGTGGGCGGATCACTTAAGGTCAGGAGTTCGAGACCAGCCTGGCTAACACAGTGAAGCCCCATCTCTACTAAAAATACAAAAATTAACCGAGCATGGTAGCGCACGCCTGTAATCCCAGCTACTCAGGAGGCTGAGACAGGAGTATCATTTGAACCGGGGAGGCGGAGGTTGTAGTGAGCCAAGATTGTGCCACTGCACTCCAGCTTGGGTGGCAGAGCAAGACTCTGTCTCAAAAAAATAAAAATAAAAATAAATAATAAAATAAAAACATTTACCTTGGTAACTATGTGAATATTTACTCTGGTGGATGTAAGGGGAAAATAAAGAAAAAACACCCAAAGCACTGACTGTTTGTTCAACAGATTGTAAACCATGGCTGTGTGGATACAAGCTCAGCAGCTCCAAGGAGAAGCCCTTCATCAGATGCAAGCGTTATATGGCCAGCATTTTCCCATTGAGGTGCGGCATTATTTATCCCAGTGGATTGAAAGCCAAGCATGGTAGGTGAACAAGGATGTTTGCATCATATTTTGTGAAACACCAGAATATTGGAGTTTGGTTAGAAAGATGTCATGATGGCAACTTTCAAAGTTGTATTTTTAAACATTTTTAAATGTGATCCATAAAAAGGTATTTAAAAAATTTTTTCTTTTTATAGGTGAAAGGTATTTAACCCCATCTTAGATTGAGAGGATGGAATAACTTGAGATTTTTAAAACAGTATTTGTTCCCTTTAACAGTAAATACTGTCTAAAAGCATTAGAATATTACTGCTAAGAAAGAGCAGCCAACAAATATGTTTTGAGTGCCCATAGGATGCCTAGCAGTGTCCTAAGTAGTAGAATTTATATGAAAAAAGTTAAAGCCCAACATTGTGTTGTAATCCCAACACTTTGGGAGGCCAAGGCGGGTGTATTGCTTGAGCCCAGGAGTTCAAGGAAGGCCTGAGCAACATAGCAAAACCCTGTCTCTGTACAAAATAGAAAAATTAGCCAGGTGTGGTAATGTGCACCTGTAGTACCAGCTACTTGGGAGGCTGAGGTGGGAGGATCACTTGAGCCTGGGAGGCAGAGGTTGCTGTAACCCATGATCACACCACTGCACTCCAGCCTAAGCAACAGAGTGAGACCCTGTCTCAAAACAAACAAACAAACAAACAAACAAAATTAAAGCCCTCATCTCCAAATAATTCAGTGTTTCACTGGACATGGTGGTGCACACCTATAATCGCAGCTACCCAGGATGCTGAGGTGGGAGGATTGCTTGACCCTAGCAGTTTGAGGCCAGCCTAGGCAACATAGCAAGATCCTATGTCAAAAAAATAATAATAATTTAGTGTTTAATGGGGCAGATAGGTGTGAATATGCATATAATTATAATTTATTTCTTATAGTTTATTAAATATAAATTATTTTACATTTCTTAATAAGTTTACATCTAACAAAAAACTAAAAATTAATAATTTAACAGTGGAGACATTGGTGTTTTTAATTTATATGTATTTTATATATACACATAAAGACTAAAAGAAAATTGGGTGGGTGTTGTGGCTCATGCCTGTAATCCCAGCACTTTGGGAGGCCAAGGCAGGCAGATCACTTGAGGCCAGGAGTTCTGGGACAAGCCTGGCCAACACGGCAAAATCCCATCTCTACTGAAAATACAAAAAATTAGCTGGGCGTGGTGACGGGCGCCTGTAATCCTAGCTACTCCGGAGGCTAAAGCACGAGAATCACTTGAACTCGGGAGGCAGAGGTTGCAGTGAGCACTACTGTACTCCAGCCTGGGCAACAGAGTGAGACTGCCTTTAAAAAAAAAAAAAAAAAAAAAAAGAAACGAAAATATACCCAAATGTTAACACTAATTACATTCTGGTGGTAGATTTGATAAGCATTTTAATTTTTCTTTATTTTCCAGATTACTGATTACATACTTGGGGGAGGGGAGAGTTGTTTAAAATTTATTTTAGAATTAGTACAGTGCAGTCGACTAACAGCGCAGGTTTTAATTGGTATCATTATTACACACCAGGCAGCAGGATGTACACTGCTCTGCTCAGCATCTGAGAGCTTGCTGGTTGGTTACAGTCTGTCAGTCGATCTGACATATTCATTTGATACTTCAAGCCTCACCGTCTTAGCCATGGGTCCTCTTTGACAGTCCCTGAGAGAACCAGCTTTGCTGCTGCTATTTGCAAAGGGCCATATACCTGTCTGTAATGTTGCCTTAGAATAATCGCAATGCTTGTTAGTAGCAAATTTCTGTTCAGAAAATAAAGATCACCAAAGAAAGGCAATTTTCTAGGCGATTAAAAAAATCTCAGCTTCATGTAATTAAGTGAGAAAAAAATGAGCTAAATATGAGAATGTCAGCTGTACCTCATTTAGTGCTTTCCACTCCCTTTTCATTTTGTCTCCTGTTTTCCTGATTTGGAGGATTTAGAAAAACATGAGTAGGAAGTTGCTGTTAATTTCAGATTTCACTTAGCAGAGTTCTCATTTGGTGTTCTCACTGAATGAATTAAAAGACTTGTGTTGATATTAAGGAAAACCTGAAAATTTTTTAGCTTTGCTTTTCTTCACAATATAAAGATTTTAATGAAGAATCTTCAATTCTTTTTTTTTTTTTTTTGAGACCCAGCCAAATCTTCAGTTCTTTATGTTTAAGCCATCTAAGCAAGTCTTTTTTTTTTTTTTTTTTTTTTTTTTTTTTTTTTAACAGAGAAGGTTTCAAGTAAAGAACCAATACCTGACTTCTGTGAGTTTTGCTCAGACACTGGATCTTCTCAAGAGTGGACTCCTGGCCGGGCGCGGTGGCTCACGCCTGTAATCCCAGCACTTTGGGAGGCTGAGACGGGTGGATCACTTGAGATCAGGAGTTTGAAACCAGCCTGGCCAACGTGGTGAAACCCCGTCTCTATTAAAAATACAGAAATTAGCCAGGCGTGGTGGTGCACACCTGTAATTCCAGCTACTTGGGAGGCTGAGGCAGGAGAATCACTTGAACCCAGGAGGCAGAGGCTGCAGTGAGCTAAGATCGTGCTACTGCATCCCAGCCTGGGCGACAGAGTGAGACTTCGTCTCAAAGAAAAAGAGTAGGTTTCCAGACCAAGGGCATTGTTGCCAGTTGAAACAGAGGTGCAGGGCTGCCCTCATTCCTTCCAGCCTTTCATTTAATACATATTCTATTTAATACATAGGGCACACATATTTAGAATCTGACTTGCTTTAACTGCCTTCTCAAGGCGCAGATTGGGGTGTACTATTTGATGGAGTACGGTATCACTGCTTTTTTTGTTTTGTTTTGTTTTTGTAGAGACAGAGTCTTGCTCTGTCGTCCAGGCTGGAGTGCAGTGGCGCGATCTTGGCTCACTGCAACCTCCACCTCCTGGGTTCAAGCAGTTCTCCTGCCTCAGCCTCCCAAGTAGCTGGGACTACAGGCACATGCTGCCATGCCCGGATAATTTCTTTTGTATTTTAGTAGAGACGGGGTTTCACCGTGTTGCCCAGGCTGGTCTCCAACTCCTGAGCTCAGGTAATCCGCCCGCCTCGGCCTCCCAAAGTGCTGGGATCGCAGGCGTGAGCCACCACGCCCGGCCGGTATCACTGTTTTGATACACCTGTTGGTGCCTCTTTTTTGAAATTAGTTGCTATCTTCAGGGATTTAGGGATGGCAGAGCCTTTTAGCTACTACTATCTTGTTTGGCTCCAGACCCAGTCAGCAGTTATTGAATGTTATTTCAGTCCGACAGCTGTTTGGTTTCTTCAGTGACTAAGTAATTTAGTACTTCCCAGTGTCAATTGTTGCCTAAGTTGTAGAAAGAAAGAAAGAAAGAAAAAAGGAAAGAAAGAAAGGAGGGACGGAGACCATCCGACCCCCTGTCACCAGTTCAGTAGCTTGAAATCAATGCAAAGTCTGTAGCGTGGTTTCCCTTGTTTACTGGAAAAGTTGGCATTGCCTTCAGGTCCTGGGTCTGCAACTAGTGATATGAATGTCTGACTTGTATAAATTCTTGTAGGCACCCTCTGCCTGAATGTCGCATTTCCAGGGCTTCTTAGAAATAGCAATAACTTGTTTCACCTGTCTCTACCTAAGAAACCCACAGATACCAAACTCCTAGATGCTGGAAAGGACATGTAGAAGAGTCTTGGCCTTGTGCCTCCTTTACACCTATGAGGGGTAACTATAAATAGGAAATTATCCAAGTCCTTATTTCCTTCAGAGTACACAGAACCCTTTCCTTTTCCTTGCATTTCTTGGAGCAAATAGCATAAGCACCAAGCACATCATTGAGAGAAAGGAGGAAGGGCAGCACGTTGTTAAAAAATTTTTTTTTAAAAAAGAATGAAATCTACTGTATAATCCAACTATTTAGTAAATTACAAATAGATTAACGTAGGCATTGAGTCCATTTCTATTGGGCTGTTTCTTAAAATTTGCAGTGAGGATTAAAAACATCACTTGAAGAAAAAGTAGGATGTGTTGAGGCTGCATTTATACAGGCTCATGTGCATGTATGTATACAGATTATGTAATTTTTTTCCCCTAGGGACTCAATAGATCTTGATAATCCACAGGAGAACATTAAGGCCACCCAGCTCCTGGAGGGCCTGGTGCAGGAGCTGCAGAAGAAGGCGGAGCACCAGGTGGGGGAAGATGGGTTTTTACTGAAGATCAAGCTGGGGCACTACGCCACGCAGCTCCAGGTGGGTGTGGGCTCTGGGGTCACACTTAATTATCTTCCCTTGGAGGTCTTCTTCCTTTAGAGACTTTCTTTCTCTCCTTCAGTCCAGTATTGTTGAGTTATACGTACATGCATAAGGTTCTTGTTGTTTGGTTTTGGTCTTTTTTTTTTTTACTTTTTATTTGAGAATAATTTCAAACTTCCAGAAAGTTACGAGAATCATACAAAGATTCCCCACATATGCCCATATTCACCTGTTGTTGACTTTTATGTTGTCATATACTCCTCGCTGTCTCTCTATACACACGTTTTTCAGTCACTGGAGAGTAAGTTGCATACCTTGTGTCCCTGCACCAGTAAGTACCTCTGTGCATTTTCTTTTTTTTTTATTTTTATTTATTCATGTGTTTATTTTTGAGACAGAGTCTTGCTCTGTCGCCCAGGCTGGAGCGCAGTGGAGCAATCTCAGCTCACTGCAACCTCCGCCTCCCGGGTTCAAGTGATTCTTCTGCCTCAGCCTTCCAAGTAGCTGGGATTATAGGCCCCTGCCACCATGCCTGGCAATTTTTTTTTTTTTTTTTTTTTGTATTTTTAGTAGAGACAGGGTTTTGCCATGTTGGCCACTATGGTCTTGAACTCCCGACCTCAGGTGATCCGCCCACCTCAGCCTCCCAAAGTGTTGAAATTATAGGCATGAGCCACCACACCCGATCCCTCTGTCTATTGTCTTTTTTTTTTTTTTTTTGAGATGGAGTTTCACTCTTGTTGCCCAGGCTGGAGTGTAGTGACGTGGTCTCGGCTCACCGCAACCTCCACCTCCCAGGTTCAAGTGATTCTCCTGCCTCAGCCTCCCAAGTAGCTGGGACTACAGGTGCGTGCCACCACCCCCACCTAATTTTTGTATTTTTAGTAGTGATGGGGTTTCTCCATGTTGGTCAGGCTGGTTTCGAACTCCCGACCTCAGGTGATCTGCCCTCCTTGGCCTCCCAAAGTGCTGGGATTACAGGCATGAGCCACTGCACCCAGCCCCTCTTGTGCATTTTCTAAGAATGAACCTTGTCTTGCATGGTTATAATACACTGATCAACTTCACTAAATTTAGCATTGATATAATACTTTTAGGTACTCTTCTGGATTTCCATTTTGTCAACTAATTCAAACATGTGCTTTAGGGTATTTTTCCCCGCTGCAGTCCAGAATCCAGTCCAAGATCGCATATTGCATCTAGTCATCATGTCTCTTTAATCTCCTTTAATCTGGAACCATTTTGCAACCTTACTTTGTCTTTCATTGTATTGGCATTTTAAAATAATTAATGTAGGCTGGGTGCAGTGGCTCACACCAGTAATCCCAGCACTTTGGGAGGCCGAGGCAGGCGAATCATCTGAGGTCAGGAGTTCAAGATCAGCCTGGCCAACATGGTGAAACCCCGTCTCCACTAAAAATACAGAAATTAACTGGGTGTGGCAGTGGACATCTGTAATCCCAGCTACTTGGGAGGCTGAGGCAGGAGAATCACTTAAACCTGGGAGGCAGAGGTTGCAGTGAGCCGAGACCGTGCCATTGCACTCCAGCCTGGGTGACAAGAGCGAAATTCCATCTCAAAAAATAATAATAATTCATGTACCCCCTGCTTTTTAAAGATAAAATGTTCCTCATTTGGGGTTTGTCTGATGTTTCCTCATGATTACATTAACATTGCACATCTCCGAGCAGACTTCTAAATATAGTTGGCTATCCATGTCCGTGGGTTCTGCATCCTCTGTTTCCACCAACCGCAGCTCAGAAATATTCAGGAAAAGAAAAAAAGTAACAAAAAATACAAATAAAGATATGACAGAACAGCTATTTACATAGCATTTCCTTTGTATTAGATAGTATAAGCAATCTATAGGTGGTTTAAAGTGTATGGGAGGATTGTATGGGTTCTATGCAAAACGATGCCATTTTATATAAGGAACTTGAGCATCTGCAGATTTTGGTATCCAAGGGGGTCCTGGAACCAGCCCCCACAGATACCAAGGGACAACTGTAGGTGACGTTGTGTCCTTCTCAGGTATCACATCCAGAGACGGGCAGTGTCCCTCGTCCCCTCATTGGTGGTAGTAGTTTTGATTGCCCAGTTGAGAATGGCATCCAGTTTCTCCTCTGGCGAGGCTTTTAAAACTTATTTATTCCGTTCTTAAGAATGTTCCCCGGATACTTTAGACAAATTAAGATGCAAAAAGTAAAACAGCACTTTGGGAGGCCAAGGCAGGTGGATCACCTGAGGTCAGAAGTTCGAGACCAGCCTGGCCAACATGGTGGAACTCCATCTCTACTAAAAAGACAAAAATTAGCCAGGCATGGTGGCAGGCCCCTGTAATCCCAGCTACTCGGGGGGCTAAGGCAGGAGAATTACTTGAACCCAGGAGGCAGAGGTTGCAGTGGCCCGAGATTGTGCCACTGCACTCCAGCCTGGGCAACAGAATGAGACTCAGTCTCAAAAAAAAAAGAAAAAAGAAGTAAAACAATCTTACCTTTTCACTGTAATTGGATTTCCATGATGTGCCTTCTTGTTCCTGTTGGTATTGGGGGAACAGTGTCTCCTGTGATTCAGGAGGTCCCTCAGGAGGCTCCCCATCCTGAGGCATGGTTAGGGCCCATAGTGTGGAGTGGCACAAAGTGATGTCTGCTGTTGGATTCTTTCAGAACACGTATGACCGCTGCCCCATGGAGCTGGTCCGCTGCATCCGCCATATATTGTACAATGAACAGAGGTTGGTCCGAGAAGCCAACAATGTGAGTGTCCTGTAGGGATGGGGAGGGCAGTCAGGAAGCCTTTTCTTACCCACTTCCCTCTGGACCCACCTTTGTCAAGGTGACTCAGGGTGCACTATTGGTGTCTCTTTAAAGAGAGCTTCGTCCTAAGGGGCACAAAAGAAATAGGAGACTTGACTGAGTGCAGCCTAGCACTTTGGGAGGCTGAGGCAGGCAGATTGCCTGAGCCCAGGAGTTCGAGAGCACCCTGGGCAACATGATGAAACCTGGTCTCTACCAAAAATACAAAAAAATTAGCTGGGCATGGTGGCACATGCCTGTAGTCCTGGCTGTTCGAAAAGCTGAGGTGGGAAGATCCCTTGAGCCCAGGAGGTAGAGGCTGCAGTGAGCCATGATCGCACCCCTGCACTCATGAGTGGTGGAGTGAGACCCTGTCTCAAAAAAAAAAAAAAAATGAAATAGAAGATGTGGTCTCTGATCTTAAGTGATTTATAACCTTGATGAGATTGCAACCACAAAACAATGTGAACAAGTGCAAAGTAGTTTAACCTCAGCTGAATAATTTTTTAGTAAAGGCATGCTCATATTCAGGTGAGAATACTTAGGAAAGACTTTTCCCTAGCCCTGAATCAGGTGTGGAAGGAGTGGTCTGATCAGGTCACTTACAGGGCTGGGTCCACAGAGACCTTGTGTATTCCTCCCCCATTACTTCACCCTGGGGTCTCCAGGATGCCTGTGAGAGGTTTCGCCTCTTCCATGGTGGAAGCAAATGATTCCATCACGAGAATATCTTGAGTGAGGACACAGATGATGTGTGTTCACACGGCCCTGCTCCCCATGGCCTCCCTAATGCTTAATGCCATCCTTGCATTGGGTCAGTGAGTGGAAGAGGAATCACCACCTCCTCATTAGTAGGAAAACCCAGGTGACACTGGAACAGGTTACGTTCTAGTCTCTCCAAAGGAATTCAATGGACCTCGTTTGGGATACTCTGGTGGAGGTCAGATCTGAAATGGAAGCTTCTCCCATGCTTTGTGATCTGAGCCGTGATCTGTCCGCTCACCTGTTTCTCACTTTTCCCACTCCACCCCGTGTCTCATGATGACGTTTGCTATTCCTCGTGACTCAAAATTTACCTTTTGGGGTCTTACCCTGGTTGTAGGAGCTGGCATAGGCTTTTCCTGGGGATTAAGGCCTCAGGCTTCCTCCCATTCCCACTGCCTTGCACTGCCCCCCCATCTGTTCCCAGGGTAGCTCTCCAGCTGGAAGCCTTGCTGATGCCATGTCCCAGAAACACCTCCAGATCAACCAGACGTTTGAGGAGCTGCGACTGGTCACGCAGGACACAGAGAATGAGTTAAAAAAGCTGCAGCAGACTCAGGAGTACTTCATCATCCAGTACCAGGAGAGCCTGAGGATCCAAGGTGAGGCGCGGTGGAGGCACAGTGTGCCTCCTGAGGATTGGGCATGGGGACTGGAAAGCAGCTCCGGTGGGGTTGGGAGAAAGCCCGTTTTCCATTCGGAGGCAGCGACCTTTCTCTGAGTAGCAGGGACTTATTTGCATTGAAGACAGTGCTGAGAGGATGAGATTTAGGAAGGGGAGTTGACAAGACGCCTGCCCTTGAGTGCATGTCTCTTTCAGGTCCCCATATCCAGGGAGCTTCTGAGCTGCCAGGGAAGACATTTCCTCTTTTGAGAAGGGGCTCACAGTCTAAATAAATACTAGCAGACGATACTTTTGTATATAGTAGGCATATTATAAGTGGAGCTTTACTGAAACGATAAATAGGAAATTATATAATTACATGTTTAAAAATTTTTCTGGCTGGGCATGGTGGCTCACGCCTGTAATCCCAGCACTTTGGGAGGCTGAGGCTGGCGGATCACCTGAGGTCAGGAGTTCGAGACCAGCCTGGCCAACATGGTGAAACACCATCTCTACTAAAAATACAAAATCAGCTGGGCATCCCGGTGGCGCATGCATGTCATCCCAGCTACTTGGGAGGCTGAGGCAGGACAATCTCTTGAACCCGGGAGGCGGAGGTTGCAGGGAGCCGAGATCTCACCATTGCACTCCAGCCTGGGCAAAAAGAGCAAAATTCTGTCTCAAAAAAAAAAAAAAAAAAAAAATCTAAGCTGGGAGTGGTTTTGCACACCTGTAATCCTGGTGCTTTGGGAGGCCAGGGCAGGAGGATCACTTGGGGCCAGTAGTTTCAGACTAGCTTAGGCAACATAGTAAGACCCTATCTCTAAGGGGGAAAAGAAACCTTTCTAAACAGGGACGTGTAAGTACTAAGGACCTGTATTTGTCGTAACTGATTTCTAATGTTCTGTGCAGTTATTCACAGAGGTCTTCCTGGAACAGAGTACACTTACGCCCTTTAGGTAGCCCTTATGGACAGAGCTCCCCCAGCCTGGTATAAATCCTGCTTAGTACTTGGGGCCCAGAGAGCTTCAGTCTGTGGTGAGGCTGTGGAGCCCCACCAGCGCCCCCTCTTGACCCTGTAGCATTTTGGCAGTTTGAGCTTTAATAGTTTCCTCTCTCTGCTTCCATGCCCAGCTCAGTCTCAGAGAAGCCTTGGCTCAACCACCCAGCCCCTCCAAACACACACACACAGCACACACACACACACACCACACACATCACACACACAGCACACCCCCCCACAGCACACACACACACCCCACAGCACACACACACCCCCCACACAGCACACAGAGACACACAGCGCACACATAGCACACACACACTACACACAACACACACAGACACATAGCACACACACACCACACACACACCACACACACAGCACATACACCACACACACAGCACACACACACACAGCACACACAGCACACATACACCACACACACAGCACACACAGCACACACAGACACATAGCACACACACACCACACACATACCACACACACACCACACACACACCACACACACAGCACAAGCTCCTCTAATTCCATGTATGTAGGTTCCATTTTATGTCTATAGCGATACTATTTATTTACTCTTTATCTTCTCCACTGGAATATAAATCTTTGAGAAGGGACTGTATCTTTTATCTGTGTACCCTGAGGACAGCACAATGCCTGAAACATAATAGTTATTGAGTAAAGGTTGACAGGATGATTCTAGCCTGTCTTCCTTTTTTATCTGAATCCATCTTAGACTGACCCTAGAAGAAGGGCAGCTCCTTCTGAGAATGGAAACGGAAGATTTCAGGCTGTTATTCCTACCCAAGTCCTTAGACTGTCGACAGTATTTCTGATCCCGTGCCTGGCTTTTCTGTTTGCTGTGCATGGTGGCGGATTAGGTTTGGATTCAGGTCGGGTTTGGATCTATCATGCAGTGTCTTCTCAGTCCCATTTGTCAAGTTCACTCAGCAGAAACACAGACTATTGATCTGCTTTTGCCAGGGAATGCTCAGCTGCCTCCAGTGGAGTAGGGAAATTGCTTCCCGTCTCTCTGGCCTCCTTCCCAAAAGCTTCTGCAAATTTGCAGGAGAGCCTTAAGTGGGTCCCTTGCATAGGAAGGCTGGGCCCAGGTGTTGGGATCACCACCACCCTCCCTGTGGCTGGGCAGGATTCCCGAGGTAGCCGTGCAGATGCCTCGGATCTGTCCGTGCCTGGATGATCCTCTTCCTGCTCCATACCTGCAGTGAGATTGGAGCCATATTTCTGAGTTCTAGCTGTGGGCTGTTCCTGGCTATATAGAGTTCCTTTCGTCTGTCCCAGCTTGTGCATTCCATGGGGCAGTGCTGGGGTCAGGGTGACATGGCCCTCAGGGGCCAGCCAGGAGCTCGACTGAGACATGCTGATGCGCGCATCTTCTGACTCAGCTCAAGCAAGGACGCTGGGCTGTTGAGAAGGTGACGGGAAGGGATTAATAGTCCCAGCGTGGTGGAGAGGGGCTGTCGTTGGGAGGGTGGGGTGGGCCTGCGGTGGTGGCTGTAACAGTGGACATATTTAGTTTCTTAGACTGGGTTATTGATACACAGGTGCTCTTGTGTTCCACGTTCCCTGTGTCTTACCTATTTCATAATAATTTTTAAAAGGTAGTGAGGCCTAACTTACTCCCTGTCCCGCCGTCAATGAGACTCCTCACAGATGGTGTGGAGGGAAGCCGCCTCCCTCCGGCCTCCCTTTCCTGAGAGAATCTTGGTGGCTCTGCATCCCCAGTGGTCCTGGACATGCTCTCCCTCTGCAGTCTGTCTGTCTGTCTCCCCTGGTTGGTCGGCTGGGCTCACAGTGAGCTCACCTGGACAAACATGCTGGGCCCCTTCCAGCCCCTCAAGAATCTCATCCTCCCCTGAGGAGGGACTGCTGTGCTCAGGGATGAGACAGAGCCGCTGGGGCCGGGGGTCTCTGAGGAAGGCATTGCTGCGGGAGGGATGGGGCCGAGCAGCTGTTTGTCTCCGTCACCTCTTCTCTCTGTCCTGTTTCCCGTTAACCAAGAAGGACGAACCTCACACAGAGCTCACCCATGCCAGGCAGCTTTCTGGCATCTTCCATGTCCTCATGTATTTAATTTTCAAGCACCCCACTGAGGCAGGTACCAAGAATCTCCCATTTTACACGTGGGGAAGCCGAGGCACAGGAAAGCGATTTGCCCAGTTTCACCTGCAGTCAAGGGCATGGGCACACGTGTACCCCAGACAGCCTGGACCCATGCCAGGCCTCGAGAAAAGGGCTAGCAGCCCTGTGGGGCAGGCAGGCAGGAGACAGGCAGGCCTCCTCCCCAGCTGCCCCAGCACCCGTGTGCCCCCAGAGGGGATGCTCAGAGTCAGGAGGCTGGTGAGCAGGGCCCAGAGGCACCTCCTGAGGCGCCCATTCATCTTGGCCACCCTGGCTGTCAGGAACCCCGACTTGCTCTTGATGCAGTATCTGAGCCTGGGAGGGTCTCGCTCCAGAACAGGTGAATGGGCTTCTCTGGGCCTCCTGTTGGACACTGGGAGGTGATGGTCATGGTTTCCTCTCCCCTTCTGTAGCTCAGTTTGGTCCGCTGGCCCAGCTGAGCCCCCAGGAGCGTCTGAGCCGGGAGACGGCCCTCCAGCAGAAGCAGGTGTCTCTGGAGGCCTGGTTGCAGCGTGAGGCACAGACACTGCAGCAGTACCGCGTGGTGAGTGGGGTCCTGGGCCTCTCCTGGGCATAGGTGCCATGAAGTCAGTCTTTGGGGACCTGAGGGAGGGCTGGGACCAGGATGAGAGCAGAACCTGGGAGGGCAGGAGGCCTTTTTTCCTGGGGGCCTTGCGAGGCAGAGCAGCTCGGGGAGAGGGAGCGGCCTGGGCCCTGCCCTGCCATTTCCCAGCGAGGCCCTGCAGTGTTCTCTGGGAGCCCAGAAGGGGCTGCTCTCCCCCCTTTCCTCAGGAGCTGGCCGAGAAGCACCAGAAGACCCTGCAGCTACTGCGGAAGCAGCAGACCATCATCCTGGATGACGAGCTGATCCAGTGGAAGCGGCGGCAGCAGCTGGCCGGGAACGGGGGGCCCCCCGAGGGCAGCCTGGACGTGCTACAGTCCTGGTAATGGTGTGGGGTGGCCAGCAGGCAGGGCAGGAGGGGCTGGTGGGGACCCGGCTGCTTCTACCTCCTGTGCTGGCTCCTGCAGCAGGCCCCCTCCATCCTGGGACAGCTCTTGTTTCTCCAGGCGGCCTGGTTCCTGAATCAGACTTTGGTCCCCCATCCTGTGCACCTCCCTCAGGAAGGGGGCTGCTGTCCTGGGGATGGGACAGGGCTGGGGTGTGTGGGGTGATGCTCGGGCTGTTTGGGCCTAGTCAGGGTCGCCCCTCCTGTGTACGTCTCTAATTCTGGGAGGCAGGGAGCTCTGCTCTTCCCATGGGTGGGAAGTGTGGCAAAAGCACAGAGCCTTCCTGGGGGAGCGGGAGCTGTGTCTTGGGGCCTGGCGTCTGTGCAGAGAAGCCATTGTCCTCCTGTCGGCCTTGGGGCTCTCGTGCAGGTGTGAGAAGTTGGCCGAGATCATCTGGCAGAACCGGCAGCAGATCCGCAGGGCCGAGCACCTCTGCCAGCAGCTGCCCATCCCCGGCCCAGTGGAGGAGATGCTGGCCGAGGTCAACGCCACCATCACGGACATCATCTCAGCCCTGGTGACCAGGTGACTGCTGCCTGTTGGCCATGCCCAGGAGCTTGGGGCAGCTCCTACCTGCGTGTGGGGGGCCGCAGGTGCCTTCCAGACCAGCAGATCCGCTTCCTGCCTCTCATCCCTCCCCACTCCATCTCCAGTTGCTGTGGCTGCTGGGTGCCGCCCTTGCCCAGTTTCTCCTGTGGACACTGCAAGAGATGCCCTTGGGCCACAGCCCATGCCACCTGCTGTGTTATCTCACTCCCCTCTCCATCCTCTCCCTGGACTCTCACGGCTTCCCCAGGAACAGAGGCTGTGCCGGAGCTCTTCACCTCCTGAGCCCCTCGGGAGGCAGCCCCACCCCCACCACAGAGGGACTGAGAGCCCTTTCCCCTGCCCAGCCCCTCATCGTGCGTCTGTCCCTGTGTCCCCTGCAGCACATTCATCATTGAGAAGCAGCCTCCTCAGGTCCTGAAGACCCAGACCAAGTTTGCAGCCACCGTGCGCCTGCTGGTGGGCGGGAAGCTGAACGTGCACATGAACCCCCCCCAGGTGAAGGCCACCATCATCAGTGAGCAGCAGGCGAAGTCTCTGCTCAAGAACGAGAACACCCGCAAGTAATTGTGCAGCTTCTTCTCATTCCCTGCTACTTGTCTCACGTCCTGGCAACAGGAAAAAAGAAATTCCGCCTCCTGTGTCAGATCCCTGTTTGCCGTTCTGGCCTCTTCTGGGCATCAGCAAAGGAATATAAGGAAGTTCTTGGGCCTGGCGCGGTGGCTCATACCTGTAATCCCCGCACTTTAGGAAGCCGAGATGGGCAGATCACCTGAGGTCAGGAGTTCAAGACCAGCCTGGCCAACATGGTGAAACCCCGTCTCTACTAAAAATACAAAAAATTAGCCGGGTGTGGTGGCAGGCACCTGTAATCCTAGCTACTTGAGAGCCTGAGGCAGGAGAATCCCTTGAACCCGGGAGGCAGAGATTGCAGTGAGCCGAGATCACGCCACTGCACTCCAGCCTGGGCAACAAGAGCAAAACTCCGTCACAAAAAAAAAAAAAAAGTTCTCGTAGGATCTGTTTTCTGTGAAGATAGTTTGATCTTGTTTCATTTTGTAGAGATACGTCCGAGAAGATTACATGTATGTGTTATGTAGCTAACATTTCCTCTAAATGATGTACATTTTTAGCAAACCTCTCTATTTCCTGCTACCCCAAATTATATTATTTACTCCGCATGTCCTGAGACCCTGGCATGGGTTTGGAGCTGGTCTCTCTCTGATTTGCAGTGATTACAGTGGCGAGATCTTGAACAACTGCTGCGTCATGGAGTACCACCAAGCCACAGGCACCCTTAGTGCCCACTTCAGGAATATGGTGAGGGTGGAAGAAGAGGAAGAATGAATTTTTCCCTGGTCTTTGAGGGGAACAACTTACATCTTACGTTTCATCTTATATTTCTCCTTTGCAGTCCCTGAAACGAATTAAGAGGTCAGACCGTCGTGGGGCAGAGTCGGTGACAGAAGAAAAATTTACAATCCTGTTTGAATCCCAGTTCAGTGTTGGTGGCAATGAGCTGGTTTTTCAAGTCAAGGTAAAGCCTTCCCTCAGCTCTGCATGTGCGTGTGCATGTGTGTGTGTGTGTGTGTGTGTGTGTGTGTGGTGTACTTTATGTTACAAAATAATTTTTTTAATCACATAGCATCTTCTTCTTTTTTTTTTTTTTTTGAGACAGAGTCTCGCTCTGTCACCCAGGCTGGAGTGCAGTGGCGCAATCTCGGCTCACTGCAAGCTCCGCCTCCCGGGTTCACGCCATTCTCCTGCCTCAGCCTCTCTGAGTAGCTGGGACTACAGGCGCCCGCCACCACGCCGGGCTAATTTTTTTGTATTTTTAGTAGAGACGGGGTTTCACCATGGTCTCGATCTCCTGACTTCGTGATCCGCCCGCCTCGGCCTCCCAAAGTGCAGCATCTTCTTCTTTTTGACTATTGGTAAACTGAGAATGGACTGACCTCACCCTGAGAACTGTTTCACTTAGATTCTCTTAAGACATGAACAAAGGCCAAGCACAGTGGCTCATGCCTATAATCCCAGCACTTTGGTAGGCTGAGGCAGGCAGGTCACTTGAGGTCAAGAGTTCGAGACCAGCCTGGCTAACACAGTGAAACCCCATCTCTACTAAAAAGTACAAAAATTAGCCAGGCGTGGTGGCACGTGCCAGTAATCCCAGCTACTCAGGAGAATCATTTGAACCTGGGAGGCTGAGGTTGCAATGAACCGTGATTGTGCCACTGCACTCCAGCCTGGGCGAAAGAGTGAGACCCTGTCTCAGAAAAAAGAAAAAAAAAGACATGAACAAACAAGGCCCAGTGCAGTGGCTCACATCTGTAATCAACACTTTGGGAGGCCAAGGCAGGAGGATTGCTTGAGTTCAGGAGTTCCAGACCAGCCTGGGCAACATAGACCCTGTCTCAACAACAAGAACAACAAAAATTAAAATTAAAAATAAAAAATAAAACATGAACAAACAATAATGAACTGAACTAGCTGGAGAGGTAGACTACAAAATGGACATGAGAAACATTACTCGGGATGAATTTGAGTAAAGGTTGTGGTAAGTTTTAAATTTGTTATTTGTATTTTTTTCCCACAAATGTCTCCAATAGTCTTTTCTCTCTCCTGTTCTCCATGTAACTTTGAGAAACTTGATCCTTCAGAAATATCTAAGCAACATTGCTTGTAAAATATTTAAAATTTCTAAGATTGTGCCAGTATGAAAAGTCATATTATTCCTGGGGCCATTTAGATTCTGTGTCTGAGAGGAACATTAACTGAAACTTGGAAAATAAAAGTGTTGTGATAATAAGAAAAAAAAAGAGAGAAGGAGAAGAACTTGAGGCTCGTAGGTGCTCAGAATTCTCTTGTGTCTTTTTAGACCCTGTCCCTGCCAGTGGTGGTGATCGTTCATGGCAGCCAGGACAACAATGCGACGGCCACTGTTCTCTGGGACAATGCTTTTGCAGAGCCTGTGAGTGGATTCCTCGGGCATGTGGGTCCCAAAATCAATGCCAGTGTCATGAATCTCATTCATGTATTATGCCTTTAAAAAGCACAGGAAAAGGCCGGGCACAGTGACTCACACTTGTAATCCCAGCACTTTGGGAGGCTGAGGCGGTTGGATCACCTGAGGTCAGGAGTTCGAGACCAGCCTGGCCAACATGGCAAAATCCTGTTTCTATTACAAAATACCAAAAAATTAGCTGGGCGTGGTGGCACACGCCTGTAGTCCCAGCTACTTGGGAGGCTGAGGCACGACAATCACTTGAACCCGAGTCACAGAGCTTGCAGGGAGCCGAGATCGCACCACTGCACTCCAGCCTGGGTGACAGAGTGAGACTCCATCTCAATAATAAAAAAAAAAGCATAGGAAAAAAGACGCTGTTTTCTTTAGTGGGAGGCAGAATAGAAAGAATGTGGAAAGTGGAAAGAACATGGGCTTGACATCAGGCCAGGGTTTGAACTGAGACTCCACCATTTCCTCACTCCGTGACCACACGGGCAGTTCACTTTACCTCTCTGAGCCTGAGTTTCCAGCAAGTGTCTGCAGCACAGGGATACTCTTGCTCTGCAGCATTGTTAGGAAGATTAAATTAGATAACATAGAAAAATGCCTGCCACACAGTCAGTACTCAGTAAATATTATTTTGAATCCTTGGGTGAAACTATGAATGGGATTTGGGACTCCCACGTTCATTCCACAGGTTAGATCTCTCGAGAGGCTTACTTTAGCATAGAAGTTGCTTCATACCCTCTTCCTTTTGATAAATGAAGATGCTGTTAAATGTCTTTTCCAAATTTTAGTTTCTGTGATTCATTCCAGATCTCATGAAGAATGAGATACTTTGCCTCAAGGAAGATATAATTTGGTGGATTTATGCACCCAAACGCTATCTGAATCATACTAGCATGCTGTTCAATGAGCATTTTAAAGATCTCATAGGCTGGGTGCGGTGGCTCACGCCTGTAATCCTAGCACTCCAGGAGGCCAAGGCGGGCAGATCCCTTGAGCTCCAGGCTAGCCTAGGCAACATATCAAAATCCTGTCTCTACAAAAAATAACAAAAAATTAGCCAGGCATGGTACACCAGCCTGTAGTCCCAGCTACTTGGAGGGCTGAGGCGGGAGGATCGCTTGAGCCCAGGAGGTCCAGGCTGCAGTGAGCCAAGATTGTGCCACTGTACTCCAGCCTGGGTGACAAAGCGACACCCTGTCTCAAAGAAAAAAATCTGTTTAGTAGACAAAGTCATTTGTTACATATTTCCAATAGAGATTAGCCCATAAAAGCATGATAAAAGGGTTATCATTTGGGACATAAGAGTATGTCCTTCTCTAAGTATATCCAACAAACCTTGATTATGTTTTGTTTTGTGGCTGTTAGAATATAGGATTTGACTGTTAGTTCAGCAGCTCATTTACAAAACAGCATGGACAGCATGGGTTACCTTCCAGTTGTGTGTAAAGAAGGTGAAATGGAACCTTCTGGCTCATGTGGAAGGCTTAACGTTTCCCAACAGTCCTCGTTAGAGAAAAAGTATTTTACTGCAAAGGTGAGATTTTTAAAAGAGATTCTACCATGCTTCACTTACAAACTCTGAATTAGAAGCTCCTTTTTGAAACTGTCTGCCTGCCTCTTGTCCTGATAAGCCTCCTGGATAAGATTGCCACATCTCTTGTTTCCTTCCCTGCCTGTCCACAGATCTCACTCTCTGTGTACCTTTGGCATCTCTTGCACCACGTAATTACTCAAGTATCTTGTCTAAATAAATAAGCATTTTTAACATTCTCAGCTATGTTAATGACTACTTACATCTTATGCTATTTTATTTTTTTATTTTTTTGAGACAGAGTCTTGCTCTGTCACCCAGGCTGGAGTACAGTGGCATTATCTCGGCTCACTGCAGCTTCTGCCTTCTGGGTTCAAGCGATTCTCCTGCCTCAGCCTCCCAAGAAGCTGGGATTACAGGTGCATGCCACCACGCCCAGTTAATTTTTTATATTTTTAGTAGAGACCAGGTCTCACCATGTTGGCCAGGCTGGTCTCGAATTCTTGACCTCAAGTGATCCACCCACCTCGGCCCCCCAAAGTGCTGGGATTACAGGTGTGAGCCACTGCACCCAGCCGACCTTATGCTATGTTAAAATAAAGACTTTTGGCTGGGCACGGTGGCTCACAACTGTAATCCCAGCACTTTGGGAGGCCAAGGCGGGTGGATCATTTGAGGTCAGGAATTTGAGACCAGCTTGGCCAACATGGTGAGACTCTCATCTCTACTAAAAATACAAAAATTAGCTGGGTGTGGTGGTATGTGCCTGTAATCCCAGCTACTCGGGAGGCTGAGGCAGGAGAATTGCTTGAACCTGGGAGGCAGAGGTTGTAGTGACCCGAGATGATGCCACTGTACTGCAGCCTGGGCAACACAGTGAGACTCTGCCTCAAAAAACTAAAAAATAAAAAATAAAGACTTGTGGCCAGGCACAGTGGTTTATGCCTGCAATCCCGGCACTTTGGGAGACCAAGGCAAATGGATCTCTCGAGCTCAGGAATTCGAGGCCAGCCTTGTCAACATGGCAAAACCCTGTCTCTACAAAAAACACAAAAATTAGCCAGGCATGGTGGTGCACACCTGTAGTCCCAGCTGTTTGGGAGGCTGAGGTGGGAAAATTGCCTGAACCGAGGAGGCAGCAGTTGCAATGAGCCAAGATTGGGCCACTGCACTCCAGCCTAGATAATAGAGCGATACCTTACCTAAAAAATAAAATACTTGTGGAAATTTATTCTCCAGATATATTTGCCTATGTGTCCTATGGGTCAAATAACATAAGAACATTGCAGCATTGTTAGTAATAGCTAAAGATGAGGCTGTAACACTGATGCCCATCTATGGGGATCTGGTGAAATTTCTTTATGTGCTGATAGGAGGTCTCCCAGATAGAGGATTAAGTGAAAAGAGGAAGATGCAGAACATGTGGATTTTGTGCTGTCGTTTATGAAGAAAAGGAAAAGGTATATGTCATTGCTGGCATGCATAGAATATCTTTGGTGGGATACACAAGAAACTGTGTTAGGTGCCTTTAAAGAAAAGAACTGGGTTGCTGGGAGACAGGGATAGGGAGTGACTTTACTGTTTAGCAGTCTATGCTTTTTGAATTTTAAATCTTGTGAAAATCACCTATTGAAAAAAATGTAACAAAATAAAATGGAGTACTGTGGCTGAACGGGTTGAAAAGCAGTTTATTAAAAGTTAATGTTCTAACCTATTTCTCAATAAAGCCATCCAACTCAAAATTTCCACTCTTCCATACCAAGTTGTTTTACTTTGAGCTAGAATTCTTGGCAGAAGGAGTCGAGGGCAAGGATTCCACGTGTGTACACACATGCTGACACGTGTACACACATACGCACACTCTCTCTGTTTGTACCTAGAGGACCAGTCTTTCAGATTTCTAAATTCCCAGGGTGTTTACAATCTAAGAGCCAGACCTTGGTTATGTTTTGGTTTGTGGCCGTTAGAACATAGGATTTGACTATTAGTTCAGCAGCTCATTTACAAAACAGCATGGATAGCATGGGTTACCTTCTAGTTGTGTGTAAAGAAGGTGAAATGGAACCTTCTGAATTTCACAGAACCGTGTACCCCAGCAGAGTCCGAATTTATCCTCAGGCCCTGCAAGACAAATATGCATAACCACTCCCAGCCATCAGTGTTTTTCTTTTGTGGCTTGAGGGAATAAATCATGCAACTGTTTTCTCATCAGATTCTGGCCTCTCTCCCTCTCAGGGCAGGGTGCCATTTGCCGTGCCTGACAAAGTGCTGTGGCCACAGCTGTGTGAGGCGCTCAACATGAAATTCAAGGCCGAAGTGCAGAGCAACCGGGGCCTGACCAAGGAGAACCTCGTGTTCCTGGCGCAGAAACTGTTCAACAACAGCAGCAGCCACCTGGAGGATTACAGCGGCCTGTCTGTGTCCTGGTCCCAGTTCAACAGGGTGAGGGGCCCGGCCGCCAGCCGCTGTTAGATCAGTCCTTCCTGACCAGACGCTCTCAGGAGTCTCCCTGCCTTGGGCCCTTATTCTTCATGTCTCTAATAAAATGTACCAAAAGTAATAGAAGCTTCTGACTAGATGGACAACTTGAGAGTTACCCAGGTCACATATAGAAAATTACATCTTTGCGTATTTTAAATAAGACCTTTGTCTACAGTTAATGCATTTTCTTCCTTTGTAAAGGAAATAGAGCAAAGCAGATGTTAACATAGCTCATGAGAAGCAAAGCTTTTGAGGGGATGCGAACTCTGGGCCTCTCTCCCCTTCACTCTCTTATGTTCCCCATGTGTAATGCCAGATCAGGCTCCTATGGGACCCTCAACCCACACAAAGGGATGCCAATGAAAGAAACTTCTCCTCTAGCATCTGCTAATTCAGACGTCACTTTGATTTTATTTTTATTTATTTATTTTTTTTGAGACAGAGTTTCGCTCTTGTTGCCTAGGCTGGACTGCAACAGCACAATCTTGGCTCACCACAACCGCCGCCTCCCGGTTTCAAGCGATTCTCCTGCCTCAGCCTCCCAAGTAGCTGGGATTACAGGCATGCACTACCACGCCCGGCTAATTTTGTATTTTTAGTAGAGACGGGGTTTCTCCATGTTGGTCAGGCTGGTCTCAAACTCCTGACCTCAGGTGATCTGCCTGCCTCGGCCTTCCAAAGTGCTGGGATTACAGGCGTGAGTCACTGTGCCCACCCTATTTATTTTTGAGATGGTGTCTCGCTCTGTCACAAGGAGTGCAGTGGTGCATTCTGGACTCACTGCAACCTCCGTCTCCCAGATTCAAGTGATTCTCCTGCCTCAGCCTCCTGAGTAGCTGGGATTACAGGCGCCCGCCACCATGTCCAGCTAATTTTTGTATTTTTAGTAGAGACAGGGTTTCACCATGTTGGCCAGGATGGTCTCAAACTCCTGACCTCAAGTGATCTGCCTACCTCAGCCTCCCAGAGTGCTGAGATTGCAGACGTGAGCCACCACGCCCGGCTGTCACTTTGATTTTAATTTAATTTTTGTTTCTTTTCCTACACCCTCCACCCCCAAGGTGTTTTAAATGTCCTTAATTTGGAGCCTAACAATGTGCATTTCCCAGAAGCTCCCAGGTGACCCTGATGCTGCTGGTCACAGACCACACATTGAAACTAGCAAGGGATGGGTCAGTCCAGCCCCAGGTGAAAGTGTCTGTGGCAAGAGCCCACTGGGTTCTGGTAACTGCAGTTTAGTATTTTTCCCTTCTTCCCTCTTTTCCTTTCCATGGGACCATTAGGTAAAACTCAGGTAGGCGGGGATATTTGTATGCCTCTGACAAGGGTAGATGTTTGTTTCCCATTTAATTTTTCCAAGTAAATATGTGTATAATATTCCAAGTGTTACTCTTGTTTTCTTGTGTTCACTGTTGTATCTCCAACCAGGAGAATTTACCAGGACGGAATTACACTTTCTGGCAATGGTTTGATGGTGTGATGGAAGTGTTAAAAAAACATCTCAAGCCTCATTGGAATGATGGGTGAGAATCATTATTTCTTAAGGCACCGACAGAGTCTGAAGGTCTTCTTTCTGGCATCACAAGTCACACTCTGCTTCTGTCCTTTGTCCTTGGTGATCCAGGGCCATTTTGGGGTTTGTAAACAAGCAACAGGCCCATGACCTACTCATTAACAAGCCAGATGGGACCTTCCTGCTGAGATTCAGTGACTCAGAAATTGGCGGCATCACCATTGCTTGGAAGTTTGATTCTCGTGAGTGCCCCTCCCTTCTTATGTCCAAAGTTAGCTGCTTTCATTACAAAATTATTTTAACAAATAATTTATTGGGTACTTACTATTTGTTGGGGTCAGTACTAATTATGGGAAACACAAATGTATAGCCATGATATACTTACTCATAATAAGGCAGCCTATGAAAAATACTATTATGGGAAACACAATTACTAATTTGGCTATACATGAAAGTATGTGGCAACATGGTTACACATGAACGTTTAACCATGACATGGCTACCTATGATACAAGAGTCCGTGTAGAATCTCAGTTGCTTCCCTCTTAAAATGTTTGCCTTTCTGTATTACTCTGCATAAAGCTTATTTCAGTGAAGAATTACTTTGATGATTTGGAGTTCTTACAGTAGTAAAAATATTCCTTTATCCTAATTAACATACAGATATTGCCATCAACCATTTCTACCCAAGATGTTAGTTCTTTTCTTTTTTTGAAACAGGGTCTCACTCTTTTGCCTGGGCTGGAGTGCAGCAGCACAAACATGGCTCACTGCAGCCTCGACCTCCTGGCTTCAAGCAGTCCTCCTGCCTTAGCCTCCTGATTAGCTGGGACCACAGACGTGCACCACCACACCCATCTAATTTTTAAATTTTTTGTATGTTGCCCAGGCTGGTCTCGAACTCCTGGGCTCAAACAATCCCCCGCTTTGGCCTCCCAAAGTATTGGGATTACGGGCTTGAGCCACTGCACCAGGGCATCAGGAATGTTAGTTCTCTCCTCTGACCCTCACAATAAGGGTAGCTTGCTAGTTCATTTTCTGTGAATTAAAGTTTTTAATAACTTTTGGCTGGGTGCAGTGGTTCATGCCTGTAATCCCAGCACTTTGGGAGCCTCAGGCAGGAGGATCTCTTGAGACCAGGAGTTCAAGACCAGCCTGGGCAACATAGCAAGACCCTGTCTTTAAGTAAATAAATAAATAAGTTAATTAGCTGGGTGTGGTGGTGCTCATGGTGTGCGCCTGTAGTCCCAACTACTCTGGAGGGTGAGGCGAGATGATCACTTGACCCCAGGAGTTCAAGGTTACAGTGAGTCATGATCACATCACTGTACTCCAGCCTGGGCAACAGAGTAAGACCCTGTCTCTTAAAAACAACAACAACAAAAAAAAGGCGTGGTGGCTCATGCCTGTAATCCCAGCTCTTTGAGAGGCCACGGCTGGCGGATCATGAGGTCAGGAGATTGAGACCATCCTGGCCATCATGGTGAAACCCTGTCTCTACTAAAAACACAAAAAAATTAGCCGGGTGTGGTGGTGGGCACCTGTAGTCCCAGCTACTTGGGAGACTGAGGCAGGAGAATGGCGCCCCAGGAGGCGGGGCTTGCAGTGAGCCGAGATGACGCCACTGCACACCAGCCTGGGCAACAGAGCGAGACTCCATCTCGAAAAAAAAAAAATTCATCACTTTTAATAGCTCTTATGCTTTCTCTGGTTGCGGGCATGCTTCCTAGCTCTTATATATCTTTGTATGGGAAATCAGGGATTGGGGGTCAGTAAGAACTGTTTCTTCTACTGTGGGTCGGAATACTGTTTGAACTTGAAACGTCTGAGATCACTGGATCTCTTGGGAAGTGATTTGTGTATTACCTGCTTATCTACCCGTGGCTTTTTATTTATTTATTTATTTATTATTTTTTAAGATGGGGTCCCTGTCACCCAGGCTGGAGTGCAGTGTCATGATCTCAGCTCACTGCAACCTCCGCCTCCCAGCTTCAAGCCATCCTCCTACCTCAGCATAGTACCTGGGACTACAGATGAGCGCCACCACACTTGGCTGATTTTTGTATTTTTAGTAGAGATGGGGTTTCATCATGTTGGCCAGGCTGGTCTTGAACTCCTGACCTCAGGTGATCCACCTGCCTAGGCCTCCAAAAGTGTGGGATTACAGGCATGAGCCAACATGCCTGGCCCCTACCCATGGCTTTTAAAACTATTTCAGGCCGGGCACAGTGGCTCACGCCTGTAATCCCAGCACTTTGGGAGGCCCAGATGGGTGGATCATGAGGTCAGGAGATCAAGACCATCCTGGCTGACATAGTGAAACCTCATCTCTACTAAAAATACAAAATTAGCCAGGTGTGGTGGCACGTGCCTGTAATCCCAGCTACTTGGGAGGCTGAGGCAGGAGAATCGCCTGAACCAGGGAGTCGGAGGTTGCAGTGAGCCAAGATCACACCACTGCATTCCAGCCTGGTAACAGAGTGAGACTCTGCCTCAAAATAAGTAAGTAAGTAAATAAATAAATAAAAGTATCTATAACCCATGGTTATTTTTAAATGGAGATTTCTATTGGAGCCATTATAATGGCAAGCTTGAATTTATAGTATATTTGGGTTTTAAGATTTCCTAATTCAGAAATCATGTTTAGAATGTGATTATTCTGTTTATTGATCTAGAAGAAAGAATGTTTTGGAATCTGATGCCTTTTACCACCAGAGACTTCTCCATTCGGTCCCTAGCCGACCGCTTGGGAGACTTGAATTACCTTATCTATGTGTTTCCTGATCGGCCAAAAGATGAAGTATACTCCAAATACTACACACCAGTTCCCTGCGAGTCTGCTACTGGTAACAATGTTCGCATTCTGATTTGATTTTGTTTGTGTGTGTGTGTGTGTGTGTGTGCATGCCTGCGTGTGTTCTCTCTCTTGCATGAAAACCCACACAATTACCATTCAGTGAGAGCAGTTTGAGCATTTTCCAGGGCAGATGTAAACCTTGGGCTGAATTCTTCAGTCATACAGAAAACACATCTGCCACTAATCACAAATATCAAATTGAAGAAAACAAATTCTTTTTAGGACAAGCTTAGATCAAACAAAATTAGGTAAAATTTTGTTTTTCATGACAGAGGTGGTTTTATTGCTTTCTGAGTTTAGAAGTATTACATATTTATTATAAAATTTTCAGAAGACACACAAAGGCATAAAAAAGAAAACAGGCCGGGTACAGTGGGTCATGCCTGTAATCCCGGCACTTTGGGAGGCCAAGGCAGGCGGATCATTTGAGGTCAGGAGTTTGAGACCAGCCTGGCCAACATGGTGAAACTCCATCTCTACAAAAAATACAAAAATTAGGTGTGGTGGCGGGCACTTGTAATCACAGCTACTCGGGAGGCTGAGGCATGAGAATCACTTGAACCCAGGAGGTGGAGATTACAGTGAGCTGAGACCACGCCACTGCACTCCAGCCTGGGCAATAGGGTGAGACTCAGTCTCAAAAACAAAAAAAGGTCGGGTATGGTGGCTCACGCCTGTAATCCCAGCACTTTGGGAGGCTGAGACAGGCGGATCACCTGAGGTCGGGAGTTCAAGACCAGACTGGCCAACGTGGAGAAACCCCATCTCTACTGAAAATACAAAATTAGCCTGGCGTGGTGGCGCATGCCTATAATCCCATCTACTCGGGAAGGCTGAGGCAGGAGAATTGCTTGAACCTGGGAGGTGGAAGTTGTGGTGAGCTGAGATCGTGCCATTGCACTCCAGCCTGCACAACAAGAGTGAAACTCTGTCTCAAAAACAAAACAAAACAAAAAACAGATACCACACAACATCTCTCATCTAGAGATTAACCTCTATGGATGATTTAGTGACTATACTTGCACTCTATACATAGATATGTATTATACATTGCATCACCCGATGCTTGAACTTCCTATATGGAGGTTATCTAGCAGCAGAACGAAGACCATAAACGAGGAAACATATATTCAGGCCGGGCGCGGTGGCTCATGCCTGTAATCCCAGACTTTTGGGAGGCTGAGGCAGGCAGATCACCTGAGGTCAGGAGTTTGAAACCAGCCTGGCCAACATGGTGAAACCCCATCTCTACTAAAAATACAAAAAGTAGTCAGGTGTGGTGGTGGGTGCCTGTAATTCCAGCTACTTGGGAGGGTGAGGCAGGAGAATCGCTTGAACCAGGGAGGCAGAAGTTGTAGTGAGCCGAGACTGTGCCACCGCATTCCAGTCTGGCGACAGCGAGACTCCGTCTCAAAAACAAACAAAACAGGGCCGGGCGCGGTGGCTCACGCTTGTAATCCCAGCGCTTTGGGAGGCCAAGGCGGGCGGATCACGAGGTCAGGAGATCGAGACCACGGTGAAACCCTGTCTCTACTAAAAATACAAAAAAATTAGCCGGGCGTAGTGGCGGGCGCCTGTAGTCCCAGCTACTCGGAGAGGCTGAGGCAGGAGAATGGCGTGAACCTGGGAGGCAGAGCTTGCAGTGAGCCGAGACTGCGTCACTGCACTCCAGCCTGGGTGACAGAGTGAGACTCCGTCTCAAAAAAAAAAAAACAAAACACAAATATATTCATTTAGTGATGGGCGCTTTGAAGACAAAGCAAGATAGAGGGATAGAGAAGTGGCAGGGAGGAGAGTGGAGTTGTTACTTTACTAGAGTGGTCAAAGAGGGTTTCTCTGAGGACATGTTTGTTTTTTTTGTTGTTTGTTTGTTTGAGATGGGGTCTCACTTTGTTGCCCGGGCTGGAGTACATTGCTCACTGCAGTCTCAAACTGCTAGACTCAAGGGATCCTCCCACCTTAGCCTCCCACATAGTTGGGACTGCAGGCATGCACCACCAATTCTGGTTAATTATTTTATTTTTATAGATATGGGGTCTTGCCCTGTTCCCCAGACTGGTCTCAAATTCCTGGGCTCAAGCAATGTTCCTTCCTCAGTCCCCCAAGGTTCTGGGATTATAGGCGTGAGCCACTGTACCCAGCCAGGATGTGATGTTTGAAAAGACCTGAATGAAGTGAAGAAGCTAGCCATACAAAGATCTAGAGAAAAACATTGTATGCCAAGAGAACAAGTACAAAAATCCTGGGTTGAGAATGGGCATGTCTGGAAAGCCTCAGGAGGGCCAGGGAGGCTGGAGTCTGTTGAGCAGGGAAGATAAGTGGTAGGAACTGAGGTCAGGGCACTCCAGCCTTGGAGTTCAGGGTGAAAGGTTGGGGTTTGGACCATACCATATGTAATTTTTTGTGACTTTTTTTTTTCCCACTTGGAAATATATCCTAGGTAGCTGGGCATGGTGGCTCATGCCTGTAATCCCAACACTTTGGGAGGCCAAGGCAGGTGGATCACTTGAGGTCAGGAGTTTGAGACCAGCCTGGCCAACATGGTGAAACCCCATCTCTACTAAAAAAATACAAAAGTTAGCCGGGTGTGGTGGCAGGCACCTGTAATCTCACCTACTCAGGAGGCTGAGGCAAGAGAATCACTTGAACCCAGGAGGCGGAGGTTGCAGTGAGCCAAGATCACACCACTGCACTCCAGCCTGGGCAATAGAGTGAGACTCTGCCTCAAAAAAAAAAAAAAAAAAAGAAATATATCCTATGCAGAGTTACAGCTCAGTAAATGTAATCTTCCAACATCATTTTGATGATTGCATACAATCTCATTGTAGGGTGACTTACATGTTGGTTATTTAAGATACTTATAATTTGGGCCTGGGCACAGTGGCTCATGCCTGTAATTTCAACACTTTAGAAGGCCAAGGAGGGAGGATTGCTTGAGCCTAGGAGTTTCAGACCAGCCTGGGCAACATAGTGAGACTCCATCTCTACAAAAAATAAAAAGTTAGCTGCGCTTGGTGGCACATGCCTGTAGTCCCAGCTACTCAGAAGGCAGAGGCTGGAAGATTGGTTGAGCCCAGGAATTTGAGGCTGCAGTGAGCTATGATTGTGCCATTGCACTGTAGCCTATGTAACAGAGTAAGACCCTGTCTCAGAAAAAAAAAAAATTTCTATTTCTGGCAGCATTTCTTTGGTTTTTAACTTCTTAGCCAATCTATAAAATTCTCTGTACACTGTAAAGCACAAAAAACATGTTATGAAACGGTCGCTCCTGACACTTGAAGCCCTAGAAGAAGATTAGAGTAATAAGCAATTGGTGAACCCTGCAGCATTTTACCCTCTTGGGCTACTTAAATGACAGGCTCTTTGTCCTGTAATCATAGTGTGATCGTCCTTGCCTAGTATAATTAACGTTGCACTGATTCCCATATTCACATACCCAGAAACAAGACTTCACTCTCCCACGTCAGATCATCACATTCTCACCACATGCCTACCTGGCTTTCCATAGTCAGCCTTCTGAAAAGGTAACTGTGTTCGACCAGATCACATGCAGATTTATCTGCTCATCTGCCACCAGCCCAGCGGGGATTCTGTGGGAAGCAAAGGACACATCACATTCTTGGCACCAACGTCGCTCACTGGGACTAGTGACATCAAAGTACCCCAAATGCAGAAACACCAGGCGTGAAGGAGCGTGCAGGTGCTGGGAAAAGTAGCCTTCCCTTTCCTGAAAGACTAGACACTCAGAGTTAGAGGAACCTCAGACATCATCAGATCAGATCAGCGGCTCTCCAGTGCCTAGGCCTTTCCGTAAGATCCCTGACGTGTATGCACCTTCTGCTTGAAAACCTCCAGTGATGACCAGGCACCATGGCTCACACCTGTAATCCCAGCACTTTGGGAGGCCAAGGTGGGTGGATCACTTGAGATCAGGGGTTCGAGACCAGCCTGACCAACATGGAGAAACCCCATCTCTACCAAAAATACAAAAATTAGCTGGGCATGGTGGTGCACACCTGTAATCCCAGCTACTCGGGAGGCTGAAGCATGAGAATCGCTTGAACCCAGAAGGCGGAGGTTTCAGTGAGCTGAGATCGCACCACTGCACTCCAGTGTGGGCAACAGAGTGAGACTCTGTCAAAAAAAGAAAAAAATGAAAACCTCCAGTGACAAGGAAATCAGTCTTTCCTAAGATAAATCATCTCTTTTCTGGGCAGTTCTACTTACAACATTTTTCCCTACATGACTGAACATTTGTCCTCTTATGACCTGCCCCTCTTGGTCCTGATTTTATCCCCTGGGTCAGGTAGAACAAATCCTGTCTCTCTGCTGCACCTTGGACTTTAAGCTTTTCAAGGTGTTTTTTTTTTTTTTAATTAGTATGCAATTAGTGCTTGACTTAGATTTGTATTGAAGTACATAGTTTCCATGGTTTGAAGAATTTATTGAAACATCCAAGCCAATTTGGAAGATATCTTGAATTTCAGCTTTAGTGCTGACCTTCTCCTCTACCAGGTCTTCCTAACAGATTGAAATATTAAATGCTTGGCCAAGTGCGGTGGCTTACGCCTGTAATCCCAGCACTTTGGGGGGCCGAGGTGGGCGGATAACTTGAGGTCAGGAGTTAGAAAGCAGCCTGGGAAACATGGTGAAACCCCGTCTCTACTAAAAATACAAAAATTAGCCAAAGTGTGGTGGTGCACCTGTAATCCAGCTACTCAGGAGGCTGAGGCATCGGAATCATTTGAACCTGGGAGGCAGAGGCTGCAGTGAGCCGAGATTGCACCACTGTACTTCCAGTCTGGAGGAGAGAGTGAGACTGTTTCAAAAAGCAAAAAAAATTAAGTGCTTATGTCATATCCTTAGATAAGTCAGGTGGTTGTGTTCTGTCCTAAGAAAAGATGTGATTCATAAGGAAGATCACATTTTTGTTTCACTTGAGAACTTTGATTCACCACGTTCTTCCCTTGGCAGCTAAAGCTGTTGATGGATACGTGAAGCCACAGATCAAGCAAGTGGTCCCTGAGTAAGTGTCCAAGTGGCTCTGGCTCTCCTTCTGCCTCTTTCCTCCTCCCCCAGACCCTGTCTCCCATCCTTATCCTGGCCCAGCTTTCCGCTCCCCCAGGAAACCTGTCTCAGCCCTGGGGAGGGACCTGGGCTTGGTCATGCTATGCTAGTACCTGAGGCCCCACTCCTGTAGCTGGAGCCCCAGGGCCGAGTGGGGCACTTTGTCCTTCAACACCCTGAGAAAGACAAAGATACCCCTTGGTCCCCTCCCCAAGTCAGCTGCCCCAGCCTCCCTGGCAGCTGAAGCTCTGTTCTCTTCCTTCTGCAGGTTTGTGAACGCATCTGCAGATGCCGGGGGCGGCAGCGCCACGTACATGGACCAGGCCCCCTCCCCAGCTGTGTGCCCCCAGGCTCATTATAACATGTACCCACAGAAGTAGGTGGCGTTCTCGTGGGGGTCCACAGGGGAGGAACTGGGGGCTCGGCCCCAGGCTGGACCCCTGGAGGGCTGGTGGGCAAAGGAATCCAGAGCTCCTCTAGGTCTGAGACCACACAGCTCTGGCTTGGGCTCTGGCCTTTGGGAGGGAGAGATTTAACCAGAAGTGACTGGTGGTTTAGAGTCGGGTTGGGCAAATGTCATCTGTTCCCCTCTCTCAAAATGGAGATTTTTCTTGCTCTAAGGACTGAGTGGAGTTGTGATGTGTCTGGACAGCCGGTGTGAGAGGTAACAGGGGAGGGTATTTCAGTCCGAGTTGCTGTACAGCCAGCTGTTTGAATGGTTGTTCTTTTCCCATGAAGCCCTAGCTGAGGGCATAGGCTGGCTCAGACTGCTCCCCTGGTGGCCTATGGGGCTTGGGGTGGTCTCTGACAGCCTTTCCCCTTCCCTTCATCCCTCTTCTTTCCCTCCCAAGCCCTGACTCAGTCCTTGACACTGATGGGGACTTCGATCTGGAGGACACAATGGACGTAGCACGGCGTGTGGAGGAGCTCCTGGGCCGGCCAATGGACAGTCAGTGGATCCCGCACGCACAGTCGTGACCCCGCGACCTCTCCGTGTTCAGCTTCTTCATCCTCACCAGAGGAATCACTCTTGTGGATGTTTTAATTCCATGAATCGCTTCTCTTTTGAAACAATACTCATAATGTGAAGTGTTAATACTAGTTGTGACCTTAGTGTTCCTGTGCATGGTGGCACCAGCGAAGGGAGTGCGAGTATGTGTTTGTGTGTGTGTGTGTGTGTGTGTGCACGTTGTGGTGTTTCTCCCTCTCACTGTCTGAGAGTTTAGTTGTAGCAGAGGGGCCACAGACAGAGGCTGTGGTGGTTTTTACTTTGTGCGAAAAGGCAATGAGTTTTGTGAAGCCTGGAAGTTGGCCATGTGTCTTAAGAGTGGCTGGACTTTGACATGTGGCTGTTTGAGTAAGAGAAGGACAAAGGGAGGAGAAAGCACATGTGTTCCAGTGAGTCTTCGTCACTCTGTCTGCCAAGCAATTGATATATAACCGTGATTGTCTCTGCTTTTCTTCTGAAATGTAGATAACTGCTTTTTGACAAAGAGAGCCTTCCCTCTCCCCCACCCCTGTGTTCTTGGGTAGGAATGGGAAAAGGGGCAACCTACAAAGATTGTTGGGGCAAGGGAAGTCACAGGTTTTCGGATGGGCGGTGGCTTTTCACAAAACATTTAGCTCATCTTATTCTCTCTTTGTCCTCTCTCCCCTCCTGCCCACCCACACCCTGGAATTGCCACTCAGTTCCTCTGGGTGTACACACGTGTTTGGAGAAATAGAGGAGAGAAAAGAGGGCCACGTAACTGAGAGCTTACAGTGCCAATGCCGTTTGTGTTCTGGCCAGAGTGGAGCACGCAGCCCTGACTCCCGGGCACTGAGACTGTTGCCTGGTTACCCAGGAAGCTGCTGTTCCGGCTGCCCAGCCTTTCTCTGAGCCAGCGGATGCACAGTCCGTGGCGTTCTTCAGGTTTATTGATAATGCTTTTTGCAAATGTTGAATCATGGTTCTAAGTTGGATCTTTTTTGTTTTCTCCTTCCCACCCTAATTTGACATCAAAATTCTCTCTTGTGCATTGGGCCCTGGGTCATTCAAACCCAGGTCACCTCATTCCCCTTCTCTGTTCACACCTAATGTCTTGAAGAGTAGGTGGCAGCAGTGTGGGCTGAACCTAGGCCAGCTTGCTCAGTGGGTCACCCTGCTGTGAAGTCCTGGCAGGTGTTGGTAATGTGTGGAAATGCAGTCAGCAAGTTTGCTGGGGAGTTTGATAAAAGTAGAAAACAAAACAAAAAAAGCCTCGGTATAATTTTGTTCCACGACTTCTTCTGTAGCTTTACACCAGAAGGAAGGAAAGGGCTACAGCAGGCATTGGAGGAAGAGGGGAGTGAGCAGGTGTATTAAAATAGCTTACGGGTAAGGCCTGAAAGGTCACCCCTCGGCCCCCTCTCCAAAGGAAGGGCATGAGCACCCCCAGGAGAGGATGGCCCCCAAAACCTTATTTTTATACATGAGAGTAAATAGATATTTTTTTTACAAAAATAACTTCCGAATTTATCAGTGTTTTGCTGTTAAAAATATTCCTCTATAGTAAATTATTTATCGGAAGATGACTTTTTTAAAGCTGCCGTTTGCCTTGGCTTGGTTTCATACACTGATTTATTTTTCTATGCCAGGCAGTAGAGTCTCTCTGCCTCTGAGGAGCAGGCTACCCGCATCCCACTCAGCCTCTCCCTACTCCTCAAGATTTGATGAAAATTCCAACCATGAGGATGGTTGCATCGGGGAAGGGTGAGAAGGAGAGCCTGCCTGCTCAGGGACCCAGGCTCATAGAGTCGCTCCCTGCCTGTCACCCAGAGATGCTTCACCGGCACCTGCCTCTGAGACCTCACTCTCTGTTCCAGCAACCCTGGTTGGGGTGGGGGTCAGACTTGATACACTTTAAGGTTGGGAGTGGACCCACCCCAGGGCCTGCTGAGGACAGAGCAGCCAGGCCGTCCTGGCTCACTTTGCAGTTGGCGCTGGGTTGGGGAGGAAGAGAGCTGATGAGTGTGGCTTCCCTGAGCTGGGGCTCCCCTGCTTGTGCAGTTGTGAGCTGCCCTCAGTGTTACCGAGGCTGTGCCTAGAGAGTGGAGATTTTTGATTAAAGGTGTGCTCGCTCTCTGCGTTCTGTCTTCTCTCTCCTCCCTGTTCCTGCAAACCATAAGAAAAGGTAGTGGCGTGTCTCGACCCCATCAGCCTCTCACCCACTCCCAGACACACACAAGTCCTCAAAAGTTTCAGCTCTGTGTGTGGGATGTGCAGGTTTTTTCTAGGGGGTAGGGGGAGACTAAAATAGCATATAACTTAAAATGAAAGTATACTTTTTATAATTTTTCTTTTTAAAACTTGGCGAAATTATTTCAGATACATATTTTAGTGTCAAGGCAGATTAGTTATTTAGCCACCAAAAAAAAGTATTGTGTACGATTTGGGGCAGTCACAAAGTTGTGTATTTTATGTTACAATAAAGGCTTCCTCTGAAGGGATGATATCGAGTCCTGTTTTTACTTTTTTCTGTCACATGCCAAGGGAGGGCAGCTTGAACACAGGGAAAAGTTTCAAGTCATCAGCGTGACCCTGAAAAAGGGAACTGGTTGGATGGTTGGGAGTTGGCTGCCTCAGAGGGCACGTCATTAGCTCTGATGGCAGATGGGGTCTTTCATACCTTCCTGCTCATGTGATGTTTTGAAAATAAGAATGATGGGCTCCTAGCCTCCTGACTCCAGAAAGCTTGTCGTTTTTTCTTTTTTTTTTTTTGAGACGGAGGCTGGCTCTGTCCCCCAGGCTGGAGTGCGATCTCAGCTCACTGCAAGCTCCGCCTCCCGGGTTCACGCCATTCTCCTGCCCCAGCCTCTCGAGTAGCTGGGACTACAGGTGCCCGCCACCATGCCCGGCTAATTTTTTTGTATTTTTTAGTAGAGACGGGGTTTCACCATGTTAGCCAGGATGGTCTTGATCTCCTGACCTCATGATCTGCCCACCTCAGCCTCCCAAAGTGCTAGGATTACAGGCGTGAGCCACTGCGCCTGGCCGAAAGCTTGTCCTTAAGATTCAGCACATTTAAAGTACCTGACCCTGAGTTCAGCATTGTGTGTGGGATGAGAAATGGTGCCTTCCCCACAGAGGCTCACAGTTGGAGAAAGGCAGCTACCACAACTGATTATGCTAGGACATCGCTTCCTGCTGCAATCAAGGTATCCCAAAGTCATTTTGCAAAAGAACATGCAGGAAGGCCACTGAGCAACTCCAGCTTTTTTTTTTTTTTTTTTTAATTGAGTAGCTGGGATTACACCATTCCCAGCTAATTTTTGCATTTTTAGTAGAGACGGGGTTTCACCATGTTGGCCAGGCTGGTCTGGAACTCCCCACCTCGGGTGATCCACCTGCCTTGGCCTCCCAAAATGCTGGGATTACAGGCGTGAACCACCATGCCCAGCCTGGAGCTGACTCCCTTATAAGGAACAAATAGGGCCAGGCACGGTGGCTCCCGCCTGTAATCCCAGCATTTCGGGAGGCCAAGGCAGGTGGATCACCTGAGGTGGGGAGTTCCAGACCAGCCTGGCCAACATGGTGAAACCCCGTCTCTACTAAAAATGCAAAAATTAGCTGGGCGTGGTGGCACGTGCCTGTAATCCCAGCTACTTGGGAGGCTGAGGCAGGAGAATCGCTTGAACCTGGGAGGCAGAGATTGCAGTGAGCTGAGATCACGCCATCGCATTCCAACCTGGGCAACAGAACAAGACTCTGTCTCAAAAAAAATAAATAAAAAATAACCCAGCCATTCCACTTGTAGGTATCTACATAAGAACAATGAGAACATACATGTACAGAAACACTTGTGACAAATGTTCAAACAGCATTATGCATAATAGCCAAAGGGCAGAAACAACCCAAATGTCCATCAACTGATGAATAAACAAAATGTATTATGGTATATCTGTACAATGGAATATACAGCAATAAAAAGGAATGAAGTGCTGACACACAGGACATGATGTTGTCACGGATGAACCTTGACAATATCATGCTAGATGAAAGAAGCCAGGCCGGGCACGGTGGCTCACGCCTGGGATTCCAGCACTTTGGGAGGCTGAGGCGAGGGATCACTTGAGTGCAGTAGTTGAAGACCAGCTTGGACAACACGGTGAAACCCCATCTCCACAAAAAAATACAAAAATTGGCCGGACGTGGTGATGCACCCCTGTAGTCCCACCTACTCAGGAGGCTGAGGTGGGAGGATCACTTGAGCTGTGATCATGCTACTGCACTCCAGCCTGGGTGACAGAGCGAGGAAAAAGAAAAGCCAAGTACAAAAGACCACATATTATATGATGCCATTTATAAGAAATGTCTAGGATAGGCAAATCTATGGAGACAGAAAGTAAATTTAAGGTTGCCTAGAGGCTGAGAAGGAGTTTGGAGGTAATAGTGAAAGGATACAGGGTTTGGGGGTTTTTTGTATTTTTTCGTTGTTGTTTGTTTGTTTGTTTTTCTTGAGACAGAGTCTCACTCTGTCACCCAGGCTGGAGTGCAGTGGTGCCATCTCGACTCACTACAACCTCTGCCTCCCAGTTTCAAGCGATTCTCCTGCCTCAGCCTCCCAAGTAGCTGGGATTATAGGCGATGGCCACCACACCCTGCTAATTTTTGTGTTTTTAGTAGAGACAGAGTTTTGCCATGTTGGCCAGGCTGGTCTTGAACTCCTGACTTCAGGTGATCCGCCTGCCTCAGCCTCCCGAAGTGCTGGGATTACAGGTATGAGCCACCACGCCCAGCCCGAGTTTGGGGTTTTTTATTTTATTTTATTTTATTTAACGAATTGGGCAGTCTCCTGAGGCACAGTAGGCTCAGAGAGACTCTGCAGGGTTTGTTTTTGAGGTAATGAAAATGTTATAAAATTGTCTGTGGTGTTGGTTGCACATATCTCTGGATATACTAGATCTTGAATTGTACACTAAATGGGTGATTTGTATGGTGTGTGAATTATATCTAATAAAGCTGTTATTGGGCCAGGCCTAGCGGCTCACACCTGTAATTCCAGCACTTTGGAAGGCCAAGGTAGGAGGATCGCTGAGACCGGGAATTCCAGACCAGTCTGGGTAACATAGTGAGACCCCCTGTCTCTACAAAAAAAAAAAAAAAAAAAAATGTTTTTAATTAGCTGGATGTGGTGGCGCATGCCTATAGTCCTAGCCACTCGGAGGCTAGGGTAGGAGGATCTCTTGATCCCCGGAGTTCAAGGTTGCAATGAGCTGTGACCAGGCCACTGAACTCCAGCCTGGACAACAGAGCAAGACCCCGTCTCTAAATAAATAATAAAAGCAAATGCAAGATCTCAGCAAGAAAAAACGTGAAAGTGAGGTGAGTTAGCCAGAGTGAGAACAGACCTGTTGAAAGAAGCTCAGCTGTGAAGGGAAGAGACGTACTCAGCGAGTAGTAGCTCTCTTCTCAAAGGTATCCAGAGGCAAGTGAGGGGAGAAAGGGAGTGGTTTTAGTGTTCTGAGAGCCTAGGTCAAGAACACACCAGCCTGGGCAACATAGGGAGGTCTCGTCTCTACAAAAAATAAAATTAGTTGAGCGTAGTGGTGCGTACCTGTAGTTCCAGCCCCTCGGGAGGCTGAGACAGGAGGATCTCTTGAGCCCAGGAGGTTGAGGTTGCAGTGAGCTATGATCGCACCACTGTACTCCAGCCTGGGCAATAGACCAAGACCCTGTCTCAAAAACAAAAAACAAACAAACAAAAAAGAAGTTTGTAATTTTCCTTGGGATAAAGGCAATAGGCTAACACAGATGGCCACCCAGTAACCAGGTAAAGTTAAGATAAACTATATGTGACTGGCTGGGTGCAGTGGCTCAGGCCTGTAATCCCAGCACTTTGGGAGGCCGAGGCAGGTGGATCACTTGAGGTCAGGAGTTTGAGACCAGCCTGGCCAACATGGTGACAAGGTGAAACCCCGTCTCTACTAAAAATACAAAAAATTAGCTGGGTGTGGTGATGCACACCTGTAATCCCAGCTACACGGGAGGCTGAGGCAGGAGAATTGCTTGAATCTGGGAGGCAGAGGTTGCAGTGAGCTAAGATCGTGCCATTGCACTCCAGCCTGGGCAACAAGAGTAGAACTCTGCCAAAAAAAAAAAAAAAAAAAAACCCACCAAAAAAAAGAAGTTTGTAATTTTCCTTGGGATAAGGCCAGCAAGCTAACACAGATGTTCACCCAATAACCACGTACAGTTAAGATAAACTGTGACTGGCTGGACATGGTGACTCACACCTGTAATCCCAGCACTTTGGGAGGCCGAGGAGGGTGGATCACTTGGGGTTAAGAGTTTGAGACCAGCCTGGCCAACATGGTGAAACCCCGTCTCTACTAAAAATACAAAAATTAGCTGGGCGTGGTGGCACACATCTGTAATCCCAGCTGCTTGGGAGGCTGGGGCAGGAGAATTGCTTGAACCTGGGAAGTGGAGGTTGCAGTGAGCTGAGATCGTGCCACTGCACTCCAGCCTGGGCGACAGAGCAAGACTCTGTCTCAAAAAAAAAAAAAAGAAACAGATAAACCAAAAAAAAAAGATAAACTATACGTGACAAGTCCTCTTACTTGAGGACTGGTTATTGTTTATCTTGAAAACGTGTATGTAATGGGTTGTACGTGCTTGGCTATACAAAAAAGTAAGATTTCCTCCCTTCTTTTCAAGCTCTTAGCAGATCACCTGTCATGTACATCACATTCTGGTTGAATGCTTATTCAATAATAAAATTGTTTTCTTTCTCAACTACCTTGAGGGAGAGGATGGTGTTTTTGTTGTTGTTATTTTGTTTGTTTTTGAGATGGAGTTTCGCTCGTTGCCCAGGCTGGAGTACAATGGCGCAATCTCAGCTCACTGCAACCTCTGTCTCCCAAGTTCAAGTGATTCTTCTGCCTCAGCCTCCCAAGTAGCTGGGATTACAGGCATGTGCCACCACATCTGGCTAATTTTGTATTTTTAATAGAGATGGGGTTTCACCATGTTGGTCAGGCTGGTGTCAAACTCCTGACCTCAGATGATCCACCTGCCTCGGCCTCCCAAAGTGTTGGGATTACAGGCGTGAGCCACCGCGCCCAGCCGAGTTGGGGTTTTAAGAGTTCTTAAGCTTGCCCCTCTCCCAGCTCAAGTGGCTTAATGGTGCTCTTTCCCACACGCACCTTTCTGTTCCTTCACCTGCGCAAGTTTGAGGACCATGCTAGTCTGGCCCTAACTCCCCCAACTGCCAGCCTGGGCTAGCACCCGACATGAAGTCCTGTAGGCGACCTGCCCCTTTAAGAGCACCCCCTCCTTCAGCTCCTCCCTCAGGCCTGGTGGCCGGATTTCCCAGTTGGGGCCCAGCCCTTTAAAGCCATTGCTCCTTCTTTCTGGCTGGATGTGTGCTGAGACCCAGAGTCACCCAGGGGTCTCCGTCACGTGCCGGGAGTAGGCAGACGTGGGCTGCGACAGGTGCATGTGGGCATGGACCCCACAGCCTGGGGCTCAGGAGGGACAAGGAGCTGGGACAGGGTGGATCCCGAGAGAAAGCAAAGCCACTCGGGAGTGGGCAAGAGATATCATTACGCAGCTGCTGTGTGCCCGACCGACCCTGTCCCAAACCCTCCGTGTACCTTCCCTTCCTCTGCCTTCTTTTTTTCTTTTTCTTTCCCTTTTCCTTTTTTTTTTTTTTTTTTTTTTTTTTTTTTTTTTTTTTTTTTTTTTTTTTGACAGGGTCTCACTCTGTTGCCCAAGCTGGAGTGCAGTGGCACGATCTTGGCTCACTGTAGCCTTGACCTCCTGGGCTCAAGGGATGCTCCCATCTCAGCCTCCCAAGTAGCTGCGACTATGGGTGTGACACCACACTGGGCTAGTTTTTCAATTTTTTGTAGAGATGGAGTCTCCCTATGTTGCTCAGGCTGATTGCAAACTCCTGGGCTCAAGTGATTCTCCTGACTCAGCCTCCCAAAGTGCTGGGATTACAGGTGTTAGCCACCTCGCCCAGCCCACCCCTACCTTCTGAAAGAGGCATTCTTATTCTTATTTCCATTTTGCAGATCAGGAAACAGAGCTCAGTGCAGCCCACTAGATTGCTCAGGGCCCTACAACTAACAAGCGGCAGAGGCAGGATCTGCACTCAGGTCAGTGGGACTCCAAAGCTTTGATAGTCTCTCCTTTGCATCACCTGCCTTCTTCCCAACTTCATTTTTCCTTGGTTTTCCTGTATGCAGTAGAGCGTGGGAGGAGAAATGGATAATTGCTGCATGCCCCCATATCTGGGTTCCTTCCTCCTCCCAGGAGCTGCTTGGAGATGCTGCTGTGGCCACTCCTGCTGCTGCTGATGCTGCTGCTGCTGCTGCCAACATTGGCCCTGCTCAGGCAGCAGCGGTCCCGGGATGCCAGGCCGTCCTGGCTTTATGGCCTCCAGCACCGAGTGGCATGGGGGGCCCTGGTCTGGGCAGCCACCTGGCAGCGGCGGAGGCTGGAGCAGAGCACGCTCCACGTGCACCAGAGCCAGCAGCAGGCCCTGAGGTGGTGTCTGCAGGGAGCCCAGCGCCCCCACTGTTCCCTCAGAAGGAGCACAGGTGTGTTTCCCAGGGTCTGGGGCGGTGACCCAAAGAGAAAGAAACCCCAAAGGACCGTCAGATTCCAGAGCCTGATGGTCCCCTTGCCTCCTCCACTGCCAACGGAGTGGCCTGACCCAGAGACCCAGGACTGGCTCTCTTGTCCAAGCTGAATTTCCCATGCTGGGTCTTTACATGCCCTCTACCCCAGGCCTATTCTCAGTTCCTCCCTCAAGGGTCTCACCAGTCTTGCCTGAAACTCTTGGGAAACTGGCTTCCTGAGGCGTTTCTGTTGTCACTGGGGCTATAGACATAAGCACCTTCCGGAATCATCTCCCTCTGACCAAGGCCAACCAGACCCAGGAGGAAGAGAGTGGAGAGCAGCCACTGCCCCCGACCTCAAACCAGGACCTGGGGGAGGCCTCTCTGCAGGTAATTTAGGATGGCCAGAGCCCAGCCCCGGCCACAGCCCAGTCCCACCAGAGACCTCTGACTTGCAGCCAAACCCTCCCATCATGGTGGGCAAAGAACCCTCAAATGGGGGCTCTGGGTCTGGCTCTGACACCAGACCAACACTCTCTCTTCCCTCCTCCAGGCCACCTTGCTGGGTCTGGTAGCCCTAAACAAGGCCTACCCAGAAGTGCTGGCTCAGGGAGGCACTGCCCGTGTGACCCTTACATCCCCTTGGCCCCGACCCCTGCCTTGGCCTGGGAATACCCTGGGCCAGGTGGGCACCCCTGGAACCAAGGACCCTAGGGCCCTGCTGCTGGATGCACTGAGGTCCCCAGGGCTGAGGGCCCTGGAGGCTGGGACGGCGGTCGAACTCCTGGATGTTTTCTTGGGCCTGGAGACTGATGGTGAAGAGCTAGCTGGGGCAATAGCTGCCGGGAACCCTGGAGCGCCTCTCCGTGAACGGGCAGCTGAGCTGCGGGAGGCCCTAGAGCAGGGGCCACGGGGACTGGCCCTTCGGCTCTGGCCAAAGCTGCAGGTGGTGGTGACTCTGGATGCAGGAGGCCAGGCCGAGGCTGTGGCTGCCCTCGGGGCCTTGTGGTGCCAAGGACTAGCCTTCTTCTCTCCTGCTTACGCTGCCTCGGGAGGTCAGTGGGACTCAAGGGCAGTGAGGTTGGGGCAACGGTCAGAGGTCAAATGGCAAGCAGCCATGCATTGGGCCCTACAAAATCATCTCATTTAATCCTCCCCAACAAGCTGCATGCTAGGGACAGCAGCCTCCTTTTACAAGTGGAGAAATTCAGGCTCATCTAGGTTAAGAGTCTTGTAGCTGGGTGCAGTGGCTCACACCTGTAATCCCAGCACTTTGGGAGGCCAAGGCGGATGGATCGCTGAGGTCAGGAGTTCAAGACCAGCCTGGCCAACATGGTGAAACCCCATCTCTACTAAAAATACAAAAACTAGCGGGGTGTGGTGGTGCACGCCTATAATCCCAGCTACCTGGGAGGCTGAGGCGGGAGGATTGCTTGAACCTGGGAGGCAGAAGTTGTAGTGAGCCGAGATCGCGCCATTGCACTCCAGCCTGGGTGACAGAGCAAGACTCTGTCTCAAAAAAAAAAAAAAAAAAAAAGGCCGGGGCAGTGGCTCACGCGTGTAATCCCAGCACTTTGGGAGAGGCCGAGGCGGGTGGATCACCTGAAGTTAGGAGTTCAAGACCAGCCTGGCCAGTGTGGTGAAACCCTGTCTCTACTAAAAATACAAAAATTAGCCAGGTGTGGTGGCAGGCGCCTGTAATCTCAGCTACTCAGGAGGCTCAGGCAGGAGAATCACTTGAACCCAGGAATGACTGAATCACTGAGCCGAGATCGCACCACTGCACTCCAGCCTGGGTGACACAGTGAGACTCCGTCTCAAAAAAAAAAAAAAAAAAAAAAAAAAAGAGTCTTGCACAAATTCATGTGGCACCAGGATTCACTCCCAGGTCTGCCCCTCCAGGACCACAGCACTCTGCCTCTTTCCAGTGAGGGCCTAAGAGGCAGCCCGCTGAGCCTGGGGGAGCCAGGAAGGATGCGGTGGAAGGGCAGCAGGAGGATCAGGTGCTCAGAGGATCAGGCCTGGGGTCCAGGAGGGGCTACTGCCTGGCAGAAAGCAATGGCACCAGCAGACGCTGAGGAGGCTGCTTTGCTTCCACAGGGGTGCTGGGCCTAAACCTACAGCCAGAGCAGCCCCATGGGCTCTACCTTCTGCCCCCTGGGGCCCCCTTTATCGAGCTGCTCCCAGTCAAGGAAGGCGCCCAGGAGGAAGCTGCCTCCACCCTCCTTTTGGCCGAGGCCCAGCAGGGCAAGGAGTATGAGCTGGTGCTGACGGACCACGCCAGCCTCACCAGGTGATCAGCTGCACAGCCCCTGCTACCTGGGGCCCTATGGGAGCATGCTGGGGGCCCAGGGCATGAGCTCAGAAGCCCTTGGGCCCGACCTCACTCCCACTTGCACCCCATCAGGTGCCGCCTGGGTGATGTGGTGCAAGTGGTTGGTGCCTACAATCAGTGTCCAGTCGTCAGGTTCATCTGCAGGTAGGTGACCCGGGGAGCTGAAGGGCCATCCTTGTGTCCTGGGCTCCACTGCCTCTCCCTTCCTCCTCTTCAGGCTGGACCAGACCCTGAGTGTGCGAGGGGAAGATATTGGCGAGGACCTGTTCTCTGAGGCCCTGAGCCGGGCAGTGGGGCAGTGGGCGGGGGCCAAGCTGCTGGACCACGGCTGTGTGGAGAGCAGCATTCTGGGTGAGCTTCCCCACCGGCTCCCGCCTACCATCCTTGAGCTACCCTTCAACCCCTACCTCCCCTGCCAGGGGACTGCTAGGAAAGAGATAAGACTCAGCCTCCTTTATCACTCCTACAAAAGTCCTTCTCTGCATCTAACTCTCATCCATCCTGCTGCAGTCTCTACCCATTTTCTTTCCTGATCTGTCTCCTATTTAGGATCAAGCTCTAGGTTCCTCTCCATTTACCCCACTCCCCACCAAGAAACTCTTTTTTCCCTATGAACCTCAGAGTGGGAAGAACAGATAGGGCAGAGGACACTAGACTTGGCAGCTGCCCATTCACCGGAAGTATGTGTGCACATGGGGTCTATTCACAGATTCCTCTGCGGGCTCTGCTCCCCACTACGAGGTGTTTGTGGCGCTGAAGGGGCTGAGGAATCTGTCGGAGGAAAATCGAGACAAGGTAAAGGAGATGAGGACAGGGTCTGACTGTAGACCCCTTCACTCTGCACACTCCCAGGGTGCCATGGAGACCAGGGCTGATGGGAAGGAGAGGGTTGGCGGAGGAGAAGCTCCCTGGGGCTCTGGGAGGGGAGGACTGAGTCCCACAGACACACACCTGTCCACACAAAACTTCTAAACACATGTAGCCTGGGCACAGCCACGCACACCTCATGTGCACACTCACGGTCACACACCAGCTCACTCAGGCCGTTCTGTTCCCAGCTGGACCACTGCCTTCAGGAAGCCTCTCCCCGCTACAAGTCCCTGCGGTTCTGGGGCAGCGTGGGCCCTGCCAGAGTCCACCTGGTGAGGCAGGGAGCCTTCCGAGCACTCCGGGCAGCCCTCGCTGCCTGCCCCTCCTCCCCCTTCCCCCCTGCGATGCCCCGGGTCCTTCGGCACAGGCACCTGGCCCAGTGCCTGCAGGAGGGGGTGGTGTCCTGAGTCAAGGCCTGCCCCACCACCCAGCTCCCCCCAGAGGCCACCTTGCTCCTCCCTCTGGGACCTCTCCGGATGGGGAGTCCTTGGCCAGGGTCTCTGACTCTGTGTCACCTGACATTTGCCCATGAGAGCCGCTGGGCCTTAGAGAGGCCTTGGCCCAGCTGACCGGTTCTGAAGTATGGGCCTCTGGGGTTAGCAGACGCCAGCAGTGCCTGCCGGTGTCCCCGTGTCTGGGCATGAAGGACACTGCTAGAGAGTTACCATGCACACCAGTGGTTTCCTGTATCACAGCCCAAGCAGGTTCTCCGGTGGCCACAGCTGTGTGCTCAGTCAGTGCACTGGGCAAGCTGGAAGTGTTGGGGGGTTAATGTCCCCAGGAGCAACCCTGAGTCAATAAGGAGCAGGACCTCAGCTTCATTGTCCTTGAGCAGGACAATTCTGAAGGGTATTCTACATAAACTCTCAGAGGATGCCCAGCAGGATGGAGTCCCAGTTGCCTGCAGCAGTAACCCACTCATTCATGTACTTCCTGTGGGGGGCTCCTCCCTTCCCTCTCTTCCCCACTCCCCCCCTTGGGCTTCCTGGGATGGCTCCCAAATAAACCTCTTGCACCCAGATTCTTGCCTCAGGGTCTGTCTTCTTTGGGGAAATGGGAGTGGACCCCGGCCCAGCCATTCCCCCACTGAGCTCCAGGACTTTCCTCCAACATTCTGGTCTGGGCCTGGCGAGGCTGCATGTGCACACAGGAGCCTTTGAGGACTCGTAGCACATCCTAGGCCAGCACCCACACACCACTTCTGCGGTGGGGAAGGGAGAGCTATTACTTCACATCATAAGGCATCGCAGCAGGAAGCAACTCTGGAGACCATCTGGGTTCACTGTTCCATGCTAATGAGGAAACGCAGCCTCCACAAGGTTATAGAGGCTAAAATAAGAAAGAAAGAAACTGGGCTAGATTTTGGCTTCCTTCTCTCCCACTGCCTGGGATGGGGTTTTAAGGTTTTCCATCTTGGAGGCTGATGGGAGGGGCAGACCAAGACCCCGCAGCTCCTCCTCAGTAGAGGCAGCACTGGTTCCAGATGCCTCTGAATAGTTTCTCCATTCCATGTCCCACATCCAGGCCCTGGCTGCACACCCACCCGGCCCCCGCCTCCGCCTGTCACTCCATCCTGTTAAAATCCTCCCATGAAGCTGGGCACAGTGGCATGGGCCTGTAGTCCCAGCTACTCAAGAGGCTGAGGTGGAAGGATGGCACATGCCCAGGAGTTCAAGACCAGCCTGGGCAACACAGCGAGACCATCTCGGGGAAAAAAAAAAACCTCCCATGGTGGCCCCCATCGCCCACAGGATTAAGACCAATCAACTTGGCCTATTAGACCCTTTGACCTTGGCCCTCACCTATGTGTCCAGCTACCTCTCTCCCCTTGCTTGAAAGAAGGCCTGGACTAAGGACCACGCCTCACCTCCCATCTAAGGGTTGTTAAGCACTGTCAACTCCAGGAGTTTGCTCAAGTTGTCCCTTCTATGTAATGCCCTCCATCCCGCTGCCCCTGATGTAAACTAGCTTTCGTGCAAGGCCTTTGAGGACCCCCTACCAGGCCCACCCCGGGCAGAGTGACTGGCTCAGCTTTGCTCATGTGGGCAGTAGTCCTCTCCTTCACTGAACTATCATCATGCCTGAACTGCCTCCCACCTGGAATGATGAGCTCCTTGGAAACTGGGCTAGATCCTGTGCACAATTGCCCCCATGCCCAGTGCCTGGTGTGGCACACAGCAAGAGCTCAATAAAGAGGTTGTAGGCCAGGTGCCGTGGCTCATGCCTGTAATCCCAGCACTTTGGGAGGCCGAGGCAGTCAGATCACCTGAGGTCAGGAGTTTAAGACCGGCCTGGCCAACATGGTGAAACCCTGTTTCTACTAAAAATACAAAAAATTAGCTGGGCATGGTGGCGCACACCTGTAATCCCAGCTACTTGGGAGGCTGAGGCAGAGAATCGCTTGAACCCAGGAGGCAGAGGTTGCAGTGAGCCAATATCGTGCCTTTGCACTCTAGCTTGGGCAACAAGAGCGAAACTCTATCTCCGAAAAAAAAAAAAAAAGAGGTTGTGAATAAGAAGCTTGGGCCTGGAGATGACACATGTTGTTCACTGCATGGTGGCTCACTCCGTGTTGACTGTAGAGTGGGACTACATTCCTCCCCTCCAGGTAGCCTGAGCCAGGTAGAAAGCTGGGGAGGTAGAAGCTTTCTATCAGCATCTCGTAGAAACTGAGTTTGGTCAGGCACAGTAGCTCACACCTGTAATCCCAGCACTTTGGGAAGCCTAAGGGGGAGGATGGCTTGAGCCAGGGATTTGAGACCAGCCTGGGAGACCCAGTCTCTACAAACAAATTTAAATATTAGCCAGGGATGGTGGCACGCATCTGTGGTCCCAGCTACTGGGGTGGCTGAGGTGAATGCATTGCTTGAGCCCTGGCATTCGATGCTGCAGTGAGCTATGATTGTCCCACTGCGCTCCAGCCTGGGTGACAGAATGAAACCTTCCCAAGAAAGAAAATAAAGAAAGAGGGCCGGGCGCGGTGGCTCACGCCTGTAATCCCAGCACTTTGGGAGGCCGAGGCTGGCGGATCACGAGGTCAGGAGATCAAGACCATCCTGGCTAACATGGTGAAACCCCGTCTCTACTAAAAATACAAAAAATTAGCCGGGCGTGGTGGCGGGCGCCTGTAGTCCCAGCTGCTCAGGAGGCTGAGGCAGGAGAATGGTGTGAACCCGGGAGGCGGAGCTTGCAGTGAGCTGAGATCACACCACTGCACTCCAGCCTGGGCGACAGAGCGAGACTCCGTCTCAAAAAAATAATAATAATAATAAAGAGAGAAGGCCAGGCATGGTGGCTCACACCTGTAATCCCAGCATTTTGGGTGGCTGAGGCGGGCGGATCACCTGAGGTCAGGAGTTCAAGACCAGCCTGACCAACATGGAGAAACCCTGTCTCTACTAAAAATACAAAATTAGTCAGGCATGGTGGCGCATGCCTGTAATCCCAGCTACTCAGGAGGCAGAGGCAGGAGAATTGCTTGAACCCTGGAGGTGGAGGTTGCAGTGAGCCAAGATTGCGTCATTGCACTCCAGCCTGGGCAACAAGAGCGAAACTCCATCTCAAAAAAAAAAAGAAGACGAAGAAAAGAAAGAAAGAGGGAGAGAGTGAGAGAGAGAAAGAAAGAAATGTAGGAAGGAAGGAAGAAGGAAGGAAGGCAGGAAGGAAGGAAGGAAGGAAAAAAAGGGGGGAGCCTGGTGCGGTGGCTCACACCTGTAATCCCAACACTTTGGGAGACTGAGGTGGGTGGATCACTTCAGGTCAGGAGTTTGAGACCACCCTGGCTAACATGGTGAAACCCCCGTCTCTATTAAAAATACAAAAATTAGCTGGTTTTGATGGCGTGCGCCTATAATTCTAGCTATTCAGGAGGCTGAGGCAGGAGAATGGCTTGAACCCAAGGCGGAGGTTGCAGTGAGCCAAGATGATCATACCACTGTACTCCAGCCTGAGCAACAAGACCAAAATTTAGACACACACACACACACACACACACACACACACACACACAGAGGAAAGAAAGAGAAATTGGGCTTGGTTTTGGCTTCTTACCTCCCACTGCCTAGGCTGAGTTTTCAAGGTTTTCCATCTCAGAGGCTAGTGGAAAGGGCAGAAGGGAGAAAAAAAGCTAGGGGGAGGGGGGCAGCTAAGGAACCTTTCCATGAAGGAAGAAGGTCCTGGAGCCTGAGAGTCCCCAGGGGCAGCGACAAGAAGCAGGGGAGGGAGACGACTGCTGCTGGCTGCTCCACCCCCCACACACACAATGTGGGGTCTCGCATCTGCCTCTCTCCCGCCCCTAATTAGCAGCTGCCTCCCTCCATATTGTCCCAGGCCAGCGCCTCTTTTGTGCTCCTAGATTCCTGGGTGCAAGGTGGCCTCATTAGTGCCCGGAGACCGCCCCATCTCCAGGGAGCAGACAGACAGACAAGGGGGTGATCAGGGGCACAGTGATCCAACCCTGGCCTCTGAACGCTGCAGCGGCCATTCCTTGGGCCCAGCCTGGAGACGGCCCCCCTGCAGCAGGCTAATCTTAGACTTGCCTTTGTCTGGCCCGGGTGTGGACGCAAGTGCCTGTCAATTCCCCGCCACCTCAGAGCACTATAAACCCCAGACCCCTGGGAGTGGGTCACAATTGACAGCCTCAAGGTTCCTGGCTTTTTGAACCACCACAGACATCTCCTTTCCCGGCTACCCCACCCTGAGCGCCAGGCACCATGAACCTTCCTTCCACAAAGGTAAAGATCCAGGGACGGAAGGGTGACTCACCATCCCAGAGAAGCAAAAAGAGCGCTTGCTCAGAGGGCTGGAAGAAAGGCCGAAGGTGTCTCCACTCTTGGTCTTTTCCTGGGTGTGCTCTGAGGCAGGAGCACCTGCCTTGGCTCACATTGGGTTGGGTGCTGTTTTGCTAAGAGCCTGTGTTTGCTGAGCTCTATGTGTCAGGTGCTCTGTTTGCACCTGTCATCTCTTTTCATCCTCCCAACAGCCTTGCAAAGTAGAAATTATTTCTAGTATACCCAGTTTACAGGTAAGGGAGCTGTGCCCTCTGAAAGGGCAGGAAACTGGTTCAAAGCCACGGAGTTCAGTCCCTCCTGCAAGGGGGCAGGCAGATGAGAGAGCATTCTGGAGTCTTGCTAGTTCCTGATTTCCACGTGTTTCCCTGCTGTGGAGAAGAGGTTGGGGGGACTCAGTAGGGCCCGGGTTTTTCCCAAGTTTACAACTTCTGCTGCAGACAGACACTCCTGTTTTCAGGTGGAGTGGTAAGTGCCCTAGTGGTGGCACAGTGGCCTAAATCTTCAGAGGAGAGGGGGATTCACTTTGCCCAGGGGGTCTCAAAAGGCTTCCTGGAGGAGATGCTCTGCTGGGTCTTGAAGGAGGAGCAGGGAAAGTAGCCCGATATCAGCAAGGGCGCAAAGCAAGAACTAAGTGACAGCCAGAAAGGAGTGCAGGCCTGGAGGGGGCGCGGAGCCAGAGGGGCATGTCCTAGGCGTGGGAGCTGGTGGCGGGCGCCGTGGGAAGACCCCCCAGCGCCCTGTCTCCGTCTCCCTAGGTCTCCTGGGCCGCCGTGACGCTACTGCTGCTGCTGCTGCTGCTGCCGCCCGCGCTGTTGTCGCCCGGGGCGGCTGCACAGCCCCTGCCCGACTGCTGTCGTCAAAAGACTTGCTCTTGCCGCCTCTACGAGCTGCTGCACGGCGCGGGCAATCACGCGGCCGGCATCCTCACGCTGGGCAAGCGGCGGTCCGGGCCCCCGGGCCTCCAGGGTCGGCTGCAGCGCCTCCTGCAGGCCAGCGGCAACCACGCCGCGGGCATCCTGACCATGGGCCGCCGCGCAGGCGCAGAGCCAGCGCCGCGCCCCTGCCTCGGACGCCGCTGTCCCGCCCCGGCCGCCGCCTCCGTCGCGCCTGGGGGACGGTCCGGGATTTGAGTCGTTCTTCGGGCCCTGTCCTGGCCCAGGCCTCTGCCCTCTGCCCACCCAGCGTCAGCCCCCAGAACAAAGGCAATAAAGACGAGTCTCCGTTCGTGTGACTGGTCTCTGTTCCTGTGCGGTCGCGTCCTGCCCTTCCGGGGTGGCAGAGCGTCTTGAGGACGGCTGGGCCTGGAAGCTCGGCTGTGGGGCACCAGCCTTAGCTTTTGCGTGGTTGAATCGGAAACACTCTTGGTTGGGGAGTTCCCAGTGCAAGGCCCTGGGGCACAGAGAGAACTGCACAGGTGCATGCTTGGATCGGGGCATGCGGGACTCCTGCGATGCTCTGCTAGGCATTCTGTAGCGGGGACTTTACCCAGAGACGCGGAAGGGGAAGGAAAGCAAGAAAGGTTGCACCGGTCGGGCCTGGTGCTCACGCCTGTAATTCCAGCATTTTGGGAGGCCAAAGCAGGAGGATCCCTTGAAGCAAGGAGTTCGAGACGAGCCTAGGCAACATAGTGAGTGAGACATTTCTCCAAAAAGTTTTTTTTAATTAGCGGGGTATGGTGGGCGAGAGGATCGCTTGAGCCCAGGAGTTTGAGTTTGAGCCATAATTGGGCCACTGAACTCCAGCCTGGGCAACAGAAGGAGGCACTGTCAAAAAAAAAAAAAAAAAGAAAAGAAAAGAAAAGAAAGGAAAGGAAGGAAGGAAGGAACGATGGATGGAAGGCAGGCAAGCTGCACAGAGGAGCAGAATCCAGCTAGGAAGGGGTGGGAGTCAATCCTGCTGAAAAGGCAGGGGATATGAACTTCAACAATGAATCATCCAGAATGGCTGCATCATGGGGTATAGGGTGTGGGGAGTGGAGAGGCTCAGGAAGGGACACGGTTACAGTCAGTGCAGCCCAGCTCGCAAAGGCTCTCACAAATCATCAGGCTTTGCACTTTATCTTGCAGGTAACAGAGTCATGGGACATTCTTAAGCAGGGGCAGGACAAGATTTTACTGCAACTCCAGCCAAAGACACCGTTACTGGTGTTCCCAAAATCCATATGTTGAAGTCCTTACCCGTGGCACTTCAGAATGTGGCTGTATTTGGAAATAAGGTCCTTCCAGATGCAATTAGCTAAGATGAGGTCATACTAGAGCAGGGTGGGCCTGCCCATGTGAACATGAAGGTAGAGATTGGCTCCTACAAGCCAAGGAACACCAAAGATTGCCAGCACCCCCACCCCCAGAAGATAGGGGAGAGGCAGGCAACAGATTCTTCCTCACAGCCTTCAGAAGCAACCAACGCTGCCTTCACCTGACCTTGCTTGGACTTCTAGCATCCAGAACTGTGAGACAATAGGTTTCTGTTGTTTGAGCCACCCACTTTGTGGTACTTTCTTATGGCAGTCCTAGGAAACTAATATAACATCCAAAAGTAGAGACACAGGCTGGGCTCCGTGGCTCATGCCTGTAATCCCAGCACTTTGGGAGGCTGAGGCGGGGGGATCACTTGAGGTCAGGAGTTCAAGACCAGCCTGGCAAACATGGCGAAACCCCATCTCTACTAAAAATACAAAAATTAGCCAGACATTGTAATGCACACTTGTGATCCCAGCTACTAGGGTGGCTGAGGCAGGAAAATTGCTTGAACCCAGGAGGTAGAGGTTGCAGTGAGCTGAGATCATGCCACTGCACTCCAGCCTGGGCAACAGAGCAAGACTCCATCACAAAAACAACAAGAACAAGAACAACAACAATAACAACAACAACAACAACAAAAGTGGAGACACAGAAAAATGCGGCACTGCTTAGCAATCTAACATCCCAGATAATACCTAGCTCAGAGGGTGGGGAGAATTTAGCCTGCCTTCCTTGCCCATTAGGGTTCCCACTTTCACTGGCTTCAGCTGTTTTGTCGTGGGAAGCAGCCACCCTCAGCCACAGAACTCAGCTGCCTCAATTTTCTGCATAGGTAGTGAGAAAGTCCTGTATCTAGTCTCACTTTGGTCCCTCTTGCTGCTGTACTGGTTCCATCTTGGAGAAGTTAGAGATCAAAGTTCACGTGTGCATCCTTGGAGATCTGCAAGCCATGACTCTGCCCACCTGCAAACTATCTTTTTCAGAGGTAGTTTCTCCCAAACTTGCCTCCAGCCTCCCTTCCACTTGAAGGGCAGCAGAGAGGAGGATTAAGACAGTAGGAAGAGGGAAAACAGGGAGGCAACTGCCCTCCAAGACACTTATTTTGTACCAAAGACATGCATTATGGTATTACATTCTCACGGTGACTGCATCAGGTAAGAATTTTCAGCTCCATTTTACAGATGAGGAAAGTGGGCTTGGAGAGGCTATCACACGATTCGTGTCTAGAGCTGGGACTCTACCTGGTGGACTCCAAAGCTCTTTTCATTCCACCATGCTGTGTGCTCAGTAGGCAGAGTTCGCCAGGGTGTCTTGGGAAAACTGAGACAGGAGGTAAGAGTGGTGCTTTCTAGAGTTGGGGTTTCAAGCCTTCTCATTGCCCATTCTCTACCAGCAAACTAGCCTCTTAACTCTTGCTATCTCACACTGGAGCTACTGGCCTGGGGGTGCTGCGAAATATCTCAACTCCAGCAGGCGGCACTGTGAACCAGACACCAGCCCAGCGTGGACGGCGCGCGGGAAAACCCGCGAGGTGGAGCCACAAGGAGCAGCCAGGGAACCACGTGTGGGGGCGTGGCCACCCTGGAAGAGGGCGGGTCTGTTATTCAAGCCCCGCCCATCATTTCAGGCCTCCCCTCCCGGTGGGCGTGCCCCGAATTCTCTCCCCGAGAGACACGCGTGGGCCGCTCCCCTCTGGGAGGAGGGCTGCCCAGAGGGGTGCGGGTGTCGCTAGCGGCCCCTCCCCGTGTGGGGCCACGTGGCGAGTGCGGGCCGAGCCCGAGGGGAAGAACCTGGCCCGTGGGGAGGTGGGGGGGGACCGAAACGGCGCTGAGCCGAGCCGAGAGCTACGGGGTTCGGAGCAGAGGCGGCGGCAGCGGCAGCGGCAGTAAGAGGGAGGGGAGGAGGCAGGCGGGCGCATGGGGCGCCCCGGCCCCTCCGACAGCGCGCCCCCTCCGGCCCCGCCGCGCTGAAAGCTCCCCAGCGCCGCGCCTTGAACCCACGCCCCGGGGCCATGCCGGTCATGAAGGGGTTGCTGGCCCCACAAAACACCTTCCTGGACACCATCGCCACCCGTTTTGACGGAACGCGTGAGTGGGACAGAGGTCGGGGCTTGAGGTTCGAGCTGGGGGCCAAGTCTCCTCGGGGCCGTCTCGGGTCTCCTGGACATGGTGAGACCCGAGGCGAGGGGGGAGAATGGAGGTGCGGTTCTAGGAACTCCCAAAGCCGCGGTGCAGGAACAGGGCGGGGAGTGCCCTGCGAGGGGAGGAGGGGAAAGGGCCGAGAGCACGGGGGCCAAGGTTAGGGAGTGTGACTCGAGGCAGAAGAGGCTCTTTGTGCGGCAGAGCGGAGGAGGGGCCTTTGGAGCCGCCCACTCACGGGCAGAGCTGTGCTGGAGGCGTGTATGGGGGTATCCGAGACACAGAAGTGGGGCAAAGTGGCTGAGCATTCTGGGGTCTACTCCCAGACTCCAGCTCCCACTACCTCCAGAAAAAAAGGAGAAAAGATCAGACTTCAGCAGGACCTAGTTTGGATTGAGGTCGCGCGCCCCCAAATCGTGGGGCGTCAGTGTCTAAGGTGGGTGAGGCAGGAGGAGGGGAGCGGTCTGTGCGACGGTGGGAACTCCCAGCTCGCCCAACGCAGCTTGGGTTTCAGGTTCAGGACCTTGGACAGCCACATCACTCCTTCCCCGCCTCTTCTCCCGCCATTCCCTCTTCCCACTCTGGAACCCAGAGATTCCCCGCCCTCACCTCCCCCAACCCCGCCATTCCCTCGGGAACCCTGGCCGGGATCTGGATGGTGGGGGAGCGGTACCCGAGGGCGGAAACTGAGCCGCGGGGCCCTACCCTCTTCCCCGCCCCCCTTGTTTCCATAGCGCCCATCACCGGGGCAACAGGCCTTGGGATGGAAGAAGGAGGCTGTGCCCAGAGCCCCGTGCCTCCCAGGCACCTTCAGTGTCCCCATCAGCCTCCCTGCCCCCAGACAGTCATCCCTCCTAGAGCACCAGGACTGGTTGTGTCACAGGCCCCATCTCTTAGCTGAGTCTCTGTCTCTGGATGGCCCACAGGAGTCCCCCTGGCCTCCCACCTATTGGAGCTGGAGGGAGACAGCTCGGGTTCTGCTGCTGGGGGGTGCTGGAGCTATACGCTCAATGCCCTCTCCCGTTAGACTTTGAGCACTGGGGCAGATCCCCTGAAAGCAGCTGCAAGAATGCTAAAAAGTGGACCTTCCCTGGAAGGCAGGGAAGGAGGACAGCACTCATCACTGTCTGCCTCCACACTAAGGAGATCTGTGAGTTTGGATAATCTCTGCCTTTTGGTTTCCTATCAATAAATGGGTGTGGTGTCATCAGAATCTCTGCCCTGCTTACTCTGTAACAGGAAGAAAGCCAAGTGAATGTGGGGGAAAAATTTCACCTTCTCAGAGTAGCACTTAACCATGTGCTAGGACTTGTTCTCCCCAAGTTAACTCATGTAACTCTCACAACGATCATGTGAGGAAGGCCTATTATGCCCTACTTTGCAAATAAGGAAAGCTCAGGCACAGAAGAGGTCATCAACTTGCTCAAGGTCACACAGTTAGTAAGTGGCAGTGGAGGGTTGCAGGAGCCCAGGCTCTTACTCACCATGCTATACTGCCTTCTACAGTGACAGCTCACCAGCTGGAAGGCGGGGGGGATGGAGGGCATGACCTTCTGGGGTCCTTCTCCAACTCCGCGTTAGACCCTGCTTAAGTCCTGTCTTAAGTTCTTGTCTCTTTGCTCCATCTTCTCCTATTCTCAACTCAGAATATCCCAAAGTGGGGTCAGGAGCAACATGGAAACCTGGGAAGCTTCTGGCTCTGTGACTTCTAACCCCAACTTAGAGGAAGTGCTGCCCACCTGGAAGCTAGCTCGCCTACCAGCCTTGACCTGACCTTGACCTCTTCTTCCCACAGACAGCAACTTCCTGCTGGCCAACGCACAGGGCACACGGGGCTTTCCCATCGTCTACTGCTCCGACGGCTTCTGCGAGCTCACAGGCTACGGTCGCACCGAGGTCATGCAGAAGACCTGCAGCTGCCGTTTCCTCTACGGCCCAGAGACCAGTGAGCCAGCCCTGCAGCGTCTGCACAAAGCCCTGGAGGGCCACCAGGAGCACCGCGCTGAAATCTGCTTCTACCGCAAGGATGGTGAGGGGGCCCACCCCACCCTGCAGCTCTACCTAGACCCCTAGCCTTATCCAGAGGGCACTGGGCACAGTAGGAGTCTGAGTGCTTGTCCCCACACTGCCACAAGCTGACTGTGATGGAGCGTATCCCTGACCTCTCTGGTCCTGGGTTCCCCCATTTGAAAGATGAAGGAATCGGCTGACAGAATCCCTGAAGTTCCTTTTCGTTCTTGCTTTGCCAAGCTCTTAACTATGTCTAGGAGGATGAGGGGGATGAGAAGAAAGGCATGCCACGGGGATGCCCATGCTCCTCCCTTCCCTCTCTCTATGCCTACAGGCTCGGCCTTTTGGTGCCTCCTGGACATGATGCCCATCAAGAATGAGATGGGGGAGGTCGTGCTGTTCCTCTTTTCCTTCAAGGATATCACTCAGAGTGGAAGCCCAGGATTTGGCCCCCAAGGAGGCCGCGTGGACAGTAATCCCGGTAACAGCAAGTCCGGATGGGCCGTGTGAATGGTCAGAAGCCCTCGCCTAACCAGCCGCAAGGGATGTGCCCCAACGTATCTCTGCACCTTTCTTCCCAACAGAAAACTCTCTTGGTAGAAGGGGAGCCACCTGGAAATTTCGGTCTGCCAGAAGACGGAGCCGTACTGTCCTACGCCGACTGACCGGCCACTTTGGCCGCAGGGGCCAGGGAGGCATGAAGGCCAATAATGTGAGTCCCATCCCCAACCCAGCATCTCCCAAGTCCTCCAGCCTTGATTCTGAGGCACCCCTGCCACTGTCTCCCCGCTTCCCTGTCTGTCTGGTGTCCCTCCTTGGCTTGCTCCTCTGCCCACCCATTTCCCATATACTACTCTCTGCTCCATCCTATATCCTCCCCCAACACCCTTCTATCCCTATCTCCCTCATTCCCTTAGGTGATTGACATTACTTTGCTCCGATGATGTCACATTGCTCTAGCAGCAATGACCTCACCTGCGCGGGGGTGATAGGGTTATACCATGGGTGGTGAAATTGCAAGCTGCTATAGTTCTAGGGAGAAAGCCCTCATTGCAGGCCTGGCATCTAGACCTGGGTACCACCTCCTAGGATCCTGACCAAGCCAGGGGATTGAGTCCCCAACCCTCTGTTAGGGATACAGGGAATGCGGTGAGCTATGCCAGCCTCTGCTCCCTGCTGGGATATACCCAGCCCCCACTGGGCCCCCAGAACCCAAGAGGAACTTAAGGGAGAAGTTAGTGACCCCTCAAGCTAGGGCATGTGCCGATTTGTCATAGTCTTCTTCTCAAGTAGGATGAGTGTTGGGCCAGGCACAGTGGCTCATGCCTGTAATCCCAGCACTTTGGGAGGCCACGGCAGGAGGATTGCTTGAGGCCAGGAGTTCTAGACCAGCCCGGGCAACATAGTGAGACCCCTTCTCCAAAAAAAAAAAAAAATTAAAAATTATCTGGAGGCCAGCTTAGTGGCTGATGCCTGTAATCCCAGGGCTTTGGGAGGCCGAGGCAGGTGGATAACCTGAGGTTGGGAGTTCAAGACCAGCCTGACCAACATGGAGAAACCCCATCTCTACCAAAAATACAAAGTTAGATGGGCATGATGGCACATGCCTGTAATCCCAGCTACTCAGAAGGCTAAGGCAGGAGAATCACTTGAACCCGGGAGCCGGAGGTTGCGGTGAGCCGAGATCGCGCCATGGCACTCCAGCCTGGGCGACAAGAGTGAAACTCTCAAAAAAAAAAAAATTATCTGGGTATGGTAGTGCATGCCTATGGTCCCAGCTACTCTGGAGCCTGAGGCAGGAGGATAGCTTTAGCCCAGGAGTTTAAGGCTGCAGTGAGTTATGATGGTGCCACTGCACTCCAGCCTGGGCACAGAGACCTTGTCTCTAAACTTAAAAATGTAAAAATTAAGTTGGGTGAGTGTCAAGCCTTATAAGTATCCTTGACAAGACATGATTGGTTCAAACAGGGGCCTGGGGCCGGGCACAGTGGCTCACGCCTGTAATCCTAGCACTTTGGGAGGCTGAGGTGAGTGGATCACCTGAGGTCAGGAGTTCGAGACCAGCCTGGCCAACATGGCGAAACCCCGTCTCTACTAAGAATACAAAAATTAGTCAGGTGTGGTGGCATGTTCCTGTAGTCCCAGCTATTTGGGAGGCTGTGGCAGGAGAATCACTTGAACCCAGGAGGCGGAGGTTGCAGTGAGCTAAGATCTCGCCATTGCACTCCAGCCTGGGCAAAGAGCAAGACCCTATCTCAAAAAAAAAAAAAAAAAAAAAAAAAAAAAAGAAGAGGCCTGGGAAGTACTTGGCAGGAGAAGAAGAAAATGTCAGGTGTCAGCCTCTGTGCCCCTCTCCTGGCCTTCCATCTCCTTTCATTCACGGTCAAAAGTGCCCTTGCAGTGCCCACCTGCTCCCTTTCCCCATCCCCTGACTTTCCCACCCCCCATCTTGGCTCCTCTTTCCCTCAAGTGTCCCCAACCGCCACCCCTCTCCCCTTAGAACGTGTTTGAGCCAAAGCCATCAGTGCCCGAGTACAAGGTGGCCTCCGTGGGGGGGTCTCGCTGCCTCCTCCTCCACTACAGCGTCCCCAAGGCCATCTGGGACGGCCTTATCCTCCTTGCCACCTTCTACGTTGCGGTCACCGTCCCCTACAACGTCTGTTTCTCGGGTGACGATGACACCCCCATCACTTCGCGACACACCCTTGTCAGCGACATCGCCGTGGAGATGCTCTTCATCCTGGGTCAGACCCTCTGCCTCACCCACCCTGGCGGGTTGGCTGGGGGGATCCACTTGGCCAAGCCTCACCCACTCCTAGGGCCCACATGACCCAGGCATTCAGAGCCCCTCCCTTTCTGCATCTTTAAGTCCCAATGGCCCATGTGTCCTGCTCCCCGCAGCCTTCAGCCTTGTGACCTGTCCTCCCTAAGGACCAGCCAGAAGCCCAATCTATCGCTCCATGCCTGCCTCCTCCTCCAGTCTGGGTCTCCAAAGCTTGTTCCCAGCTTTCTCGGTTTCTTGACCCCTTGGCCAAGGCCCCCCAGTAATAGCCTCTTGCACCCCCAGATATCATCCTGAACTTCCGCACCACCTATGTGTCCCAGTCCGGCCAGGTAATCTCTGCTCCTCGTTCCATTGGCCTCCACTACCTGGCCACCTGGTTCTTTGTCGACCTTATTGCTGCTCTGCCCTTTGACCTGCTTTACGTCTTCAACATCACTGTGGTGAGTGACCTCCATCCCACCGTCCAGCCCAACCTCCCAACTTCAGCACAGCATCTTCCAGGAAGGGATTGACCCCAAACCCAGATATGCCCCTTTCCATCAATCCATCTGCAGATATTTATCAGGCACCTGCTCTGGGCATAGCCCTGTGCTAGGTACTGGGAGGATCCCGGAGGGTCTGTGATCCTGGGGAGCTCAGCTCACAATCTCTGAGGGAAGCTGAGACAAATGAAAAGCTAACTGTGGCTACCAAGGCGGCATTGGTCTGATGCCAAATGAGTGGTACTTTTCACATTTTTATTTAACAAACAACTGATGAGCATTTAGCTGTCTGCAAAGCACTGTGTGGGGCATGGCCACTGTGGGGAAAAGGAACAAGGATTCAGCCTCTAAACAGCTAAACTGGTGAGGGGGCAGGAATGCCGCAGAGCACATCACAGTGACAGAAGAGGTGAATGGGGGTGGAAGATGGGGCCCGGGTATGCTACAGAGGGGCTGGGCTGACCTTGGAGTTCCAGGATGGAACATGAGTGTGTGTAAAAATGATCTGAAGTCTGGCCAGCACCTGGGAAGCAAAAGCGCCCTTGTTGGGCAGAGGCTGGAGGGGTCTGGGAAGGTTTCCTGAGGGAGGCGGGAGTATAGCTAGACCTCAAAGGGCGAGTAGGATTTAGCTGGTAGGAGATGAGGACAGCAAGCATTTGGGGGAGCATAGTAAACCTAGACAAGAAGTTAGAGGCGGCGGGGTGAATTCAGAGGCAAAGAATGCCAGGACCTGAGTCCTCACAGATCCCTGGGGACACTCTGGAGGTGCCCTGAGTGGTCATCTGTGGCCCCAGCCAGCAGATAGTAGGTCTTCTCAAGTCCAGGGTGGGGCAGTGCTACCCCATGTCCCCAGGCCCCCTTGGGTGTGGGGTGGGGAAGTGGGGAGCAGTTTCCTTGTGTGCTCTCTCCCTGCACTCAGCTATAGCAGGAAACCACCTACACGCAGCCGAATATAACTAGCCGCCAACGGGCTGTGGGCCTCCTCTCCTGGCTGTGCACACGTGTGTGCACGCTCCCACACACGTGCATGTGTGTACGTCTGCCTCGAGGCTCTGAGCATTCTGAGCAGATCTCCCTACCCCTCCCCAGGAGTGTGCCCACCCCTCTATGCCCACCAGGCACCATCAGCTGGGGAGTGGGAGACTGCAGAGAGCCCCCTGCCCCTCCTCTCAGGTCCCTTTGGGAGCACGTTACAGTTCCCTACGTTCTTTCACACTCGTCAGCACATGGGAGCCCCACGGGGACCCTTCAGGGCAGATCCTTATCCTTTTTCAGAGGTAGGTACAGAGGCTCAGAGAGGTTCAGTGACTTGCTGAAGGTCACATAGCTAGCAGGGGCAGGCAGGAGATTAGAACCAGGTCTCTCCACCCTGGGCAACAGGTGAAACCCCATCTCTACTAAAACACAAAAAATTAGCCGGCTGTGCTGGCGCATACCTGTAGTCCCAGCTACTCCGGAGGCTGAGGCACAAGAATCGCTTGAGTCCCAGATGTGGAGGTTGCAGTGAGCCAAGATCGCTCCACTGCACTCCAGCTTGGCCGGGCGCAGTGGATCACCCTGTAATCCCAGCACTTTGGGAGGCCCAGGCGGGCGGATCACGAGGTCAGGAGATCCAGACCATCCTGGCTAACATGTTGAAACCCCGTCTCTACTAAAAATACAAAAAAGTTAGCCAGGCATGGTGGCAGGTGCCTGTAGTCCCAGCTACTCGGAGAGGCTGAGACAGGAGAATGGCATGAACCCGGGAGGCGGAGCTTGCAGTGAGCCGAGATTGAGCCACTGCACTCCAGCCTGGGCGACAGAGACTCTGTCTCAAAAAAAAAAAAAAGAACCGGATCTCTAAACTTCCAGTCTAGTATTTTTTCCAACATACCACCCTGCTTCCCAGGTAACCAGGGCCCCTGAGTGGATGGTCTGGTGAGATGAGGAATACCACTGGGGGCCAGAGAGAGGTAGAGCAGAGACAGAAGATGAGCAGGCACTGGCAGAGCTGCAGACTTGAAGGAGCCAGGCCTGGATATTCTAGTCCAAGGAGAATGACAGGAGTATCCCTAAGAGAGTGGGGCCCAAGGGCAGCTGACTGAGGGAAGCCCTGAAGAACTCAGGCTTGCAGTCAAGGGCTCTGGGAGCTGGGGGCAGGCATTAAACCCTGGCGAGGGTCCATGTGGAGGAATCAGAGCCACCTCCTTTCCAGTTCCTTCACCTAAAATTAGAGAAAAATTGCACGAGGTGGTCCAGGAGCAGTGTAGGGCCAGGGCTGTGGGGAATGTTCCTGGAGGGGCAGTGAGGGGCTTTCATACCAAGTTCCCCAGGCACTGCCCCAGAGCCTCCAGTCCTAGCTGCCAGGCTGCTCACACCCAGAAGATAAGCCCTGCCCATCTCCAAGATTGAAGGGCTAATCAATATTGATAACCACAATGCAGATGGTACTTGGGGTAATATTAGTGAATATGGGACACTTACTAGGTACCATTATCTCCGTCAACCCCTAGCACAGCCCAGGCTCCCTCAGTCCCTGCTCTGCTGCCCCCTCAACTGTTCTGCTCGACTCTTCATCTACAGCCGATCCACAAGAGGAAGTGTCCATAAACCTCCCCCAGCCCTCAAGTCCTTGCCTGTCCCCACTCCACTATGCTTCTCCATGTCTTGAAGGGGGGTCCCCATCACAAATGCTGCCATCGCTACTGGGGCTCTGCAGAGACCATTGCCTATCCCCTGACTCTGACCAGGGCTGGCTCCCCTACCATCTCCCAGTGCTTAATGGCCGTAGAGCACAAGGTGGACTGTGGTGTCAGTTAGCCCAGATGCCTACCCTGAGTTCCAGCTCTATCATGTCCTTGGTCTGTGACCTTGAACAAGTCATTAGCCTCTCTGAGCCTTAGTTCATTCATCTGCAAATTGGGAATGATGATGAGAATTGAACTAAAGGTATAAGAGTGTGTGTGTGTGTGTGGTGTGTGTGTGTGTGTGTGTGTGGTTAAATAAGGATTACAAATGCTTAGCACAGTGCCTGGCTAAGCACATAGAACGTACTTACTAAGGCTGGGTGCAGTGGCTCATGCTTGTAATCCCAGCACTTTGGGAGGCTGAGGCAGGTGGATCACGGGGTCAGGAGATCGAGACCATCCTGGCCAACATAGTGAAACCCTGTCTCTACTAAAAATACAAAAATTAGCTGGGGAGGGAGGCTGAGGCAGCCTTGAATCGCTTGAACCTGGGAGGCAGAGGTTGCAGTGAGCCAAGATCGTGCCACTGCACTCCAGCCTGGCTACAGAGCAAGACTCTGTCTCAAAAAAAAAAAAAAAAAAAAGTAATTACAAAGTGTTAGCCACTGTTTGTTTTATTGTTATTATTCCCTTCCTCCTGCATTCCCTGGCTACTTTCTCAGGACAGCAAGGATGTCTTTCCTGTTGCAGCCTCCCCTGGCTCCAGGGTGTCTGGTGGGAAGGCCCTGGGAGGGGACTCTGAGGGCTCGGAGGAGGTGTGCCTGCTGACAGCCTCCCCCGCCACCTTCCTGCAGACCTCGCTGGTGCACCTGCTGAAGACAGTGCGGCTGCTGCGGCTGCTGCGGCTGCTGCAGAAGCTGGAGCGGTACTCTCAGTGCAGTGCTGTGGTGCTCACGCTGCTCATGTCAGTCTTTGCGCTCCTTGCCCACTGGATGGCCTGCATCTGGTATGTCATCGGGCGCCGGGAGATGGAGGCCAATGACCCGCTGCTCTGGGACATTGGTGAGCCACCAACCCCAAACTTTCACAGACCACCTGTCCACCTGTACCATCCCCAAGCTGATGCCTCCACCAGTACCCACACCCCTCATCCCATATTCCTCTATCCATCCAACAAACATGTGTTGAGCTCTTTCTGGATCAAGCATGGGAATATTGATTTGCAGACAAGGGCTCTGTTTTGGGGGCAGGTTGGGGGGAACTCACAGCCTAGCGGGGGAGCAAGACCAGTGATAATGAACAAAGTACAACGCAGGAAACACTCTGAGGGTGGAGGGGTGTGTTTCAGGCAGAAAGAGCAGCGTGTGAAAAGTCCCAGAAAGAGCTTGGCATCTCTGCCCCCATCAATCCCTCTTTCTCCAAGCTTCATGGCCATGTGCCAGGAGACAGTCCCAGGCCCTTGGACTCCCTCTGAAAGGCCTGTCAGATGCCAGGCGTGGTCCTGACACCTCCCTTTCCTTTACCCCACACCTAGCCCACCATATCAATACCACCCCTCAAATGTCCCGTGAATCTGGCCTTTTCTCTCCATCCTCTCTGCCCCTTCCCAGTCCACTCCACCTCCCTTTCTCACCCAAGCCTGTGCAATAGCCTCCCTACTGATCTCCCAACCCCCTTCTCATCCCCCCCACAACCACCCTCCTCACCACAGCCAAATGGGTGTTCCAGGATTCAACGTTGACCTGCCACACTCCTTCTGAGATTCCTTCAGTGGCTTCCCACTGCCCTCCAAATGAAGTCCACACTCACTGCACACCCTGGGCAGCCCTGTGTCCCCTCTCTCCCCACCTGCCTTCCCGTTCTCCCGTGCTCCCTGCACTGCAGCCACACCAGCCTCTCTCCTGGACCCAGGACGTACTGCTTTCTCACGCTGGGCCTGGAACATGTTGTTTTCCTCTCTGGAATCCTCCCTCTTTTGTCTTCCCTCTCCACCTAGATGGATTTTCTGTTCCCTGCCTCACTTGGAACCAATGTTCCTTCAGTTCCATGTGTCTCAACCAAAATGTCCTGTCCTAAGGAGCGTGCCTTCCAGGCACCATGTCCAGAACCCCCAACTGCCAATGGGTTGGCTTTCCCTAACCTGTTAGGATTCTTAACACACCCTATACAATACTTTCCTTCCAGGAGCTCACCTCCCACCTGTAATGATTTATGTCACGTCTCTTTCCCCTCCAGGCTATAGGTTCCACCAGGGCAGGTTGTGTTTGGCTGGGTCAATTCCCCAACACTTTGTATACAGCAGGTGCACAATAAACTATTAGAAAGTTTCAGGAGCCTTTGAACACTCAGCAATGTAGTGAGTTGGCAGCCTTGGAATGCAACTGTAACCAATGCACCATGGGGAGACACAGGCCCAGGACACTCCCCACATTTCCTGTGCCAACCTGTGTATAAATACTTGCCGAAGGTCAAGCGTAGGTGGCTCAGGGAACCCTGGTTCTCCACCGCTGGCACAGCCAGGGTTCCCTGCATCCGTCCACCCTGCAGGCTGGTTGCATGAGCTGGGCAAGCGTCTGGAGGTGCCCTATGTCAATGGCTCGGTGGGCGGCCCATCGCGGCGCAGCGCCTACATCGCGGCACTGTATTTCACTCTAAGCAGCCTCACCAGCGTGGGCTTTGGCAACGTGTGTGCCAACACCGACGCCGAGAAGATCTTCTCCATCTGCACGATGCTCATAGGCGGTGAGGCCAGACCTGCCACACCTCAGTGGGGCCCTGCGAAGCCCAGCGTGCACGGGGAAACTGAGGCCCAGAGAGGGCAAGACATCTGCCCGAGGTGTCTACCCAAGTCCAGACAGTCACGCATTCATTCATGGACGTTTCCTGAGTGCCCACTATGTGCTGGCCCTGGGGATGCCACAAACAGGCGTGGCCTCTTGCAAAGGGGATGGGAAACCCAGGTTCATGACCTAATGGTGGGGAGGCCTGAGAGGAGCATGGGGTGTTACCCATCTCTGGACCACTCCCTATTCCCCACCCTTAGTCTAGTGCCTGGCACCCAGTAGGCACACAGGAGCCCGCTGGCTCTTGGTCCAGGACAGGGTGGGTTTGGGAGCTGGGGAGGTGGCCAGAGGGGTGGCCGCCCCTGACAGGCCCGCTGCTGCTACTGCAGCCCTGATGCACGCGGTGGTGTTCGGGAACGTGACAGCCATCATTCAGCGCATGTACTCGCGCCGCTCGCTCTACCACAGCCGCATGAAGGACCTCAAGGACTTCATCAGTGTGCACCGCCTGCCGCGGCCGCTCAAGCAGCGCATGCTCGAATACTTCCAGACCACGTGGGCCGTCAACAGCGGCATCGACGCCAATGAGGTAGCGTGCAGGGTCTCCCATCTTGCCCTCGCCCTCCGCGTGGCCCTGCAGTGGGGTGGAGAAGGGGTCGCTGCCCCCGTGGCTTAAAACGGAGGCAGGCCGAGTGCAGCGGCTCACACCTGTAATCCCAGCACTTTGGAAGGCTAAAGCGGGCAGGTTACTTGAGGTCAGGAGTTGAAGACCAGCCTGGGTGACATGGTGAAACCCTGTTTCTGCTAAAAATATGAAAATTAGCCAGCTGTGGTGGTGCACGCCTGTAATCCCAGCTACTAGGGAGACTGAGGCACGAGAATCACTTGAACCAGGGAGGCAGAGGCTGCAGTGAGCCAAGATCATGCCACTGCACTCCAGCCTGGGTGACAGAGCTAGACTCTGTCTCAAAATAAATAAATAAATAAAATGGAGGCCCCGAGCGCGGTGGCTCACGCCTGTAATCCCAGCACTTTGGGAGGCCGAGGCGGGCGGATCACAAGGTCAGAAGATCGAGACCATCCTGGCTAACACGGTGAAACCCCATCTCTACTAAAAATACAAAAAATTAGCCGGGCATGGCAGCGTGCACCTGTAGTCCCAGCTACTCAGGAGGCCGAGGCAGGAGAATGGCGTGAACCTGGGAGGCGGAGATTGCAGTGAGCCGAAATTGTGCCATTGCACTCCAGCCTGGGCGACAGAGTGAGACTCTGTCTCAAAAATAAAAATAAGCCGGGCGCGGTGGCTCACGCTTGTAATCCCAGCACTTTGGGAGGCCGAGGCGGGTGGATCACAAGGTCAGGAAATCAAGACCACGGTGAAACCCCGTCTCTACTAAAAATACAAAAAATTAGCTGGGCGTGGTGGCGGGCGCCTGTAGTCCCAGCTACTCGCAGAGGCTGAGGCAGGAGAATGGCGTGAACCCGGGAGGCAGAGCTTGCAGTGAGCCGAGATTGCGCCACTGCACTCCAGCCTGGGTGACAGATCAAGACTCCGTCTCAAAAAAATAAATAAATAAATAAATAAATAAATAAAAATAAAAATAAAAATAAAAAATAAATAAATAAAATAAAAGGGAGGCAAACAGGGCCCAGGGGGGTGAGGTATTGTTCACAAGGGCACACGTTCACCCAAAATACAAATTCTTGTTTCTTTTTTTTTTTTTTCTTTTTTCGAGAAGGAGTCTTGCTCTGTCCCCCATGCTAGAGTGCAGTGGCATGTCCTTGGCTCACTGCAACCTCTGCCTCCCAGGTTCAAGGAATTCTCCTGCCTCAGCTTCCTGAGTATCTGGCATTACAGGCACCTGCCACCATGCTTGGCTGATTTTTGTATTCTTAGTAGAGATGGGGTTTCACCACGTTGGTCAGGCTTGTCTCGAACTCTTGACATCGTGATACACCTGCTTCAGCCTCCCAGTTTGCTGGGATTACAGGCGCGCACCACCACAGCTGGCCAAATTCTTGTTTCTTTGCACTTGAATATGGGAATGAAAGAGCTCAGGGCCCAGCTGATGCGACTCTCCCTTCTGCCAACATTTCCTGAGTGCCTGCTTTGGGCCAGCCTTGGTGCTGGGCACACAGAGCTTAGAGATGATGACACAAGGCCCTGGCCCTCAGGGAGACCCAGAATGGCGAGAGAGGCAGAAAGATGAACAGAGAGTGCAGCGGTGAATGGGGCTGTAAAGGAGGGATGTCGGTGCCTCCTGCCTTTGGGTCCTCATTGTGCCTGGGTGAGGAGGAGTCAAGGAAGGTGGCAATCCCAGGTAGAAATGGCCTTAGGGACACAGGCCAGAAGTGATGGCACAAAAAAGTAGAGTGAGCGCTTTAGGGAACTGAAAGCGGCTCAGTAAGCCTGCAGGAACAGGCATGTGAGTGCTGCGGAGGGAGAAGGCAGGGCAGGAGGGCACGACATGGGCTGGGAGGCAGCAGGCCCGGCTCAAGGATGGCCTAGAATTTAGATTTTATCCTGCATAATATTTAGGCTGGGGAGTGGTGTGGGGATCTTGGAGGGAATGGATTGGTGAGGTATCTCTGAGGATGGGATCTGTGGAACGTGGTGATCTCCTGCTGGTTGCAGGAGAGGAACTCAGAGTGACTCCTAGTTTTCTGGCTTAGGCCAAGGGTGGGCATGGAGGTGTAACAGGGGGAAGAAGGGCTTTGGGATGAAGGTGAGAGTCCGGGGTCAGACCAAGAGGAGAGTAAGGTGCCTGGGGGAGGTCCAGAGGGAGGTTGCCCAGTAGGTAGATGGGAATCAGCTCTTGGCTGGGTGCGGTGGCTCATGCCTGTAATCTCAGCACTTTGGGAGGCAGAGGCGGGCAGAGCACCTGAGGTTGGGAGTTTGAGACCATCCTGGCCAACATGGTGAAACCCCGTCTCTACTAAAAATACAAAATTAGCTGGGCGTGTTGGTGCGTGCTTGTAATCCCACCTACTCGGGAGGCTGAGGCAGGAGAATCACTTGAACCTGGGAGGCGGAGGTTGCAGTGAGCTGAGATCGTGCCACTGAACTCCAGCTTGGGTAACCGAGCGAGACTCTGCCTCAAAAAAAAAAAAAGAAAAAAGAGATCAGGTCTGGACCCAGAGTTAGGGCTCAGGGCACTCGGTGGGGAAGCCATGGGGCCAGTTGCCATGATGCAGGGAGAGTGTGGAAAGTGAGAGTCCAGGGTATTGGCCGAGGAGGAGGAGCCTGGGAGGAAATGAGGAAGTGAGCAGTGGGAGAGGTGGGAGGATCCAGGAGGAAACCCCTCACAGGAGCCCAGGGGGGCCAAGGGGAGAGTTCAATAAGCCAGGGTGGCCAAGGGGCTCCATGTGAGGATGTGAACATGGAGTGTGGCCATAAGAGGTCATTGGTAGTGCCCATGGTCTAATAACAACTCTGCATTTTACAGACTGAGGTACAGACTGGGATACTGAGGCCCAGCGAGCGGAAATGGGTTGCCCAAGGTCCACAGGGACTTAGGAGCTGAGCTGACTCCTGACTCCCAGTTGAAGGCTGACCCCCAAGGGATGGCTTCTGAATGATGAGGTTAAGTGACCAGCATGTAGCCACAGGCAGGGAACTGATGGGAGAAGACCTGGTCTCTGCCCCTGAAATTGGGCTGTGAGGTTCACGCAGCAAGCAAAATTGAGGTTAGACACGGAGGTTGTACTGAAGGTCTGGAATGAGTGACTTCAAAGCAAGGGCAAGAGGAATTCTCTCTTTGAAGACAGCTCAGCACATTTGTAGACTCAAGTAGTAGCTGCAGGGGGATGGCCAGAATGACCTATGCCCCTTATGCAGTTACTGCGTGACTTCCCAGACGAGCTGAGAGCTGACATTGCTATGCACCTGAATCGGGAGATCCTGCAGCTGCCGCTGTTCGGGGCAGCGAGCAGGGGCTGCCTGCGGGCCCTATCGCTGCACATCAAGACCTCGTTCTGCGCTCCGGGCGAGTACCTGTTGCGCCGTGGGGATGCCCTGCAGGCACACTACTATGTCTGCTCCGGCTCACTTGAGGTGCTCCGAGACAACATGGTGCTGGCCATCCTGGGTAAGGACACCGTTACCCCCTACTACCTACCCCGGAACCACCCCCCGCTCCCCCGGCCGAGGACTTGGGAATGGCCAGGATTCTAGGAAATGGGATACCCCTCACGGATACCTATAGTTCCTGCTGAGGAGTACTCTCTCGGTCCCTCCGCCCTGCAACCATCCCCTTTTGACAATTCCCCTCTGATTCTCCCCTAATCCCCTTGGGCATCCCTCAACCCATCAACCTTTCCCTGCGACTGTCCCCCAGCTCAATTGATCCTTTCCTATTGCTCCATTTCCCAACCCCATTGACCTTTCCCCAGTGACCCTAAACTCCATTCACCTTTACCCTCTAACTGACCTGACCCCTCTGGCCATTGTGATTTTTATCACCCAATTCCATTGATCATTCCTCTGGCCCTACTCGCTCCCACTGACTGTCTCCCAACCTTACCAGTCATTCTCCACTGACCTTTCCCCAGTTCCATTGGTTATTTCCACCAATCCCATTGACTGGCTCACCTTCAACCATCCTTCAAACACACTGACCACCCCTCAAATCCACTGAGCATCTCCAGCTGATATCCTTTCATTCTCACTGCCCCAGCTGACTGTCCCCATCCCTTACCTACAGGGAAAGGGGACCTGATTGGAGCAGATATCCCTGAGCCGGGGCAGGAGCCTGGGTTGGGAGCAGACCCAAGCTTCGTGCTGAAGACCAGCGCTGATGTGAAAGCTCTGACCTACTGTGGCCTGCAGCAGCTGAGCAGCCCAGGGCTGGCTGAGGTCCTGAGGCTCTATCCTGAGTATGGGGCTGCCTTCCGGGCTGGCCTGCCCCGGGACCTCACCTTCAACCTGCGCCAGGGCTCTGACACCAGTGTATGTACACCCCTCATGGCCGCCATCCTTCCAGAGTGCCTTCCTCCAAAGCAGACCTCCCCAGCCTGAGAGTCCCATGAACCTCCCTCCACCCTAAAAACATCATGCCTGAAGCCCAAGCACCCTCCTCCATTGCCCCTTACCTGCCTCATACCTTCCAACCCCGCTGACACTACACTGGCCATCACCCAGGCCCCTGGCCGTCTCTCATCACCTTCTACTCCCAACTCTACTGCCCTATCTCCTGCTGACCACCCCTCAGCCCCACTTGAGACTCCTGACTCCTTCAAAGGACCCTCCCTTTGTTTTTGTTTTTTTGTTTTTTTGAGACAGTCTGGCTCTGTCACCCAGCCTGGAGTGTAGTGGCGCGATCTCAGCTCACTGCAACCTCCACCTCCGGGGTTCAAGTGATTCTCCTGCCTCAGCCTCCCAAGTAGCTGGGATGACAGGTGTGCATGCCATGCCTGGCTAATTTTTGTATTTTTAGTAGAGATGGGGTTTTGCCATGTTGGCCAGGCTGGTCTCGAACTCCTGACCTCAGGTGATCCACCCGCCTCAGCCTCCCAAAGTGCTGGGATTACAGGCGTGAGCCACTGTGCCCAGCCAGGCTCCTCCCTTTAGAAACAACCCCCTCATGTGTTCCTCTTTCAAGCCCCTCTCTGGACGGGTCATCGTGCCCTGGGGCTTCCTCTTCTTCTCTCACCAAATGTCTCCTGAGTCCACTTTGTTTTAGGCTCTGGGCCGGGCCTGTACATTACACCTTGGGCCTTGGTCTTTTGCTGCTTTTCAGTCTCACTTTGCTATGCAGTGTTTGTTTGAGTTAGAGATGTAGTTTCTGACTCAGCTCCACAAAAGACTCCACATTCTCAACCCCATAACACTGTTGGGTGGGACAGGTAGGGGCTGCGCTATGGCCACCGGAAGGCAGGAGTCGGCTTGAACTCTCCTATGTCCCCACAGGGCCTCAGCCGCTTTTCCCGATCCCCTCGCCTCTCCCAGGTAACACCCACTTCCTGGGTGGGATTGAATTGCCCTGGGGAGAGGGTGAGATGGGTAGCAGCATCCCCCTTTCCACGGATGGGGAGCTACATCCGCTGGCGAAGGCTCTTACTTAATGAAGGGGTCTGTTGTTCACTGTCCTGCGACATCAGCTGCCCCCTCTGCCCGCAGCCCCGCTCAGAAAGCCTCGGCTCCTCCTCAGACAAGACGCTGCCATCCATCACAGAGGCCGAGAGTGGCACGGAGACTGGGGGTGGTCCCAGGCCCCGACGGCCCCTCCTGCTGCCCAACCTCAGCCCAGCACGGCCTCGGGGCTCCCTGGTCAGCCTTTTGGGCGAGGAGCTGCCCCCATTCTCAGCCCTTGTCTCCTCTCCTTCCTTATCCCCATCCCTGTCCCCTGCCCTGGCTGGCCAGGGCCACAGCGCCTCCCCTCACGGCCCCCCCAGGTGCTCTGCTGCCTGGAAGCCCCCTCAGCTTCTCATTCCCCCACTGGGAACCTTTGGACCTCCGGACCTCAGTCCCCGGTGAGACGCCAGCCTCCCCTGCTTTCCCAAAACCCCTACTGGCTTCCAGAACCTTCTCTGGGCTCTATCCCCGGCGTTCCAAACAGTGCTCCATCCCGTCTCTGCCCGTGTGCCCACCGCACCCTTCCAACCACAGCTTGCAACCCCAACCCACTTTGACTGCCGCTCTTGCTCCGCCCCCTGGCACTGCTGCCCCCAGTCCCCCTCTGTCTGCTCTGCTCTGGCCCTTACCTTCACCCCATAGTGCTGATGAGCACTGCCCTGTCCCCAGGATAGTGGATGGCATTGAGGACTCTGGCAGCACAGCTGAGGCCCCTTCATTCCGGTTCAGCAGGAGGCCTGAGCTGCCAAGGCCCCGCTCCCAGGCGCCCCCTACAGGTAAGGGCCAACAGTGGACTTCAACCCTGTCATCCATCTGCCCATCCACCTGTCCATCCATCCCATATGCAGTAGGGGCCTACCATGTGCCAGGTGCCATCCTGGGAATACACAGATAAAACAGACCTGGCCCACGCTCTTGGAGTGAGTCTAGCAGAGAGACACCTCTGTACACAGATAAACAATTCCAGATGCTAAATACCATGACAGACAAGAACGGGACTCTGTGGTAGTAGAGGAAGGTGCCCACTCGACTTCCTTCTAGAGGAGGGGATGCTTGGGTTGCTTCTTAAAGGGTGGGTGGGATCTTGAAGAGTGGAGCAAAACAGTTATTGAGCTGGGCATGGTAGCTCATGCCTGTAATCCCAAGCACTTTGGGAGGCTGATGAGGGTGGATCATCTGAGGTCAGGAGTTCGAGACCAGCCTGGCCAATATGGCAAAGCCCCATCTCTACTAAAAAATACAAAAATTAGCCAGGCGTGGTGGTGCACACCTGTAATCCCAGTTACTCGGAAGGCTGAGGCAGGAGAATTGCTTGAACCTGGCAGACAGAGGTTGCAGTGAGCTGAGAGCACACCACTGCACTCCACCCTGGGCAACAGAGTGAGACCCCATCTCAAAAACAAACAAACAAACAAACAAACAAAAAAACGGTTGTTGAAAGGCATGAAAACCAGAGGGATGTTGTGTTCAGACACCAAAGAGAAGCTCCGTACCAAGATGGGGTAAGGGGCAGGAGAGTTATACAGGGGCTCAAAACCAGGCTGAGGAGTTTAGGTTTCCCATCTCACAGACCCTAGAGCTTTGTCTCCCCCTGCTCTTCGCCTGCCCAATGACAGGAGGATTCCAGCCCAAGTTATAGGCTCAGGTATTAATGCTCCATGAACTCACCTGCATCCCTTCACCCTGCAGGGACCAGGCCCAGCCCAGAATTGGCCAGTGAGGCTGAGGAGGTGAAGGAAAAGGTTTGCCGGCTGAACCAGGAGGTGGGTTGGGGCTGGCTCAGAGATGCACCTGATATAACGGCATTTCAGATCCGACACAGTGGCTCACTTGAGGTCAGGAGTTTGGGACCAGCCTGGCCAACATGACGAAACCCCATCTCTACTAAAAAATACAAAAATTAGCCAGGCACTTGTAGTCCCAGCTACTCGGGAGGCTGAGGCAGGAGAATCGCTTGAACCTGGGAGGCAGAGGTTGCAGTGAGACGAAATCGTGCCATTGCACTCCAGCCTGGGCGACAGGGCAAGACTCTGTCTCAGAAAAAAAAAAAAAAAAAAAAGAAGAGATATTCACGCTAGCTAGATGACCTTGGGCAAGTACCACAACCACTCTGAACTTAAACCTTGGGCAAGTCCCACAACCGCTCTGAACTTAAACTTCCTCATCTAAAATGGGGAAATAGTAATATGTGCTTCCCAGAGTTTTAAGGATGAAATGAGGGTGCATATGTGCCTGGTCCAGTCCCTGGCATGTCGTAGGCACTCAGTACCAGTTGGTTCCCTTCCTCCCCGACTGGCTCAAGTTTCCCAGCCTGATAAGAGGATCCCTTCTCCCTCCACCACTGTAGGACTCTCTCCTGCATAGGCCCCACCTCTTTCCCTTACCCCAGCCAGGGATAATGAGTGCTAAGCAGATGCGGGGGCAGGGGACAGGGAGGCTGAGAGGCCTTCAGGCCTGGGGCACCTGGATCCAGATGTCTGAACTCTGTCCAGGAAGAACCTAGATTCTATATGCTGAGGCGCAGCCTCTGCCTCCTCTCCAAGGGATCTCAGAGTTGTCACCACAGAGCAACCAGGCCCAGCCCCTGGGAGCCGGCCTTCCCTGTGTTCTGATAAACATCGGGCATCCCAGAGGGGTAGTGCCTGGGCTGTTTCAGGCCCTGGGGCCTGGGCGGGGCTGGCGCTTGTTCGGCAAGCTTGAGGGCAAGTCCGCTCAAGGCCTCAGGCATCCCTCAGTTCCAGGCCAGTGGTTCCCAAACAAGTATCTGTCAGAACTACCTGATAGGCCGGGCGCGGTGGCTCACGCCTGTAATCCCAGCACTTTGGGAGGCTAAGGTGGGTGGATCACGAGGTCAGGAGATGGAGACCACCCTGGCTAACACGGTGAAACCCTGTCTCTACTAAAAATACAAAAAAAATTAGCCGGGCGTGGTGGCACACGCCTATAGTCTCGGCTACTCGGGAGGCTGAGGCAGGAGAATCGCGTGAACCCGGGAGGCAGAGCTTACAGTGAGCCGAGATCGCGCCATTGCACTCCAGCCTGGTGACAGAGTGAGACTCCATCTCAAAAACAAAAAAAAAGAAAAAAGAAAAAGAACTACCTGACAACCTATTAAGTGCAGATTTCTGGGCCTCTTAGGATTGGGAATGTCTGGGGCGGAGCCCAGAAATGTGCCTTTTCAAAAGTTTCTCAGTTGATTCTATAGTCGCTGAAGTGTGAAAAGCACTGATAGAGACCCTTGAGCTTGTGCGATGGGATCAGCTGAGAATAAGGCTGGCACTTCACAGATGTGTGGCCTCTTTGAGCACATTTTTTGACATCTTGGGAAAGCTCGCAAGTGTGTGTGTGTGTGTGTGTGTGTGTGTGTGTAGGGGAGGAATAGCAATATCTGCTGTCCCAATCCTTTCTGGAAAGAGACTGGGGCATTTTCCATCTAGGCAAAAATAACCTTCATCCTGCCTTTTTCCCAGGGTGGCCATGAGCAGAAAGTGGCTGCGAAAGAGCTTTGTAAACTGGAGAGGGGGGTGCACCTTGTTATTACTGTGGCACCTGTGAAACAACTCGATGTGTTTTCAACAGATCTCTCGTCTCAATCAGGAGGTGTCTCAGCTTAGCCGGGAGCTGCGGCACATCATGGGCCTGCTGCAGGCCAGGCTGGGTCCCCCAGGCCACCCAGCAGGCTCCGCTTGGACCCCAGACCCTCCTTGTCCACAGCTGAGGCCACCATGCCTCTCTCCTTGTGCGTCCAGACCACCACCCAGCCTCCAGGATACTACGCTTGCTGAAGTTCACTGCCCAGCCAGTGTGGGGACCATGGAGACAGGGACTGCGCTCCTGGACTTGAGACCTTCCATATTGCCCCCCTACCCCTCAGAGCCTGACCCTCTGGGACCCTCTCCAGTGCCAGAGGCCTCACCCCCAACCCCAAGCCTCTTGAGGCACAGTTTCCAGTCCAGGTCAGACACGTTCCACTGACCCTGGCCCAGGGCCCAGGCCTGTCTGGGGTGGGCGTTGCCGCTCACCACTCAGGGAGGACCTGGGCCCCTTGGCTTCCTGCCTTGGGGTCAGCAGCCACCAGCTGGCCTGGTTGGCTCTGGATTTCTGGACTTTTTAACCAAGCGTGGTTACCTCTGACGCTATTCCCTTTTCCAAGCCTTCCCCAACCTCCCGCTCTGTGAGGGGAGCCACCTGAGGGCTGTGGAACCCAGCAGGCATGAGATGAACCGCAGTGCCCATTGGGCTGGGCAGATGAGATCCTACTTTCTCCCCAGGACCTGGAGGCAGGTAGAGATGGGGGAGCAGAGGGGATGGGCAAGGGACCCAGCTCCAGCCTAGGACATGAAGGCAAGACCAGGCAGGATCTTAGCGTCTGTAGCAAGAGAGACAGGTTGTAGGATTTTGCCTGAAGATAGCTTAGTGGTATTGTGAGGTCTTCTGTCTCAGCCCCTGGGTCTCTGCTGAAGACCTTAAGAGCAATGTTACCTAGAGAGGGGTAGGTTTGAGATGTTGCTTGGAATTTGAGCAACCCATGATTCTTAGGCTGCCCACCATGAGCCCAGGCTGGAGAGACTCACCTCATCCCACAGCCCACACAGGAAACAAATGGATGGCTCCAGATATGTACTCTTCGGCTCTCACAGCATTATTTTCAAAATATGAGTTAGTTCCAATATTAAAAATGAGACAGGGCCAGGTGCGGTGGCTCACGCCTGTAATCCTAGCACTTTGGGAGGCCAAGGCAGGCGGATCACCTGAGGTCAGGAGTTCGAGACCAGCCTGACCAACATGCAGAAACTTCGTCTCTACTAAAAATACAAAATTAGCCGGGCGTGGTGGCACATGCCTGTAATCGCAGCTACTCGGGAGGCTGAGGCAGGAGAATCGCTTGAACCCGGGAGGAGGAGGTTGCAATGAGCCAAGATCACACCACTGCGCTCCAGCCTGGGCGACAGAGTGAGACTCTGTCTCAAAAAAAAAAAAGAGAGACAGGTTATATGGTTATATAGGAATCCAGTTTCTCTACAAAATGTAGCACTGGGCACAGTGGTTCATGCCTGTAATCCCAGCCCTTTGGGAGGCCGAGGTGGGAGGATTGCTTGAGCCCATGAGTTTGAGATCCGCCTGAGCAACATAGCGAGACCCTATCTATCTCTATAAAAAATATATATTTTTTTTTATAGAGACAGAGTCTCTCTCTGTCGCCCAGGCTGGAGTGCAGTGGTACAATCTCGTCTCACTGCAAGCTCCGCCTCCCGGGTTCATGCCATTCTCCTGCCTCAGCCTCCCAAGTAGCTGGGACTACAGGTGCCCACCACTACACCCGGCTAATTTTTTGTATTTTTAGTAGAGATGAGGTTTCACCATATTAGCCAGGATGGTCTCGATCTCCTGACCTCGTGATCCGCCTGCCTTATCCTCCCAAAGTGCTGGGATTACAAGTGTGAGCCACCGCACCCAGCCTATAAAAATATTTTTTAAACTAGCCAGGTGTAGGCTGGGCATGGTGGCTCACGCCTGTAATCCCAGCACTTTGGGAGGCCAAGGAGGGTGGATCACCTGAGGTCCGGAGTTCGAGACCAGCCTGACCAACACGGAGAAACCCCATCTCTACTAAAAATACAAAAATTAGCTGGGCATGGTGGTGCATGCCTGTAATCCCAGCTACTCGGGAGGCTGAGGCAGGAGAATCGCTTGAACCTGGGAGGCGGAGGTTGCAGTGAGCCGAGATCGTGCCATTGCACTCAAGTCTGGGCAATAAGAGTGAAACTCCGCCTCAAAAATAAATAAATAAATAAATAAATAAAAATTAGCCAGGTGTAGTGGTGAGTGCCTGTGGTTCCAGCTACTCCAGAAGCTGAGGTGGAAGGATGACTTGAACCCAGGAGTTCAAGACCAGCCTGGGCAACATAGCAAGACACCCCCCTGTCCATCTCTATAAAAATTATAAAATTAGCCAGGTGTAGTGGTGTGTGCCTGTGGTTCCAGCTACTCTGGAAGCTGAAGTGGGAGGATCCCTTGAGCCCAGGAGGTTGAGGCTGCAGTGAGCGGTGATCACACCACTCACTGCACTCCAGCCTGGATGACAGAGTGAGACCTTGCTCAAACAAAACAAAACAAAAAAACAAAACAAAAACAACCTCAGGACATCAGGCTACCGTGGGCTAACATTCCATCTGGCAGTAATTGGCAATCAGCTGGGCTGGGTGGCCACTGTCCTCTTTAGATGGGATCTGCTCTGCACTCTACTTCGCAGTCACCACCTTTCTTGATCATCTCCCGACACCCAGCTAGCTTCCCTTGTTTGAAATTTTTGTCTGGTCTCTGTGGGTATTTGACTTCTCAAAACTTGAGTGTCCATCAGAACTACCTGAGATCCTATTAAAATGCAGATTCTGCCAGGCCCGGAGGCTCAAAAAAATAAAAAAATAAAAAAGCAGATTCCTGGGCCTCACCCAATTTGGAATGTCCGGGGTGGAGCCCAGGGTTTGGGTTTGCAACCCCTGCCTTACCTAACAGTGTGTTCCCAGGTCCCTGTGCCCAACAGGTGCTTTTTGGGCCCAGTAATGTCTGCTTCTACTCCTAGGCGTGGGTCTGTCAACATCTCTGTTTCTGTCTCTCTGCAGGCTGTCTCTCAAGGTGGTCTCTTCTGCTGCTAGCAACTCAAAAATCCCCACAGCACTCCCTATCCTTTCCCTGACCCCAGACCGCTGCCAAGCCTGTTCTCCCCCATTACAACATGGTCTCACTCAGGGCCTGGACTGCTCCAAAACTCGCCCAGGTCTCCAGCTTTCCTCTACCACCCAACACCCTGGGCTCACTTTTGGATAGGAAATAAACTCTTTATTTTTGTAGTTATTGGCTCTGGGTGTTTCTGGGGGTTACTCTTGAGAGCCCCAGGGCTTTGAAAGACCAACACAGCAATCACTCCCCACCCTCACCTTTGCTGTACCCCAGGGCCAAGTTGCTATCTCTAGGAAGGGCAGAGGCACCAGCCAATCTACTTGGCACCACATTCACACCACCAGGGGCCTCAGGGATGAGGAAGAAACTTAATTAGTCACTATGGGCCTATTATACCCCCTTCTCTCCCCTGCACCCCAGTCACAGCCATATACGCACACAGTATGTGGGAAGGACAGAGTCCTGGCTTTGGCCCACCTCCAGCCTTGGAAAGGTGGGCCTAGGGGACTACCCATCCCTCTTGTATAAGGAACTGTTCCAGAGCTGGGTATGGCAAGGGGGCTGGGGGAAGAGCTTGTCACCAGCCAGAACCTGCTAGGAATCCCACTCTGCCCCATCCCCTCTGTCCTCCCAACAAGCCCTCTCTTCCCTCTTCCTTTTCACTTCTCCTGATCACTGGCGCGGAAGGGGGGATTGTGTGTTACGGATGTAAGAAAGAGAGACGCCCTGGTGACCAGATGGAACTAGATGTGGGCACAGTTTTGTGACAGGTTTTCCAAGACAGGTAAATTCTCCAACTGAGGCTCCAGGATATGCCTGGTGTTGGCGTTATAGGCACAATGGCCACAGCTGTCTCAGGTGAGCTTTGATTCCACACAGGTTTTCAGTAGTGTCCCTGGAGGGTGAGATGCAAAAAGAGGAGGTACTGGTCTGTGTTGAGAGGTAAGGGTGGGAGGAATCAGGAGCGGACCCAATCCATATTGAGAGGAGCAGAAGAAACAAATATTCCTGATCCATAGGTGGGGAGAGTGCAGAGTGGGGGTGGTTCTAGTCTTTATTTAGTGATGGAGAGGGCAGAGGCAGAGGTTGTCCAGCTCTGTATTCCGCGTCAGAGATAAGAGCTGACCCTGGCTAGGAGCAGGGGAAGGCAGAGGCAGACATGGTCTTTGTGCCGGCCCCCCCGCACACACCAAGTAGGAGGTGGTGGCAGAAGCTCTCCCTTTGATCTCACCCAGCAGCCTGCAGAGAACCCTTCCTGCAGCGCTTTCCTCACCTTCCTCATCACAGACGCCCCTGGCAATCGGGCGGAAAGTGCATACAGGGGCTTCTCCAGATCAGCGAGTTCACAGGACTGAGGCCTCGCGTGCATATTCATTCGCACCACGTTTTTTCTTTCCCAATTCTGCACACACAATCCTCTGCCCTCTTCCAACGCTCCACCACCCGCCTTCCCTCGGGGCGTCCGGAACCAGCGGTGACGCGGATGACAGGCTTAGCCTTAAAAAGTTCCCGGCCGTAGGCTGGGCGCGGTGGCTCAGGCCTGTAATCTCAGCACTTTGAGAGGCCGAAGATGGCGGATCACCTGAGGTCAGGAGTTCGAGACCAGCCTGGCCAACATGGCGAAACCTCGTCTCTACTAAAAAATACAAAAATTAGTCGGGCGTGGTGGTGTGTGCCTATAATCCCAGCTCCTCGGGAGGCTGAGGCAGGAGAATCGCTTGAACCCGGGAGGCGGAGGTTGCAGCGAGCCGAGATCGCACCACTACACTCCAGCCTGGGCTACAGAGTGAGACTCCGTCTCAAAAAAAAAAAAATTCCGGCCGGGCTCCGCCTTGCAGTCAGCCGGCTCCACCCTAAGCCCAAGTCCCAGGCAGCCACTGACTCCTCCCAGCTCTGCGAACTACAAGTCCCGCCATCCCTCGAGCGCTCCCTACCGCCACTCCCGCGTTCCTACCGGCGCCGCTGGGTAGGTCGGCCAAGAGTGCCTCCCATTGGTCTGTCTGCCCTGTCAATCACCTGGGAGTATTGAGGGGCGGGGCGGAGGTGGAGATCCGGATCCGGAGCGGCTGAAAGGCGGAAGTGGAGGCCCGAGCCTGGGACACCGCCGGGGGGGAGAGAAGCGGATCCCGTCCGAGCCCCGGCCCCAAGTAACGCCGCCGTCCCGGAGCCGCCGTGAGTATGCTTGTCGCAGGACCTGGTGTCTCGCCTGCGTTGAAGCATCTCCAGGGTAGCCCTTCCTCCCGCCCAGCCCCAGTTTAGGGGGATACTGACCCCTCCCCCGACCCGTAGCCCCCTCTTGAGGGGTTCCCCAGGCGTCGGGCCATAGGAGGTGGGGAGCTTCTTTCTTTAGCTTACCTGCCTTTCGTGAGCCTTAAGGAAACCGCTATGACTGTCCTCTGGCCTGTCCATTCCAGTTGTGGGAGAGAGGTACCCTAAGTTCCGCTCCCCCTGCTTCCAGAATCGGAGGATCTTTGCTAGGTGTGAAGGAACCTGTCTCTCTTCTCTTTTAGAAGTGACAGGGAGTGCTGTCTGTCGCCGTTTTCCTTCCTCCTGTCCCACAAAACCAGTTGTCCCCTCTAGCCCTAGAGGGATATCTCGATTTCCTCTGGGGGAGGGGGGTCGTCTGGGTGAGACCGTTCCACACGCACAGAAGTGTGTTTGCGCTCCCGCAACTCCTTACTTCCTCTCTTTCCTCAAGCCAGAGAACCAACCAGGACCTCAGCAGAGTTTAAAGTCTGGGTCACTTACTAGCAATGAGCTGTTTTCTTGCTTTGCCCCTTCTGTCTCCCAGCCCTGTCCTCTAGTTATGTTGTTCTCTGAGTGTCTTTCTCTTCCTGCCTCTGAAGAATTTAGCTGAGGTTTGCTCAATCCTCTTTACAGATCACAGATCTGGATGGATGTGCCCATTCATTATCTTCTTTCCCCTCCCCCCTTGCTCCAGGCTCAGCTCTGTCCTCCCAGAGCACGTGAGTGGTTTCCGAGCCGCCTCAAAGGGACTGCTTTTCTTGGGACTTCTGTCCGTGTGTCTATAGGGAGGAGAATAACACCCAAAATGAGGAGTCTGGAATTGAAGGGCCATCTCTTTCCCACTCCCAAACACACACACATACACCTCCCTGAGCAACAGGTCCACACCATGCCAGGGTCTGTCTACAATCCCTTCTGGGCTTGGACTTATTACTGAGGACTAAGTCAAGATCACAATGGCAGTTCTGGATTTTTAATTGTAGCCCAAGGAATTCCCATACATGCCAGAAAGTGCAGGTTCCCTCAACCATATTGACTATGATCCTTGTCTGTTGCTTGGGGCTTAGGTGTGTGAAATAGCTGCTGTCTCACACCAAGCTTTGTTATGTGGCCAAAGTACAGGCCGGAGACTGTACCTTAACGAGGAGTAGCCTGGCTCTGCGGCCATGACTGACCCTTGCTATCTACAGTGGAGGAAGGGACGGAAAGCTGTGCAGTTTGTGGGAACTTCTGTAGCTCTTCAGTGTTCTGGGCTACCTGTACCACCCTCGCGTGCCACTTAAAAGTGCTGTTTTTTGTGGCCTTGAGGTGTGTTTGAGTGCTTCTGGGCAGTGGCTAGTATCTGATTCCTACAGTCTTTTGGGTAGACCTAGGATGTACTTACTTCACTTTTTTGTTTGTTTTTGAGATGGAGTCTTGCTCTGTCACCCAGGCTGGAGTGCAGTGGTGTGATCTCGGCTCACTGCAACCTCTGCCTCCTGGGTTCAAGCAGTTCTCCTGCCTCAGCCTCCCGAGTAGCTGGGATTAACAGGCGCCTGCCACCACACCCGGCTAATTTTTGTATTTTTAGTAGAGACAGGGTTTCACCATGTTGGCCAGGCTGGTCTTGAACTCCTGACTTCAGGTGATCCACCCGCCTCCGCCTCCCAAAGTGCTGGGATTACAGGCGTGTGCCACCGTGCCCGGCCTACTTATTTCACTTTTTATCAGACAACAGAAGAAGCCTTCCTTATTAGGGTCAACAGCTGGATCACAGGCTCTGTATCTGTGTGGGTTCCTTTGGGGCTCATTGGAGACTTCTTCAGCCAACCTAGTTTCTCTGATCTGGTCAGCCTGGGCGTCTGAGGGGCAGGGCCAGAGAGGCCTGACTGCTCACTGGCCATTGGTCTCTGACCAGACTTAACGTCTTCAGGAGTAGACCGCAGTTTGTCACTCTTCAGGAGTGCTGGGATGAGGCCAACCAGCCTTCTGAGGAGACCTTCATTTCTTTGTCTGGACATGCTCTCCCAGCTCTGACTCTGAAACGACTTTTTTTTTTTTTTTTTTGAGACGGAGCCTTGTTTTGTCACCCAGGCTGGAGTGCAGTGGTGCAATCTTGGCTCACTGCAGCCTCCGCCTCCTGAGATCAAGGGATTCTCCTGCCTCAGCCTCCTGAGTAGCTGAGATTACAGGCAAGCGCCACCATGCCCAGCTAATTTTTGTATTTTTAGTAGAGATGGGGTTTCACCATGTTGGCCAGGCTGGTCTCGAACTCCTGACCTCAGGTGATCCACCCACCTCAGCCTCCCAAAGTGCTAGGATTACAGGCATGAGCCACTGCACCCAACCTGAAACGACTTTGAAGGGGAAGCTCTGCCATTTAGAGAGACGAGGAAGGCCCCAGTGCCTTGGGTCGTTATGCAGCCACTTCTGGCACCCAGAAATTATAGAGTCCAAGCAGAGGTCTGACTCTGCCTGGCAGAAAGAGCGATGGCTCCGTGTGCGACAGAACCCCTCCTTTCTGATGCTGTTCCTCTCCTGCCCTCTTGCCTCTCACAATTAGCTGTTAAACTGTAGAGGGGCAGTAACACTAATTTTTAAAAATTTTAAGGTTGCAAAATTATTTTCTATTCCTCATAGGTGCCCTGGGAAATAGTGGGGCTTGTTTCCCCACTTTGTTTTTAATTTTTATTATTCCTTTTTTTTTTTTTTTTTGAGTAAGATAAGGCAAGTATGTGTCCCTCCTTTAGAAGGGATGCAGAAGGAACTTAAGTAGTTTGCCCAAGGTCATACATTTAGAAAGTGGTAGAGCTGGGGCTTGGATTTGGGGTCAGAAGTGACCTGATCTTCTAACAGTGGGCCCTCCTTCGGCCTGGTTTGTTTGTTAAATGAATGAACATGCAGGGTGAGCGCGCCTCGGCACAAGGGCAGACTCTTAACTCTTTAGCCCTCCTCATCACTGGTGCTCCTCTGTTTTTGTTTTCTTCCCCTGCGTCTACCCTACCTCCTGTCTTCTCTCTTGACCCCTTTCACCTCTGCCTCTGAGGACCAAAACAGTTAGGAGCCCAAGTCAGTACTCTTCAGGGCCTGAGTGTTTGCTGACATATACATGTCATTAATTTTTTTGGGAACCTGAAAGTCCTAATGGCTAGAAAATGAAAGTTAAAGTGAGTGAACTCAGGGGTCCCACTGGGCAGGGTAAAGGGGGAAGCAGCAGAGCAGGCCTCTGGTTAGTCCTCTGTTTCCCCTGTGGTGCTGCCTGCTGCTTGCAAGTGGGAAGAATGTGGCTTGCCACTAGGAGCTCCTGTCACTAGAATTTACATGGAAACAGAGCAAGATCATATATTTAAATTCAGCCCCACCAAGCAAGTACTTCTTAGTTCTTTTTTTTTTTTTTTTTTTTGAGTCGGAGTCTCGTTCTGTCGCCCGGGCTGGAGTGCAGTGGTGTGATCTCGGCTCACTGCAAGCTCCACCTCCCGGGTTCATGCCATTCTCCTACTTCAGCCTCCAGAGTAGTTGGGACTACAGGTGCCCGCCACCACGTCCGGCTAATTTTTTTGTGTTTTTAGTAGAGACGGGGTTCTACCATGTTAGCCAGGATGGTCTCAATCTCCTGACCTCGTGATCCGCCCGCCTTGGCCTCCCAAAGTGCTGGGATTACAGGCGTGAGCCACTGCACCTGGCCAGACCTTCTACTTCTAACCCTTGCCCAGTAAACAGGCAGCGTGGTCGGGTGGAAGGCACTAGAACTTCCAAGGCAGTTGGACCTGAGTTCTCATCCTGATTCCCCCACTTACCAGTCGTGTGACCCTGGGCTTATTACTTGACCTCGCTGAGCCTGTGTTTCTTCTGGTAAAATGGGGATGCGAAATACCTTGCAGAATTAGAAACAAAGAAAGGAGCTAGTCCAGTGCAGGCAGACTGGATGCCCACAAAATAGCAGTTGCCTCTGATGGGTAGGTAGGGGTTTGAAGGTTCTTTTTTTTTTTTTTTTTTTTTTTTTTTGAGACAGTCTCATTCTCATTCTGTTGCCCAGGCTCACTGCAACCTCCGCCTCCCGGGTTCAAGTGATTCTCCTGCCTCAGCCTCCTGAGTAGCTGGGATTACAGGCACCCGCCATCATGCCCGGCTAATTTTTTTTTTTTGTATTTTTGTAGAGACGGGGGTTGACCATGTTGGCCAGGCTGGTCTCAAACTCCTGACCTCAGGTGAGGTGATCTGCCCACCTCATCGGCCTCCCAAAGTGCTGGGATTACAAGCATGAGCCACCATGTCCAGCTGATTTTTTTTCTTTTTTGAGATGGAGTTTCAGTCTTGTCTCCTAGGCTGGAGTGCAATGGTGTGATCTTGGCTCACTGCAACCTCTGTCTCCCGGGCTCAAACGATTCTCCTGCCTCAGCCTCCTGAGTAGCTGGGATTACAGGTGTGTGCCACCATGCCCAGCTAATTTTTGTATTTTTAGTAGAGATAGGGTTTCTCCATGTTGGCCAGGCTGGTCTTGATCTCCTGACCTCAGGTAATTATGCCCGGCCTCAACACTGATTCTGATTCAACACGTGTACCAAACATATGCTGGGGCTGGGCACAGTGGCTCATGCCTATAATCCCAGCACTTCGGGAGGATCGCTTGATCCCAGGAGTTCAAGACCAGCTTGGGGGCCAGGTGTGGTGGATCACGCCTGTAATCCTAGCACTTTGGAAGGCTGAGGCTGGCAGATCACCTGAAGTCAGGAGTTGGAGATCAGCCTGGCCAACATGGTGAAACCCCATCTCTACTAAAAATACCAAAATTAGTCAGGCGTGGTGGCACATGCCTGTAATCCCAGCTACTTGGGAGGCTGAGGCAGGAACCTGGGAGGCACTTCAACCTGGGAGGTGAACGTTGCAGTGAGCCGAGATTGCACCACTGCTCTCCAGCCTGGGCAACAGACCAAGACTATCTCAAAAAAAAAAAAACCAAAAAACCAGCCTGGGCAACATAATGAGACCCCATGTCTAAAACAAAAACAAAATGTCTGCTGGGATGTACATTGCTTGATGGTTTCACAAATTGTCTCATTTCGTAGACATTGAACGGAATTGATGTGGGTTGTATTCCCATTTTACAGAAGAGAATGCTGTGCCACTTCAGTTTTACTCAGTTGTAAGCGTTTTAATATTAAAACAGTCCTGTAACTATTATAGATTAGAATGCAAAGTTTGCATGAATTGAAGCTAACACAGGAAACTTTAATTAATTAATTTATTTATTTATTTATTTTTGAGACAGGGCCTCTCTCACCCGGGCTGGAGTGTGGTGGTACGATCACGGCTTACTTCGGCCTTGACCTCCTGGACCCAGGTGATCCTCCCACCTCAGCCTCCTGAGTAGCTGGGACTATAGGCATGTACCACCATGCCCGGCTAGTTTTTGTATTTTTAGGAGAGACAGGGTTTTGCCATGTTGCCCAGGCTGGTCTCAGAACTCCTGGGCTCAAGTGATCCTCCTACTTCGGCCTCCCAAAGTGCTGGGATTATAGGCGTGAGCCACTGCACCTGGCCAAAGACAGTATTTTGGTTGTAGCCAGCTGCCTTGGGTTCAACTCCCAGATTTCTGGGAGTTTCCTCTCCCCTGACTTGAGTGAAGGGTACATATGTTGGGGCTGTTTGAGAAGCACTTTTTTAGGTAGAATTTATAAACTAGGACGTGCCAAAATCCAGGTAATCATGCTTTCAACAACCTTGGCAGAGGAGAATTGGAATATTTTTGGTGTCCTCTGCATTAATAGCTTGGTATTGTAAGAGATTACTTTTCCAATTAAATAGCCCCATCCTCTATGTATAAGAACAGTAATACAAATAAAAGCTAAACTTTTATTTTTGCCATGTGCCAGGCACTCTTGTGAGCCCTATGTGTTGACTCCTTTAATCCTCCGACAACCCTAGGAGGTAGGTTCTGTGTTTAATCCCCATGTTAGAGTGGGGGGCTAGGTAGTAATGGCAGAGAAGGGGTGTGCTCTTATCGCTATTCAATACAGCCTCTCCTTGACCCATCTCTGGGCTGAATGCCTACTGTTCACTTTGCCTAGAAGGCTCTTCTCCACCTCACATGCCTGGAAACTGCATCTCCCTACTTTTCTCTCAAAGCTCAGTTTGAATGCCACTTCCTCTGTGAAGCCTTCCCTTGCCCCAAATGGGCGGAGGGCTTGTCTCCTACATGGGTTGTCTTCTCAACTGCTATCTCATTGTTCCTTATTTGCCTCATTCTCTGGTGGGTGAGCCCTTTAGGGGCACAGATCGGGTCCTGTTTGATCTTTGTGTGTTTAGGACCTGGCATGGTACTCAGCATAGTAGGCCCCCTACTGAAGTTGTTAAAGGAGAGGGCAGACATTCAAACCTGCCCTTAAAGCAAACACCAAACACCTGCCCACTTCTTTTTTTTTTTGAGATGGAGTTTTGCCCTCTCACCCAGGCTGGAGTGCAATGGTACGATCTTGCTCACTGTAACCTCTGCCTCCTGGGTTCAAGTGATTCTCCTGCTTCAGCCTCCCTAGTAGCTGGGATTACAGGTGTGCACCACCACGCCCATCTAGTTTTGTATTTTTAGTAGAGACGGGTTTCACCATGTTGGCCAGGCTGATCTCAAACTCCTGACCTCATGATCTGCCTGCCTCGGCCTCCCAGTGCTGGGATTACAGGCATGAGCCACTGTGCCCAGCCTCGCCCACTTCTTTTTTTTTTTTTTTTTTTGAGACAGAGTTTTGCTCTTGTTGCCCAGGCTAGAGTGCAATGGCGCAATCTCAGCTCACCACAACCTCCGCCTCCCAAGTTAAAGAGATTGTCCTGCCTCAGCCTCCGGAGTAGCTGTGATTACAGGCATGTGCCACCAAGGCTGGCTAATTTTTTGTATTTTTAGTAGAGATGGGGTTTCTCCATGTTGGTCAGGCTGGTCTTGAACTCCCGAACTCAGGTGATCCACCCGCCTCGGCCTCCCAAAGTGCTGGGATTACAGGGTGAGCCACCATGCCTGGCCCTCGCCCACTTCTTTTAACACACACTTCCTTTCTTCACACACTTTGGATGTCATGAACCTATGATTCAAACTTAAATCCATCTGATCCCACAGCTTGAGCCATATCTTTGGCCCATCCCCTAGAAAGTTGCTCACAGACAAATGGGAGAGCAAACAGGTCAAGAGAATAAATGTTACAGTACGGATGATGGGAAGCAGGTCACAAACTCAGTTGCCAGAAGTTAAGACTCTCCAAATCTCCATTTCTGGTGAAGGGTTTAATGGGACAATGAGGGCGTGGCCCTGACTAGCCACAGTCCGGCTGGCTGGCTTCTGCCGTGTGTGTATCTGATGGCAGGACAGAACGACCGTGCTTCTGCAGTTGTGTGTGGTGAGGCAGCACCGACCCCAGACCAGTACTTAGCAAGGATCAGTGGAAGCAAATTTCACTCTGCCTGTGGATGCTGTTCTGCATGTCTGCACAAGGCTCGTTCCTGAGTGAAGGTGGCTTAAGAAAGTGGTGGCAGCAGCTGTTCAGACCAGTGGTATGAGCAGCCCTCACATGTGTATTCCACAGATGGGGTCTTTAACATTGCCTGGTCCTGTGCCTGCAGTACTTGGATATCCTCTACTCACCTTGAAGCTGATCTTTTTTTCTTTCTTTCTTTTTTAATTTTTTTTGAGACGGAGTCTTGCCTTGTCGCCCAGGCTGGAGTGCAGTGGCGCAGTCTCGGCTCACTGCAAGCTCCTGGGTTCACGCTATTCTCCTGCCTCAGCTTCTCGAGTAGCTGGGACTACAGGCTCCCGCCACCATGCCCAGCTAATTTTTTGTACTTTTAGTAGAGGCAGAGTTTCACCATGTTAGCCAGGATGGTCTCGATCTCCTGACCTCGTGATCCGCCCGCCTCGGCCTCCCTTTTTTTTTTTCTTTTGAGACAGAGTCTTGCCCTCTTGCCCAGGCTGGAGTGCAGTGATGCCATCTTGGCTCACTGCAACCTCCGTCTCCTGGATTCAAGTGATTCTCCTGCCTCAGCCTCCCGAGTAGCTGGGACTACAGGCGCACGCCACCATGCCCAGCTAATTTTTATATTTTTAGTAGAGATGGGGTTTCACCATGTTGGCCAGGATGGTCTTGATCTCTTGACCTTGTGGTCTGCCTGCCTTGGCCTCTCAAAGTGCTGGGATTACAGGCGTGAGCTACTGTGCCTGGCCAATTTTTTATTTTTTTGTAGAGATGGGGTCTCCCTATGTTGCTGAGGCTTAATAAACTTATTCTTTCAGAATACTTTTAGAAAAGTTATGAAGATAGTGCAGAGTTTTCTCACAATCCCCCACACATAGTTTTCCCTGTTATTAACATCTTATGTTAGTGTGTATTTTACATTAAAGTCCATCCTTTATTCAGATTTCCTTAGATTTTTACCTGATGTCCTTTTGCTGTTCCAGGATCCCATGTTACCTATATTCATTGTCTCCTTAGGCTCCTCTTGGCTGTGCCAGTTTCTCAGACTTTTCTTGTTTTTGATGACCTTGACAGTTTTGAGGAGTGCTGGGCAAGCATCTAAAGAGGATCTCGGCCAGGCGCAGTGACTCACGCCTGTAATCCCAGCACTTTGGAAGGCCGAGGTGGGTGGATCACTTGAAGTCTGGAGTTCGAGACCAGCCTGGCCAACATGGTGAAGCCTCATCTCTATTAAAAATACAAAAATTAGCCAGGCATGGTGGTACGCACCTGTAATCTCAGCTACTCAGGAGGCTGAGGCACAAGAATCGCTTGAACCAGGAGGCGGAGGTTGCAGTGAGCCAACATCGTGTCACTGTGCTCCAGCCTGGGCTGGGGACAGAATGAGACTCCGTCTCAAAAGAAATAATAAAAAATAAAAAGAATCTCTTCTCAACTGGGATTTGTGCAGTATTTTTCTCTTTTTGACAATCTTGCTCTGTCACCCAGGCTGGAGTGCAGTGGTGCAATTTCGGCTCAAGCCATTCTCCTCAGCCTCCCAAGTAGCTGGGACTACAGAAATGCACCACCACTCCTGGCTAATTTTTGTAGAGACAAGGTTTCACTGTGATGTCCAGGCTGGTCTCAAACTCCTGAGCTCAAGCGATCTGCTCACCTCGGCTTCCCAAAGTGGTGGGATTATGTGCGTGAGCTACCACGCCTGGCTATGTCCAGTGTTTTCTTTTTTCATAATTAGACTGTGCCGAATTTTGGGAAGGAGGACCAGAGAGGTAAAGTGCTATTTCATCACATCATGTCAAGGGTACATACAATCCACAAGCCTTTCCATGACTGATGTCAACCATGATCACTTGGCTGAGGTGATGTGTGTGAGGCTTCTCTGTAAAGTTGTTCTCCCCTTCCCCTTTCCATGCTGCATGCACCCTTTGGAAGAAAGTCACTATGTGTAGCCTACACCTAAGGAACAGGGACTTATGTTCATGTTCCCCTTGTTGAGGGCGGAGTAGCTACATGAGTTACTAAATTATTTTTTCTTTTTTTGTTGTTGTTGTTGTTGTTGTTGTTGTTTTTTTTTTGAGACAGAGTCTCACTCTGTCGCCCAGGCTGGAGTGCAGTGGCGCAATCTCAGCTCACTGCAAGCTCCACCTCCCAGGTTCACGCCATGCTCCTGCCTCAGCCTCCCGAGTAGCTGGGACTATAGGCGCCCGCCACCACACCTGGCTAATTTTTTTGTATTTTTTTTTAGTAGAGATGGGGTTTCTTATTTATTTTTTTTGAGACGGAGTCTGCTGCTGTCGCCCAGGCTGGAGTGCAGTGGTGCAATCTCGGCTCACTGCAAGCTCTGCCTCCTGGGTTCACGCCATTCTCCTGCCTCAGCCTCCTGCACAGCTGGGACTACAGGCGCCCGCCACCACGCCCAGCTAATTTTTGTATTTTTAGTAGAGACGGGGTTTCACCTTGTTAGGCAGGATGGTCTCGATCTCCTGACCTCGTGATCCGCCCACCTCGGCCTCCCAAAGTGCTGGGATTACAGGCGTGAGCCACCATGCCTGCCCTGAGATGGGGTTTCACCACGTTAGCCAGGATGGTCTCAAGTTCCTGACCTCGTGATCCACCCATCTCGGCCTCCCAAAGTGCTGGGGTTACAGGCATGAGCTACCGCGCCCTGCTGAATTATTAAATTCTTCAATACAAGAGACTTGTCTATTTTCCCCCCATTTATTTTTATTTATTTATTTATTTATTGGAGATGACTTTTGCTCTTGTCGCCCAGGCTGGAGCGCAATGGCGCGATCTTGGCTCACTGCAACCTCCAGCTCCTGGGTTCAAGTGATTCTCCTGCCTCAGCCTCCCGAGTAGCTGGGATTACAGGCACATGCCACCATGTCTGGCTAATTTTTGTATTATTAGTAGAGACGGGGTTTCACCATGTTGGCCAGGTTGGTCTTGAGCTCCAGGCCTCAGGTGATCCACCTGCCTCAGCCTCCCAAAGTGCTGGGATTACAGGCGTGAGCCACTGCGCCTGGCCTATTCTCCCCCATTTATTTGTTCAATTATTTATATCAGTATGGACTCCAGGATATTTTTTACACTTTGGTTTATAATCCAGCGATAAGGCCGGGCACAGTGGCTCACGTTTGTATTCCCAGCACTTGGGGAAGCCAAGATGGGCGGATCACCTGAGGCCAAGAGTTTGAGACCAGCCTAGCCAACATGGTGAAACCCTATCTCTACTAAAAATACAAAAATTAGCTGGGTATCATAGTGCATGCTTATAATCCTAGCTACTCTGGTACCTGAGGCAGGAGAATGGTTTGAAGCAGGGAGGTGGAGGTTGCAGTGAGCGGAGATCCTGCCACTGCACCCCAGCCTAGGCAACAGAGTGAGACTTTGTCTCAAAAATAAATACATAAATAATCCAATGTTACTTTGTTTTATTGCCCAGAATGTTTCAGCTTTGCCCATTGGTTGCTCTTTTAGCCTCCTTTGACCTGCTCAGTCATTGTGAGGATTTTTGTTTTTGTTTTGTGGTTACTTCTTTACTTTTTGGCACTGCCAGATTTTTGGAGACAGACTCTGTCCCCCAGGCTGGAGTGCAGCCGCACGATCTCGGCTCACTGCAGCCTCTGCCTCCCAGATTCATGCAATTCTTGTGCCTCAACCTCCTGAGTAGCTGGGATCACAGGTGCACGCTACCATTTCTGGCTAATTTTTGTATTTTTAGTAGAGACGAGGTTTCCCCATGTTGGCCAGGCTGGTTTTGAACTCCTGACCTCAAGTGATCCACTTGCCTCGGCCTTCCAAAGTGCTAGGGTTACAGGCATGAGCCACCGCACCCGGCCCCAGGCTTACTTTGTGTATTTCGTGCCAGAGTCGTAGATTCAGCTGGCTCTCCGAGGCCACTGCCTTTTTAGCAAATGTTTTCTCTCAGCTATGTTGACATAGAGTGATGTGGATGCCTTGAGTTATTTCTTCTCTTGATGTTTAGTCATAGTTACTGAAGACTCTGGAGTTGGGAAAGGTAGAGGTGGACCTGGGAAATCTACCCCGCGAGAATCAACTGCAGTCCTGGGAGTTAATCCCAGTAGCTGGCTGTTGTTCTTCTACTCACGCATTCATACTGCTCTTACCCCTGCCTGTTGCTATGACTGATCCAAAAAATGGTCTGCTTTGGTCTTTCCTTTGGAATTTACCTATGGAGTTGGGAAGATGAGGTATGTGTATATAATCGTTCTTTATTTCAGGTGCTAAGTTCTCCAGCTAAACCTTCCTGGGCTCTGGATCTTGTAAGAGATTCCACGTGGTCCGGGCCAGTCAGTGTCTTTTGCTGCCCTTCCAAAATGGACTGCCCCCATGGGACGGTTTGTGGCTGTTGGCGGGCTCAGGGTAGGCTGTCACTTTGTGCAATGATCCTGAATCATTGAACAGCTGAAATCCTTCCGTTGTACTGTCATCTCTCTGAAAATGTGTAACTTGAGCCCTGCTGGAAACACTAACTTGGGATCTTAACAGGAGTTGGTTTACAAGCCTCTTGCCTTCTATTCATAGCTCCATGTATGTCCCCTTCAGGTGGCTGTCAGAGGCATCCCAGGCGTGGAGGAGGGTGTGGGTGGCCTCCCTAACCCTGGCTGCTCTCCTAGACATCAGATTGCTCTCTGAGCTGCTCGACAGCATGGTGATTAATGACGCCAGTTTCCAAACCTCTAGCATTTGCAGCCTGGTTTTTAAAAGGAACTCTGCTTTCTTTGTCAGCTGCTCTATTCCTGTCCCCTCCCCCTCTCCACAACTGAACTGCTTCTTCCCTTTCCTGAAAGAGGCTTTGAGATGGAAGGAAGAGCATTTGGGCTTGAAGATGCTTTGTGAGCTGGGCGCGGTGGCTCATGCCTGTAATCTCAGTACTTTGGGAGGCCAAGGCGGGGGCATTGCTTGAGCGCAGGAGTTTGAGATCAGCCTGGGCAACATGATGAAACCCCATCTCTACCAAAAAAAACCAAGATGCTTTGTGTTAATGGGGCTTTTTTTTTTTTTTTAAGAGGTTATGGTTTGCATGGTTGGGGCCTTCACCCCATGCAGATTTATTGGATGGTGATGGTTTCTCCCCTCCATTTTTGTGGTTTTGGGAGCTAGTCTCCAGAGGATACAAGATTGGGGTTGTTGACAGGACACTGAGTATCTTCTAGGAAACTGGGGAAAGACGTCCTCTTCAACATTCTCTCCAAATGAGAGATGCTGAAGAATGGAGTCCCGGGAAACTGGAGGTAAGAGGAACGTGTGAATGTTGTCTGAAAGATGAAGTGAGGAGTCCGCCTCCTTCACAGGGAAGTGAAGGCGCAGGGGCTTCCCTGCTGCAGAACATGTACGGAATGCTTCCCCATGCCAGGCCCTTTCCTGAGAGTCTCACATGCATCATCTTCCTGGCAGTCCTGGAGACAGGTGGTACTGGTCTCTCCATTTTACATGTGAGGAAATGGGTTCAGTGACAACACCAGGCCACCCTAGTAAGTGGTGCCTCCAGAACTTGAACTGAAGTTCAAGTTGTCTGACTCCAGCACTTGTGCTCTTAAGCCCTGTGCAGTAGGGATGGAGGAAGTCCTCCCTAGGGAAGTGAGGCAGCTCCTCAGCTGCTCTGTGGCTCTGTTAGGGGACCTGAGCCGTCTGGCAGATGAATGCGGATTTAAGCCCTCAACTTCCCCCGTTCGCTTGCCACGTGTAAGCAGGCAGTACCTCTCCTATGTGCAGTTCACCGTATCTGTGCTCACCTACTATGGGTCAGGCTTGCTGTTATGTGCTGTTAACACAAAGGAAACCCATTGTCCAGCCTTTGAGAATTTTGTAATGTGGTTGTTTTCATCTGCAACAGTGCCTTTAATTTCTCTTGCTTTCTCACTCACAACCCTCAGTCCCCCAAGTTCTCCAACCCCTTGCCACCTACACTAGTCTTACGAACATTTGGGGCCATGGAAGCAGAAGTGTGATTCACTCATTGAATCTTGTTTAGACCTATTCATTCCTTGATTTCTTCACTGGGCACCACTCTACAGTTTGTTCAGCAAAAATTAAGAAAGATGCCAGACACAGTGGCTCATGCCTGTAATCGCAGCACTTTGGGAAGCTGAAGCAGGTGGATCACTTGAGCCCAGGAGTCTGAGACCAGCCTGGGCAACATGGCGAAACCCCATCTCTACAAAAAATAGAAAAATTAGCTGGGCATGGTGGCATGCGCCTGTAGTCTTAGCTACTCGGGAGGCTGAGGTAGGAGGATTGCTTGAGCCCAGGAAGTCAAGGTAGCAGTAAGCTATGATTGTGTCACTGCACTCCAACCTGGGCAGCAGAGCAAGACCCTGTCTCAAAAATGTATATAGAAAAAGAGCTGGGTGCAGTGGCTCATGCCTGTAATCCCAACACTTTGGGAGGCTGAAGCAGGCAGATCACTTGAGGTTAGGAGTTCGAGACCAGCCTGGCCAACATGGTGAAACCTCATCTCTACTAAAAATACAAAAATACAAGCTGGGTATGGTGGTACACACCTGGAATCCCAGCTACTCAGGAGGCAGAAGCACGAGAATCACTTGAACCCAGGAGGCAGAGGTTGTAGTGAGCCCAGATTGTGCCACTGCACTCCAGCCTGGGCGACAGAGCAAGACTCCATCTCAGAGAAAAAAAAAAAAAAAAAAAAAAAAAAAAAAAAAAATATATATATATATATATATATATTCTAAAATATTGTTCTTTGGTGCCCAGGCTTCTGAGAATAGCCATCATCCCTCAGGTCTCCCACCGAGAACTTTGACTTTTTTCTTGTTGGTTGCACAGCCTGTGACCACGGTGTGTGTGGTGTCTGAACAGGAGGCATTTGGCTTGCTGGTTCTCTTTTCCCCCACTTTCCTCTCAAACATGACCTCTGCTCTGTGTTTAGGAGCTGAAGGCAAAACAAGGGGGCAGTAATTTAAACTGGCTTTCTTTTGTTTTCTGTTATTTGTAAGGGCGGGAAGGGTTTTGGAGAGGTGTCCGCTGGTGTGAGTGGCTGGATGAACAGGTGCTGCTTCTGATCTTGACTTTCAACAGAGGTTTTTGGAGTCTTTCTGGGCCTAGGGCAGCAGCAGAAGTGGCAGCTGTCCTGGCTGGTGCTTCTGACCCCTGCAGAGCCCCTTTTGATATGGGGGGAAGACGGGCCCTGCATTGATGAGATTCCAGTGAGAAATGTCCTAGCTAAATAGTAACTGCCTGAGCAAATGAAATACAGGATAGTTGTGAGGATTGTGGATCAACAGGAATCCTGCATCTGTCTATCCTGACTGGCTTCCATTTGACTCATGCCCTATTCCAGGACAGCGGCAGGGCAGGCTGGGGCCAGAAGAACCTTTGCCTTGGATGGCACTCTTCCTAGCATCCCGCCTGGCATTGGCAGGTGAAGAACTGACTGATGGCGTGTGAGCCACCATACAGCCATGTTATCATCCCTACCAAGCCCTGTGGCTGGGACATGTGTGTGGTTCTGGGCTGCAGAAAGATTCCAAGTTGAGCTTTTGCTTGAGGCTTGAGAGAGCAGCCCTAGACAGGAGTAGAGAATCTGGCACAGCCTGGATCACAAGGTCAGGAAATCGAGACCGTCCTGGCTAACGTGGTGAAACCTCATCTCTACTAAAAAATACAAAAAATTAGCCAGATGTGGTGGCATGCGTATGTAGTCCTACCTACTCGGGAGGCTGAGGCAGAATTGCTTGAACCTGGGAGCTGGAGGTTGCAGTGAGCCGAGATCGCGCCACTGCACTCCAGCCTGGGTAACAGAGCGAGACTCTGTCTCAAAAAATAATAATAATAATTTTTTATTATTATTTTCTGCCACAACCTTGCTGACTGAGGTGTGCTGTTAGACACTGGGCCCTCTTAGGGAGAACAGTCTCTCAGGAATGTCAGCGTTAGGGCCTGGCCCCCCTGGTGCCTTTTGGAATCGGTAGGCTGGCCGAGAGCCTTGCCTGGTGCAGCTGCAGGCAGTGCCTTGTCTGTGGGCCTTCCTTGCTACCTGTCTCCTCTGTTGGCCAGTAGGGCCAATGACTGAGAGTTGTTGAGCTGCCCATGAAGCCTGGGGCCCTTCTGTGGACAGCACTGGCCGACCACACTGGCCAAGCTGTGCCAGCAGATCCATGGAGATGTCCTCCCACCCCAATAGTCTTCCTCCCTGTGGGTGCAGAAAGAGGGAGTGGATGCTGGAGGTTTCCATCCAGCCCTGGCTGCTCCTCTCTGAGCCTCTCCAGAGAACCCATCTGTCATTGACAGCTGGGAAGACAGCTCAGGGATCAGGGAAGGATTTCATGGTGTTCTGCTGGGGTAGAGTCCTGGAAAGCTAAGGGTCTGTCCCTCAGGGGTGTCTTCCACCTGAGTGAGCTTGGCATCTGTCCTGAGTGATACAAGACTTCCCACACAAGGGAAAGGGCTGCAAGAGCCAGCTGTGCTCTGTCCTGGCTGACTTCGGCAAAGTCCCAGGCTCAGTCTGCACAGTGTTTATTAAAGATCACTTGGTAATGCGTATCCAGGCTTTAAGCCTCTTGACGCCTCTGCATGCTGGCCCCTTTTGCAGGTATTGGTGGAGCTGGTGGCTGCACTTGGGGCTCTGGTGGATCCCATGAGGGCCTGATTGTGGTGTGGAAGTCTAGGCACTAAGCCTCAGAAATCTTATTGAAAAAAGAATGAAATGAAACCAATCCCAGTTAAGGGAGGTGGGGGTGCTTTCCCCGTGGTAGGGGACCCAGCTCACCTTGAGTGCCCCTCTGGGATGATTTACTTCCCTTTCCCCTGGAAAAAGGGTCATCTTCCTGTGGCTGTGGAAAGGCAGCACCTTCCTCCCTACTGCTGCCTCCCCCAAGTCTAGGTTTAAGAGCTGGACCTCCTGAAGGTGGGAGGTGGAGCCCACCCTGTTCCAACAACCCCCATTGGGATTCGGCTAGATCTCACCCTGGGCTCTTAAGCTTCTGGCTTCCAGGGCCAGGGCCAAGCTTCCCCTGTTAGACTCTTAGGTAAGACACGGGCCCTGTGTGAAGCAGTTCCATAGTCCTGGTCACACAGAGGACACCCTTCTCTTTGATTCCGTCCCCCAACCCCTAAACCCCCCTTTCTTCTGCAGATATACTCCGGACTAGCTGGGGAGTGCAGAATATCATACTGTTATAACCTCTTTCTCCCCATCGAAAAGACATAAATATCAGTTTCTCTTTATTATTGTGAAGCTTTAAACCACTTGAAAATCCTTTAGCCCACAGTTAAGCCCAAACACTAAATACATCCTTAATATATATGCAGGAATCTTATTTTTTATGAGGAATCCCATTGTCTTGCACCTTATTTGTGTTTAACATTTGGGTATCTTTGTTCTCCTTTGGTCTTTTCCAATTCAGGTATCATGTTTTTTATTGTCCTTTTTTTTGAGACAGAGTCTTGCTCAGTCACCAGGCTGGAGTGCAGTGGCACGATCTCGACTCACTGCAACCTCCGCCTCCCGGGTTCAGGCGATTCTCCTGCCTCAGCCTCCCGAATAGCTGGGACTACAGGTAGGCGCCACCACGCCCAGCTAATTTTTGTATTTTTAGTAGAGACGGGGTTTCACCATGTTGGCCGGGATGGTCTTGATCTCTTGACCTCATGATCCACCCACCTCAGCCTCCCAAAGCGCTGGGATTATAGGCGTGAGCCACCATGCCCAGCCCTTGATTGTCTGTAATATTATTTTCTTCATACTAAAGAGGCAGAAAATATTTTATATACAGAGGAGCTAGATTGCATTCATATCGTTTTCAAGCTTTAATTTTTCATGATTATATGCAAAATTCTATACCAGCAGCATTTTTTTACCTTTTTATTGACATGTGACTTTAATAGTTTACAAATTGTAAATACAGCTCGATGGGTTTTTATATGATTATACACTCATGTATTTACCTCTCAAATCAAGATATAAAACTCTTCCATCCAGCAGTGTGCTTTTTTTTTTTTTTTTTTTTTTTTTTGAGACGGTGTCTCGCTCTGTTGTCCAGGCTGGAGTGCAATGGTGCGATCTTGGCTCACCACAACCTCTGCCTCCTGGATTCAAGTGATTCTCCTGCGTCAGCCTCCCAAGTAGCTGGGATTACAGGTGCCAGCCACCACGCCCAGCTAATTTTTGTATTTTTAGTAGAGTCGGGGTTTCACCAGGTTGGACAGGCTGGTCTCCAACTCCTGACCTCTGGTGATCCACCCACCTCGGCCTCCCAAAGTGCTGGGATTACAGGCATGAGCCACCTCGCCTGGCAGCAATGTGCTTTTTTCAGTTTGATAGAAACTCATTTTTCCCTAGCTAAAAGCTACATTTTTTAAAAACATGCATAGAAGGTCGCAGTCCCTGTTATTTTTAGTAACAGGGGTTATGGTAATGAGATTGTTAATATTCTGGGGTTTTTCTTTCTATCTCTAATAGGAGAGCCTTGCTTGAGTTATGAGTCTTGGGCAGGCTTGGGCTCTGCCACCAGCTGGCTGTGTGACCCTAGGCAGGTCACTTCCCCTCACCTTCATTTTTTTTTCTTTAATTGTCAACAGTAGGATGGGGTCTTTAAGGCCCTTTTGGGCTCTGACTGCCAATTCTAGCCTCTAGAGTAATAAACCTGCCACTTGTTGAAAGCTCACCTTCAACCTGATACTGTGGTGAATTGTTTCACTTGATCTGAACTACCCCATGCAATTATTAAAGAATGCCCATTTTTAGATAAGGAACTGAAGCTGATAATGATCACTTTGTGTGACTTGGCCAAGGTCACACGGCTAATAAACGGTGGAGTGGAGCTTGAACCAAACCCGGCTCAGCCTCCCAAGTCCTAACCTGCTAGCTACGCTGGGGAAGGTGTGTGGGTACCTCATGTGGATCGTGGCTGGCGTTGCTTCAGATTCTTCTTTCCTCTGGGTCTGCAACCAGCTAGAAGCCTGGATAGTCCTGCTGTGAGTCTGTCCTCTGTTTCTGTGTGCTGGCAGTGGTTTTCCCTTTTGAGGAAGAGCTGTGTTCTTGAGCCTATGGGTAAATCATCTCCCCAACTAATCGGAGCCTCGGAAGCATTTGCAAAGCCCTGGCTCCAGTTGGCTTTTAAATCAAATGTCTTCCACTTTAGCCTTTGAACCGAGTTACCTCCTCCTGTGTCCCTTGCTCCCTTTTCTTTAACAACTCCTTTCTGCTGTTGTTTTTTTGGTTTTGTTTTGTTTTGTTTTGTTGGACTCTTGTTTAAATATTCAGGAATGCCTTTTTCCGGGGTAAAATGTAGCTGAAGAGTCACTGGTCAGAAGCACCTCCAGGGGACCCTGGGCGGGGTCACTTGGTTCTCAGGCCACCCGGCTAACCTTGAGTGAGCTAGTCTCTACACCCCGCCCCCCCTGGTCAACAGTCTGATTGGTTTCCCTAATCAGCTTGCTCTCCAGGCTGTGCCAGGACTCTCAGCTAGGAAGTCTCTAAAGCAAACAGGAAGCACAAGAGACACTCATCAGCTGGAATTGCTCATCCTTTTACTAGGAAGGACAAAACATATGAAGTGGGTGACTTCGTGGTTTAGAGGAGAGAAAGGTGAAACTTTCGAAGGGAGGTTAGGGGGAGGAATTGCAGCAGCATGTAGTGTCTTGGAGAAGGCTCCAGTTGCTGAGTGAAGCTGAAGACCCCTCCCACATTCATGGACTTACACGTCCACACTTATGAGTTGTGCGCAGCACTGATCGGGGGTGCCTTTCTGTCTCTTAGATTTCTCCCTCCTTCCTATATCAACCATAGCTCTTGTGCTTCGATCAACTGCTTAAAATCACTGGGAACTTATTTTTAAAATACTGATTTCTGGACTCTACCTCTAGAGATTCTAATTCAGTTGGTCAGGGTATTTTCTAAAGGCCCTGGGTGATTCTGGTGAAAAAGAGTTTGACTGGAGGCTGAAATAGAAGGATCGCTTGAGCCTGGGAGGTCAAGGCTGCAGTGAACCATGATTGCACCACTGCTTTAGCCTGGGCAACAGTGAGACTCTATCTTAAAAAAAAAAAAAAAAAAAAAAATTACAGGTGGCTCACATCTGTAATCCCAGCACTTTTGGAGGTTGAGGCAGATGGATCACTTGAGGCCAGGAGTTTGATACCAGCCTGGCCAACGTGGTGAAACCCTGTCGCTACAAAAAATACACAAAAATTTAGCCAGGTATAATGACGTATACCTATAGTTCCAGCTACTCCTAGAAGCTGAGGCATTAGAATCGCTTGAGCCTGGGTGGCAGAGGTTGCAGTGAGCAGAGATCATGCCACTGCACTCCAGCCTGGGTGACAGAGCGAGATTCTGTCTCAAAAAAAAAAAAAAAAAAAAGAATTCGAGACCCACTGACCAGTAGTGTCCAGAGCACAGGGAACCCCGGAGCAGGAAAGAACAGTGTCCCATTTTTCTTTCTCTGTCTCTCCCATCCTTGGCCCAGAAGTGCCTGTGCACAGGGCCGGGGTGTTGAGGAGCTTAGATCCCTTCTGCCCTTTCATGTGCATTGTATTAATAGGAAAATAGTGTGACTCCAAGTCCTTATACATTCTCTCCCCTTTCCTGTGGAAGACATGAGGTTGGGACTGGTGCTTGTTCTTAGTGGCCTCTGAACAAGCCAGGGTTCTGATTTGGATGGTGGGTCCATGGCAAGGAGAATCTTTCTCCCTAGATCTGAAGCTCCAGCACTGCCATTGTACTCGTGAAAAAAAGCCAACTTTTTTTTTTCTTTTTTGAGACAGAGTCTCACTCTTTTGCCCCAAGCTGGAGTGCAATGGCGCGATCTCAGCTCACTGCAATCTCTGCTTCCTGGGTTCAGGCAATTCTTGTGCCTCAGCCTCCCAAGTAGCTGGGATTACAGGTGTGTACTACCATGTTGGCTAATTAAAAAAAATCAACTTTGACTGTAACTTTAGCTCTTACAGAGAATTTGATTTTTGTCTCCAAGACGACTTTGAAAACCATGTCAGTTTTGGTTATAATTCCATCACCTGGACTGCACAAGTGGATAATTTTTGCCAGGGGTTCAAAAGGAAAGATTGCCAGTAAGACACCCATTCCTGGGAAGCAGGACAGCTCAGTGAATGCATTCACCTTTACTACCTACCATGTCTTCAGTTTCCCAGGCTTGGGAGGAGAGGGTATAATGTTTCCTGGGGCTCTCGGTCTGGCCTTCCCCTGGCTTAGACACCCTCATACCTCCGTGCGCCCTTCCTAGCAAAATTGGCTTCCTTGGGCTTTATTGACTGCAAAGGTTAGACACCACTGCTCATTTGATCACCAAGCAGGGCCAGGAAAACCACGAGGCAACAGACCATAAAAAGTGCTGGGTGTGCCTGCTCAGGTATCTCTGGAAGGCAGGATCAGTGACCAGGCAGAACATGTCACCAGCTAGTTTATGCCAGGGAGAGCCTGTCTTAGTTCATTGGGATGGCCAGAGTCTGTTCACCAATAGTCTTGGAGAAAGTGTTACAAATAACCGTGTCAGTACTCTTAGCTACTGTTTACTCAACATGATGTGTGTGAGACAGCTGGCAAACACTGCCATTAACCCTGGTGTGCCCCATATTAGTGATGAGAACACTGAGGCTCAGCTCAGGTGGCTTCTACAAAGTGATTCAGAAGTGGCAGGAGACAGTCATATCTGTGGTGCCGAAAGCCAGTGCCTGTGCTCACTCTTCTGCCAGATGCTCTAGCCCTGGCTGTGCTTCAGTGGCACCTGCAGATGCTGGGCTCTGCACCAAACCTTCATGGGAATCTCAAGGGGCTGGCTGCACAGATGACTTCAATGTACAGACACTGTTGAGAACCACTGCAGGAGAGTTATTTGTCTCCCCTCTGGCTTGTTTTTAAAGATCACATTCTGTCCCTCTAACCCTGTGGTTTGGTAGTGACAAGACTTAGATCTGTTACCTGTATTTCTCTCGACCTGTAGGTGCTGGTTACTCCCCAGCCCAGTACCCTAAGCACCAGCTGCTTTGGTTTTTTTGGAATCAGAGACTTGGTTTTCTATTACCATCTCCCAGTCCATTCATACCTCCTCCTCCAGTGCCCCAGCCACAGACTGTTGCTCAGCCAAGACTCTGTGTCACGTGGATTCATGGTAATAACCAACTTGTAATTCCACCGTGGTTTTCCCTCTGTTGCTGTCACCCTGCCTGACTCTGGGCGGCTCCTCCAACTGTTGAGGGCACTCAGAAACTGCAAGATTACTGTGACTGTTGCTAGAGCCAGCTAGAGCTAGACCTTCCTGGACCAGCAAAGTTGCTGCCACAAAAAAGAGAGTTTCATTCACCTAGCAGCCCTAAACCAAACATAGGGCAGGCACTGCCTCTGTTGTTCTTCCACAGCAGGGAGGATGGCATCGTGTCCGTGGTGGGTCTGGGGGGGTTCTGTTACCTGTAGGCTGGGTGACCATGAGCAGGACATTTAATATATGCATGTTAAATTATCTATCTGAAAAATGGAGGTTGTCATAAAGCTTGAAGGAGATAATGGTTGTGCAATTGGGAAGCTGAGGCAGGAGGGTTGCTTGAGGCCAGGATTTGAAGACCAGCCTGGACAACACAGTGAGACTCCATCTCTGCAAAAAAAAAGAAAGAAAGAAAGAAAGAAAATTTTAATTAGCTGGGTGTGGTAGTGTATACCTGCTGGGAGGCTGAGGCAGTAGGATCTTGGAAGCTGCAGTGAGCTGTGATCACACCACTGCACTCCAGCCTGGGCAACACAGTGAGACCTTGTTTCTTTAAAAAAAAAAAAATTATTTCCTTCAGTCAGCACTCTGAGTTCCTAGTATGCACATAGGCACTGTGAGGAAGGCATCTCTAAGAAGCAGAAAGCACAGACCTTGTCTCTTCATTGACTGCGGTGAAATGAGAAAGCGTCTTAAACTATGAAATATTGAAATGGCATAACTTTGAAATATTTACATGGTATTTCTGGTTGCTGATTGAGACCCACCACCCCGTACTTCCTTTCTTGTACTTTTGGGGAAGAGGTGGGCCCCATTTCAAACCTCTTTTCCTTTGGTTCTGTCCAGAAAGGAAACTGTTGTTTCTGGCTAGTGAATCATTCTTCCTGAAGCTCACTTTTTAAATGAGTTGCTGGGAGAACTTGGATGTGGAAAACGATTTGAGGTTGAACAAAACAACCCTTTGCTGTCAGCTTCTTGCATGAGTGTGGACCATTTGCTTCCCACAGACACCTCCTCTTCATCCACATTGCTGTCCCTTGACCATGAGGGAATGTACTTCCCTTGCTCAGGGGCAGATCAGGGCTTTCCCTGGGATCTTAGACTCCATTATGCAAAGGGCAGCCTAATAAAAACCTTTTCTTTCCAACCCAGGTTCAAACACTGAACAGTGTTCAGTACTTACTACCTACTCACAGGACCTGTTTGTAAAACATTCTGTATATATCCTGATGTCTGTTGACATCAGATGTATATGTCTGATGAAGACATCCACTTATGTCTTCTAGAGGCTTCTAGAGATAGGCTCCTTATGTGTCTGCAATTCCAAAACTTACCAAAAACAAAAAGTTGAGCCTCTGAAGCTGTCACTAACCAATTGATTCAGATGTCGGGGCTGGAACACCAGCTGTTGGGGGTGCAGGACTTGGTCTCTGCCCTCCCACATCTCCTGCCTCTTCTGTCCATCACCCCATCTCTGCCTGTAGAGAATGGAACTGAGGTCTCTATTGAAAAGGGGAAAGTTGGTAGCTGTGCTGACTGCGGCAGAGCTCTGACTTTGGTTTGTGTTTCTGTGTGTGTTTGTTTCGGTGTGTGTTTTGTTTTGGTGTCTGTTTTGGTGTGTATTTCTGTGTGTGTTTTGGCATGTGTTTCTGTGTGTGTGTGTTTCAGTGTGTATTTGTTTCGGTGTGTGTGTGTGTATTGGTGTGTGTTTCGCTGTGTGTTTGTTTCTGTGTGTGTTTTGTTTTTTAATGGGTGGGAGATTTTGGCCCATCAAAAATGAGAGAACTAGGGAAGAAGGCTCAGAATGAGAGAGTGAAACATTACTTTGATTCTGGTGCACAGAGGCACACAATCCAGCCCTAGACTGAAAGTCAGTCAGTCCTTCTGAAGGTGGCAGGAGAAAAATGGCTATGTTAATAACAACTTGTGCTGGCCAGGCCCTGGTCCCTGAATGCCCACGAGGTTGGCCAAGCACCTTCTCCGAGGAGCTTTCTACCAGGACCTCCTGGGCCCCTGTCTGCCTCACCACTGTGGTCCTGGCTACCAGACTGGAACTTCGTTGTTGATCTAAATCCCAGTATCTTCCTGAGCTTTTTTTTTTTTTTAATTTTGCCCCAAGAGCCTGTTGACTTAACTGTCACCAGGCTGTCACACATTGATTCATCACCTGTGTGTGTTTATTTGTAGGTGAATGTACATATTTGGGATCCAGAAGTCAATGTGTTTGCTCAGAACCATGAGCCTGAAGTTGGGAGACCATTCTCCTGTTTACGGCTCAGATGGTGGTAGAGCCAGTAGACGTCTAGTGTAGCCCAGTGAGGCCTCCTGACCTCTAGTGTGGAGGGCAGGGAGGTGAGGTGAGGGGAAGCAGTCGGCTAGGTCTTCAGCGAGGCCAGAGGGAAAGATCTGTAATTTAAGAAGGACACAGCGGGTGACGGCCTCTGAACTAACCCAGTACTTCTCATTTCTCCCTTACAGTTGGAGGTCCCCCTCCCCACTAAGTGCCTCTTTGCATAGCACCAGTCCCCACCCGCACGCTCTCTGGACCACTACAGCTGGACGGGCAATGGCGGGTCGGGGAGGCGCAGCACGACCCAATGGACCAGCTGCTGGGAACAAGATCTGTCAATTTAAGCTGGTTCTGCTGGGGGAGTCTGCGGTAGGCAAATCCAGCCTCGTCCTCCGCTTTGTCAAGGGACAGTTTCACGAGTACCAGGAGAGCACAATCGGAGGTGAGTGGGCATGAGGGAGTCGGGGAGGGGCCTAAAGGTTGCCAAAGAAATGCTTTGACCTTGAGGAGATGGGAAGCTGCCTGCCTGCATTAGAGACTAAATGCGTCTGTGGTGGCAGCCCCACTTCCTCACCTGGGCCCTGGAATCGAGCCCAGCAACCGATCTCCATGCCAGAGTCCCCTCAAGCATTGCTAGTAAGCATTCACTGGGAGTGGAAAGCTAGCTTCCCATCCTGTTTCTGCCCCTTCTTGATTTGTGTGGCCTTGGCTAAGGCCCTTTCACTGCCCTGGCTTCATGGAGGGAGAGGCTGACTCTGGATCTTGAGGCCCCTTCTTACTATAACGGGTGGTCCATGTGCCCTGGCCTTTCCCACTTCCAGAAGAAGGAACAGCCTGGTGAGTCGGAGCTGGGTGATAGGTGGGTGTTTCTGAAGCTGACTTTACCCTTTCTGGAGCTCACAGCCTGTTGATTCTCCAGTGGCCAGCATTTAGGATGTGAGTGAGGGTCTGGCCTCGGCCTCTTGTCTCCATGGCTAACACAGACATCAAGAGGCAGGGGCCAATGCTGGCCTTGGCCTTGAGTCATCCTTTCTCTACTCTCTTGGTTGGTAGGAGGTTTCCAGGCAGCTGGAAACAAAATGGGCCGTGTCAGCAGTCTCCCTGCTGCCTCCTCAGCATTTGGGTCAGGAGCTGGAGAGGGGAAGTGAGGCAGTGCCCCAGGTCCCTCAGTGAGCTGGGGGAGGGCAGACCAGGAAAGCAGGCTTCTACACATGGCTGTCCCGGGTTCTCTGCTGGGGCCAGGGGCAAAGGGGCCTTTTGCTGTCTGTCCCAGCTCTGGACTCCTCCTTTGAAGCATGTGTACAGGCACCCTGCGTTCCCCTGTCTAAGGAGTCACCTCTTAGTGACTGAAGATCGGGTCATAGGGTGGCCATACAGAAACGGGTCTGGGTCAGAGCTAGGGGCGGTGGCTAGCTGGAGTGCCTGGAGGTGGTAGGGGTGGTTGGGAAGCCGGCCACCCAGCCTCAGCCTGGTGGTGGAACAGTGTGTACTTCCCCAGCGTAGCTAAGTGTGTGAGAATGTCCTCAGGAAACCCAAGGTCAGTGACACCCCTGGGCTGGAGCAAACTGAGGGGTAGAGAGGTCCCCAGCTGGTCTGTTCTCTGAGTGGCGGGAGGAGGAGGTCTGAGGGCGCTCACCCTTCTGTGCTTGGAGTCAGGCTTCCCCTAGGCTTTCCCTCTCCTGCCCCTGCTGCGTTCCTCTTCAGAGAGTGGTCCTGAGACGGCTCAGTGCATGCAGGCATCCCTTCTCCTGCCCTTGCCTGGGCTGGGTCTGTAAAGCCTGTGCAGACCCTGTACCCCAGACACATACATAAAAATCCAAACTCCACCCCCCACTCAGGCCTGCTTTGGCTCCTGGGTTGAGGGTTCTCTGTGCCCATCTCAGTGGTGGGCTTCTGAGTGCCAGAGCCTAGAAGCGACAGTGGGATTGTGTGGGGTGGCTTCCGACTCGCTCTTGCCCATGGACGCTCCTTCTGTCTTACAGCGGCCTTCCTCACACAGACTGTCTGCCTGGATGACACAACAGTCAAGTTTGAGATCTGGGACACAGCTGGGCAGGAGCGGTACCACAGCCTGGCCCCCATGTACTATCGGGGGGCCCAGGCCGCCATCGTGGTCTACGACATCACCAACACGGTAAAGATTTCCCCGTGCCTCTTCCTCTGCCCTTCATCTTCCCAAAGCCCCAGGGATTGGGTTATCAGAGCCCCGATTTTAGGCCGCTTAACCCTCTGTTCCTGGGTGGGGGGTGGGCAGATTTCCTGTTTGGGGACATTGCATCATAATCTTTAGGTGGCAATGTCTTAGATAATTTGGCTGTGCCAGCTTGAGAGTCTCTAATGGGTGGCCCTGGGCAGAATGCCTTCTCTATCCCTTCGACATTCTGTCCCTGTCTCCTCAGGATACATTTGCACGGGCCAAGAACTGGGTGAAGGAGCTACAGAGGCAGGCCAGCCCCAACATCGTCATTGCACTCGCGGGTAACAAGGCAGACCTGGCCAGCAAGAGAGCCGTGGAATTCCAGGTGGGGAGATGACAGACTTGGGGGAAGGAGTGAAGTAAGCAGCTCCCACCGGCCTCACCTGGGTTGCTCAGGGGCTTTGGGAAGGACTATGCTAGGAGGCAACAGGGAAGCTTCCATCTGCTGTCCTCTCGTGCCTCAGGCATGGGCCTAACATGGCTCCTGTCTGTAATCCCAGTGCCTTGGGAGGCTGGAGTGGGAGGATCACTTGAGGCCAGGAGTTCGAGACCAGCCTAGGCGACACAGTAAGACTCTGTCTCTACAAAAGATTTAAAAATTAGCTGGGCTTGGTGGCATGCACCTGTAGTCTCAGCTGCTCAGGCAGGAGGATTGCTTGAGCCCAGGAGTTTAAGACTGCAGTGATTGTGCCACTGCACTCCAGCCTGGGCAAGAGTGAGGCCCCATCTCTTTAAAAAAAAAAAAAAAAAAAAAACCAGGTGTGGTGGCACACGCCTATAATCCCAATACTCTGCAGGCTGAGGCGGGAGGATCACTAGAGGCCAGGAGATTGAGGCTGCGGTGAGCAATGATCGTGCCACTGCACTCCAGCCTGGGCAACACAGTAAGATCCTGTCTCAAAAAAAAAAAAAAAGAAAAGAATAAAACATGGGCCTAAAAGGAATTGCCTGTCACCTGTCTCTCCCTGGTTCTCTTTCTTTGGCGGTAGGGGTGTGTGTATGTATGGATCACTAGCCTTCTGCTTATCTTTTCTTGTAAGTTGACTTTTTAATTAAACTTATTGAAAAAAAAATACTTCAGTCTCTGCTAACCCTAGAAACTCAACTTCTCTTCTTCTAATTTCCCCAGTTTCTTGTCCTTCCAGAAATATGCACGTGTTTTTTAATCCCTGTCTTTACATTGATGGCAGTGTGCTATACATACTGTATATGATAATTTTTTACCAATCCCTAATAATAGCAAAAGACTGAAAACAGTGCTGCAGTAGACATCCACATACTTTTGTGCTTTTGTGCAAACATGTAAGTGTATTTGTAGGTTAACTTTCTAGAAGTATTTCCTAGCCTAGTGATTTTGAAGAGCAAGAAGGCAGGGTGGACCTAGGGAAACCCGGGTAAGACATCTGTCAGTGATTGTGAGCCGAGAGGTGCTATACATGAACGGGGAAACCCAGATCAGGGCAGCCTTAGGCCTGAAAACCCCTGTGTGTGTCCCCTGATCTCTATTATGATAAGGCGCTCGAACAAGGAAGGTTTGTATCCTGGGCCCCGACCCCTGCCAACATTTCCCTCTCACCTTCTCTCACCTCCATCCAAACCAGGAAGCACAAGCCTATGCAGACGACAACAGTTTGCTGTTCATGGAGACATCAGCAAAGACTGCAATGAACGTGAACGAAATCTTCATGGCAATAGGTTAGTCGCTTCTCCTCCCCTCCTCTCTCCGCCACAGCAAGGGCATATCACCTGTCTGCTGGTCTAGAGTGGGCCTGCGGGGTCCCTTCACCACTTTTTTTTTTTTTTTTTGAGATGGAGTCTCGCTCTGTCACCTAGGCTGGAGTTCAGTGGCGCGATCTCGACTCACTGCAAGCTCCGCCCCCCGGGTTCACGCCATTCTCCTGCCTCAGCCTCTCGAGCAGCTGGGACTACAGGCGCCCGCCACCACGCCCAGCTAATTTTTTGTATTTTTAGTAGAGACGGGGTTTCACGGTGTTAGCCAGGATGATCTCGATCTCCTGACCTCGTGATCCACCTGCCTCGGCCTCCCAAAGTGCTGGGATTACGAGCGTGAGCCACTGTGCCCGGCCCCCTTCACTACTTTTAACCTTCTGATAAAATTGTTTTCATCGTCACCTGACTCCCAGATGTAGATGTTGGTTGTTCACCCGAGAAGTTCCTGAAGCCTGGGCCAGAGTCTCAACATTTCACTCTCTGAGCCTGTAGCCTGCCATCCATTTCAGAGCCTGCCATCACTACCCCTACCCACTGCCTAGGAGTTTTTAGTTCATTTGGCTCTGGAATCTTCCTTCCTGGGTTGCAGATCCTGGCTCTACCACTCATTAGCTCTGTAGTCTTGGGCAAGTTATTTAACCTTTCTTTGCTGCAGTTTCCTGAAAACACTCAGAATGCACCTGACACATAGAAGCCCTCAATATGTGAGTTATCACTGACTGGGTGTAAAGGCCAGAATCTGCTCCAGTGGAACTGGGAGAGTTATTGGGGTACTCCCAACAAATGCACTTTTCCCCCTCCCAAACAGCTAAGAAGCTTCCCAAGAATGAGCCCCAGAATGCAACTGGTGCTCCAGGCCGAAACCGAGGTGTGGACCTCCAGGAGAACAACCCAGCCAGCCGGAGCCAGTGCTGCAGCAACTGAGCCCCCCTTGCCTGCCCGCTGCCCCCGCCTCCTCCGCCTGAAGGACCCGACTGGAATCCACTCTAACCAATCGCACTTAACGACTCGGGCCACCACTTGGGGGGGCAGGGGGAGGGGTCCACCATGATTTCTCCATATAATTTTGATCATAGGCCGGAGTGAGTCATTCCACCTGCACCTTTCTGTACAAATACTAATTCAATTTTAAGTCTTAAGTCACTTTTTTAATATATATGATCTTCTGCTCTTCCCACTTCGTCCCCTTTCTACTGCTCTCCCATTTTCCCTTGCTGGGAGTAGCCACATGCTCTTGTCCCCCCACCCTTGTATATGGGGACAGTGGGGTCAGTGCAGCTACCCTTTCTTTCCCTCCTGCGGAACAGCGGACCCAGCAAGAGCATCCACATCCTCACCTTGTTCGGAGTGGTCTTGGGTTTGGGCGGTGGGACAGACCTTGGGAAGGGGCTTAGGAAGGGAGAGGCAGCTCTTCCTTCAGCTGGCTCTCATCAGGCTGCAGCCCCTTCCCCGCCCCCAACTCCCTGCTGGGAAACCACAGCATTATCACAGCATTATTGTGACAGCCACGAACCCATTGCCCACAACCCCTCCACCCTTGGTCACCCCGCCCTCTGGCTCTGAGCCCTGTTCTGACCAAATCATGATGATGAGTATTTGGGGGTGGGTGGGTAAGGGGGGGAGTGGGAGGGGACGGAACCAACTTTTTCTGTATTTTGTATTGTATGTTTTCTTCAACATGTAACCAATCAGTATCTTGTCAATATAGTCAGCCGATCGATCGACCTCACAATTGTCTTCCTTGTCTTTCTCTGGCAGTTTATCAGACAATGCCCTCTGTAGTTGAAGTTGATTTAAAATGAACCACTGAATCTTGTTAAACAAAATCTTCCCCTCTAATATGAGGGGATGCTGGTGGTCATGGTAACCAAGAGAAAGAGGCTCTTACTGTTAGCAGCTCCGATGAGGTAGCTGACCTGGGCTGACCAAGTTTGAAGTTTCAGGGCCCGTGTTCACTTCTCCACCTCCCTTCCCCTCCCCCACCTACTGGATCATACTGGGGTGACATGCAGTGTGTATTTGATGATCATTAGTCTCTGAAACACCAGAAACAACCTCTCTGGGTTTTTTTGGTTGGTCTTTACTAGTGAAAGGGTCTGGATCCTCTCTCTCTTCCTGAAGAGGAAAGAATCCCAACAGCCCCTGGAACGCTGGACTGGTCTTAAGGCCAAGACTGTAGCCCCTGGCTGTCCTCACCACCTCTGTCCACATCACCCCCCCACACCACATCCAAGTTGCCCCAGTCCAGCTCTCTACTGGTTCTGGAATCAAGTCTGGGCACTCAGCTCTCTGCTGCTACCTGTTGGAGGTGCTGCTCAGCTAGGGCCACACTCTACTCCAATTTCTCCCAGGGCCACAGACTCCTGATTCCTTTTTTTTTTTTTTTTTTTTTTTTAGACGGAGTGTCTGTTACCCAGGCTGGAGTGCAGTGGTGCGATCTCAACTCACTGCAGCCTCCACCTCCTGGGTTCAAGCGATTCTTCTGCCTTAGCCTCCCAAGTAGCTGGGATTACAGGCACCCGCCACCATGCCCTGCTAATTTTTGTATTTTTAGTAGAGACAGGGTTTCACCATGTTGGCCAGGCTTGTCTAGAACTCCTGGCCTCAAGTGATCCACCCGCCTTGGCCTCCCAAAGTGCTGGGATTACAGGCGTGAGCCACCGCACCCAGCCTTTTTTTTTTTTTTTGAGACAGAGTCTCACTCTGTGGCTCAGGCTGGAGTGCAGTGGCAGGATCTTGGCTCACTGCAACCTCCCTCCACCTCCCAGGTTCAAACGATTCTCTTGCTCAGCCTCCGGAGTAGCTGGGATTACAGGCGCACACCACCACGCCTAATTTTTGTGTTTTTAGTAGAGATGGGGTTTCACCATGTTGGCCAGGCTGGTCTCGAACTCTTGGCCTCAAGTGATCTGCCCGCAGAGGCCTGATTCTTGGTGGACCACCACCTTGAGGGTGCCTTTCCTGCCCCCTGTGCCTCCAGTCCCTCTAACTCTGACTCCCATCCCCAGAAAAGACAATGGACACCAAGGCTGCTGCACATCGCGTCGTTTGTTTACTGGGTCAGGTTGGAAGCCTTAGAGCCGAGGCTCCTGAGTCTCGGGGACGGTCCTGTTTGGGCTTCAGGGAGAGCCAGCGCCACACACTGGCCTCTGACCCACAGCTGCCCGGAGGGGTTCAGGCAGCAGGTCATGGCGGTAGGATTCAGGTTGGACGGGAGCGTTTTCCGGTGCACCTTCTGTGACATGCGGTAACTGACCCTTTCCGAGTCCCTGACGTCCAGTTGCTGCTGTCCGGTCACCATCAGCCATTGGCCATCCTCCTGCACCACCAGCTCCTCCGGGGCGAAGCCGTGGGCATCCATCTTCATTTGGAAACCGTTTCTGGCATGGTCATTGTCCTCCTGAGCTGCTGGACTATCCCTGAGCAGCCGCACCGGCATTGTGGCCACCTGGTTCAGTTCAGCAAGGCCTACGCTGGGACACCGGGATGCCACCTGGCTCTCGTTGGAGAAGGTGTTACCGACCCTCTGCATCCGAGTCAGCAACTAACTGCTGTCAAAGGGCGCGAGGCTCCGAGCGCAGAGCTAGGCGCACGGACGCCCGGAGAGGAGGGACCTCGCGCGGCCTAGCCGAGCTCAGCTCCGCTCGCTCGGTTCCCTTCACTTCTGCAAACGCAGGCGGAGTTCGGGATCAGCCACGCCCATCTTACCTCCAAGAGCCAGACTGTCAGCGCCCTGGCGCGCCCGCAGCTGCTCTCATCCCAGACTCTGACCCTTTCTCCGCCCTTCCCCACCTTCGTTAATGGACCCTGGGAGGCCGCAGCTGTGAAGGAACTGGATCCACGACCAGGCCAGACCCGAGGGAGCCAGACCCTGGCGCAGCCAACAGCAGATTGATCCCCCAGCTGGAAGGGGGCTGTCTTGCCTTCTAAGGACCACGCCTGGGGCAAGGATTGTTCCCAGACAGAGCCAGGAGAGGGCGGCCTTCCTGGGTCATCCACCCTACCTCTCCCTGACAATCCACAACCCCACGCGGACACGCGACACGAGGAGGTGGACTGGTCACTCCGGCTGCATTAATTCCCCCCGGGGCCTCCTGTGCTGCAGGCTGTGGTCTGGGCTCTGGGGCCACAAAGATGAAGTCGCAGTTGGGGCTTCAGGAGAGTGGCTCCCAGTGCACAGAGAAAGGCCTAGCCCTCCTCTGCCTCACCCTCCACGTCAGTAGCCTTCTTGGTGATCATCATAACCACAGCTATGCCTCTGGTGCTGTTATTTGATAATTTTTTTTTTAAGAGACGGTATCATTATGTTGCCCAGGTTAATCTCGAACTCCTGGGCTCAAGCGATCCTCCCATCTCGGCCTCCCAAAGTGCTGGGATTACAGGCGTGAGCCACCTCGCCCGGCCTATAAACTTTATTTTTTATTTTTTTGTAAAGATGGGGGGGGGTCTCCCTATGTTGCCCAGCCTGGTCTCGAACTCCTGGGCTCAAGCGATCCTCCCGCGTGAGCCAGCCACCCGGCCTGATAAACTCCTTTTTGTTGAGTGATACTATTAAATATATACATACTGAAAAGCACACAAAAAGGTGCAGGTGAATGTCAGGAGGAGAATACACCCAGGTCACCACCACACTACTGCAGAACTGTTGCTACGTCTCATCTCTACCGCAGCTGCAATTCGGTGTCCGGAGCCGCGTGGGGCAGGGCCTGTGCGGGAGTTGGGGGAGGAGGTTAAGTGAGAGAGAGGCGCGGGAAAGAGGCAGACCCCACGGTTCTCCCCAAGACTCCTTGTCCCCAAGAGGACAGCCATCGTGACTCTCCCGGCCTCCATTAAAAGAGATTACAAGTGAAGAGGGGTCAATGTGGGCCCTTCACTCAAGCCTCATTTGGCTGTCAGGGGCCAAGAGACAGGACAGAAAAGTCTGGAAGCTGGAGGCAGTGGTGCGGGGGGGGGGGGGTGGGGGGGGGGGGTGGGGGGAAGGCGCGGGAAGACTACAACTCCCGTCATGCGCCGCGCAGCAACGCCTGCGCACTGAGCGCCGGTTGCCCATGCGGCCCTAGGGCTGGGAGCGCGGCGCCGCTCTCCGCTGCGGGGGAGGCCATGGCGGAACCTTCCCAGGCCCCGACCCCGGCCCCGGCTGCGCAGCCCCGGCCCCTTCAGTCCCCAGCCCCTGCCCCAACTCCGACTCCTGCACCCAGCCCGGCTTCAGCCTCGACTCCGACTCCCACCCCGGCACCAGCCCCTGCCCCAGCTGCAGCCCCAGCCAGCAGCACAGGGACTGGGGGGCCCGGGGTAGGAAGTGGGGGGGCCGGGAGCGGGGGGGATCCGGCTCGACCTGGCCTGAGCCAGCAGCAGCGCGCCAGCCAGAGGAAGGCGCAAGTCCGGGGGCTGCCGCGCGCCAAGAAGCTTGAGAAGCTAGGGGTCTTCTCGGCTTGCAAGGTGGGGGCGGGGCCTGGGGTGAAGGGGCGGGGCTTGGGGCATCCCAGGGCTCGGGTGGGAATGGGGTCAAAGCTCTGGCTGCGGAGCGGCCCTTACCCCAGAGGTATAGGTCATTGACTGATCCTTCCGCCTCTAGGCCAATGAAACCTGTAAGTGTAATGGCTGGAAAAACCCCAAGCCCCCCACTGCACCCCGCATGGATCTGCAGCAGCCAGCTGCCAACCTGAGTGAGCTGTGCCGCAGTTGTGAGCACCCCTTGGGTAAGGCAGGCAGCGCCCTTGGAGCTGGGGGCAGGTGCTGGGTCCTGCTTGGACAGGGTGACAAGTGCCACAAAGCTTCATCTCTGAAAAAATCAAAGATGCCTCGAAGGAGGGATTGGGTTGGGGAGTGTGTATACACCAAGGGAGGAGAAAGGAAATCTCTCAGCCCAGAACAGGTCCAGGCAACCGAACGGTTGATATCGGAGCAGTCAGTCTCACTGTTGGTCACACTGGTTGGAGGGACAGAGTGTGTATCTTGCTTGGCTGTGAAGAGGGTCAAGAAGCCTTGTTGATTTCTTCTATCAGTTTTTCCTAACTCTGCCATCTGTCTTGCAGCTGACCACGTATCCCACTTGGAGAATGTGTCAGAGGATGAGATAAACCGACTGCTGGGGATGGTGGTGGACGTGGAGAATCTCTTCATGTCTGTTCACAAGGAGGAGGACACAGACACCAAACAGGTCTATTTCTACCTCTTCAAGGTGAGCTTCCACTAAAGGAGGGTGTGAGTGAAGGAGGTGGGGCCTTGAGGGGTTGTCTGCAGCTCTGCCCCACTCCCCTCTATGCCCCCTTCCTCTTCTCTCTAGCTACTGCGGAAATGCATCCTGCAGATGACCCGGCCCGTGGTGGAGGGGTCCCTGGGCAGCCCTCCATTTGAGAAACCTAATATTGAGCAGGTGAGATAGGGGAATTGGAGATAGCGGATAGGAGAATTGGGGACAGCTTGGGGGAGTGGGGAGCCTGTGTTCTCCATCCTCCTCAAGCTGAGAACAGGGGGGAGGTTCAGAGAAGGGAGGGTGTTTTGTGCTAACCTCAGGGTGGGCATGGTGGTAGGGAGGGAGCAGAGCTTTTCTATAGAGAGCACGGGAGAGAGAGAGAAGGAGAACCTTGTCCCTGGCCTCAGGGAGCATCTTCCTTTGTCTAAAAAGGCCCTGCGGGCTGCTCACACCTCATTCCTGGTTTTATTCCCCACCCACCCCATCTCAGGGTGTGCTGAACTTTGTGCAGTACAAGTTTAGTCACCTGGCTCCCCGGGAGCGGCAGACAATGTTCGAGCTCTCAAAGATGTTCTTGCTCTGCCTTAACTACTGGAAGCTTGAGACACCTGCCCAGTTTCGGCAGAGGTCTCAGGCTGAGGACGTGGCTACCTACAAGGTCAATTACACCAGGTAGGCCCAGCCAGGGGCAGCTTCGGGGGATGCTTGCAGGCCCAGCCTGGGTTCAGTGGGTTCCGCCCTCACCTGTCTCCCCCTCGACCCCCTACTCCAGATGGCTCTGTTACTGCCACGTGCCCCAGAGCTGTGATAGCCTCCCCCGCTACGAAACCACTCATGTCTTTGGGCGAAGCCTTCTCCGGTCCATTTTCACCGTTACCCGCCGGCAGCTGCTGGAAAAGTTCCGAGTGGAGAAGGACAAATTGGTGCCCGAGAAGAGGACCCTCATCCTCACTCACTTCCCCAAGTAAGGCTCCTTCTGGCCTATCAGGATTTGGCCCCAAGTTTACATCCTCCCTGTTGTCCCCTTTTTTCCAGGAAGGCTTCCTGGATTGGTCCCTCCTCTCCCTCCATGGGCCTTCTGGGATCTGGGCGTCTACCTGGCAGACTTGCCCATGGCCCAGAAGCAACTTGCTAGTACTAGTCTGGGGATGGCAGGTACATAGCCCAAGCTAACGCTGCCCCCACCCCACCCTACGCCCCAGTAGATGTTACTAATTGTTTCCCATGGGGGCCTGGACACAGCCTCAGACTCCTTCCCTGCACAGCTCTCCAAGAAACCAGAGCTTATGCTTGAAGTGAAACCAGTTTCTACTCCTGGTCTTTTCTGTACCATTTTCTTCTGTTCGGCCACACCTTTTAAAATATGGGTCATAACTCCCCTGTTCAAAAAACCCTCACTGACTAATTCTGGCTCTCTAGTGCCCCCTGCCATCAGGTGGGAACAAGAAATGGCAAGATGGGGTGGAGTCTGAGCCCATTTTGATACTGAGGGCAGTGAGGGGACTCAGGGTGACAAGGTGCCCTGCCTGGCCACACAGGACAGGATGACATCAGCTCAGACCTGTCTCCCTGTGCCACACAGCATGGTGAAACTGAGCCTCTTTGATCTCTGTCCTGGATGTGTCCTGTCCTCTTACCTTCAATTGGAGGCTCCCAGAAGACAGGGGCTGTCCCTTCTTTCAGGTCCCCAGTTCCCTAAGAGCAGGGTCTGTCTCTGACCAGCCTCCAGTCCCTCTGTTGCCTGGCCCAGGCTGCACCCTGGAGAACAGAGTTGTGGGACAGACTGTGTCCTCCCTACAGATTCCTGTCCATGCTGGAGGAGGAGATCTATGGGGCAAACTCTCCAATCTGGGAGTCAGGCTTCACCATGCCACCCTCAGAGGGGACACAGCTGGTGCCCCGGCCAGGTATGTGCCATGGTACGCTCTGTAGGGTGTCTGGCCTGCCTGGCTGAGCTAAGCCTCCTGGGTGGAAGAGAGCTCAGCTGGGCCGGAGGCCCTGGATCCCACTGAGAGACCTGCCACCGGCTTCAGCCCCCAGTCCCTGACTTCTCTCTCTCTCTCCTCAGCTTCAGCCCCCCGTCCCTGACTCTCTCTCTCTCCTCAGCTTCAGTCAGTGCAGCGGTTGTTCCCAGCACCCCCATCTTCAGCCCCAGCATGGGTGGGGGCAGCAACAGCTCCCTGAGTCTGGATTCTGCAGGGGCCGAGCCTATGCCAGGTGGATACTTGACCCCTGACCTCTGACCCTCATTCACTCCTTCCCAAACCTTTTTTACTGATCCTGAGCAACCTTGCCTGCCTCCCCAATAGGCGAGAAGAGGAAGCTCCCGGAGAACCTGACCCTGGAGGATGCCAAGCGGCTCCGTGTGATGGGTGACATCCCCATGGAGCTGGTCAATGAGGTCATGCTGACCATCACTGACCCTGCTGCCATGCTGGGGCCTGAGGTGGGCAGCCCGACCTGCTGACCAGTTGGGGGACCCCCGCCAACCTGAGACCCCGGCTCACCACCCCTCTTCTGTGCCCAGACGAGCCTGCTTTCGGCCAATGCGGCCCGGGATGAGACAGCCCGCCTGGAGGAGCGCCGCGGCATCATCGAGTTCCATGTCATCGGCAACTCGCTGACGCCCAAGGCCAACCGGCGGGTGTTGCTGTGGCTCGTGGGGCTGCAGAATGTCTTTTCCCACCAGCTGCCACGCATGCCTAAGGAGTATATCGCCCGCCTCGTCTTTGACCCGTGCGTCCCCCAGAGAGCCCCTCCCCCAGGGCAGCACACCCAGGTCCCTTCCTCCTCGGCCTCTTCACTCCTCAAAATTGGGGATCCCCTGCTCCCCACTTCTGAGGTTCAACCTTTGAGCATTCTTACTTCTCACTGCCCAACCCTGACTACAGCTCAGACTTCCAGGGCTCTGGGGACCTGAAGGGGACAGTCAGGGGCTGTGACATGCCCCCCTCTCTTCTTAGGAAGCACAAGACTCTGGCCTTGATCAAGGACGGGCGGGTCATCGGTGGCATCTGCTTCCGCATGTTTCCCACCCAGGGCTTCACGGAGATTGTCTTCTGTGCTGTCACCTCGAATGAGCAGGTCAAGGTGAGCGCGGCTCCCCGGCCCCAGCCCCAGCCCCAGCCCACGGCTCACTCCTGAGTTTGGGCCAGTTTGGAGCAGTGGGATGTGTGGGATGCAGCAGCCCCTTGCTCTTCTCTTAGTTAGTGGCCCGTTCCTCACATCCCCACAAGGTGGCAGCCGTACTTTGGTAACTGTGGATTAGGAAACCACCTGTTGACAGACTGAGCCCAAGCAGCAGCCACACTTTGGTGGACCTGTGGACTTGGGTTTTCTTCATCACAAGAACATTTACATACATGGGGGAATTAATTACTTTACTTTTTATTTTTTATTTATTTTTTTGAAACAGGGTCTCTCTCACCCAGGCTGCAGTGCAGAGGCATGATCAGGGCTCACTGCAGCCTCGACCTCCCAGGTTCAAGTGATACTCCTGCCTCGGCCTCCCAAGTAGCTGGGACCACAGGCACGCACCACTACATCTGGCTAACTTATGTATTTTAGTAGAGACGGTTTCACCATGTTGCAGGGTTTCACCCAGGCTGGTCTCCAGCTCCTGACCTCAAGTGATTCACCCACCTCGGCCTCCCAAAGTGCTGGGATTACAGGCATGAGCCACCGTGCCCAGCCGAACTAATCATTATTACAGCAGCCCTATGCTGATAGTCTTGGCTTCTGTCTTTTGTTAAAACAGACCCACTCGTAGGGTCTCTGGCTCTGTGTGTTGCATACCTCAGATGTGCGTGGTGCATCTTGGCCTGATGTGTGGGAGGCATTGCTCCTGCTGCTTAGGCCTCTGGTGACTCCCCCTCCCTCTTCTCCCAACTCTGAGGCCCAGGGACTGGGAATCAGTGGCCTGTGTTGGGTTTGGACCCGGCCCTGCCACGGCTGGCAGCCTGACCTTGAACACATTTCCTAACGTAGCTGAGTTTCGGTTTTCTCTTCTGTAAAATAAAGGTGGTAATACTCACCTCTGGGGTTAATTTGAGAATAGGTCTGTAAAACAGGAAGCACACTGCACCTGGCCCAGAGTGAGCTTAGAAAGCCCGGACCCTTCACTTTCTCCCCGTAAGCTCCCCTTCTTCTGTCAGCTGCCTTTCTTCCTCTTTGCCTGGATGCTCTCGCTCTCCCTACCTCCTTTCCAATCTACCCGCTCCGCTCTGGTCTCTGAGACCTCTCCAGCACCAGGCCCATCCTCAGCTCCTGGTGAGTCCTGCTCCCCTCCCCCACAGGGTTATGGGACCCACCTGATGAACCACCTGAAGGAGTATCACATCAAGCACAACATTCTCTACTTCCTCACCTACGCCGACGAGTACGCCATCGGCTACTTCAAAAAGCAGGTGACCCGTAGCCTTGTCCCACAGCGGTCCTTTGCCTGGAGCCTGGGGTCATTCTGTCCAGCCCCTCTGTGGGTGGAGTAGGAGTCCCTTTGCGTCCCCTACTTCACCTGACACCTGCCAGGAAAGTCTCCATGCCTATCTTCTTTCCTCTGCTGCCACTGCCCCAGGGGAGAATGGGGACCTGTGGGGCCAGTAGAGCAGGCCAGAGGAACTGGAGGCCAGTAGAGCAAGCTGGAGGAACTGGGGGGCCAGTAGAGCAGGCTGGAGGAACTGGGGGGCTCTTCGGGATGAGTCAGGAGTGGGCAGCTGACCTGGGACCTTTCCAGGGACAGTTTGAACCCTCACAGTGCCCCAGGAAGAGGTTCAGGAGCAGGAGGTGGCACATGGCACGTGCCACCCCTCTGGTGCTTCCAGGGGAGGGACTACAGAAGTTGGGAAATACTTATGGATGGACTGGGTCATGACCATCCACCCCCCAGGGTTTCTCCAAGGACATCAAGGTGCCCAAGAGCCGCTACCTGGGCTACATCAAGGACTACGAGGGAGCGACGCTGATGGAGTGTGAGCTGAATCCCCGCATCCCCTACACGGAGCTGTCCCACATCATCAAGAAGCAGAAAGAGGTGGTGTGCGCACGTGCGCATCTGTGGGATTTTTCATGAATGGGCATGCAGAGGGCGAGCACACGTGTGTAGACCTGTTCTACATGTACCTGCGTGTATGTGTGTGAGTGAGGAGGGGACAGGCCAGGATCTTGGTTCTTGCTCTGCTCCCTTGGGGAAATTATGAGGGGAGGTGCTGGATTAGGTGGTGTTGCAGCTGGGTGGGTGCAGCCGGTGGCTCTGACTGTGGCCCTGGGAGGGGTTGTTGCTGGGGCTGGAGTTGGCCCCTCAGTCCCTTCCTTCCCTCAGATCATCAAGAAGCTGATTGAGCGCAAACAGGCCCAGATCCGCAAGGTCTACCCAGGGCTCAGCTGCTTCAAGGAGGGCGTGAGGCAGATCCCTGTGGAGAGCGTTCCCGGCATTCGTAAGCAGGCGTCTCAGTTGCAGGGTAGTGGGGGCAAGCTGCTTGAGGTGTGGACCGGCATTCTTAGAGACATTCTCCCACTTCCCACTTTGCAGGAGAGACGGGCTGGAAGCCATTGGGGAAGGAGAAGGGGTGAGTGTTTGTCAAAGGAGCCGGGTTGGGGGTGGGGCAGAGGGACTTGGAGCCTCAGACTTGGTGTCTCTCGCCCCAGGAAGGAGCTGAAGGACCCCGACCAGCTCTACACAACCCTCAAAAACCTGCTGGCCCAAATCAAGGTGGGGAGACCAGGTTTCCTTTCCAGGGCCCCCGCACCAATGGCTGTGGCCTCTTGATGCAGTGTGGGGTGGGTGGTGGTCTCGGGCTGGCATGGGCGCAGCAGGGCTGTCCCCAGCTCGGCTCTTCTCTCCAGTCGCACCCCAGTGCCTGGCCCTTCATGGAGCCTGTGAAGAAGTCGGAGGCCCCTGACTACTACGAGGTCATCCGCTTCCCCATTGGTGAGGACCTTCCATTCCATCCCCTCCCCTCCTCTTCTGTCCCCACACCTGCTCCTGCCCTCACTGCGCCCTGCAGCCCCATGGGGCCCACCCCGGTGGACAGCCCTGCCGTGGTCCTCAGCCTCTTAAAGCTGTGCTCCGTCTCCCGCTGCCGCAGACCTGAAGACCATGACGGAGCGGCTGCGAAGCCGCTACTACGTGACCCGGAAACTCTTTGTGGCCGACCTGCAGCGGGTCATCGCCAACTGTCGCGAGTACAACCCCCCGGACAGCGAATATTGCCGCTGCGCCAGCGCCCTGGAGAAGTTCTTCTACTTCAAGCTCAAGGAGGGAGGGCTCATTGACAAGTAGGCCCATCTTTGGGCCACAGCCCTGACCTGGAATGTCTCCACCTCGGATTCTGATCTGATCCTTAGGGGGTGCCCTGGCCCCACGGACCCGACTCAGCTTGAGACACTCCAGCCAAGGGTCCTCCGGCCCCTGATCCTGCAGCTCTTTCTGGACCTTCAGGCACCCCCAAGCGTGCAGCTCTGTCCCAGCCTTCACTGTGTGTGAGAGGTCTCCTGGGCTGGGGCCCAGCCCCTCTAGAGTGGCTGGTGGCCAGGGATGAACCTTGCCCAGCCGTGGTGGCCCCCAGAGCTGGTCCCCAAGAGCTTTGGAGGCTTGGATTCCTGGGCCTGGCCCAGGTGGCTGTTTGCCTGAGGACCAGGACTGCTCATTTTAGCTTGAGTGATGGCTTCAGGGGTTGGAAGTTCAGCCCAAACTGGAGGGGGCCATGCCTTGTCCAGCACTGTTCTGTCAGTCTCCCCCAGGGGTGGGGGGTATGGGGACCATTCATTCCCTGGCATTAATCCCTTAGAGGGAATAATAAAGTTTTTTATGTCTCTGTGTGATTGTTTCTTTGGTATAGTCCCAGCCTTAGCAGGCTCACCTTGGCCCCCAGGGACCTCTTGCAAACTGGAGGCTGCTCTCCCCAGCAAGCCCCAGGCCTGGTCCTGTGCTCCTGGGGTGATGGGTCCCACCTGGCAGCAGCCCCCCACCTCTCCCTCCTCCAGGCTGCTCCTGATCTAGATGCCAGGGCAGCAGGGGTCAGAACCTCTTGCCTTAACTTTAACCTGGGTGGACGTGGTTACAACTGACTGCAAAAGGGCCAGAACGTAGAGGATCCCGTAGCACTGAAAGAGTGCTTCCCTGTTAGCACACGTGGTTTTTTCTCGGGGCAGGGATGGGAGAATCTTAAGTCAGCTCAGCTGGCTCCTCCCCTCAGTTTCAGTTTCCATTTCGGATTTCTGCTGTCTGCGCTGAGCACAGTGGCACCAGGCTGAGCTAAGCAGGGCCGCCCTGGGCAGGCCTACCTGGTGGTGCAGGTGAGACCCAGCCTGGGCAAGGCGCAGGTGTAGCCTGTGTTACTCCCACCCCCACCTTTTGGCCAGAGCAGGCTCCCGATGGGTTTTGAGGGTGTCCTCCCCCACCTCCCTCAAGTGGGGTGGAGTCCTGGGCAAAGGGAGGTCTCTGTACCGACCGGTCTGGCCAGGAGTTGGGATGAGTGGAGGGGCCAGTGGGTCTGAGTCTCCTGCCATTCCCAGAATGGAGCTGTGGCCCTACCAATGGGAGGTGATCCTGCCTGCCAGGGCGCTGGCGCGGCAGCAGTACCTTCCCGGAGTTTGTACTCCGCGGCAGTTGGCGATGACGGTTAGCACAAGCGGTTCTTTTTTCTTGGTTCTTTTTCCTGGGGCAGGGATAGGAGATTCCTAAGTCGGCTCAGCTGGCTCCTTCCCTCAGTTTCAGTTTCCATTTTGGGTCTCTGAGCTGAGCACAGTGGCACCAGGCCGAGTTAAGTGGGACTGCCCTGGGCAGACCTACCTACTAGAGCAGATGAGACCGGGCTGGGCAGGGGGCAGGTGTAGCCTGTGTTACTCCCTCCTCCCCTTTTTGGGCAGAGCAGGGTCCTGATGGGTTCTGAGGGAGTCCTGCCCCACCCCCCTCAAGTGGGGTGGAGTCCTGGGCAAAGGGAGGTCTCCGCATGAACTGATCTGGCCAGGAGTTGGGAGGGGTGGAGGGGCCAGTGGGTCTGAGTCCCCTGCCATTCCCAGAATGGAGCTGCGGCCCTACCAGAGGGAGGTGATCATGCCTGCCCTGGAGGGCAAGAATATCATCATCTGGCTGCCCACGGGTGCCGGGAAGACCCGGGCGGCTGCTTATGTGGCCAAGCGGCACCTAGAGACTGTGGATGGAGCCAAGGTGGTTGTATTGGTCAACAGGGTGAGTTGTCTGTCCCTATCCCACTCCCCCGCCACCAAGCAGGGTCTCAGCTCTTCAGGCATCTCTCAGTCCCCACCAGAACTCCAAAGCTGCTGTGGCCATCGCTAAGCTCACCTGTCTTTCCACCCTGGCTCAGTACCCAGCCATGTCCTGCGGGTCACCTTACCTCCTCCCTACTCCCCTGGCCCCAGATTCAGCTCTCTTTTCCCAGCTCATTCTCCACCCCCAGGTGCACCTGGTGACCCAGCATGGTGAAGAGTTCAGGCGCATGCTGGATGGACGCTGGACCATGACAACCCTGAGTGGGGACATGGGGCCACGTGCTGGCTTTGGCCACCTGGCCCGGTGCCATGACCTGCTCATCTGCACAGCAGAGCTTCTGCAGATGGCACTGACCAGCCCTGAGGAGGAGGAGCACGTGGAGCTCACTGGTGAGGGCCATGGCCGGGAGGAAAAAGATATGCATCTGGGGTACCTCCTCCCGCCAACCCCAGGGCACCTCCCGGAGTTGAGGTGTTGGGAGTTTTTGTGGGAGTGAGGGGTTGCCTGTTCACAAAACCCCTGCAGGCACTCTAGTAGAAACAGGCCGGGCTATAGTGTAGGATCTTGGGCAAGTCCCTTCCCCAGCTGAGCCTCGGTTTACTAATCTGTGAAATGGAGAGAAATCATCCCTGCCTGGCGCCTCATCCTGGGACCAGCTGCAGGTTGTAAAGGGAAGAAGGAATTCTTACATCATCGTGGGGACTACCTGAAAGCTGATGGGAGGAAGGGCTTTGCAAACACAGGTCACAGCCTTCCCCCCTGTGCCCTCAGCCTTCTCCCTGATCGTGGTGGATGAGTGCCACCACACACACAAGGACACCGTCTACAACGTCATCATGAGCCAGTACCTAGAACTTAAATTCCAGAGGGCACAGCCGCTACCCCAGGTGCTAGGGCTCACAGCCTCCCCAGGCACTGGCGGGGCCTCCAAGCTCAATGGGGCCATCAACCACATCCTGCAGGTCAGCCTGGCCCCTGTGGGCCTCCCACTGCCAGACCCACCAGGGGCTTCCCTCCTTCCCTCCCTCCCTGCCTGCCCTGCCACTACCCCATCCCCACCAGCCCTACTAGGCTCTCCATGGCAGGGTCTGGCCCCTTCCTCACCTAAGATCCAGCCTCCAGTGGTTTCTTATGGCACAAAGAATTAACTCCCAACTCTACTGTGGTTTACAAAGTTCCACGTGATCTACCTCTCCACCTCATTTCCTGCGCCCTCCCTGTTGTAGCGCATCCTACAGCTACACTGGCCTGCCTTCTGCATCTTGAACATGCAGGGCTTGTTCCCATCTTGGGGACCTTTGCATTTACCATTTATTTTGCCTAGAATGCCCTTTGAACTTTACCTGCTGCCTCCTCCTTGTCATTTATTGAACAGCTTAATGCCACCTCTTGAAAGTCCTCCCTGATCACCCCCTCTGCTCTCTGTCATATCATCCAGTGCTATCCTCTTCAGAGCTTGTTAATGCGCTCTGCAAGGTTTTATTATTTTCTATTTTTCTTTTTTTTTTTGAGATGGAGTCTCGTTCTATCGCCCAGGCTGGATGGCAGTGGCATGGTCTCAGCTCCCTGCAACCTCCGCCTCCCAGGTTCAAGTGATTCTCCTGCCTCAGCCTCCCGAGTAGCTGGGATTACAGGGGCCACCACTACGCCCAGCTAATTTTTTGTATTTTTAGTAGAGACGGGGTTTCACCATGTTGGCCACGCTGGTCTCGAACTCCTGACCTCGTGATTCACCTGCCTTGGCCTCCCAAAGTGCTGGGATTACAGGCGTGAGCCACTGTGCCCAGCCTCTTTTTTTTTTTTTTTTTTTTTTTTTTTTTGAGACAGAGTCTCACTCTGTCACCCAGGCTGGAGTGCAGTGGCACGAACTGGGACTACAGGCGTGTGCCACCAGGACTGGCTAATTTTTGTATTTAGTAGAGATGGGGTTTCACCACGTTGGCCAGGCTGTCTCAAACTCCTGACCTCAGGTGATCCACCCACCTTAGCCTCCCAAAGTGCTGGGATTACAGGTGTGAGCCACCGCGCCTGGCCGGTTCTATTATTCTTTTACTGGCTTATTATCTGTCTCTCCAACTCCAATCTGAGTTCCTTTGTATCCCCAATGCCTAGAACAAGACTGGCACAGAGAGGGCAAGCAATATTTGAGTAGACGAATGCCCACACTCTCCTGTCCTCAGCTGGGATCCATCCTGCCCCAAATCTTTGCCCATTGTCCCCATCAACCCTCCCTTTCCAGTAAAGTCCTCTCTGTTGCCCCTAGCTCTGTGCCAACTTGGACACGTGGTGCATCATGTCACCCCAGAACTACTGCCCCCAGCTGCAGGAGCACAGCCAACAGCCTTGCAAACAGTACAACCTCTGCCACAGGCGCAGCCAGGTACGTGGGGGCAGGGACACGGAGATCGGGAGCTGGTGTGAAGTTAGGACACCTAGGCTTGGGCCCTGCCTCCGCGCTCACTAGCTCTGTGACTTCAGGTCACTTGCTATGTATCCAAGCCTCAATTTCTCCTTTCTGTGAAATGGGGCAGATACAGCCCATGCCCGCAGCCCGCTTTTTGGATTGACTCAGAAGGCACCACCCGTGTCTGTCACAGCACTGACATGCTGGGGAGTGCCCTACAAACCAGAGAGCAGGGATACTTTGTGCTGAGGCTCTACTGAGCCCTCTCTAGTGTGGACACGGCCTGGTGTCTGCCATGACTGGACTGGACAAGGACTAGGTGTCAGGTCCATAACTACACCAAATGTTACACTCGGGGTCAGGTTTGAGCCCATGCTGTGGTCTGGAGGGAGGGAGGGAGTGAGCAGATAGCTGAAAGAACCCTTGGGGGGCCATAGGCAGGTGAAATGTAGTTTTATTCAGCAGCTCTCTCAGCAGCGGCTCTCTCAAACTGTCCACCTTTATCTGGGCTGTCTGCTCCGGCTCTGTGGCTCCTGCTGCCCCCACGCCTGCAGCTGCTCTCCCTGGCCTGCAAGGCTAGCTCTGTCAGGGTCAGCAGCTTAACTCTTTCCCTCTGGGCACAAGCCGGTTCCTGGCTCCCCACTGCCCGCCTTCAAGGCGACCGGCTCTCCCTTACAGGGATTAGTAGCGTTATTCTCTCTCTGGGCACGCCAGTGTGCCCTGCCGTGCCAAGCTGAACCAAGCCCCGTGCACAGCGTCAGCAGGGCAGTTATACCTTCTACTGACAGTAGAGTCCAGTATGAACTTACACAAACAGGTTATATAGCAAGTGGAGTATGTGCCTGCCCCCTGAACTCGCTGAGTCACGCTGGCCCGGATGTCCGCCTCGGCCTATTCCTTGAGCAAAGCACGTGCATGTACCTTACAGTAGGCATCACCGTTCCCAGGCCAAAGGGTAAGAGCACATCGCGGGTGAGACAGGGCAAGACTCCCCCACACCCTAGCCGGCCTCCCTCTGGAGCTCACACCACAGCTAAGACAGATGGGTGAGGCAGTCGCGGTGTGCTACTGGGTGCCCATCCTCCAATGTGTAGGGGAATCCCCTCCAACTCTCCTCTTGCTCAGGATCCGTTTGGGGACTTGCTGAAGAAGCTCATGGACCAAATCCACGACCACCTGGAGATGCCTGAGTTGAGTCGGAACTTTGGGACGCAGATGTATGAGCAGCAGGTGGTGAAGTTGAGTGAGGCTGGTGAGAGGGGCAGCCCTTCAGGCGGAGTCGAGGATGTGGGAGTGGTCAGGGGCGGGGCCTGCCGCGGCAGAGACCTTTGGGGCGGGGCCTGCCTGGGTGGAGGCCTTCGGGGCGGGGCCTATCCACTCCAGGGGCGGAGTCGAGTGGAACGGCCCTATGGGGCAGGACAGGGGGCGGGGCTGTGGGCCGCTCAGACCCTGCGCCCTCTGCCCTCAGCGGCTTTGGCCGGGCTCCAGGAGCAACGGGTGTATGCGCTTCACCTGAGGCGCTACAACGACGCGCTGCTCATCCATGACACCGTCCGCGCCGTGGATGCCTTGGCTGCGCTGCAGGATTTCTATCACAGGGAGCACGTCACTAAAACCCAGATCCTGTGTGCTGAGCGCCGGCTGCTGGCCCTGTTCGATGGTGACGGGCGGGAGGGGGCTTCGGGGCCGGGGATGATGGGACCTGGGTGCGAGGTCAGAGGCCAGGGCACAGTCGCCAAGGTCGGATGGGAAGGTGCCTTTGTGGATACTGGTGGAGATCCTATTTTTCTAACCAAAATCCAAGGCCATGGGTAGGACTGATTTATTTCCTCGTTTGTGAAGGTTTTTGCATAGTTGTTAAAATTAATTCAGATTGTTGACTTTTTTTTTTTTTAACAGTCGGGGTCTTGTTCTGTCGCCCAGGCTGGAGGACAGTTGTGCAATCATAGCTCACTGCAACCTCGACCTAATGGGCTCAAGTAATTCTCACCCTTCAGCCTCCCAAGTAGCTAGGACTACAGGTGGGCACCACCACTCCCAGCTAATTAAAAAAAATTTTTTTTGAAGAGGGGGAGTCTCGCTTTGTTGCCCAGGCTAGTCTCTAACTCCTGGGCTCAAGTGATCCTCCTGCCTCTGCCTCCCAATGTGCTGGGATTACAGGTGTGAGCCCCGCCCGTTTTTTTTTTTTTTTTTTTTTTTGGACGGTCTCGCTCTGTCGCCAGGCTGGAGTGCAGTGGTGCATCTCGGCTCACGCAACTCTGCCTCCCGGTTCACGCCATTCCCTGCCTCAGCCTCCGAGTAGCTGGACTACAGGCGCCCCCCACCCCGGCTAATTTTTTTTTTTTTAGATTTCACGTGTTCTCTCCTGATTGTCCTCGCCTCGTCTGGTTCAGCGTGGCCCCGCCCCAGATTTTTTTAAAAGATTAGCTAGGAGTGGTTCCTTTAGACTGGGAGAGTGAGGCTGAAAGTCAGAGGGTGAAGTTTAAGGTTGCAAATCTCAGCACAGGCTGGGGCTCAAGAGATCTGGGTAGCAGAGGTCAGAGTTAAAAGCTCAAGGGTCATCCTGGTCACTGGGGAGAAGAGGGTTCTGGTCTGAGGTTCTGTACTGTATAACCCTGGTGCAAGGCTGGCCTTGAGAGTGGGCTCGGTAGGAGGCATCCTTTTTTGTTTTTGTTTTTTTGAGAGGGAGTCTTGCTCTGTCGCCCAGGCTGGAGTACAATGGCACGATCCCAGCTCACTACAACTCCCCCTCCCAGGTTCAAGCGATTCTCCTGCCTCAGCCTCCCGAGTAGCTGGGACTACAAGTGTGCATCACCACGCCCAGCTAATTTTTTTGTATTTTTAATAGAGACGGGGTTTCACCATTTTGGTCAGGCTGGTCTTGAACTCCTGACCTCGGGTGATTCGCTCACCTCACCCTCCCAAAGTGCTGGGATTACAGGCGTGAGCCAATGCACCTGGCCAGGGCATCCTTAAATGTGTTCTTGGTGCTGCTGTGGGGGAGTTGAGCAGGAGTTCCATCCTTCCCCCACCCCCCACCTTCTGCACTCCTGCAGTCCTATTCCTGTGAGAACCTCCTCCGCCAGTGCCCTCCCCACTCCAAGATCTGAATCCTCTGCCTCTGGGGCTTTTCTTCTTTCTTTCTCTTTCTTTCTTTCTTTCCCTCCCTCCCTCCTTCCCTTCCTTCCTTTCTTTCCCTCCCTCCCTCCCTTCCTTTCTTTCCTTCTCTCTTTCCTTCTCTCTCTCTCTTCTTTCTTTCTTTCTTTTCTTTCTTCTTTCTTTCTTTCTTTTTCTTTCTTTCTTTCTTTCCCTCCCTCCCTTTCTTTCCTTCTCTCTCTTTCTTTCTTGCTTTTTTTTTTTTTTTTTTTTTTTCCAGACAGAGTCTCACTCTGTTACACAGCCTGGAGTGCAGTGGTGCAGTCATAGCTCTCTTCAGCCTTGACCTCCTAGGCTCAAGCGATCCTTCTGTCCTCAGCCTCCCAAGTATCTGGGACTACAGACATGTGCCACTACACCCAGCTAACTTTTTGGGGTTTTCGACAGACCACAAGAATGTGCTGGCCCACTTGGCAACTCATGGCCCGGAGAATCCAAAACTGGAGATGCTGGAAAAGATCCTGCAAAGGCAATTCAGGAGCTCTGACAGCCCTCGGGGTATCATCTTCACCCGCACCCGCCAGAGCACACACTCCCTCCTGCTCTGGCTCCAGCAGCAGCCGGGCCTGAAGACCCTAGACATTCGGGCCCAGCTACTGATTGGGGCTGGGAACAGCAGCCAGAGCACCCACATGACCCAGGTGTGGGCTTCGGGGAAAGATGCTGGCGCTGGGAGGGATTCTATAGGAGAGAAGTGCGGGGAATGGTCTTCAGCACAGAGAGGTGGGGGCAGGGAGACCCTGGGGAAAGAGAAAGTTGACTATCCCCAGGCAGAGGGGCAAGGAGCTCTAGGGGAGAGGGGCGGACACTGACCTCCCCAGTGCTGAAGCCTCTCCCAGTCTGGGGGTCCTTTGGGGCAGAAGGTTGGGCATGGGGGTCTGTAGGGAAAGAGGTGGGTGATGCAGTTCCTCAGGGCAGAGGATCAGGTCTGGGGTCCCTTGCAGGAGAAGACTATGGCTTGAGAGTTGTTCCTAGACTAGAGGGGCAGGGACCCTTAGGAGTCCCTAGGGAAGATGGGGGTTGGACAATTACCTGGGAAGATGGGCAAGATCCTGGGGGTACCTGGGGATAAAGATGGGATTCAAGTACTCTAGGGAGATGGACCAAGATTGGGAGCGAGGGCCAAACCAGAAGAGGCTACTCTGGCAGGTGGAGTCAGCCTGAGCCACCTCATGTACCAGCCTCTTTCTCCTCCCTGCCCTCCGCCTGCAGAGGGACCAGCAAGAAGTGATCTGGAAGTTCCGAAATGGAACTCTGAACCTTCTGGTGGCCACGAGTGTGGCGGAGGAGGGGCTGGACATTCCACATTGCAATGTGGTGGTGCGTTATGGGCTCCTGACCAATGAAATCTCCATGGTCCAGGTACTCACATCCTCCTCCACTCAGCCGCCCTTATAGGATCCCGTGTGGGGCCCCAGCCCGACTCAGGACACCCCTTGTCTCCCTTCCCAGGCCAGGGGCCGTGCCCGGGCCGATCAGAGTGTGTACTCGTTTGTAGCAACTGAGGGTAGCCGGGAGCTGAAGCGGGAGCTGATCAACGAGGCGCTGGAGACGCTGATGGAGCAGGCGGTGGCTGCTGTGCAGAAAATGGACCAGGCCGAGTACCAGGCCAAGGTCTGCAGGCAGCCTGCACGCCCTGTGGGAGGGATGGGGAGGAGGGAGCCCCTCCCTGGCAGGTTTCTGACTGCACGCATACGTCCCCCTGTCCCCTCTACATCTCGGGGCTAACTTTGCCCACCTAGGGAAGGTTTAGATAGAGGCTGGGGTGGGGCTGCCAGGGAAGGCAGTACCTGGACTCCAGAAGGCCATAGGAACAGGCCTTGTCCAAGGCTCTTTATTTATCCTTGCCATGAGATACTTTATGTATCTGGAAGAGCTGCATTACAGCCTTTCTGGAACCAGGCAGAGGGGACGAGATAAGCCCACGTGCAGAAGATAAGCCCAGAACTAGGACTTATATCATCAGTTCCCCTGAGGCAGGGCCACCACCATCCTGCCTTGTCCAGGGTGCTCCCTGTTATCCCAGCATAATTGTTAATGATGCCCCATGACAGATACAGAAGCAGCTTTGCCTAAAATCCTTCAAGATTGAGCAGGAAAGCTTACTCCTCCCACTGTTGTCCCCCACTACTCATACTGTTTTTCTCCACAGCTGTTTTTTTTTTTTTTTTTTTTTCCTGAGACGGAGTCTCGCTCGGTCACCCAGGCTGGAGTGCAGTGGCACAATCTCCACCTCCTGAGCTCAAGCAGTTCTCTTGCCTCAGCCTCCCGAGTAGCTGGGATTACAGGCGTGCGCCACCATGCCCGGATAATTTTGTATTTTTAGTACAGATGGGGTTTCACCATGTTGCCCAGGCTGGTCTTGAACTCCTGACCTTGTGATCCACCTGCCTTGGCCTCCCAAAATGCTGGGATTACAGGCATGAATTACTGCATCATCACAGCAATAGAGCTTCTTTTAAGCCCAGGAGGCGGAGATTGTGCCACTGCACTCCAGCCTGGGTGACAGAGCGAGACTCCATCTCAGGAAAAAAAAAAAACAAAACAGCTGTGGAGAAAAACAGTATGAGTAGTGGGGGACAACAGTGGGAGGGGTAAGCTTTCCTGCTCAGTCTTGAAGGATTTTAGGCAAAGCTGCTTCTGTGAATCTGTCATGGGGCATCATTAACAATTATGCTGGGATAACAGGGAGCACCCTGGACAAGGCAGGATGGTGGTGGCCCTGCCTCAGGGGAACTGATGATATAAGTCCTAGTTCTGGGCTTATCTTCTGCACGTTCTGCAGGGAGGGTTAAGGAAAGTCTCTTCCAGGTACAATGATCTTAGGTCTTTGGGAACCTTTTGTCCCCCAAGGAACGTTCTCTTAGGCCCCAGCCATGCCTGGTGTCTCCTCCCACCCCAGATCCGGGATCTGCAGCAGGCAGCCCTGACCAAGCGGGCGGCCCAGGCAGCCCAGCGGGAGAAACAGCGGCGGCAGTTCCCAGTGGAGCACGTGCAGCTACTCTGCATCAACTGCATGGTGGCCGTGGGCCATGGCAGCGACCTGCGGAAGGTGGAGGGCACCCACCATGTCAACGTGAACCCCACCTTCTCGTGAGACCTGTGGAAGGGGCTATCGGGATGGGGGCATGGGATGGGGGCCTAGGAATCCTTCCCATCCAGACAGTGCTTTGAAGCTTTGGGAAGCTAAAGAGCATTGTAGCAAGTACTTACTCTGCATTTTCACAATAATCTGGTTAGACAGGTTTTATCCCTGTCTCCATTTTATAGGCAAGGAAATAGAGGCTCAGAGAGGCTATGTGACTTGCCCAAGTTCCCACAGCCACTGTCTGGTTGAGCAAGAACTGGAATTCAGGATACTAAGTGTCAAAAGACCACACATTGACCCTCTGGTCCTATGTACTCCGAGGATATCAAGAGAGCTTGGCCATCCCTGAGCCATCCCCCATCCGCTATCTCCTAGAAAGTAAACTTCCCCCATCCTCCATCCATTCATTATGTCAACCTCTGTGTTCCAGGCCACTGTGCCAAGGATCTTCACACGGGTTTTCTCAATTGAGGAGGTTGCATTTCAGCTAGGTCTCAATGGGTCTGGTTTGAATGTAAGCGAATGAGAAGGTAACCATGGAGGGCTGGGCGCAGTGGCTCATGCCTGTAATTCCAACACTTTGGGAGGCTGAGGTGGGTAGATCACTTGAGGTTAGGAGTTTAAGACCATTCTGGCCAACATGGTGAAACCCCTTCTCTACTAAAAAAAAATACAAAAATTAGCTGGGCGTGGTGGCCCATGCTTGTAATCCCAGCTACTTGGATGGCCGAGGCAGGAGAATCACTTGAACCCGGGAGGCAAGCCAAGATCGCACCACTGCACTCCAGCCTGGGCAATAGAGCGAGACTCTGCCTTTAAAAAAAAAAAAGCGACACCAGTTGACCTGAGTGGAAGGGACTGTGAATAATGAGATTTATTTATGTATTATTATTATTATACTTTAAGTTTTAGGGTACATGTGCACAATGTGCAGGTTTGTTACATATGTATACATGTGCCATGTTGTGTGCTGCACCCATTAACTCCCCATTTAGCATTAGGTATATCTCCTAATGCTATCCCTCCCCCCAAATAATGAGATTTAGAAAAAGACAGACTAGCCCGTGGAAGATTTGAAAGGTCAGGTGTGAAAGTGTAGCCTTTATCCAGGAGGTTCCTCTTAGGAATCTTGGATAGATTTTAAGGAACAGAATGTCAGGGCAGATTTATATTTTTAGATCACTCTAGCAGTTGGTGGAAGGATGGCTTGGGATTGGGAGTAAAAATGGAGGCAAAGAGACCCGTTAGGAGACTGTGAAGACCAGGTAACCGATGCTGAGGCTTGAACCTGGGCACAAGGGAACATGCGATGGAGGCCACACAGGTAGAACTCACCGAAGATTGGATTTCCTGGCCTGGGAAGTCTGTGCCTCTTGACCAGCAGGAAGGCCCAAGGTCCAGGCAGAGGCTTGGCCTGCAGGAGGGCATGAGATCCGGGGCTGAGGAGGGTCAATGAGGGCTGTGGCCACCCCTCTTCCTCTCCAGGATCTACTATAATGTCTCCAGGGATCCTGTGGTCATCAACAAAGTCTTCAAGGACTGGAAGCCTGGGGGTGTCATCAGCTGCAGGAACTGTGGGGAGGTAAGAGCTTAGGCTGTGTCCCAGGCGCCAGAGTCCTCAGCCCCAGTCTTCGGAGGCCCTCAGGGAGCCCTCACTAGGACACGGGAGACAGTCCCACCCCATGGCCTCCAGTCTGAAGAGGGAGGTCCAGCCCCTCCCTAAGGGAGCCCACAGTCTGTGACATCTCAGGTGGGAGGAAAAGGCCCTGTATTGAGGGAATTCCAACTTGAGGAGAGAAGCCCAGTCTGAGGCCAGAGACCCAGACCCTACCCTCTCTGTCTCACCTCCAGGTCTGGGGTCTGCAGATGATCTACAAGTCAGTGAAGCTGCCAGCGCTCAAAGTCCGCAGCATGCTCCTGGAGACCCCTCAGGGGCGGATCCAGGCCAAAAAGTGGTCCCGTGTGCCCTTCTCCGTGCCTGACTTTGACTTCCTGCAGCATTGTGCCCAGAACCTGTCGGACCTCTCCCTGGACTGACCACCTCATTGCTGCAGTGCCCGGTTTGGGCTATAGGGGGCGGGAGAGTCTGCAGCAGAGTCCAAGCCCCTCCTTCCTGAATCATCAGCTGTGGGCATCAGGCCCACCAGCCACAGAGGAGTCTTGGGCACCCTGGCTTAGGCTCCCGCAACGGGGAAACAACTGGAGGGCCAGAGCTCAGCCCAGACCTACCTTGTACACACATAGACACTTTCATATGCACTGGATGGAGTTAGAGAAACTGAGGCAAAATAATTTGCCATACTGTACTCGGAATCATGACATTCCTTCCCTACCAAGGCCACTTCTATTTTTTGAGGCTCCTCATAAAAATAAATGAAAAAATGGGATAGAAAATGTGTGATGTCTTAATTTTGTTGGAATATAATTAGTAGAAAATAAACTGCTTGTATAGTGTGCAATTGGGTACTTTTTTTTTATTTTTTTATTTGTCGAGACGAAGTTTCACTCTTGTTGCCCAGGCTGGAGTACAGTTGCACGATCTTGGCTCACTGCAACTTCCACCTCCTGAGTTCAAGCGATTCTCCTGCCTCAGCCTCCCAAGTAGCTGGGATTACAGGTGCCCGCCACCATGCCCAGCTAATTTCTTGTATTTTTAGTAGAGACGGGGTTTCACCATGTTGGCCAGGTTGTTCTCAAACTCCTGACCTCAGGCGATCTGCCTGCCTCAGCCTCCCAAAGTGCTGAGATTACAAGCGTGAGCCACCGTCCCCGGCCTGGATACGTTTTAACATGCATATCCTCCACGATCAAGATTATGAACATAGCCATCATCCTCAAAATGTCCTGTTTCTTCCAGTGGAATTTTCAAAGAACAACAAAAGTTTCCTGGTTCCCCATTGCAATCCATACCTCTCACCCTTCCCCATCCAATGACCTGCTTTGTAATTTTTAGTGTTAAAAGTGTTTGGTTTTTTTGAGACAGAGTCTCGCTCTGTTGCCCAGGCTGGAGTGCAATGGCGCGATCTCAGCTCACTGCAACCTCTGCCTTCAGGGCTCAAGTGATCCTCCTGCCTCAGCCTCCCAAGTAGCTAGGATTACAGGTGCCTGCCACCATGTCTGGCTAATTTTTGTATTTTTGGTAGAGACAGGGTTTCGCCATGTTGGCCAACAGGCTGGTCTCAAACGCCTGAGCTCAGGTGATCCACCCACCTCGGCCTCTTAAAGTGCTGGGATCACATGAATGAGCCACTGGGCCCGGCCTTGTTTTTTTTGTTTTTGTTCTTATTTTGTTTTTGAGACAGGGACTCGCTCTGTCGCCCAAGCTAGAGTACCGTAGTACAATCGTGGCTCACTTCAGCCTTGACCTCCCAGGCTCAAGCAATCCCCCCACCTCAACCTCCCTGGTACCTGGGACTACAGATGTACACCACCACACCTAATTTTTTGGGGGTAGAGAGGCAGTGTACAGACAAGGTCTCACTATGTTGCCTAGGCTGATCTCCAACTCCTGGGCTCAGGTAATCCTCCCAAAGTGCTGGGATCACAGGCATGAGCCACTGTGCCTGACCTAGTGTTAAAAGTTTTAGGCCCGGCGTGTTTTCTCACGCTTGTAATCCCAGCACTTTGGGAGGCCGAGGCGGGCAGATCACCTGGAGTCAGGGGTTGGAGACAAGCCTGGCCATTTCGGTGAAACCCCATCTCTACTAAAAATTACAAAATGCGGGCGGGCCACGTAATCCAGCACTTGGAGCCGAGGCGGGGATCACGAGTCAGAGACGACCACGTGAACCCCGTCTCTACTAAAATACAAAAAAACTAGCCGGGTGGGGGGCGCTGGTCCAGCACCGGGGTGAGCGGGGGCGCGGGAGGCGGGGCAGGAGCGAATCGCCCACGCACTCCAGCTGGGACAGGCACTCCGTCCAAAAAAAAAAAAAAAAAAAAAAAAAAAAATAGCTCGCGTGTGCAGGCTCCTGTAATTCCAGCTACTCAGGAGGCTGAGGCAGGAGACTCGCTTGAACCTAGGAGATGGAGTTTGCAGTGAGCCGAGATCATGCCACTGCACTGCAGCCTGGACAACACAGTAAGACTCCGTCTCAAAAAAAAAAAAAAGGAAGTTTTAAACACTCCTCTTTAATAGCTCTCCTAAGCCTTATTCATAAAGGGTATCAACAGTCTGAACTTGAGGCCCATCAAGAGTGTGAGGGCTTCCTGCTCCCCCTACCCCATAATAACTTCCAACCCCGATGTTCCCCTCTCTACCTTCCCTTAACCCTCAGGTCATCTCCCCTAGGCTGGGGAAATGCTGAGATCCAGGGTTTGAGGGGTGGGCTCAGGTAGGCATGGGGGTGGGGAAAATTACAAAGGCCTAAATTTTCTGTTCTCATTTTAACAAGAAAGAAAAAGAAAGGCAAGATCTAGGTTGCTTCATCAGGGAAAGGGCTATTTCTGTAGTACAAGGCCCAGCAGGCAGGAGACACCTTCAAGAGGAAGGGAGGGGGCTAGGGCAGAGATTTGAGAGCAGGATGGCAGTCCTTCCTGCCATCCAAACCCCTTCCCTCCTGCTACATTCTTGGTTCTGTCCCTAGGTAGATGAGAAATGCACCTTCTCTTCTCCCAGCATTTTCTTTTTTCTGTAGGCCTCTTGTCTGATTGAGGGCTGAAATGCTCGCTCCCGCCTTTTTGGCTACCATCTCCCATAGAGAGTGTACCCCTCTTTCTCAAGGCCCCCTTCCTCCTCCCCTCCAAGTGTCCTTGGCCCTGGATCCAGGAGTCTCCTTCCTCCTCCCTCCTGTCCCATCTCCAGCTGCCTTCCCGGGGGGAGAGTTGCCCATCCGCTCCCCACTTTGCCTTCAGTTAGTATACCGCCTGCCAGCAACGTGCCTTTTACAGGTCAATAAAATTAGCGACTGGGGGCAGAGGGAGGGGGCAGGGGCTCAGGGGTGCTAAGCTCAAAGGCCTTGAATGTGGCTAGACTCACGGAGTCAGGACGCCTGTCATTCCAGGGCTAACCAGTGACAGCTGGGGGACCTGGGCTGGCGCTGGGGGCGGAGGAGGGGCTGTGTGGCAGGGAGAGAGATGGGCTGAGGATAAAGATGGTCTGGGTGCCCAATGGCCCCCTCAGTGGCCTAAGCCCCCGCACAGCTGAGCCCTGGAGAGGGCACCCTACCTTTAGAGGAGTGTCCCGTCTCACACCCACCCTGCCAGGCCCGAAGAGCTCAGATGGAAGGGGACTCAGGCCAGGAGAGGTTTCTGAGCTTTCTTCTTTGCGTGAGGGGTCTTTATATGAAGTCACCGGCTCCAGGGCATCTGGGCAAGGCTGTCTGAAGCGGGGGATTTCCACCCGCCCCCCGCACCCCCCGGAGTCCTAACTTCCCAGCCTTCAGAACTCGAGCTCCGGGCCCTCCCTGTGGCCCAGATGCTCTCCCGGGACTTCCCACCTGAATGAGCCCGCGCACCCCACCGGCGGGGCCTCGAGGAGGGGCCGGCCCGGCTCCCCCTCCCAGCCCCGCCCCTGCCCCGCCGGGCCCCGCCCCTCCCAGCCAGCCCGACACGCAGCGTTCCCAGCCAGGCGAGAGCAGGTGGCCGCGGCGGGCTCCGTCTCTGCCCCGCAGGTAAGATGGCGACGCGGGCTAGTCCACGCCGAGGACCTCGAGGGCAGCGCGGGAGAACGAGGCAGCCCCTTCCACCTGTCCGGTCCTCTCGCCTCAAAACTGGGGGACTCCAAGGGACAGTGAGGATATCCCTATCTCGGCTCTGCGCGCGGACGTTGGGCATCTGCTGGGCGGGACTAAACTCTGGGGCAGTTAGAGGGTCCTGGCTGGTTATCCCTGATGCCAGGCGGGCTCCAAAGGATGGAAAAGAAAGAGCCGGGCATTAGACACACAGCTTTCTGGAATGGGGCAGGTTGGGGATGGTGACGACGGGGCTCCGGAGTAAGGAACCTCATTGACTGAGAGTGCGCCATGCCTCATCCAAGGGCAGCCTCTTCCCCACCCTAGAGGGTGATGGCTTGACCCAAACGGCTTCTGTTCCGTGGGCTAATGAGGTAAGAGCCGCCGCATAGCTGAGCTGGGGCCTGGGTTTTCTAATGAGCCCCAGGGCACCTGCATCATTTATTTACATCTGGGTACAGGGGGGTGAGCAGGGGATTACCCCGATGGCCTAGGGAACCCAGAAAGTCTGGGAACTCAGTAGCTCTTTTCTGTGTCTGTGTCACAGAGCCGGCTGGGGAAGATGATCACAGATGTGGCCTTATTGTAGACAGGGGAGCATTTGCACCCTCAGTGTTGGGATTTGGGCTGTAGGAAAGGGGTTCTGCCTCCCAGGACCTCGAGGAAGCCTTCCTGGAAGAGGAGGACCTGGGCTAACAGCTTCAATGTGATGCTCAGAGCTCTGAGCCCCTAAGGAGAGGCAGCCTTTGGGTCATGGTGCTGGGTTGAAGTAGAGCAGAGGACCCTGGATTATAGAACAAAGGGAAGTCAGGACATTGCTGTCTGGGTCCAGCTGGGACCCCAGGGACCTTCCTGAGATCGTCACAAGCCTTTGGACAGACACGGGTGACAATGAGGGGAGGGGGGCTTGTCTGTCTAGATTCCCCATTCCATTGCCTCATTCCACCACACAAACCATCAGAGGCAGAAGTTCGTTCTCTTATCTGACCTTCATGCCTTCTGGGTCTGTGCCAGCTTCTTACTTCTGGCAGGCCATGTGCTCTAGTGGAAAGAGTGGGGGCTTTGGGGTCAGTTAGAGCTGAGTTCTGACACCTCTACCTACTGCGTGACCTTGAACAAGTTTCTTAACCTCTTTGAGTTCATTTAATCACCTGTAAAATGGGATAATAATAGAACCCACCTCATAGGGTGGCTGCAAGGGTTAAATGAGGGTACACATGTAGAGCACTTAGCACAGTGCCTGGAGCCTGGCGAGGGCTCAGAAAGTATGTGTCCCCTCATGTGTCGGACAGCAAAGCTGATCTGCAGGGGGTGAGAGTGAGCAGGGGAGGGGGGAGTGGAAGGGTTTTTTTTTTGTTTTTTTTAGCTAAGCTTGGCTAGAAAGAGTGCCCTTCACTGCACACCCCCCCACCAGCCCCTGCCCCCTGCTGGTTCCTGGATCTCTGGACCTGTCTGGGCTGCCCAGGGCCCCTCACCTTCTCCCCTTTTAGTCATCTTGTTTGTGTTGCCTTTTGTCTCTGTAGAAGGGAGAGAGTCCCCCTGCCCCGCCCAAGGCAGGGACCAGTACCAGCAGGAGCTCACTTGGGGCTGTGCCTCAGTGGAACAAGCTCTGGCTTGGAGACCCAACCTGAAAAAAACGCCCTCTTGTCATCACTGCTCTGCCCTCCCCACCTCCAGGAGTTGGGATCAAGCTGCACTACATTTTTCCAGGAAGATAAATAATACAAGTGACTGAAAGTCCTGTTTGGGGATTGTCCAAGCTGTCCTCCAATGAAAGGATAGCTTCAGGCCCTGGCCTGATCTCTAGGCTGCCAGGGAAGGCTGAGTTCAGTAGCACCCTTAAACCTGGGCAAGGGAGGGAGTGCCCATGCCTTAAGCTGGGGGCTTTCAAAGGCTCCACTCTGGCCCTCCTGCTGCCAGTCCTCTCCCTGTGGGATGAGGCATCAGCAGGGCCGAGGGGATGAGACTGTGAGTCCCCTCCAAGACCACATTCTCCATACCTGTGACTCTGGATGTCCATGCCCAGATGGTCACCATCTGGCTCCCGGCCCATGCCAGCCTCTTCTCTAGGCCTGTCCGCCTCAGGACAGGTTATGCCAATAGTGTGTGCACCCCTAGGGACAGTGAAGGGACAGCTATTTGCAGGGGCTGTGGATGGAGCAAGGACATGAGGCTGGGTGTCCTTATACATGCACAAGAGTCCCTTGTGGTGCAGACAGGACCCGGCAGCAGGAAGGGGGTGGCCAGGGTGCGAGTGAAGCTGTCTCCTCTGCACAGAGTCGTTCTGATGTGTAAAGCTCAGGAGGCAGACAAATCCAAATTTGTATCTGGTCCTCCAGGTTGTTAGTGAAGGTGTATTTGTCAGGGTGAGAGGTTAGAACATATTTCACAGTTTGCTGGCTTGATTTATAACTTTTAAATATTTAGATATATGTCTGTGGGCCACCAGTTGTCCCCTTGCCCCAGGCCCTGTGAGTGTTCCAGGTGGGCCTGGCTGGGCCTGTGACTTCAGCTGCCATTTGGTTAATTCCTTCCCCACTTTCCTTGTCCCCCAGTAGAGTAGCACCCCCATAAAACTGGGCTTAGAACATGCTTACCTGGACCAGGAAGGAGTTTCAAGGTGAAATGAAGATTGTCAGTTGTCACCAACAAGTAGTTCCCCTGTGGGCCTCCTGACCTCATTATCCACCACAAAACTGGGACAATTTATTTTTTAAATGTCCTGTGACGCTTGAGAGGGAAGGGCTGGGGAGGAGAGGTTACTTCTCTCCTGTGTGTGGTGAGGGTGTGGGTCACTGGACCCCAGGAGCAAGGAGGGAGCTAACTGGGGCCGCAGCAGCAGGTGGGATGGAAGCTAGCCTGGGGGAAAGCCAGGGTTGGACCCCACCATCCCTCCGGCTGCCCTTCTCAGAGGGAGCTGCGCCTTGCAGCCCGGGAGGGGCCATGTGTCTATCATGTGGGTTCTCCCGTGAGTTTAGAGTTTGGGCTTGGGACAGGGGAGACTGTGGGGTCAGCTGGCTAGGCGGCGGGGGTCATCCCCAGCGGGAAAGAATGGCACGCTGGTGTTGACTGTAGTCAAGTGCCCTGTGGCACCTGGACACACCGTCTGTTCAGAAGAGGCATGAAACCTTTTTTGTGGCTGTCTCTGCTCACTCATTGTTTCTGATTGGGCTATTTGAGGAACAGCCTGCCACGCTGGCCTCATTAGCATTGTGAGGCTCTTGATGGAACTGGATCCACGCACATGCACACACACTCACAAACTACTCAGGTATGCATGCCCGCCTGCACTAACCCCCAGAGGTCTGTGTATAGGGTTGTGCGCTCCTAAACCCCACCCCAGGTCAGACCCACCCTGACACACATGGCTTGTGATGCCCATACCTTCACCCCAGTCACACTCTCACTGTCCCTTATTGGTGACTTTTCATTCACCTTGGGTGACCCGCCGGCTCCAGTGGCCAAGGGCTGGCTTACTAGAGGGTGGCTGGGGGCCAGATGCCAGCAGCGGTTGGTTAAGCTTTGGGGACAGGAGGCAGCAGCATTGCCCTGGTGAGGCCACCCCCAGTGGGGCTCGACCCCCAAGCACTTTGGCTTCCCCACGTCTCCCAGGAGAGTGTCTCCGGGTCCTGAGGCCATTTGTCCTTGTGTAGTTCTCGTGAGCCTCTTTCTGCTTCGGCCTGTGTGTCTGGCCCCGCGCCTCCTGTGTGCTCCCCATCTGTCCTTTCCCCTCTCCTGACCCTGTCCTTTGCTATGTCTGTCTCTCCTCTCCACCGGTCTAGCTCTTTTTTCTGTGAGTCTTTCTTTGTCTTTTCTTCTTCCTTTTTCTCTGCCTCCTCTGTCTACCCCTTCTCTCTCTGTCCCTCTCTCTCACACTCCCACTCTCAGTGTCTGACTGCGTGGCTATCTCTCTGGGTGGGTCTTTCTGTATCTTCACCTCTCTCTATATCTGCCTGTCAGTCTGGACATGGATCCCTCTCACTCTCTGCCTTAGTCTCTTGAGGAGTCTCGGGAAAAGGACAGCCAAGAGTCCTGAAAGAAGGTGACAGCCAGGCACAGTGGCTCATGCCTGTAATACCAGCACTTTGGGAGGCTGAGGTGGGCGGATCACCTGAGGTCAGAAGTTCGAAACCAGCCTGGCCAACATGGTGAACCCCCCGTCTCTACTAAAAATACAAAATTAGCCGGGCATGGTGGTGCATGCCTGTAATCTTAGCTACTTGGGAGGTTGAAGTGGGAGAATCGTTTGTACCTGGGAGGCAGAGGTTGCAGCAAGCCAAGATTGTGCCATTGCACTCCAGCCTGGGCAACAAATGTGAAACTCTATCTCAAAAAAAAAAAGATGATAATGCCTCCCAGGGGGCCATGATCACTTCCAGGCCCCTCCACTGCCAGGCAAGGAGGCAGGAAAGGGAATATCATATCCTAGGGAGAGTGGATGGGCCGAGCCGCAGTGGCTCACACCTGTAATCCCAGCACTTTGGGAGGCCAAGGTGGGTGGATTGCTTGAGGTCAGGAGTTAGAGATCAGCCTGGCCAACATGGTGAAACCTCATCTCTGCTAAAAAAGTACAAAAAATTAGCCTGGCTTGGTGGTGGGTACCTTTAATCCCAGGTACTCGGGAGGCTGAAGCGGGAGAATTGCCTGAGCCTGGGAGGTGCAGGTTGCAGTGAGCCAACATCGTGCCACTGCACTCCAGCCTGGATGACACAGTGAGACCCTCTCTCAAAATAAATAAATAAATAAAGTAAAAAAAAAAAAAATAAAGAGCTGATGGCTCATCTCCTCCAACTCCTCTGTTGAGAACTCCGGGGTTTTGGCTCCGAACTCTGAAACATTCTTCAGTGATGAGGCCCGGGGTCATAGGCCTGGGAGCAGGGCTGGGGGTCCAGAGTCATCACTCTGGGAGATAAGGGCTAGAGCCCCTTGTCTGTCTGGTTGACCTGATTGACCTTGAACTGAGGGAAGGGCGTTGGGACTTGGAGTCTCCCTCAGAAGAGGCGTTGACCAGAGTGGGGCTGAATCGACGCTTTTCTTTCTCCTGGAAGGAGCCAAGCTCAGCCCACCCACCCCAGGCCCCAGCTTCCTGCTCCAAACCACGGCTGTGCTCCCCACCCTGTTCCAAATATTTCTGCCAACTGCCCCCGGCCGAGGGGCCTGTTTAAACAGCCTCCCTGCCCTCTCCTGGCCTCCCCACCTCTGTGGCCTCCCCATCGCTCCCACGGCTGCTTGCACAGGAGCCGCTGTGTTGGCTGTTTGTTTATTTGATTAAGATTTCCTTGGGTGGGGCAAGGACTGACTCCACAGGTCCTTCTTCTCACTTTAGATGCCCAGGCAAGAGGCCAGACCCAGCTTCGGCATTGCCCCCTGCCCTGTCCAGCCTTCCCGGGACCCCCCACTCCCCGATGTCTCTCCTACATCCCAAGCCCCAGACTTCTCTACCCTTCTGATCTCAGCTCTGTTCAGTCCCACATCTGATGCCAGCTGACCCCCTCCCCGGCCCCAAAGTTGAGTGCTCTGGCCCTGGAGGGCAGGATGGGAATGGGACACTCCCCATCCCCTTGCTGAGAGGAGAGGAAATGCCAGGAAAAGGCATTGGGAACAGGAACCCTTGGGTTTTCTAGGGGTTCCTAAAGAGGGACACATGGGGTGTGGTCTTTGGAATGCGGGAGAAGCCTGCCCACTCTCCCTGTTGGCGGAGGCTTGAGCCAGTCCTCCAGTGAGACTTTAGCAGATGAATAATTCTCTAATGGGCTCGGGGCCCCTGCAAGAATCCATTTCCAGAACAATCTCCCTAGGACCCCGAAGGGCCTCCTATCCCCTGATTTTGTACAGAACTTTGCAGTATACAGAACTGCCTCATCCCATCCTATGAGCACCTGCGGAGATCAAAATTCTCTCTTTATTTTTTTTGACACGAATCTCGCTTGCTCTGTTGCCCGAGCTGGAGTGCAGTGGCGCAATCTCAGCTCACTGCAACCTCCCCCTCCCAGGTTCACAAGATTCTCGTGCCTCAGCCTCCTGAGTAGCTGGGATTACAGGCACATGCCACCATGCCCAGCTAATTTTTTGTATTTTTAGTAGAGACAGGGTTTCACCATGTTGTCCAGGCTGGTTTCGAACTCCTGAGCTCAGGTGATCCACCCACCTCGGCCTCCCAAAGTGCTAAGATTACCGGCATGAGCCTCTGTGCCTGGCCAAGATCAAAGTTCTTTTTGTAGATGATGAAAGCTCAGAGAGCAAAGGAACTTTCACAGAGTCAATCTTCTAGCGGAACTTGGACTGGAACCTGGGTCTCCTCACCCCTCACAGCCAGGGCTCCTCGCCGGACCATGCTGGAGCTGCTCCTTCGACTAAAAGAGTCACAGGCTGCAGTCACCCCTGGCTCTCCCTAAATCTCCCCTCACCCAGATCTCCTCTACCTTCACACACCAAGCAAGACTCCTGGCCCGAGTCTCTGGCTGGGAGGTGAATATAGGGGCAGGTAGCATTCTTGTGACCTTATTCTGAAATGTGCTGTCCTAGTTAGCAGCTTCCTGAGGGGTGAGGGACACAAGAAGCTTTTAGAGATGGTTTCAACCCTCTGGGTGCTAATTGGGAATGAGACTCTCCCTAGGTTGAGACTGGGGACAGCTATTCTGGGTCTGCAAGATGAGGTGTGGGGGTGGAGAGGCCAGAGGGGGGGATCAGGAAGTTTCCCCAAATAGCCTGGCCTGAAGCCACATGTGGGAGCCAAGCCCCAAGGAGGTGGCCCAGATGAAGGGGTGGAGGGGGAGCTGTCCAGTTGGCACATGGGCCTGACCCTTGGGAAGCTGGGCATAGGGCAAAACTCAGGAGCAGGACTGGTTTTGTTTCCTTTTTTCTTTTTTTGTTTGAGATGAAGTCTTGCTCTGCCACCCAGGCTGGAGTAAAGTGGTGCGTTAACAGCTCACTGCAGCCTCCGCCTCCCAGGCCCAAGCAATCCTCCCGCCCCAGCCCTCAGTCCAGAGCCTCACGAATAGCTGGGACTACAGGCACACACCTGGGTAATTTTGTTACATTTTCTGTAGAGACAGGGGTCTCCCTCTGTTGCCCAGACTGGTTTCAATCTCTCCTGCCTCAGCCACCCAAAGTGCTAGGATTACAGGCTCATGCCTGTAATGCCACCATGTGCAGCCAGTCTTCTCTTTGTTCTCCCACTGAAATGGGCTTCCCTGGAACTTGATGTCATAAGTGGGTGTGTCTCTATCCTGTCCCAGCCCCTACCCCCAAGCCCCAGCCTACTGTCCTAGCTCTCACCCCAGTGACACTGATTTACTCATTCATTTAACCAATATTTATTGAGCACCTACTATGTGTTATACTTGCTAGCCTCTGCCCTGGGAATTCAAGGAGGAACAAGACAGGGTTCCAGGAGGGAACAAGATAGGTTCTCAAGAGGGAATAAGAGGCCGGGTGTGGTGGCTCACATCTGTAATCCCAGCACTTTGGGAGACCAAGGTGGGTGGATCACTTGGGGTCAGGAGTTCAAGACCAGCCTGGCTAACATGGTGAAACCCCATCACTAACTAAAAATACAAAAATTAGTGCGTGGTGGCGCATGCCTGTAATCCCAGCTACTCAGGAGGCTGAAGCAGGAGAATCGCTTGAACCCGGGAGGCGGAAATTGCAGTGAGCCGAGATCGCGCAATTGCACTCCAGCCAGGGCGACAGAACGAGACTCCATCTCAAAAAAAAGGGAATAAGAGGAAATGGGAAGGAAGGAAATCTACCCTAGAGAGAGCAATGCAGGAAGGCGTCTTTCAGAGGTGATAGTTAAATATCAGCCATGAGAAGGGGGAGGGAGGGGTCAGAAGGAAAAGAGCACTCAAGGCAGAGAGAACAAGCTTTGAGAAAGCTCCCAAGTAAGGGGAAACTCACTGTGCTCCAGCGACAGAAAGAGCCCAGTGTGGCTGGAAGGTGGGAGATATAGGAAACAGATCAGAGGGGCATAGGATATTTTAACCACTACGGATATTTTGACCCTAAGGATGTTTTGAATGCAAACATTTTAAACCAAAACATACCAACACTGAAAATGTTTTAAGAAGGTGTTCTCCAGCTTGAACTCTATTCATCCAACTTAATTCTTTGATCAGATTTTCGTTTTTCCCCTGTAGTACAGTTAAACAAATGTCCATGTTTTTCATTCTTTTGTAATTTTACTGAAGCTGTTTTCATCAGCATTGATTCTGTACACATTTTGCTGCTGAGATTGGAGGCATCCATCAGTGTGGGGGCTGCAGGCTCTTGACACGAGTTTCTGCCATTGTGTGATTGACTGAGTAACCCCATCCCATTTTGGAAGATTTAAATTGAAACCAAAAAAAAGATTCATGGTCAAGATTTGATTCTTTTGTGCATTTTAGTCAACAATGAGTTTTCTTATATCCAGTTCTAGCCATCCTTAGTGTTACTTCTACCCGTAATATTTTTAGGTGGAGAGTTGTATTTATATCTCAGTTAATCTGTGGGAGGAGTCAGGTGGAAGGGGTGGACTGGGAGAGAAGGGCTTGGGGGAGGGGAAAGGCCCGGATCTTCCAGGCTGGGGTAAGCATTCTCCTAAAGCAAAGGGTGAAGCCTTTAGAGCTTTTATCCCAGAGCATGATATGATCAGATTTGCCTTTATTTTTATTTATTTATTTATTTAGAGACAGGGTCTTATTCTGTCCCCCAGACTGGAGTGTGGTGGTGTGATCACGGCTCACTGCAGCCTTGACCTCCCAGGTTCAAGCTATCCTCCCACCTCAGCCTCCTGAGTAGCTGGGACTATAGGCGTGCACCACCACACCCGGCTAATTTTTGTATTTTTTGTAGAGATGGAGTTGCCCAGGCTGGAGAGTTGCCCTTTTAATAGTCTCCCTCTGGCTGTGTGAAGATGGGACTTCGAGGGAGAGGAAGTGGGGAAGTAGAGGCAGGGAGACCAGTGAGGAGGCTGTTCTGCCAGTCCAGGTGGTAAAGAGAAGTGAACTGGGCCAGGCATGGTGATGTGCGTGCCTGTAGTCCCAGTGTGTTGAGAGGCCAAGGCGGGAGGATCGCTTGAGGCCAGGAGGTCGAGGGTGCAGTGAGCTGTGATCGCACCACTGCACTCCAGCCTGGGCGACAGGTTACAGATACAGTATGGGGTAAAAAAGGGCAGGGTAATCTCTGTCCCACTCCCCAGGATCCCACCGCTGCCCTCCCCCAACATGCAGAATGCCCTTGCTGCCGTTCCCACACCCTTAGCTCCCTGCTCCTGGTATTTGAGGCAGCTTGGAGCCCTTCCCCCCAACACCCAGGCTCTGGCCACTTGGAGTTTGCACAGAGTCGAGACCAGAACTGGGGTGTTTCCCTTGGAGGTTTCTCCTTCTTTGCACTGAGGGAGAGTCGGGGATGCCCTGCTGAGGTTGGGGTGGGGGATGGAAGGGATGGGAATGGCCCTGGGATCCACCTACCTCGAGTCCCGTGGCTGGAGCCGCCCAGGCGGCCACGGACCTGGCGGTGAAACAGACCCAGACACAGGGCGCTTGTCCGGCCATGCTCCGCCCTCTGGGTGCGACACTGGGCAGGGGGACAAAGGGGCCTCTGTCAGTGTGGGGCACTGCGCCCACCCGGGCTGGGCCAGGCGCCTGAGGAGGGAGGGAGGTGACCTGGGGGTGCTGGAAAGAGAAGGTTGAAGGGAGACAGACCTCAGGTTTGAGTGCCATCTGGGCAAGTCTCTTCCTCTCTGGATCCTCAGTCTCCTCACCTGTAAAGTGGAAATCTCAGTCCCAACCTCCCAGACCCGGCATCAGCAGGACCGACCTTGTTGATTGACTACACTTGTGTTATTTAGCAAACATATGTAATGATTACCACGTGCCTGGTTGCTAAACACTTTATAAATATTGACTCAGGTAATCCTCATAACGACCCTCTAAGAGTGTTGATTAAAAAAAAATTAACCATTTAAAGAACTAAAGTTCGTTTTATTCAGAAGTCTTACAGAGGACTATAGAGCAAGGCCTACAGCCCTAAAACAGTTTTGTCAGACTGTTTTAAATCAATGTTTTAGCTTATAGTTTATACATAGGTAGTGGGGGTTCAGTATGTGCAAAATGACATCAAAATTTCGCTGTAAGAGTATATTGGTTATAGATTACAGATGTATAATCACTAACTCTGTCAGATATTATGTGCAACAAAAGGCAAGGACTACGGTTATTTTATTTTTATGGAGACAGGGGTCTTGCTATGTTCCCCTGGCTGGTCTTAAGCTCCTGGCCTCAAGTGAACGTCCTGCCTCGGATTCCCAAAGTGCTGGGATTTACAGGCGTGAGCCACTGTGCCTGGCTAGGACTGGGGCCATTGATCTTTTAAGGAATATAGTGATTCAGGCAAGAGATGTGGGGCGGTGGGAGGTGCTGTGTTTTATCTTGTTTTGTCTTTAAAACTCTTTTCAGAGAGCTGCATATAAGCACAGAGTCAGGGACTTTGTGAAATTATCCTGGTAAGCAGAAATGAGCAAATGGCCTCTGATGTTTGTTACTTTGTGTCACAAGTTTTTTCTTTTGGTCATAAATCAGCTGCCTGGTTGTATTTAAAAGACAAGTGCTGATTGTGTCAGGTAACTAGGAAGCCTCTTTTTTCAGGAAGATTGATTGTTTTCAGTTGTAGTTCTAAGCAATGAGCACTAGTCCCAGCGTGCGTATATGCCTACTTATTGGAAAACACACTTTGAATTGCATTTATTTTTTAATTAGCATGATCTAGGTTTTCATCAACATTGTCTTTTTTTGTACTTAACACTTTAATAGGGCTATTACAAGGATATTATAGATCATACATAGCAGTATATGCTTAATAGTATTAAGGCTGGGCACGGTGCCTCATGCCTGTAATCCCAGCACTTTGGGAGGCTGAGGTGGGCAGATCACCTGAGGTCGGGAGTTCAAGACCAGCCTGACCAGTGTGGAGAAATCCTCGTCTCTACTAAAAGTAGAGAGTAGCTGGAATGACAGGCTCACACCACCATGCCCAGCTAATTTTTGTATTTTTAGTAGAGACAGGGTTTCTCCATGTTGGCCAGGCTGGTCTCGAACTCCTGACCTCAGGTGATCCGCCTGCCTCGGCCTCCCAAAGTGTTAGGATTACAGGCGTGAGCCACTGCGCCTGGCCTTAGAGTTGTTTTTTTTTTAATTTATTTATTTATTTATTTAAGACAAAGTCTCACTCTGTTGCCCAGGCTGGAGCGATCTCAGCTCACTGCAACTTCTGCCTGCCTGGTTCAAGCAATTCTCGTGCCTCAGCCTCCCAAGTAGCTAGGCTTACAGGCGTACACCATCACACCCAGCTAATTTTTGTATTTTTAGTAGAGACGGGGTTTCACCATGTTGCACAGGCTGGTCTCGAACCCCTGACCTCAGATGATCTGCCCACCTTGGCCTCCCAAAGTGCTGGGATTACAGGCGTGAGCCACTGCACCCAGCCAGTTTTTTAAATTTAAATTTAAATGTATTGTTATTATTATTTTTCGAGACAAGATCTTGCTCTGCTGCCCAGGCTGGAGTTCAATGGCACAATCATGGCTCACTGCAGCCTCAACCTCCCTGGCTCAAGCAATCCTCCCACCTCAACTTCCCAAGTGACCGGGACCACATGCGTGTGCCACCATGCCTGGCTAATTTTTTAAAAATGTTTTGCAGAGGCCGGGTGTGGTGGCTCACGCCTGTAATCCCAGTACTTTGGGAGGCTGAGGCGGGTGGATCATGAGGTCAGGAGTTCAAGACCAGCCTGGCCAAGATGGTGAAACCCCATCTCTACTAAAAACACAAAAAATTAGCCAGGCGCAGTGGCAGATGCCTGTAATCCCAGCTACTCGAGAGGCTGAGGCAGGAGAATCGCTTGAACTTGGAGGGCGGAGGTTGCAGTGAGCTGAGATCGCGCCACTGCACTCCAGCCTAGGCAACAAAGTGAGACTCTGTCTCAAAAAAAAAAAAATGTTTTGCAGAGGCCCAGCACGGTGGCTCATGCCTGTAATCCTAACACTTTGGGAGGCTGAGGTGGGTAGATTGCCTGAACTCAGGCATTTGAGACCAACCTGGGCAACATAGCGAAACCCTGTCTCTACTAAAAATACAAAAAAAAAAAACAGAAAAAAATTAGCTGGACGTGGTGGTGCACACTTGTAGTCCCAGCTACTCAGGAGGCTGAGCCACAAGAATCGCTTGAACCTGGGAGGTGGAGGTTGCAGTGAGCCGACATTGTGCCACTGCACTCCAGCCTGGGTGACAGAGGGAGACTCTGTCTCAAATTTAAAAAAAATGTTTTGCAGACAGGGTCTCCCTGTGTTGCCCAGGCTGATCTTGAACTCCTGGACTCAAGCAATCCTTCTGCCTTGGCTTCGCAAAGTGCCGGGATTACAGATGCACGCCACCACGCCCGGCTAATTTTTGTATTTTTAGTTGAGACGAGGTTTCACCATGTTGGTCAGGCTGGTCTTGAACTCCTGGCCTCAGGTGATCCACCTGTCTCGGCTTCCTAAAGTGCTGGGATTACAGGTGTGATCTACCGCACCCGGCCCAGATCTTTATAAATTTTAAATAGTGTTTAAAGTTATATAAATAACATATCTATATAAAATATAGAAAAGATTTAACATAATTAAAATTATGACTGGCCAGCCATGGTGGCTCACACCTGTAATCCCAGCACTCTGGGAGGCCGAGGTGGGAGGACGGCTTGAGCTCAGGTGTTCGAGATCAGCCTGGGAAACATAGCAAGACTCCATCTCTAAAAAAAAATTTTTTTTTAAATTAGCTGTGCATGGTGATGTATGCCTGTAGTCAAAGCTACTTGGGAGGTTGAGGCAGGAGGATTGTTTCAGCCCAGGAGGTGGAGGCTGCAGTGAGCCGTGATCATACCACTGTACTCTAGCCTGGGCAACAGAGTGAGACCCTGTCTCCAAGAAAAAATAAAATAAAATTATGATTGATAATATATTAGATTTTTATGAACTAATATAATTGTGAAACATTGATATTAATAACACTCATAAATATAACTGAAAGATCTATTATTATTTATTATTTGACAATGTCTTTTATATAAGTCTATTTAGTTTAAAAAGGCTTAATTTAGGATTTTGATCTTGGAGAAACCTGACAAAGATGTCAAAATGTTTAAAACACTTCATCAAAACAGAATCATAGGTCATTCTAAAATAATAGTTTTTTGTTTGGTTTTGGTTTTTTTTTTTTTTTTTTGAGACAAGCTCTGTTGCCCAGGCTAGAGTGTAGTGGTCTGATAATAGCTCACCGCAGCCTGGAACTTCTGGGCTCAAGCAATCTGCCCTCATAGGTTGGACTACATTTATGTGCCACCATGCCTAGCTTTTTTTTTTTTTTTTTTTCAGATATGAGGTCTTTTTTTTTTTTTTTTGAGTTGGAGTCTTGCTCTGTAGCCCAGGCTGGAGTACAGTGGCGCAATCTCGGCTCACTGCAAGCTCCGCCTCCCGGGTTCAGGCCATTCTCCTGCCTCAGCCTCCCGAGTAGCTGGGACTACAGGCGCCCACCATCACGCCCAGCTCATTTTTTTGTACATTTGGTAGAAACGCGGTTTCACCATGTTAGCCAGGATGGTCTCCATCTCCTGACCTCATGATCCGCCCACCTCGGCCTCCCAAAGTGCTAGGATTACAGGCATGAGCCACCGCGCCCGGCCCAGATATGAGGTCTTGATATGTTCAGCCCAGACTAGTCTGGGACTCCTGGCCCCAAGCAAACCTCCCATCTCAGCCTCCTAAAATGGTGGGATTATAGGTGTGAGCCACTGCATTCAGCCAAATAATATTTATTTAACCAGAGTGATAAATGGCTTTAAAAGTGGCTGGGTATGGTGGCTCACGCCTGTCATCTCAGCACTTTGGGAGGCCGAGGCAGGTTGTTCACCTGAGGTCAGGAGTTCAAGAACAGCCTGGTCAACATGGCAAAATGCCATCTCTACTAAAAATATAAAAATTAGCCTGGCGTATTGGTGGACGCCTGTAATCCCAGCTACTTGGGAAGCTGAGGCAGGAGAATCACTTGAATCTGGGAGGCAGAGGTTGCAGTGATCTGAGATCACACCATTGCACTCCAGCCTGGGCAACAGAGTGAGACTCTGTCTCAAAAAAAAAAAAAAAAAAAAGACTTATATAGAAAGTTACATGGATGTAAAAACTTTAGTTCTTTTAAAGTTTAGTTTTTTTAAGTAATCAAAAACTTAATAAAGACAACACAGGATTTTCTTGGTAAAATGTAAAATCTTTGTTTTTTGGGCCAGTTACCAGAAAACAAAGACCTCTTGTAGTGTGATTGGTTTTTAAAACATTTTGTTATGGCCAGGCACGGTGGCTCATGCCTGTAATCCCAACACTTTGGGAGGCCGAGGTGGGTGGATCATGAGTTCAGGAGATTGAGACCATCCTGGCTAACATGATGAAACCCCGTCTCTACCAAAACTACAAAAAATTAGCGGGGCGTGTTGGTGGGTGCCTGTAGTCCCAGCTACTCGGGAGCCCGAGGCAGGAGATTGGCATGAACCCGGGGTGCGGAGCTTGCAGTGAGCCGAGATTGCGCCACTGCACTCCAGCTGGGGTGACAGCGAGAGACTCCATCTCAAAAAAACAAACAAACAAACAAAAAACATTGTGTCATGAGTCAGGAGCTTTGTGAAATTATGCTAGCAAGCAAAAATGAACAGACATGGCTTCTTACATTTGTCACTTTGTCTCTCAAGAGGTACCGTTTTTTGTTGTTTTGTTTTTTTTTGAGGAGTTTCGTTCTATTGCCCATGCTGGAGTGCAATGATGCAATTTCGCTCACTGCAACCTCCACCTCCCGGATTCAAGTGATTCTCCTGCCTCAGCCTCCCAAATAGCTGGGATTACAGGCATGCACCACCATCCCGGCTAAATTTTGTATTTTTAGTAGAGACGGGGCTTCACCATGTTGAACAGGCTAGTCTCGAACTCTTGACCTCAGGTGATCCACCAGCTTTGGCCTCCCAAAGTGCTGGGATTACAGGTGTAAGCCACTGCGCCTGGCCTCGCCTGGCTAATTTTTGTATTTTTTGTAGAGACAGGGTCTCATTATGTTGCCCAGGCTGGTCTCAAACTCCTAGACTCAACCAATCCTCCTACCTCAGCCTCCCGAAGTGCTGGGATTACAGGCATGAACAGCCACACTGGCTGATACCTGGTTCTTTAGCGGGGATGGAGAGGGCGTCCTGGAGCACCTTTGCCTGGGGGAACATAATTGTACACTGTCTGCCGTCCCAGGGCTGGCCCTTAGGGCAAGGCCAAGAGTGCAGTGGGTGGGAGAGAAGCCAAATGCCACAAAAGGAATCCTGGGACCAGAGACTCAGGTCAGGGGGTGGAGCAGGGATCTAGAGGGGCCAGTCACCACACTGCCACCTTTGGCCCAGTTGTGGGAGCAGGGGAGGCTGGAAGAGATTTGGTATTCCTTCAACAGAAGGTTGGTATTCCAACAGAATCTCTGGGAAGAGGTCCGGCATGGTGGCTCACGCCTGTAATCCCAGCACTTTGGAAGGCTGAGGCAAGCGGATCACTGAGGTCACGAGTCATACCCTGTGAGGTGCTGGGCTTGGTGCCATGTACCAAGGATGAGTTGGCCCTACCTCTAGGAGCCCAGGATTCAGCCAGACATGAAGCACGCCATGGAACAGGATGGCATAGGGGCTTCAGCCAAGGGGCTGAGGTGGTGGGAAGCTTCAGGCTTCATGGTAAGCCTAGGAGCAGGAGCAGGACTTGCCTGGAGGAAGGCGGGGGACTTGCTAGACTGGGGGCAAGGCAGTGGGACAGTGCTCATGGGAGCAGCAGGTGGTCCCATGCAGTGTGGCCGGGCTCAGCGTGAGGAAGGCACTGAGAGCCAGTCTCTGGAGCTCGCCCTTGCTCTCCTAGAAACTCTTCAGAATCTGGGCGCCTGTTGATGCTGGGCCTCACCCCAGGCTCCTGAATCTGAACCCCTGGGGGTGGAGCCCAGCCCAGGATGCCGGACAAGCTCCCCAGGTGGCGCTCCTGTAGCCAGGTACTTGGGAAGCCTGCTGGGCATGAGGCTTTCACTGTTGGCTGCATGCCAATCACCTGGGCAGAATTTTACGGTCTCAGGCTGCACCCAGACTAAGCCCATCAGAATCTCTGGGAAGAGGTTGGGCATGGTGGCTCACGCCTGTAATCCCAGCACTTTGGAAGGCTGAGGCGAGCAGGTCGCTGAGGTCAGGAGTTCTAGACCAGCCTGGTCAACGTGGTGAAACCCCGACTCTACTAAAAAACATAAAAATTAACTGGGCATGGTGGCAGGCACCTGTAATCCCAGCTGAGGCAGGAGAATGACTTGAACCCAGGAGGTGAAGGTTTCAGTGAGGAGAGATTGCACCACTGGATTCCAGCCTGGGTGACAGAGTCAGACTCTGTCTCAAAAAAATAAAATCCCTGGGGAGGAGCTTGGACATCAGAATCTTCCAAGGCTGCCAGGTGATTCCCGTGAGTGGTTGTGGCCAAAAACCCTCAGGCAGGCCTGTCCGTCAGGTCAGCCAGGTCTGACAGAGCTCCTCCAGAGGGACCCCTCCTGAGTGCTAGTCTTCTGCAAGCCCTCGTCCATCCTGATTCACGTGTTTATCTGCTTATTGTCTGCGCCCATCCTCCTTCCCCTAACCCAGATTTGCAAGTTACATGAGGGCCCTTTGGAATTCCGTTCACTGCTAGATCCCAGGGTATAGAGCGGACGGGCTGGCATATAGTAGGTGTTCAATAAATGTTTATTGAGTGAATTTATCGACCCCCTACTCTGTGCCAGGCACAAAGGGAGACACTATCCCTATATCACCTCTTGGTTCTCCCAACAACCCCATGAGGTATATACTACTGAGTCCATTTTATAGATCAGAGAGGTAAGGACTTCGCCCAAGGTCTGATGGCTCCTGGAGCTCAGGCTGTGTCCTCCACCCTGTCCTGCCTTCCAGCCAAGGCCTCTGAGTGGCCCTGCTGTGGGAAGCTTCTTGGAAGCTGCACCAGCCGGCCTGCGGGGCACAGGACATGTTGACACAGCCTGTCCTCAGGGCGTTTCTTGGAACCTCTCAGCTGGTTTTGAAAGGCCTCCTTCTTCATGGCCTGCAACGGCTGTGTGCCTCCACCCACTGGACTGATTTGAGAGGAGGACTTTGCTGTGGTCAGCAGCTGCTCCCTGGCTAGCAAGGTGGACCACGGATACCCCACCGTCTCCCTCAGCCAATGGACTTGGAGGCTCTCCCTTCCCCACCCCAGGTGACCCTGGAATCTTGGAGTCATCCTCAATCTGCCTCCATCCTTGTGAGGTTAGGATGGGTTAGGATTAGTTTCTCATATTGAGGAGGAGGAGAGGACCGCAAGGCCTGAATCAGTGGGCTGGGATGGGAGGATCCTGCTGGACAAACTAAATAAAAGCTTCAGGAAATGAAGGGAGGTTCAGGGAGACTTACAGATCTTAATTTCCGCAGGGTTGAACCTGGCTGGTAGTCAGGGCCTTTCCTTCCCAACACCTTCTGAATGCAGCTCTTTAAGTAAGAGGAAAGGTGGCCAAGGTCCCCGGGAGGACCCCTGGATCCTCAGGCTTTCCCTTCCCTTCCACAGGGCAGTATAAGGCTGTCCTCTCAGGAAGGTGACTGCCTTCTAGAATGCTGCGATTGCAGCTAATATTCTGGAGAGAGGGCCACCCCGCTGTTGGACACCCCAATTTCCAGCCTCCTTTCTTCCAGCTCTGGCCTCTCCTACACACCCCAGGTAGCTCTGCCAAGCTGCATGAGGAGGTTGAAATAATTTCCGTTGTGTTGGCAACAAATACAAGCTGAATAGAGCTCTGTGTTGGGAAAAATTGACGGCTGCCTGGCAGCCTTGGGAGGCAAGATGATGGGCAGGAGGGGAGCCTGGACATGGGGATGGGCACCCTGGGTTGGGAGAGTGGATCATTGATGAGATCTCTGGCATTCTACCCAAGCCTGTTTGTCTTCTTTCTTTTTTTTTGCTCCATTAGTTTCCCATGCACAGCTGTGAGGAAGTTCTTCCTATGGTCTTATCACCATCCCTCCTGCTGTAACTAATGACATCATCCCTCACATCGCAGTGGGCTTTTACAGTTTCTAGGGCATTTTCCTTCTTTCTTTTTTTGGGGGGTGATGGGGGAAGACAGTCTTGCTCTTTCACCCAGGCTGGAGTGCAGTATCACAATAGTAGCTCACTGTGGTCTTCAACTCCTGGGCCCAAATGATCCTCCTGCCCCAGCCTCCTGAGTAGCTGGGACTACAGACATGCACCACCATGGTCAACTAATTTTTTTTTTTTTTTGTAAAGATAGAGTCTCAAACTCCTGGCCTCAAGTGATCCTCCTGCCTCAGCTTCCCCAAGTGCTGGGATTACAGGCGTGAGCCACTGTGCCTGGTCAGTATTTTTTTTTTTTTTTTGAGACAGAGTCTCACTGTCACCCAGGCTGGAGTGCAGTGGTGTGATCATGGCTCGCTGCAGCCTCAATCTCCCATCTCAGTCTCCCCAGTAGTTGGGATTACAGGTGTGCACCACCGTGCCCAGTTAATTTTTGTTCATATATATATGTTTTTTGTTTTGTGTTTTTTTGGTTTTTTTTTTTTTTTTTTTTTTTTTTTTTGGCGAGACAGGGTTTTGTCATGTTTCTCAGGCTGGTCTCAAACTCCTGGGCTCAAGCAATCCACCCACCTGGTCCTTCCATCCTTCCAAGGTGCCGAGATTACAGGCATGAGCCACTGTGCCTGGCTAGTATATTCTATGTTATCTTATTTAATCTTCTCAGACATCAGCCTTGAGTCAGAGGAGTTATTATTAGGCATTGTTACCATTATCTCCATTTTACAGACAAGGAAACTAAGATGTGAAGAGAAGGGACAAGTTCCCAGTCACATGGTTAGTGGCGAAGTTGCAACGTAAACACGTTTGCCTGACTTCAAGTTACTCCAGTTCCCCGCAGTCGCTCCAAATTACACCCGCAGACACACTTGCTCACCTCTCTCCCCCACCTCCTCCCCCTTCCATCTTACCACAACCCTGAGGCCACCCCCAGAGAGATCATCCTGTCCATGCCCCTGCCTCTGCCCCAGCGCAGTGGAGCCTCCATGTGGCCTGTATCTGGAGCTCATCTGGTCATGGTCCAGGAGAAGGTGACAGTGGGAAAGTCGGGGGAGTCAAGGGTGTCAGCTGCTGCTGCTGCTTTTTGAGCAAAGACTTTGAAAGTTTAATGTGATAATCTCATCCTGATTACTGCAAACTGAGGACCTTGGGCTTGTCCAAGAATCCATTACCAACCTCACATGAGGAGCAGGGAGGTTGCGCTGGGTTCCCTGCCTCCCCTCTCCCCCAGTCCCCATGCATACTGGGAAGGATCTGAGTCTTGGTTGAATTTTTTTTCTTTTTCTTAATGGAAAGAAGGTGTGTCTGGATCATGGTAGAGATTCTAGGCTTCCTACCTCAGGATCTGGACCAGGAGACCCCAGCCCTTTCCTTTTACATCTGGGAATTTAATATCCTAAAAAGTGCGGCTGGTTAGTAGGTTGTGAGGCCAGTCAGAAGGTGTAGAAAATCAGCCCAGCCAGGGATCCCTGGCCCTTGCATCCCCCCACCCCAATACACCGCCAGGGAAACTGAGGCCTGTTACTGTTGTCTCCACCTCATCTCTCCCAGAAGCAAACCAATTAGCACCGTGTCTGGTTCTGTGTTCCCAGCGCCTGTCTCATTATTTGGGGATTTATATCCCGGTCACTGTGAAGGACAACTGTCCCAGTTTCCACTGGGGGAGCCTGGCTGGCGCTGGAGCCCAGCGGTGGCAGGAGGTGGTGCCGTCCTCCTTGGGGCAGGATGGGGATTTGATTTCAGGGGGATTTGCAACCAGTGGGGAGCCGCCCTGGGCACATGGTGGCTCTGGGCTATTTTAGGAGGCAAAACGTGGGGGGAGGGGTCACAGTGGACTTGTTCAAGCCACTAGAGAGTCTGCCCTTTCAGTGGGAGCAGAAAGAACCCATGATGGGTGGGGTGGGACAGGCCTACCCACTGTTGGGGCCTCTCCCACCCTCCTAGAGCCCAGGAGTCCAGAATGACGCCACCCGTCCTAGCCCCAGTCTGGGCTGTGGGCCGAGCAGGGAAGCTGCTGGCTGGGCTGGGGTCTCTGCTCCTTGCCTGAGTCCCTTTGCTACAGGCTTTGCTTCAGCTGGGGCCCTTAGTGTTATTATTATGAACAATTCTTTTAACCACCTCTTATCTTTGTAGTAGAAATGTTACTTATCGAACATTTGGAAAAGGCCCCAGGAGCAAGAAAAAGGGCACAGCCTTAAATCCAGGCCCATCAGCTGCTGTTCTGTATGGGCCTCTTCCAAGCTGTGTAATGTTGAGGGTTGCATAAGTTCCTTCACCTTTCTGAACCTCAATGTCCCTCTCTCTAAAGCCGGGACCAGCAACACCTAATTAATGACGCCCCTACTATTAGTTGGGCACATATTATATGGGGTACTTTGCAGGCATGATGTCACACCATCCTCTACACTGTTACCTGTTAATTGCCCTGTTTTAGAGATAAGGAAACTGAAGTTCAGATAGGGGAAGTAACTTGCCTAAACTCACAGTCAGAGCAAGGTGCCTGATCCATTTCTCTTTGCACCCACAGTGAGAGTTGGTTCATTCCTCAAATCCAGCAATATGTCTTCGTTACTTTCTGTGTGCCAGGCACTGTTCTAGGGCTGACGAGTCATCCATAGACAAAACAGAGGAAGAGGAGACAGTGGATGAGACTGGCCAGTAGCGAGAGCTGGAATGGTCAAACTGGAGACTCAGAGGCTTTATTTAGACTAAGCGTCATTTTCTGGAGTGGGGAGGGCAATATTTAAGGGGCCTGAATCCCTCACTGGGCAAGTGGAAGGTGGACCAGGGAGGGCTGGCACCACCTCGCACCCCAGGTCTCCATTACCGGGAAGAGCTTTTCCATTTGCTCTTCCTCTTCACCCCACCTTTGCAGGAAAAAAGTTACTGGGCATATTGGGATAAGGCCTTTAGATGCACCATGGTATAAAAGAAAGAGATAGCCTAGACTTTGGAGTCATCCAATGGGGTTCAAATCCCCACTCTGCCCCTTTCTAGCTGTGTGACCTTGGGCAGGTAAGTTAACTTCTCAGAGCCTCCCCCTCTTTGTTTTTTTTTGTTTGTTTGTTTGAGACAGAGTCTCGCTTTGTCGCCCAGGCTGGAGTGCAGTGGCAGGATCTCGGCTGGCTGCCAGCTCCGCCCCCTGGGTTCACACCATTCTCCTGCCTCAGCCTCCCGAGTAGCTGGGACTACAGGCGCCCGCCACCACGCCCAGCCAATTTTTTTTGTATTTTTAGTAGAGACGGGGTTTCACTGTGTTAGCCAGGATGGTCTCGATCTCCTGACCTCGTGATCCGGCTGCCTTGGCCTCCCAAAGTGTTGGGATTACAGGTGTGAGCCACCGCGTCCGGCCAGAGCCTCCCCCTCTTTATCTTCAAAATCAGGAGAGTAGTAGCAACCTTTCAGGGTTAGTAGGGGACAAAATGAGTGGGAAAGGGCATGGGAAGGATCTGGCACAGAGAAGGCCCACAATAGATGGCAGTGTTTTGCCTGCGTGCAGAGTTGGAGTTTAGCAGTGTGTTATTCCTAGGTATCTAGGTGAAGCCACGTCTTTGTGGGTGGCACTAAGCTGGCACCTGTGGTCCTGCTGAATGATTTCAACAGGCTGAGCAGAATGGGAGAGGCAGCAAGCCCAAACATACAGTCTGGGCCTCCCAGTGCAGGAAACTACCACTCACTCGGGGGCTGGGATAGGGAGACTGAACTCACCAGTGCATCACATGAAAATAGACCTGGGGGTTTCAAGGACGCTCAGCTCTATGTAGAGCTAGTTCAAGGCTGAAGAAAAGCTGAGGGATGGGCAGCATTCACAGAGGAGGGCAGAGATGGGGGGACGTTGTGCTGTCCCGTTTTCTGTTCTATGGAGGATACCAAAACCCTAAAAGAGTTCAGAGGAATGTGCCGGGCGCGGTGGCTCACGCCTGTAATCCCAGCACTTTGAGAGGCCGAGGCGGGTGGATCATGAGGTCAGGAGATTGAGACCATCCTGGCTAACACGGTGAAACCCTGTCTCTACTAAAAATACAAAAAATTAGTCGGGCGTGGTGGTGGGTGCCTGTAGTCCCAGCTGCTCGGGAGGCTGAGGCAGGAGAATGGTGTGAACCCGGGGGGCGGAGCTTGCAGTGAGCTGAGATCGTGCCACTGCACTCCAGCCCGGGCGACAGTGCAAGACTCCATCAAAAAAAAAGGAGTTTAAAGGAATGTAACTGGGATAATCCAACACCCAGAAACCATTTATTCAACACATTTTTAATTAAGTGGTTTAGATCAGGTCAGTTGGTCACCATGCAAGGTACCAGGCAAAGGAAATGAATGAAGGCCCAGAACTACCCTGGGGGAGGAGCCCTCAGTATAGTCGGGTAACCAAAGCAGGGTTTGGGAGAGACAGTTTAATTAATACAGTGTGATAAGGCCAGTATTAGGGTCTCATACAAGGTGCCCCGGGAGCACATACAAGGGGGAGGCACATCTTCAAAGGCTTCCTGGAGGAGGTGACCATGTCAGGGGAAGAATAGCTGAGGCAAATGGGTCTCTTTAGCTGGGAGAAGAGTCCCTTTAGGAAGAAGCTGCCTGCTGTGTTTCTCTGGCTGTGGAAAGTGCAGTGCATGTTTTCTGTGTTACCAGGCAGCAAATCTAGGACGAGTACGCAAGCAAGGTTCCAACCCTGCATTTTAATTAACGTTAGCATAGTGGAATGGGCCATCTTGTTAGGTAGTGATCTCCCCATCATTGGCACGTTCAGGCAGAGGCCAGAGGATACTTTGTCAAAGCTGCTACAAAAGGGACAGGATGGCCTCTAAGATCCCTTCCAAGTCTGAACAACTGCAATTCTCCATGGACAGCCACAGGATGTGGACTGTGATGGAGAGCAGTGTGACCGGATTAAGTTAAGAGGATGCGTGTGCTGTGGGATAGTGAGGTACATATGGTGTACCATGACCATCCTCCTCACCCTGGATTTATTTTTTAAAAACATCTTTGGCCAGGCGCGGTGGCTCACACCTGTAATCCCAGCACTTTGGGAGGCTGAGGCGGGTGGAACGTGAGGTCAGGTGTCGAGACCATCCTGCCCAACATGGTGAAATCCTGTCTCTAATAAAAATACAAAAATTAGCCAGACATGATGGTAGGTGCCTGTAGTCCCAACTACTCGGGAGGCTGAGGCAGGAAAATCACTTGAACCTGGGAGATGGAGGTTGCAGTGAGCCGAGGTTGTGCCATTGCACTCCAGCCTGGGAGACAGAGTGAGACTCCGTCTCAAAAAAAAAAAAAAAATCTTTAGTAACTGCTTTATTGAAATATAATTGCATACCATACAATTCCCCCATTTAAAATGTACAATTTAATGTGGATTTATCTTAAAAGTGGAAATGCATTTATTATTCATTCAACAACTATTTATTGAGCATCTATTAAGTATGCAGTAAGCTTTGCACTGGTGTTGTGGATAGCTGGGAAATAAGGGCCCTGCCCTCATGGGGGAGACAGGTCAGCGTCCAAACAAAAGAATTACAACCTGAGAGATACCCTAAGAGGGTGGTAAACTGAGTCTGAGACAAAGAGTGATGAAGCTGGGGAAAGGGGGTCCTGGGGAGGTAACATTTGAGCTGGGGCCTGAGTGACAAGGAGGTATCTCTGTGAATGTCGGGAGGATGTTCCAGACTGAGGGGAGAGCAGGGGCAAGGCCCAAGGCAGGGGTGAGTTGGTGGATGGGTGAACCAGGAAGTGTTAGGAGACTTGGTGGTACCGTGGGTGAGGTGTCCCTGAGGCTCCCCACCATGGGGCTTCCTCTCTGCGTGGCCTGGTCCCCAGTAGGCCTGCCCCAGTGCCAGGCAGGTGAATGGCACCGCCACTTCTTCTTTGGCTGCAAGAGCCCTCTGTGTCCGCTTTCCTTGGCTCTTTCTTGCTCTCTTACCCCGTTATTGCTTCTCCAACAACAGAATGGTGACAGTGCTCTTAGGAGGTTGTGCCACCAGCCCCTGCCTCCTGCTCTCCCTGGTTGGCTCCGTGCCCCTGTGTGTGCCCACTGTGTGCTGGACCCTGTGCTTTGATCCCCTGGGAGGAATCAGAAAGGACTCTCAGCCACACACACCAGTGAAGTCTCCCCAGCAGACTCTGGCTGTCCCCCCTGACCTCCAGAGATAGTGCCTAGGAGCAGCCTGGAGTCTCCCATTTGGTGTCCCCTTCCTGTGTGATTTTGGACCAGTTACTTAAGGTCCACAATCTTTTTTTTTTTGAGATGAAGTTTCACTTTTCTTACCCAGGCTGGAGTAGTGCAATGGGGTGATTTTGGCTCATTGCAACCTCCGCTTCCCAGGTTCAAGCGATTCTCCCACCTCAGCCTCCTGAGTAGCTGGGATTACAGGTGTGCCACTACCCCCGCCTAATTTTTGTATTTTTAGTAGAGACAGGGTTTCACCATGTTGGCCATGCTGGTCTCGAACTCCTGACCTCAAGTGATCCGCCCGCCTCGACCTCCCAAAGTGCTGGGATTACAGGCGTGAGCCACCGCGCCCACCTAAGTCCCCAGTCTTTCATTTCCTGGTCTGTAAAATGGGGAACTGCACCGGCTCTGGGCAGAGTGGTTCTGAGGTTTCAGTGTGATCCCCCTGGCACCCAGCAGGTGGTCCATGAATGTCAACTTCCTCCCACTCCCTGAGTTTCCTCCCAAAAGAGGGGCCTGCTTGCCAGAGGTAGCAGCCAGGGGCAGAAGGGGGTGCTGACAGGGGGTGGGGGAAGGCAGCCAGTTTGGGGTCCCCTTCCCTGAGCTCTGGGACCCCTGGGGAGCCCTCAGGTACGCTGGGCCTGGTCAGCCGGGGTAGGCGGGATACTCACCCGTGCGCCCAGCTCTTCAGCCAGGAGAGCCTCCGAGTCTCCCCTCTCTTCCTCCCACCCGGGGAGCTCCACCGCTGAGCCCCTCTCCCGCCAAGGCTCTCCTGGGCCGGCCGGGATGGCGCGGCTCCTGGCACCTGCTCCCGTCGGGCCGCCCGGGGGCGGGCTCGGAGACGCGGCGGCTGTCCCGGGAGGCGAGGGGCCGGGAGCTGTGACTCAGGACCGCCCCGGGTGGCCGCGAGCGGCTGGACGCAGCCGGGTTTGTCCGGAGCGCTCTCCAGGTAGGCGCGGGCGCCAGACTCGGGCCCGCACTCCCCGCCGCCCATCCCGGACCCACGCGCCGCGGGGGCAGAGCCGGCGGGAGGGGGCCCGCCGCGTGCTCAGCGCTTAGGTGGCTCTCCACTCTGCTGGGGGCAGCGGTGGAGACCCTTCTCGCTTGGTGACCGGGAAAGAACCGCAACTTAACCGGAAACTGAGGTCGCGAGGAGGACAGCAAGGGTGATGGCAAGAAGGACTTCCAGCTCCCATTAGGGGGAGAGAGGGAGTAGAGGGTGAGACTCCCCCTCTACTCCCACCCACCCTAAGGAAGGGACCATTCTCCAGGAGATAGGGGGCGCGACCAAATAACCCACCGTCTTTTCTTAAGAAGTTTAGAGAATCCAGAAGTTGATCCACCCCTATCAACACTGAGATGGAATAGAAGGGAAGGGGTGGGGGAGGGAAGAGCAACAATTATCTTTTGGGGGGTGCAAAGAATACTCCTGCTCCCCCACCCTCCACCTCATTCACAGTCATTGGAGGACTTCCTGTCCCGTCCCTTCGTACCTCCAACGTGCAGAATGTCTCAGCTTCAGCAGGGGGCATGGGGGGGCCCCTGGCCAGAGCACTCTGCCCCCACCCACAACTCAGGAACAGTCCCAGGAGCTCCCAACCCTCCTCCTTCTGGCTTCCAGGACTTAGGCCCCTGCCCTGACTTGGACGTGGTGACTAGTGGAAGGCAGGGAGTGGGGTTTGAGGGAGCTCCCCTTCCGGGTCTTATGGGATTGGGCAGGGAGAGCAGGCAGGAGATAAACCCGGGCTGTACCAGGATCCTGAGCCCTGGTGCTCCTAGGAGGGGGCATGGGGCAGGCAGGTCTTCTCTGCCTCCTGAGTGTGATCAGGGCAACAGGTCAGATTTCCTGGGCTTTGCCTGGCAGCAGAGACAAGGACAGGGGGTACGGAGACAACCACCCCACCTTACAGGCAGCTGTTCTGTGTTGCCACTGTGGACCCTCCAAGGAGAGATGCAGGTTAGACAGCAAGAAGGACTTCCTTCCTGAGGGTAGGGGTCTTTAGGGGAGTCTCAGTGGCCAGCAGAGCCAGCCCCTGTCTTTGGGGGTGTCAGGAGGGACTGAGGCCCTCTGGAGGATGCGGACAACTGGGGATGAGGACAGGGCAGACCAGGGAGGGGAGGCGGTAGGGGACAGTGACCTCACCTCTGGACCATCCTGCTCCTTCACCTCCTGTGCCCTGTCTCGCTCCCTTGGAGCTGGAGTGTTGGCTTTCAGCAGCTCACTCCTGAAATCCCCAGCACCCAGAAGGCCCCAGGGGAAGGTGACAGGCTTCCTCTGTCACCACTTCAGATGGGAAGACAGACATGGCCACCTTGGGTGTGTCCAGCAGAACCCCTCACCTGGCACCTGGACCAGCTGTTGCCTAGCCCCCGAGCCTCCTGTTCTGGCAAAGCAGGGGTGTATGTGCTGGGGGCTGGCGCAGGTGACTCGACTCCTCTGGATCCTCTGAGGGGATCTCAGGGTGTGGCCCTGGGTGACCCCAGCTCCCTGGGCCCATGGAATAGTTGGGATGGGTGCCACTCTATGGTGGCCACACCACTAAAGAAGGCTGTTTCCCCTTCCTCGCCCTGGGGAGGTGTCGGTGCTGGGAGAGGGCAGTGGCGAGGTGGCAGAGTGGAGAAGCCAAAATGCTCATTGACGGCCCCTCAGGGATACTCAGCGGGTACCCAGGCCCAGGAAGGCTTGCACTCTGCTAGGACAGGAACAGATGAGGCTTCTCTTCTTCCAGGTGCTTCTCTCTGCAGCTGGGCTGGTAGGGAGGGCCAGGATCCCACACTCCTGCCTGTGACCCCGTGAATGACTGGGATAGGGGCTGCCAGGGTCCTCACCCCCTGCCCTTGCCTCATAGAATGGAGGAGACCTGGCCCTACCTACTTGCCCCTCTTTGTGACGCTGAGCCTCAGTTGCCTCATGCGTCAAGCCTCGCAGGATTGTTCTGAGGATTCATGGAGGCGATGTTTCTGTTGTGCTCCGGGGGTAACAGGCACTTGCCACCAGGCGCACCCACCCTGCTTTTCTCCCAGGCTAAGGCAGAATCATATACCTTGGCCTCCACTACCTTCCACCTTAGCAGTAGCTGCTCTGTGTGGCCACTGCAATTCAGCCTGCAAAGGACCTAGGAGCCCAATCCCCTCTCTTACTTATTTTATTTTTTATTTTTTTGAGATGGAGTCTTGCTCTGTCGCACAGGCTGGAGTGCAGTGGCACAATCTCGGCTCACTGCAACCTCCGCCTCCCGGGTTCAAGCAATTCTCCTGCCTCAGCCTCCTGAGTAGCTGGGATTACAAGCATCCGCTAGTAGCTAGGATCACAGGCACCTGCCACCACACCCAGCTAATTTTTGTAGTTTTAGTAGAGATGGGGTTTTGCTATGTTTGCCAGGCTGGTCTCAAACTCCTGGCCTCAGGTAATGCACCTGCCTCTGCCTCCCAAAGTGCTGGGATTACAGGCATGAGCCACCGCGTCCAGCCTATTATTACTTATTTATTTATTTATTTATTTATTTATTTATTTATTTATTTATTTTGAGATGGAGTCTCGCTCTGTCGCCCAGGCTGGAGTACAGTGGTGCGATCTCGGCTCACTGCAAGCTCCACCTCCCAGGTTCACGCCATTCTCCTGCCTCAGCCTCCTGAGTAGTGGGACTACAGGCACCCACCACCACGCCCAGCTAATTTTTTGTATTTTTGGTAGAGACGGGGTTTCATCGTGTTAGCCAGGATGGTCTCGATCTCCTGACCTCATGATCCGCCCTCCTCGGCCTCCCAAAGTGCCAGGATTACAGGCGTGAGCCACCGTGCCCGGCTATTTTTTACTTATTTATTTTTTTGAGACGGAGTCTCACTGTCTCTGGGGCTGGAGTGCAGTGATGCAATCTCAGCTCACTGCAACCTCCGCCTCCCAGGTTCAAGCAATTCTCCTGCCTCAGCATCCCGAGTAGTTGGGATTACAGGCACTCACCACCATGTTGGCTAATTTTTTTATCTTTAGTAGAGACGGGGTTTCACCATGTTGGCCAGGCTGGTCTCAAACTCCCAACCTCAGGTGATCCACCTGCCTTGGCCTCCCAAAATGCTGGGATTACAGGCATGAGCCACCGCGCCTGGCCCCCTCTCTTTAAAGACAGGAAACCAAAGCCCAGCGAGGCAGGGTCTGGCCCAAGTTTGGCCGGCCAGCCAGCCTGGCCCGGTCTGGGAAGTAGGCTGGGGAGGCGGGAGGGTGGCTGTTGGCTGACATGGAGGAAAATGCCAGAGGGTAACTGGGCTTGTTAAGGGTTTGAGGAGGGAACCCTTCATGCTCTGCCAAAGGCTGGGGACAGGCCTCGAACCTTCCTCTCCGGTTACCTCTTTAGGAGAAGCAGCCTTTTCTGGAGGACTCCTTTCCCAGGCTGCAGCAGAAACAACCATCTGCTGCCTGTTTTCTGGCCTCCACAGTCCCCTCCATTCAGCCCTCTCTGGATGGACAGGCAGGGAATCTCATCACCTCACGGTGGCCAAGGACCCCATGGAAACCCAGGGACCTCATGTGCATTTGTCACCCAGCCAGAAGTGGTGGAGATGGGACCCCAGAGCCCTGCCTGAGTGCTCCCCCCACCCCACCCCCCAGCTCCACATTGACAGACACACAGGCAGACAGAACCTGGGCTACACAGCTCTCCAGCGCAGGTGGTGTGAGCCTGCCTCCAAGTGGGTGGCTCCCTCCCAGGGCCCAACCCCTGCCCTCTCTAAAGCAGCCTCAGCCCATCTCTCAGGGAAGACAGGGAACAGAGGGAGATTTAACCAGCTTCCTGTAGAAATCCCAGACAGACAGACGGATGGGTACATACACGCTCTTTTTCTCTGCTTTCCCCTTGTCCTTCCTCCCCACCTCTTTGGCTCTGGCCCCACCTCTTTCTATCCAGGGTGTAGCCCCTCTCTGCCAGGCACTGGCCCTGAAGGGGCTGCACAACCCTGCCCCTCCGCGGAGCCCTTCTCTGAATCTGTGGCCCCCTCCCCACCCATCAGTTCAGGTCAGGGCTTGGCAGGCTTTAAGGAGAGGTGGGATGGGGCAGTGGGTAAGGACTTGGGCTTTGAGTCAGACAAGCATAGGTCCAGGTCCAGCCACAGAACCTCCCAAAGCCTGTTCTCTAATCTATGCAGTGGGATAACAGGTTAATAATGGTGCTCATCTCATGGAATTGTGAAGTTTAAGAGAGATCCTGTGTGGGCATGGTGGCACATGCCGGTAATCCCAGCTACTTGGGAGGCTGGGGCAGGAGGTTCACTTGAGCCCTACGAGTTTGAGGCCAGCCTGGAGCCTGGGAAACAGTCAAACCCCATCCCCCACAAAAAAGAAAAAAGACCCTTTTTGTCAAGCACCTGGCCCACAGTAAGCCCTCAATAAATGGGGTTTTTATTTCATAAAGAAGACGTGATGTAAGCAGCTGGGGGGTGAAAAGAAAGACAGGGAAGCCTCTATAATCAGCTCATGCATCGTCTTTCCATTTGCTTTGAAGCAAGTCCACTGCCCTGCTCTGGGACTCAGTTTCCCCATCTGCTTAAGGCAGCATGTGGACTAGGTCCTGTCCAAGTGTAGGTCCTGCTAGGGTGGGTCATGCTGGCTCTGAGTAGGGGCCAGGGTTGGGGATGCCGAGCTGCCGATGCTCAGGGCAGGGTTAGACAGACCTGTGTGCTCCCGTCACTGCCCACCCCTCCACACTTTCTGACTGGGCTCCCCTAGCTTAGCTGGGGCAGAGTGGCTCCTAAGGGGACAGCTGGGAAGGCTGGGTCAGGCAGGGCAGGCTGCGGCAGGCCCAGCAGCCTGGCTGGGGGGAACACAATTAGCCCGGAATCCAGGCGGCCCCGTGAGCCCAGAGGCTATATATCACAGAGGTTTAATCAGCTGCGTGGCAGATATTTGCTCTCTTGGGCCATGTCCCCGGCCTGCCTGTCATAAACTGCACTGAGATTTCAAAATACCCCTGTCCCCATGCTGGCGGGGCAGGCAGCTCTCCTTGGCATGGCCAGGAAAATCTCATTCCTCTGAAGCCTCCACCCGGGGAATGGGACCTTTCCCCCCACCAACACTTGCACCTAAGAGCTTCTTCCTGCCTCCTCCTGCTGGGATGGTTGGGGAGGACATTGAGAGGCAGGGGAGTCGCTGTGATGACCTCCATCTAGAGGTAAGAAGGTGCAAAATATTGGTGGGGGGCTCCATGCAGCAATGGGGGCCTTCTCACAATGGCAGCGACCTCCAGTGTGCCCTCTGTGGGAAGAGCTATACCCTGGACCCATGGTGTGGCTCCAGGAGACAGCTGCGTTGCCCCTTGAGTGTGGGGACTGGGGTCTGTCATGCCCAGGGGGTACCGAGTCTTCACCTACCTTCCCACTGGTTGTTTGCTGCGCCACCTGGAAGCTATCTGTGGAACTGCCGCCCAGACACAACATCCAAACCCTAGCAGCAGAGTTTGGACCATCAAATCACCAAGCACTTATGACCACACCAGGGTCAGATCTATGACGCGTTAATTTGCTAGGGCTCCCATAACAAAGTGCCACAGGCTGGGTGGCATTTAAACAATAGAAGTTTATTGTCTCAGTTCTGGATCCTAAAAGTCCAAGATCAATATGTGTCAGCAAGGCTGGGTGCAGTGGCTCATAACCGTGATCCCAGCATTTTGGGAGCCCAAGGCTGGAGGATCTATTGAGCCCAAGTGTTTGAGGTTACAGTGAGCTATGATCACACTGCTCCACTTCAGCCTGGGCAACAGAGCAAGACCCTGTCTCTCTCTCTCTCTCTCTCTTTTTTTTTTTTCCTGAGACGGAGTCTTGCTCTGTTACCTAGGCTTAAGCACAGTGGCACGATCTTAACTCGCTGCAACCTCTGCCTCCCAGGTTCAAGCAATTCTCTTGCCTCAGCCTCCTGAGTACCTGGGATTACAGGCGCCCACCACTGCGCCCAGCTAATTTTTTTGTATTTTTAGTGGAGACAGGGTTTCACCATGTTGGCCAGGCTGGTCTTGAACTCCTGACCTCGTGATCCACCCGCCTTGGCCTCCCAAAGTGCTGGGATTACAGGCGTGAGCCACTGTGCCCAGTCAATTTCACCTTTTTATAAGGACACCAGTCATGTATATTGGATTAGGGGCCCACCCTATACCAGTCTGGCCTTATCTTAATAGCATCTGCAACGACCCTATTTCCAAATAAGGTCGTATTCTGAAACTGCTGGGGATTAGGATGTCAATATATTGAATTTTGGGGGACACAATTCAACCGATATCACATAGTGAGTCTCAGATGTTCAGTGACAGTCTCATTTCATAGTCTGGGCACAACGACACCCACACCATGGCACAGCTACACTGTGACATGCACACAGAGTGAGTGACACAGATTCACCTCAACAAACGGGGTAACAGAGACATTTGCAGTGACCCAGGTACATCATGACAGACACACAGGGTGACAGACTTCACTCACAAGCTGCAAGAGACAGACACACTATGTATTAATAACAGCTGATTGGCCGGGTACCGGTGGCTCATGCTTGTAATCCCAGCACTTTGGGAGGCCAAGGTGGGCGGATCACGAAGTCAAGGGATCGAGACCATCATGGCCAACATTGTGAAACTCTGTCTCTACTAAAAATACAAAAATTAGCTGGGAGTGGTGGCACATGCCTGTAGTCCCACCTACTCAGGAGGCTGAGGCAGGAGAATCACTTGCACCCGGGAGGCAGAGGTTGCAGTGAGCTGAAATAGCACCACTGCATTCCAGCCTGGGCGACAGTGTGAGACCCTGTCTCAAACAAAACAAAACAAACAAACAAAAAAACAGCTGATTTTGTAGGGCACCGAGAAGCGTATTACATAGATTATAGATCAGCTCATCTAATCCCCACAATGTGTGTATGATTTGAACCCAGGTGTGAATCAGCATGGAGCTCCTGCTCTTGGCCGGGCATGGTGGCTCATGCCTGTAACCCCAGCACTTAGGGATGCCGAGGCGGGCAGACCACGTGAGCACAGAAGTTCGAGACCAGCCTGGGCAACATAGTGAGACCCTGTCTCTACTGAAATTTTAAACATACATAAAATTTCAAAGAGCTCCTGCCCTTATCGCTGTGCTCCTCTGTTCCTTCCACACACAGTCCCCACACTTGTCACAACAGACATGTTATGTGGGATCAGTGCTCACAAAAAGGACAAGCAGCTTACTGAGAATGGGGGTGGCATCTGGGGACTACAGGCAGGTTTTTGGCCATGGGCTTGTAAAATTAATTTTCCTCGTTCAGATGGGGGCTCCACTGTTGGATGTGTGGTCTTGTGAAAACATTGTGGCATCACTGGACTGGTCTGATCTGCAAAGTAAGCATGGGCCTCAGAACACAGGAAATGCCCTCTGGGGAGATGAGCTTGTCTGCTCAGGTTGCCATAACAAAGTACCACAGACTCAGTGGCTTCGACAGTGGAGACATAATTTCTCACAGTTCTGGAGGCTAGAAGTCCAAGATCAAGGTGTCAGGAGGGTTCATTTCTTCAAAGGCCTCTCTCCTTGGCTTGAAGATGATCTTCCCTCTATAACTATCTGTGTCCAAATTTCCTCTTCTTATAAAGACACCAGTCATATGAGACCCAGCACGGTGGCTCACACCTGAAATCCCAGCACTTTGGGAGGCTGAGGTGAGCAGATCACTTGAGGCCAGGAGTCCGAGACCAGCCTGGCCAACATGGCACTACCCCATCTCTACAAAAAAAATACAAAAATCAGCTGGGTGTGGTGGCGGATGCTTGTAATCCCAGCTACTCAGGAGGCTGAGGCAAGAGAATTGCTTGAATCCGGGAGGCAGAGGTTGCAGTGAGCTGAGATTGTGCCACTGCACTCCAGCCTGGGTGACAGAGTAAGACTCTGTCTCCCACTGGGTGCAGTGGCTCATGGCTGTAATCCCAGCACTTTGGGAGGCCAAGGTGGGAGGATCACCTGAGGTCAGGAGGTCGAGACCAGCCTGGACAACATGGCGAAACCCTGTCTCTACTAAAAATACAAAAATTAGCTGGGTGTGGTGGTGGACACCTGTGGTCCCAGCTACTCGGGAGGCTGAGGCAGGAGAATCACTTGAACCCAGGAGGTGGAGGTTGCAGTGAGCTGAGGTCACACCACTGCACTACATCCTGGGTGACAGAGCAAGACTCCATCTTGAAAAAAATAAAGACACCCATCATATGAATTAGGGCCCACCAGTATGACCTCATTAACTTAATTACCTCTTTGAAGACCCCATCTCCAAATAGAGTTACTTTCTAAGGTACTGGGGGTTATTACTTCAACATATGCATTTTGAGGGGACACACTTCAGTCCATAACAGGAGAGATGGGCTCAGTAATGACTCACCCAGACCCTAGCCTTGGGGTTGCCCCAGCCTGAGGGAGGGACACAGATCTTGCTCTCAGGAAGCCCCTGTCTGAAGCAGAGGCAGGAAGCATGCGCGCAGATTTCCAAGAGAAGGCAAAATTCACCGAGCAGCCCCAGAATAGAAATGGTTAGAGGCAGACAAGTCAGGCAGGGCAAGTTTCAGAGCAGTGACTCGGAAAGGAAAGACTGTCTATGGGAGATGGGGGCCTGGAGGGGCCACTTAAGGGTCCAGGAGAGACAGAATGTGTGTGTGTGTGTGTGTGTGTGTGTGTGTGTGTGTGTGTGTGTATGCACGCGTGCGCGCGTTGGGGGACGGCGCAGGGGCAGGGGCGCTGTGTTCAGCCAACCCAGGCAGCAAGGCTCAGGTCTCTACCAAAACCACCAACTGTTGCCTTGGCCTCGGTGGCCAAGACAGCAGGGGGCATCTGGAGCCACGTGGAGCAGGGGTTGGGATGGCTTCACACACTGTCACCATTTGTGAATGTCACCCTGCTGGGTGCAGGGCACAGGAAGGTTGTGTTTTTGGCTGGCAGCTGCTGCGTCTCCAGTAAGCGCCACATGCCTGGCTGTCACAAGATTGCCAGCGCTTGCTGCGGAGCTGAGAACAGGACTCTTGCTTCCTCAAATGTGACTCAGCTGGCCTTGCCGCTGCCTCTCCCTCAGTGACCACATTTCCTCCAAGACTCCAGTCCCCCTCTCTGAGATATGTTCTGCGGCC